>NW_017728917.1:18644104-18720716 GCF_001723895.1 Crocodylus porosus
GGATCTAGTGGCCTGTTACAAACTAGTCAGGGGGGACCAGCAGGCATTGGGGGAGTCCCTGTTCCCCCGAGCACCGCCAGGAGTGACTAGAAATAATGGTCACAAGCTGGCAGAGGGTAAATTCAGATTAGACATCAGGAGGCGCTACTTCACTGTCAGGGCGGCTAGGGTCTGGAACCAACTTCCAAGCAAAGTGGTGCTGGCTCCTACCCTGGGGTCTTTAAGACAAGGCTAGACAATCACCTTGCTGGGGTCATTTGACCCCATACTCTTTCCTGCCATCACAGGGGGTCGGACTTGATGATCTGCTCAGGCCCCTTCTGACCCTCCCAACTATGAAACTATGGAAAGGCTCCCTTGGAAGGCTGCTTTTGTGCATTATTTATAGGTGAGCTAGTATCTAACTGCTTGGCAATATCTGGTCAAATGCATTCAAGCTCTCCCTCTCACATTAAGTCAGTTGAATTCCATGCATGGGATAAAAGGAACTGGACTTCTTTTGATCTGAAAAAAATGAAGTAAGCCCACTTCCTATCCTGCTTTCCATGCTCAGAGCACAAAGACCTGCCTCCCATCTCTGCTACTGTTACTACTGCCTGTTCTTCCACCCCACAGCTCCCATTCCTTCACCCTCAGCACATCCAATATGTTTGTGTCTCCCTCCATCCTGGCTCCCATGTGCTCCCCACCTCACTGTCTTTTCCCATGTTCCTCTATACTCTTTTCTGCCCATCTGTTGCTACACCTGGCCCCGGCTTACCTACCAGTCATTGGTTGCTCCCTCTTTCCTCCATGTCCCTCATTTATTCCCACACTCTCCCTTAGGCTGCTGTCTGCCTATCCTGTGCACTTTCTATTTCTTCCTCCCCTTCCCTCAATCCCCAATGGCAATCAACAGTCCCCCACTGTTTAATCCCTCCTTATTCCCACCCCTGACATCTGCTCTTCCAGCTGCCTGCCCCTACGACTTCCATCTCTGCCCTTTGCTGCTTCATTCCTTTTGCTGCAAATGGAGTGGTGTTAATGCCACTGAATTATCATCATCATCACAGTGACTGTGTCCCCAGCACCTCATCCTAACCATGCAGAACATCCTGTTGCCTCCTGCCCTTTAGCCAGGGAACTGCAACCGTCTACATCCTTCCCCCTAGTAAGCCCTGCATTCTCCTTCTTTTCATTCCCATGCAGAGTATCTCCAACATGTGGAGAAGCTCATGGGTCTTTTCTGAGGGCTGCTTTCATCATTTGAGCAGTGGTTGCGAATGTTTGCACAGCTCCATCCCAAGCAGCCAAAATCTAGTGAGGCAACCCAAGCAGTAGCAAGAAGTATTAATCATGCCCTTGGAGCTATGCCACAATGGGGGATGTTTCCACCACCCCAGGTGTGATTTTACTCCTTTAATGCCCAGTGTAGCCAGTTATTTTTCTGAGGACAAAAGCTTTTTGCTTGGTCTCCCCATCTCCTTTTCAGGCTCATTCATGTGCTAACAATTGCTTAATCAGCTGTGTGCTCTTGCCAAATGAGCAGATGTGAAATGGCTTTTGTTTTGTTGTGCTCTGGAAAGGCCTGTTTGTACCTTTATGCAATGGGGCGTGAGGTGGGGTTGGCACTAAAGCAGCCTTCATTGTTTACACATTTTCAGGGTCACTGGTTACCTGGATAAGAGTCCATCCTAGAATATGCCAAGTACCAGAGGAGTTGAGAGTACCCAGCACATCCCAGGTTGAGGAATATGTGACTTCCATGCTCCCTCCCTCAGTGCTAACTTCTGGGCTGAATGGAGCTCCCTCAAAGCCTCAGAGCAGGGGTAGGCAACGTTTTTTGACCAGAGTGCCAAAAACCCCACAATGTCTACCTCGGGAGGTGCCAGACTGCCAACATGCTGGAGCCTGGAGCAGCTGTTTGCAGCCTCCCAGCTGCAGCTGGCCCATGGAGCTTGCAGCCTCCCAGCCACCTGCTGGGAGCAGCCTGGGCTCCATGGCTGGCAGCAGCTGCTTAGAGCCCAGGCTGGCGGTGGTGTGCCGAGCAAGATGGCCTTGGGTGCCATGCTCGGCACGTGTGCCAGGGGTTACTGACCCCTGCCTTAGGCCATGGTGACTAAAGCAGAGGCCAACACTAGCAATACAACTCCTTCCCAGAGAAAAATGCAAGCTGACCTTGAGTGTTTTGTCCTGGCTCAGCACTGTGTCCATCAAGAGATAGGATCCTTTGATGTCACAGAGCTTGTCGGGTGAGCCATGCAGCACCAAGATTGGCAGGGTCAATTTGGGCAGGGCCCGCTCTATTCTGGCAATGGCATTCATCAGCTGGATGACGAAGGAGACTTTCATTCCTCCATGGTGGACCAGGGGATCAGATGTGTAAGATTCAACCTGTTGGGAAGAAATCGTTTAAGATCATCTTGAAAAATCTGAGGCAGGAGGTGTGTGTTGAATCTCTTTTTCCCTTCTCTGAGCTTTTTAGTGGTTTTCCATTCTCTGAGGGCCAATTGTGCCATTTCCCCTGTTAAGGCCTCTGCTGGAACAGCCATTGCCCCCAGGATTTCATGCAACTGCAGACTCTAGATTCATTGCTTGTGCCAGTGGAAATGTTGAGAAACCAAATATACTTCTGCAAGCAAGTGAGCAGTATCAGCTATTGACTATTCTCATGGGAGCTTCCTTTTGCATTCATTTGTGCTGCCCTTCCTGCAGACAGTCCATCCCATCTGCGCTAATGCAGAGATATTATACGTCTATGATACCACCAGCCCCTAGGTCCCCATTCTGCTCTGGTGCAGAGTTTTTGAGGGGCCTTGCATAAGTGAGTACACCTCTCTATGTCTCAATTTCCCTGTTTGCAAGATGGAGGTAAATGTACTTCCCCATCCTGCAGGAGGCCTATGTAAGTCCTGTTTATAAAATATTATGATGATTAGAAGCTCTATATTGGTGCTAAGCATGCACATGTGGAGACACTGCCTCCAAGGACAACAGCTCCTAACTGACCTTGCTCTCCTCACTCCAGTGGAAGCCATTCTGCTCAAGATGGAGTGCTGCATGATGGGCTCTGAAGTCTCCAATGGCAACCCCTCTGTATGAAGGTGGCTTCAATCTTCATACTTTATGCAAGCTAGTAGAGGTGCACCAATACATTGGTCCGTATTGTATTGGCACCGATAAAAGGAAAATTGACGTTATCGGCAATTGGCTTTTTTTGGCTGATGTGGCTGATAATGTCACTGATAAATGTCACGTGCCTGCCACAGCTGCAGCATGCATGCAGCCAGAAGTGCAGCCCAACAGCTTGGAGATCAGCATCTACCAGTAAGTCTGTGTGGGGGAAGAGGTGTATGTGTGGGTGGATGCAGATTGTGGCCCCCATGGTGAGCGAGGGAGTGGGGCTGGGGCAGGCATTGCCCAGTAGAAGTGGGGCAGGGTGTAGGACGGAGACGTGGGTGGCTCATCCAGGGGCAGCTCCCACTGCTGCGTGCACCCCAGAGAAGGGACATAAGGGGCACGTGCCCCCCCCAGATTTGTGAATGGGGTGAGGGCAGGCTGCCTGCTGTGTGCTTGGGGCTGGGGCTGTGTCAGCTTCTTCCTGGTGTGGGGGGTCTGGGCTGGGGCTGCGCTCGGGGTGGATGGGGACAGGGTGAGGAGTAGGATGGGGTTACAGGGTGACTGTAGCCCACCCTGCCCCCCATGCCACTGGTGCCTGCCCCAAGCACAGCCCTGGCCCAGCCCCCCCACTGAGAAGAGGTCAGCACAGCCCCTGGCTCCAAGTGCACAGCCTGCCCTTGCCCCACACATGCCCCCCATCCCTTCCCTGGGGTGCGCACAATGATGGAAGCTGCCCCCTGAGCCACCTGCAGCTCTGTCCTGTACCATGCCCTGGCTGGGCAGCGCCTGCCCCTGCTCCAGCCTCACTCTGTCCCTTACCACAGGGGCCTGGATCTGCCCGTCCCGCCCCCCAGACTTAATAGCTGGATGTTGCTCTCCAAGCTGCCGAGCTGCCTATCAATCAGTGGATTGGTATCAGCTGATATGGCTGGTTAATAATCGGCCGTTGGTATCAGCCAAAAAAATCTTTATTGGTGCACCCCTACCAGCTAGGTGTGGTCTTGGCCTCTTGGCCAGTTGATATGGAGACCCCAGGGTTGGGCAATATTTATATTAATTTAAACAATGGCATAAGGTGCTGAGAGGCAAAAATGTATATCAGTATTTCACTTGCAAATTCATATCCTCCTCTTGCAGGCTGGCTAAGAGTGGAGAGCCAGCAATCCTAGGTTGCTAGGAATGGCTAGTTACTGCATCATGCAAAGCTACAGTAAATATTTGTACACTGTACATGGAGAAATGAGTTTCTGCGGCCTACGCGCGCGTTACCATCTCAATATTTGCCAGTTAGCTCCAATTACAGGTTGGTCCCTGCCACAGCAGCTATTCCTCTAAAATCTCATTGGGCTTTCACATAACATCATTATTTTTAGGTTAACAGAATGAAGCCTTGGCTTTATCCTCACAGGCAACAGAGACTCTTCAAAAGTGAGTCCCTTTGGCAGGATGCTGGAGCCCCTACTTTGTGTGGGAATGAGGGATTGTGAGACTGCCTGCAAGGCAGTCCCCCATTAGCTTTCACTTAGCTGGGAGCTTTGGAACAGACTCGCTCGTTAAAGTTGACAAGCATTAGACCGTGAAGCAAAATGCATTGACTGGGGGCTGATGTATCCTTCTAAAAACCTACAGGTAACAAAGACGGTGGTGCTATTGGAAGAGGTTTCAAACAAGTGGGAAGGGGGTGTGCAAGATTCATGCTCCACTGACATGGCTCTCCCTGGTGGGAAGCGCAGGTGGGACCTGAGGTGCCTGCAGCAGTGACGCTGCACTCCTCGGGGCTGTCCGGGAGAGTGGATTTAGGTGCTGAATATTCACACCGCCAGAGCACTACATGAGGGAGCAGAGTGCTCAGAAGCGTTTAACTTCTGGAACACCAAGCACATCTAATTTTGTCGCCCCTCTTTCTAGCAGCTGGACATTGCCCAATATATTTTTACCCAATCTGTTGAACTTTTTGTTTGCAATTTAAACTCTACCCATTTCCTCTCAGGCTACTTCAGATCAGACCACTGTTAGATCTCAAAGCCCTTGTGATTGCATCTGTCACAGGAACTGAATCCAAAGATTAGAACTGGCACATGATGGATTTTCTGCTTCCACCTGGAAGTCCCCTGCTGTGGATTCCCTTCCCACAGGGGAAGTCTCCTATGGACATAGCCCCAAGCCCAGTGTATGCGCTGGGGGAAAGAGATGGGCAGGATAGAAGTCACTATAGCAGCCCCCACTGGTGGTGGATGATGGTCAAATGGAGATCACTACCAGCTGGCGGAGGTCCATGCGGGCCCCTAAGGTGCTCTAGTCTTTCCCAGCATATACAGAGGAACAGGAAGCTCAAACTGGCTGGTTGCCTCCTGGTCCCATGCTCTGTTTTCCCCAGGGCAGAAAAGAATTTACCATCAGGCGTCCATAACCGACTCTGTATGTATTCCTTGACTAAGCTCAGACCCATAAGCTATCCTACCAAGGAGATGTTAGAGGGAGGAACAGGAAACAAAAATTGTCTTCAGATGAAGAACCTTCTGCCTCTGCAGTTCCAACAGCTCAGACAGGAACCAGAGACTTAGCTGGAGAGAGAACTGTTACTCCGAGCTCTGATGCTCACTAAGTTTGGGCTCTGGTTGACCACTGTAAGGAGCAAGCTCCAGAGGCAGTTCCCTCTATCCCATATAAGAGGTGACCCTTGAAAATTAGGAATATTGACTACCATGAGACTTTAGTGGTGTTTTGGGACCCCCACTTCAAACATGTTGCTGTTTTGAGACCCCCTCTTTAAATGTGTGGGTTTATATTTCTCTTTACTAGAAATTAAAATTAAGGGCACAGTAAAAAAGACTCCAAAGTAAGGGGTAATTATTGGTGAGAAGTCTAATACACTCTCATCCCAATAGGTCAAGCATGGGAAGTCTGAGCACATCTCTACCAACATGCATGAGCTCACGTGTCTGTACAGACACAGGGGCCTGGAACGTGTCTGTAAGAATCCACTGGTGGTGAAATCCTGGTTGAAACTACACAATCACCGCCCAAACCTGGATCCTGGAAGCAACAGGAAATGACGCTTCTGCGCACTCTGCTCCCTCATGTAGTGCTCTGGCAGTGTGAATATTCAGCACCTAAATCCACTCTCCCGGACAGCCCCGAGGGGTGCAGTATCACTGCTGCAGGCACCTCAGGTCCCACCTGCACTTCCCACCAGGGAGAGCCATGTCAGTGGACCATGAATCTTGCACAGTCCCATCCCACTTGTTTGAAACCTCTTCCCTTTTCTTAAAGCTGTCTGTAACCCATGAAGTTACCTGAATTTAGAAAGAGCTGTCCTGGGATTGTGCTCCTGGAAAAGGCACACTTTGACTTCTGGAACACCAAGCACATCCAATTTTGTTGCCCCTCTTTCTAGCAGCTGGGCATCGCCCAATATATTTTTACCCAAACCGTTGAACTTTTTGTTTGCAATTTAAACAAAAAGGCATAGGGTTCCTTCGGCTACTTAGCAACTGGCTTCAGCCTAATCTGTGATTTATTTCTTTGGAGCTGTGTTGCAGTGCTGCACTAAGGCAACACAGCTTTGAGGTGGTTTTCTTTTTTTTTCTTCCATTTCACTGAAGGCAATAGAAGGAGGACTCAGGCTGGGGGAATCAAGCAGGGTGGGAGGCAGGATTGACAGATGTTACCTACACATGGAATAAAATAATATAGAGAAATTTATATGAGGTGTCCCCCCCCCCCCCCATATAATGCCATAAACACCAAGAAATGGCCTAATGGGCTTCTTTCCTTTTTTTTAAACAACAGGGAATTTTTAGCTACTAAGCAGCAGACCAATCTTTTGTGTGGATGGAAAAAAATAATACCCAAAGAACAATCAACATGGTGAGAGGGATAAAAACAACTAATGGATGACAATCATTATCCCAGTTGTTAAAGGTCTGTACATGGAGTGAGTGTACAGCACAGGTTTCTCCTGGTGAAAGGAGGATAAAGAGATGAGGAAGAAGGATGGGGATTTATCTCCCGTCTTCAAAAGAAGCAGCATCTCCACTTTGCAGCAAGGCAGGTTGGGATGGCACAGGAGAAGGCAGCTCCAAGACCTGCTATCTGTAACATCTGGTGGGCTGAGGGTTAGCTGTAGGGAGGGTGAAGAGAAGTTCAGTTGACCTTTAAGGTTCTCCAACACCAGTGATGTAGATGGGATCTGGTAGAGATGAAGCAGAAGCTTGCAGCAACCCCTGTACATGAGGCCCCCTGTGACTGGGGGATGCCTTATGGAGGGGGGCTTGTGTGGGGAGGCACTTTTTGGGGTGAGGGGTTGTCATGCCATTCAAGTTGTGCCTGTGGGAGGTTGTGACTTGTGCAGTGGGCTGCCTTCCCACAGAAAGCGTGCCCAGTGAGGGGAGCCACCCTGCCATGAAGGGCATGCTACGTATGTGGGGTGCCCCATGGGGGAATGCCCTGCTCTGTGAGTTGAACCCTAGGGAGAGTCCTGTGACTAATAATAAGGGATATAACACCTCCAGGCACTCAGCAGCCCTCAGGTGAATGACAGTCTGGGGCAATCACCCTCCTATATCTGCGTTCCCATCCATCTTTCCATTGCCCTGTATCTGGGCTCATTTCTTACTGCAGCCCTCTTACCTACCTTTGCTCTACTAGTAAAACTGACTCGTTGTTCCCTTTGTGCCTTTTCCCACTTCTTGCTTGTCCTCTGCCTTCCCACTTTTTGCTTGTCTCTCTGCCTCCTTTCCCTGTTGTTCCCTTATGCTTGGTTACTGCTGGAGGCAGCTCTCTCGCCAGCATGGAGACCATGGGCAGCAACTGAAGACTAGGTCTGGTCAAAATCTTTACATTGGAGACAGTTCAGTGATCTTTTCTTGCCCAGGCCTGGTGTGGGAACTGTAGAACCCATCTCAACAGCCAATGAAGAAGTTTTTAAATTTTCCTTAAGATAAGAGTTATCCACCATGTCTCCTGGTATTACCCATCTATTTAGACCATAAGAAGTTCTAGGCTGGGGTTGCATTTTCTCCAAGTATCTTCCACAACATGAAACATACTACTAAGCACTTACAGCCTTATCCAGTGCTCACTGTAAATATTCTGGCTGATTTCAATCTCAATGACAGATGGAGCAAGACTTGAATACAAATTAATGAGATCCAGTAGCCTTGCTTTTCCCAGAAACGGGACTGCTTTTCATCAGCACCCCATATTACTTTCCATCCATGTAAATAACAGAAAATCATCTCCAGTCTACCCTGTACCTCTCAGTACCTACATTTTGATGGCAGTCTGGCATGAACACAAAGAAAACAGGGAATTTAGGGGGAATCTCCCTTGTATCCTTCAGTTGTTATAACACTGCTCAGCATCACCCTTCCCAATGAAGTGACTGGATAAAATTGTGCTCCAAATTAGGGAAGACGGTAGGCATCTGTTTGAACTCACCATAATGGGGATGTCCTGAGGTCAGAGCTCATCCCCAGTGACATTACTTAGCATGTCACTAGCACTTTCCATTTGAGGAGTGACCCCTGATGTCACTCCTCCTCAAAAACCCAGGAACAGATCTTTTTTCACAGGATTTTATCAGCTCTTCTCTAAGCTGTTGCTCAAGTAATAGTTGGTAACACCTTTTCAATGATGAAACTCCACAGAGCAGATAGATGCAGCTAAGCAGTGTTCCTATAACTTGGATGGAGCCAACCTTATTTGCATGCATATGTTTTGTGGGTCTTTGTTATTCCAAAGCTCATGAATACATTTGAGGAGATATAAGTTACAAAGTGGGTGTTTAACTAGTGCTGTCTGGGTTGGTTCATAGACTCTGTCCGGAGCCATAGTATTCAAGTAACTACTCTACCTACTTTTTTCTTTTCCAGATGAAGAATTCAAAGTTTTTTTTAAAACAGTGAGGATTTAAACCCAGTATATTATTATTCCTGCTTGCAGACAAGGAAACTGGGGCACAGAGAGAGTACGTGACTTGAGCAGAGGGTCTCTGTCATATCCAGGACTAGAACCCAGGAGTCCTCGTGGTTATTCATCATGACCATCTTTCCTAATTTCTAGGGTTGTGCGAAATTTCGCCAGCTATTTCATTCCAACACTGTTTTGACCAATTTTGAGGTCGAAACAGCAAAATCAGAACAAAACAAAGACGGTCGAAATAGCCTCGAAACAAAATGATGCTGATCAAAATGTTTCGACCATAGGATGGGGCACAAGATCTGGCAGGGGGGCAGGAGGCAGCTCAGCTGCACTGCTTCCCAGGGCCTTATGCTACATCGCACCAGGGGTAGGAGGCAGCCCAGCGATGTAGCATGGGGCCCTCGGAAGCAGCTCAGCTGGGCTGCCTCCTGCTCCTGGACTGGTCTAACGCAGGGGACAGGAAAGCAACCCAACTGGGCTGCCTCCTGCCCCGTCGCAATGTAGCAAATCTCAAAACAGTGTCAAATCAGTGTTTCTGTTTTGACAGAATGGAATGGAACAGCTGTTTTGACTTGAAATGAAATTTGAGATGAAACACTGTTCCCTCAAACCACTGAAACTCAAGGCGACACAGAACGATGCCGTTTTGCACAGCCCCCCTTTCAAAGCAAAGCAAACCTGCAAACAAAGCCTACCTGTACCGTGCTTATATTTCGACTGACCCCTCTCTATTCAATCGAGCATGTGTGGCAAGTGGCAAATGTACAGTCTGATGGTGCACAGACACTCCCACAGATGGGGAATGGACTTATATCTATTTAAAGACAAATCCAACATATCCTGCCAGTCAGAGGCTTGTAAAATGACAGCATGCCTCAGTGGCACACAGGGGGGCAGGGAGTAAGTGTTTGCTTTGCCTGCCAAACACTCCTGCTTCTGAGAAGCCCTCAGGTACCATTTTCTGTCATTTCTGTTGATCTTAGAAACCAGCTTAGATCCCGGCTCACAAAACCTTTCCACACTGAGCTTTTTCATTCATTGAGGTTTCTCTTTTCTTTCCCCCTCAGCACTGAAATACAAACCCAAGCCTACACGTGGCTGTTTCTCCTGAAAGGTGTGGGAGCGTTTTTACTCATTGTTTTGTACAGTTGCTAAGACATCTGGTTTTACCAGCGACTACAACAGCTACTACTGGGAGTGTTTGTAAGGAAGAGGGAGGAGAGAAGCTGCTTCTCCACGTAACAGCTCAGTCCCATGAGACACATTTATGCTGACAAAATATTTTCCCCCAGTGCTGCTCTGCTCTGGGTAGTAATCATGGAGGCTGTAATGGGTGACAGTGGCTACTCTGACTGTAACCTCTTTGGGGCACAGGCCATTTGTTTTGCTCTGTGTTGACGGGACTCAAGTCTTTCTGTTGCCATAACGGTACAATAAGCAGAGCTGAACACAGCCTGAAGTATCTGAGCCATCTCTAAACCACAGCTTCCTCCAGGGCTGCTGCCATTGGAGCTGCATGCCAGTGGCAAAGGATGGTTCCCATACTTGCTGAACTGAGCACCCCACAGCCAAATGCTACCTCTCCGGCCTAAAGCACACCTTGGATGCCAGCTGCACTGAACTGAACAGTTCCTGACTTTGGGCTAAAATTGCTTGTTGGTGTAAGGACTTAATGCTCCCAAGGCTTCAATGGTATGTCATATACCTAGTACTGCCATTTCTTTGCTATCTACCAAGACTCCAGTGACTGAAAATGGTATGCACCTTTATAGACTAACTAAATAAGTTACATATATATGGAGCACAGGCTTTTGTAAACCCCAGGTTCATTTCATCAGATGAAAATGGTATTAACATTCTTACCTCCTTCTTATTCCGGGAAACCACATTTGGATCTATGGATCCCAGGGACAGGTTTGGTAGGACAAAGTTGAGAACTTTTGCTGCAAAAACCTATGAGAGAGGAATGCAGTTGGTTCAGTAAGTAGAAAAGAGGTCCATGGATCTGATCCTCAGCTGGTGATCATTACTGAATGAAAGTCAATGTTGCTATGCTGAGCTACACCAGCAGAGAACTTGACCCCGTACTTAAAAAACTGAAGGGAAAGGAGTTGGATGCCAGCCAAAACCAGTTACAGGAATGGGTGCAATGACATGAAATGCACTTGGCTATCAACTCCTCGCAACATCAGGGCCCCCTTTTCTGTGCTGCATTTCTTCCCATTGCAGATGGGATCAAGTTAAATTAAGAAGGGCCTCACTTAAGAACCCTGTTAAGGGAAAGCAGCTTTCACTCCTCCGTGGAGCTGATTGTGTTGTTGTTGCTGCCCTTTCCTGCCGTCACTCAGCTCTGATTTCAGGCTGCAGCACATAAGTGATATTCTGGGCAATTTACAGTAGTTGCCTAGGCTGCACTCTTTTTGATAAGCACATTCTCCTGGGAGCCTGAAAATAAACAACAGCAAAATGTGCATGCATTGACTAAGGAAATCTATTGCTCGCTTGTCTCCTGGGAATTAAACAAAAGCATTCAGCAGCTTGAGCTCAAAAATGCTGGCATAAAAAAAAAGAGTAACTCCCTGCTTTCAATAGCATTTTACAATCCCCCCAGTGCTGGGGTTCTTCTCTGATCTTTGATACCTTGTCTTCTAATTAAGTGGTCACCACTTAGGAAAGAAGATAATATGTAATTGGCTTTTGCAGTCTCTTTTATTGCCCTATTTGTTTCCACCTTGCCCTTCAAGGTGAATTGTACCTAATACACCCTGCCTGTGTTTGTATGTGCAGATTGTAATCACTTAGTAAGTGTTCTCTGATATTTCTGTATCAAAGATGCTGTATGAAGGGAAATTATACTGCATTAAGGGATCAATACTAGGTTGAAATTAGAAACGTGGTCAATGATAGCTCACAGCAAATATCAAGGCATCCCCATGCATGGGGAACATATTATTGGCAAATCATAAACTCTGTCTTTGCACTGATTACCCCACTGGCACTCACAATTCATGAGACAAATTCTACTCCACTGAGATCCCCAGAGTTATATCATGGATCTCCATGGCTGCACACATAAGCTTATATCTTCAAATAGGATTACTAAACAGAGAGGGAGTTTTCTTTAGCCTTTGATAATTTTAAGATTAGATTGATTTGGGGCATCTGTCTTGACACATTTTATGAGTGCTGATTAACACTACAGAATTTCTAAATTGTGGAATTCCAGTGAATGTAAAATGGACCATCTGCTCTCAGGGCTCTGGCATTTCCCCCAAAACAGGTACAACAGTGAACTGTCAGACCTCAGTGATTGCTTATTCAGGTGGAAACACCTTGGGACAATAGCCTAGGTAAAATCAGAAGTACTTTTTCCCCCCAGGTTCTCAGGGGAAGAAGGCAGGGGGGTAGGGTCTAACACATGTAAAACTCTCAGGTGAAGAACAAAGAAACCAAGGTGTTAGATGCTGGTCTTTAAAAAGCAGAGACACACACAGAAAGCTTTACTGCAGGAGACAGGAAGACACAGCCATGCTTCTGGGGGGCCGAGGGCACTGCTTAATTGTGGACTCAGCTGTGGAAGAAGGACATTAGGTGACACTGGGAGACTTTGGAGAGAGGCCGTGTATTGAAGAGGGGGAATCTGAATCTACCAGAAGACACTCTGCTTGAAGAGCAGGGAAATGTGTACGGATGTGTCAATTATTTTTGTCTGCGCGCGCGCTTTTTTTGTGCCACAAAAGAGTAATTTGTTTAAGAATCCTGTGCAAAATCAATGGGAGATATATTGCCAATGTGTGTTCATGGGCTCTGAAGGCTTGAACCATACTCACAGCACACCCACAAGCATGGAGCTCAGGGGAAGGTTGTGTTTATGTTCAAGGAGTTAGTGCTGGTCCTAATGGACCCAAAGCAGTTGGGCCAAAGAGGCCCATTTCAGTCAGAGAGCCTGTCCCCAGAAAGTCCAAGGGGAAAAAACCAGGCTGCAGCCCATTTAGATCAAGGGCAGCTCAAGAGTTAGGGGCATGGCAGAGGGCCTCTACCAAGACTGAGACAAATACACATCCTTATTATCAGTCCTGTTTTTTATTTTGAACCTATGAATATTTATACCCCCCAAAGATCTCTATATAAATAATGTGAGAGTAAATCTAAGGTTTCCCTCATGAGCAGACACTTCTTGTTCACTAGGTTCTCCAAGACCACGAGGACCTAAACTTTTAGCGTGAGCTTTGAAGATGTTCTCAAAGCTTCCTCATGTTTCTGGAGTTCTCTCCAGCTTTAGCCACCCATTTTACACCAGTGTAACTTCACTGACTTCAGTGGAATTATTCCTGATTTTTCAACAGTGAGGGAAGAGAATCAGGCCCTATACATGGTGTTTAGATATGCACACAGAAGCATCATGCATGTGTGTATATACCCACAAATATTGCTGAAGCATAGATGTAACTCATCATACAGTCACAGTAACTGACTGATAAGGAATCTGACACTAGCTTCGTAAAGACTGTCAGCTGTGTATGAAAAGCCACATTACCCTTCCTGTAGGCTGCATCAGTCAATACAGCTTATAGCTCAATCATTCTAAGAGCCAATGTCATTGCCATTGGAAAATATAACCTTTCATGTTACAAACCCATGCCGAGAGGGTCAAAAGGTTTTAATGTGGCTTTATTGATTTTGTGAGCACTATGGTGACAGACTGTGACACACTGGACTTTTAATTAAAGGTTGTGTTGTTAATGCCTGGATATATCTGATAGCTGAGGAGTTTATCTCCTGACTGGTTTGAAACAGCAGCTGATGTAATGCAGATTCGCCGGGAATGGTTGTTAGGCCAGTTACATTCAGATGGAGAAGATGCAATTGGACAGTCCAGGGATGAGATAAAAGAGCAGCAGTTGCTGCACCCATGCTCATCCTGGTGTGGGGACACTTTCAAATTCAATCCTTTTCCATGCCAGGGTCCAAAAGGGAGATCCCAGACTAGATGGGAAGATATGTTTTCCCTCCGAGGGCTTGTCTACCCAGAAATCTGTGCGATTTTTAACTAAAAGTGAGATTCACCATTACTTTAGTTAATCTGATACAAAAGCCTACCTGGATGCTGTTAGGCTACCTGGATGCTGTTATGCCAATAAAAAGCTGGGTTCTCTGATTTACTGCGAAGTGATTACAAACATGTCTAAGCTAATGGGAGAAAGGCCGCTCTTATACCAGAATAGAATGTCTATGAAATGTTTTGTCCCAGTTTAATTAATTTGGCCCTGCCCCAGCTGGGCAGCTTGTCTTAGCCCCAATCTGTCCCTCCCCCATGCCTTTCACTCCCTGGGGAGCTAGCAATAAACAGCTGGGTGATTTCACTCTCAAAATGCCAGGGACTTGCCAGGCACAGGATTAGGATAATGTGCATTCTTATCTTATGAGGAGTGCAGGGGTGGCCTGAACTCCCCCCCAGTTCTGCCTGCCTGTCCTCTGCAGCCAGGCGGCTTCCAGATACTACCACTGGTGCAGTGCTCTTCTTCTAGCATGGTCAGTGAGTGGATAAGCCATAAGCTACTAATTAGCCTGCCAGCTATGTAGTTTCTGTAACTTAAATAGCCACATGTCCATTGATAGCTAGAGCTACAGGGGTTAGCCTATGGCACAAGTCTGGAGAGAGGTTCTCAGACTAGGTGCTTCTGAAGCCAGAGCGAGATAGTGTAACTAGTTGGCCCCCGTGCCCTTTCTCTTTCTCTCTGTACGTGGGAGACATTTCTAAGACAGTGGCAAGCGCAAGATCCGATCACCACAGGATATTGCTCACTATTATCATGTTCCTGTTAGTCAACATTAGCTATGCCAAATTAAACTCTTGTTTGGCTAGAAACCTCTGCTCCAAGAGGATGAATTGGAAGGTCCCTGCTCTGTCATCAAGGGGCTGACTCAGGAACTACAAGGCATAACAGCTCAAAAGGGTAAAATAAAATATTCCCTGCCTGGGGAGAAGCACCAATGTATTTGGTGTGGACCCTCAGCCCTCCCTGAGCAGAACGCACCTCTCTGTTACACCTAGAGTTTAGAGCCTGACCATACACAGTAACACAGTCCTGAGGGGAGCCAAATGCTCTCCATGCTCACTAAATACACCAGAAGTTAAAAACACCCAGCATTGCTCAGGTCTCTTATTTTCCTTTGAACCTCTTCTGATCACATATATACCTTCCCTTTCACTTGCTAATGTGTCCTTTAAGAGTCATCCAGCTCTGCATTTCTGATGGAGCTGCTATTCCCCCAGATGATCCTGGCCTGCTGGTGATTACGTGGCATGGATCAGTTATCTGATTCAGCTGCAAAGGAAACAGGTGATTGCCCTTTGCCCTCATGGACTAGAAAAGCTCAGTAATGAGCAGACAAAGCCCAGCAGTAGGATTGCTTCTGGTGATTCTCTGGAAAGGGAGAGGAGAAATCTTGAACAGCTAGCCTGGAAGTTAACTGGGCATAAAGATCCAGATTGGGGAAATGACTAGAGGGAAAAAAAATGGGAGGCTAGTGCCCTACGGGAAAGGGACTCAGGAAGGGTAATACATCCTTTATTTTATGTTTCTTTTAGGACTGTTGCTTAAATCTATTGCCTGCACCTTGTCTGGGGGTGCTAGGTGAGGTGATGGAGCCTCCTTGATGGAAGCTAGGATTCATAGAGTGCTATAGAGCAGTAACTTGAGGGGAAAAAAAATAGTCTGTGCCTAATCCAGGACTGATAATCCTTTGTGGAGACTAGCCCCATCCAGGCTTCCTAACTCCTTAATGAAAACTGCCACGGTCAGGTGCTTTCAGATGCACAGCTGAAGATGTGGTTAGGGGCCCTACCATAGAGACCGCTAAAGATCCCTTTGAGAAGTGCAAGGAGCAGTGAGTTTTGGCTTGGTTGTGTCCCATCTAAAACCTGGATGCCCCAGGTATCAGATGGCACAGAGAAAGAGTGAAGTCACCAGAGCACAGGGCCCAAGTGGAAATGTAGCCCTCAACTAAGGAAGTAGTGAAGGGAAACCAAGGCAGGGTGAGTAGTCTCTAAACATATCAGAAGATGGTTGATGATGCAGAAACCAGGCCTGTCCCACTTCCATTCTTCTCTCCAACACTAATTTTGAACTAAGGGGAGAAAAGCTTTCCTTGGAGGGATTAAAGGCATTTTTGGATTAAAGGCATTTGTTTGGCAAAGGGGGTGGTTAGTGGAGGAAGGAGATAATGCCTGGTGCCCTGTGACAGAGAAGAGGGATCTATGTAGGATGCCTGCAGTAACATATGGGTTTGTTGTCATGTTTGTTTAAAATGTCTAGATCAATAGTCAAACAGTCTTTCTTTCTTTTCCTTTTTTTTTTTTTTTTCTTTCTTCCGTTACCTTGATGGGTGTTGCTGCCTCAGGGCTTGCTACAACCAAAGGAGAAATTAAAACCATGCCCGAAAAGTCATTTGGCCTCTCGCTTGCAGTTAGAATAGAGATGGCTCCACCCTGCAATAAAAAAAAAAAAAGCGAGAAGCACTGAGACAGAGCACGATTCTTCTTTGTTTGTACAACATAGATGGCATACCAGGCACCCTAAAAGTGGTGTGAGGTTGCAAGAAGAAGCCCCCTGTCCCAAGGAGCTTACAATGTGGTTGGAGAACTATGCTAACAAACGAACATGAGCTGGAGTAACTGAAACCCAAAAACAGATTGGGGTTAAGTTTCTTGTGTGTGTTGAGGCCATACTTTCAGTAATGGAAGGTACTACCTTATATACTATTATGCACTACCGAACTTCAGGCATAGAAGCAATTTTGTGGAACACCACCGGTTTTATTCACATGTGTTGGCAGGATCACGGTTCCAATGCACCCCTACTGTGAGGACTGAAAAATAAAGGTCTTCTGGCTGCTTCGGGTGAGATTTGAGGGTTGAAAAGAGGACTGGTTGGAGGGCCAGCCCACTGAAGGGGTGGTAATGACTGGGAGAGGATAACCCAGTTTGCAGAGAGGCTGGAGCTTTGCCTCCAGTCTCTCTGCATTATATTGGTATATCAAGGGTTAGGAAGTGGTGTTACTTCAGAAAGAAAGATGTGAAATACTGGTTAATTATAGGTCTGGATTACTGTTGTACAAATGTTTGTGAGGTTTCCTCTCCCAGCTTTGCACTCAGTTGCGTATATGTTGCTGTAGGACCTGAAGCCTATGAACGTGTAGCTTCAAGTGCATTGTTGAAGAGATGTGGACTGGCCCCTTCCTGTGTGAAAACTGTAGTCATTCTGATGGGGAGGCGGCAGTGCTTGGCTCACTTGCTCAGTGAAGTTCACAGAGGATTAGTTGCCAAGGAAAATGCTTGGTGAAGGTCCATGCTACCAAAGAACCACTGGCTTGTTCCAAATGGAGCAGCGGCAAGAAGAATCTCAATGACCTTACATAAAAACTGGCTGCTTGTTCACTTTGCTCTGAGCTGTGTGATATTTTATATCGGGACTCCTGTTTATCTGAATGTGGGGCTGAATACCAGAATGCCTTTTTAAATCTTCAGGGAAAAGATCTGTAAACTCAATGGGATCATTTCCTGGCTGAATAAGCTGGACTTGCTTATTTTATGACTTTCAACATAAAATTGGCTTGCAAAAGGAACCACCCTTTTGTTTTCTGTCCCTTATCCTTGGTGCATTTTCCTGTAGTTGTTCTTCACAATGGGGCTACAGTGCATGGCTATGTTTCATACATAATCCTCTCACAAGGTCATGGAGTGCTTTACCTCCTGCTTACTGGTTCAAATGTAACCCTAGTTCTTGAATGTAAGATGCTACTTGCTGGCAGCTGCTCAGGACTGGGAGAAATGAGTGAGTAGGACTCAGTCCAGCTCCCAGTAGGAAACTAGTGTCCATAAGGCAGCACTTTTCAACCTATTTGTGTCTCAAGGCACCCCTTGATAGATTCAAGATACCCCTTGGAAAATGTCAGGTCTTAAGTTTTTCATTTGATGATTTATTTATTTATTTTTGACTACATAAAAGTAATAGAGCATCTGCTCTATTGCAAAGAATGCTTTTAACACTATAGATTTCTATATTTGAAATTTCTGGGTTTATCTTGTGAATCATGTTTGCACTGGGGCTGTGCGGGGCTTCGGTAGCCAATTCAATTTGGAGGAGATTCGTCCCAATTTGGGGACCGAATATCTGAATCCAAATTGAATCAGGAGAGCAATTAAAAGCTCCAACTATATTTGAAGCATCTGAATTGATTTGGTGATTTGGCCATAGACTAAACAGGCAGCTGACAAGTCTGGGGCATGGGGGAGGGACAGACTGGGGTTGGAACAAGTTGCCCAGCTGGGGTGGGGGGGGGCATGGGACTTGGGGCAGGGGTGCAGATGTGGCAGTGCTCAGAGAAGGGGCTATGCACTGCTGCCATTTGCCAGCTGGTGTGGTGGGATGTGGGCACGGCAGTGCTGGGAGTGGGGGCTATGCCCTCCTGCCGCTTGCCCCCTTCTGCCCAGAGCGAGCCACACCTGCATCGCCTCCCCACCAGCTGAGCAAGTGGCAGTAGTGCACAGCCTCTGCTCCAAGCGCTGCCGCACCTGCATCCCGCACCCCTCCAGCCCCCTCCCAAGTCCCCTGCCCCAGCTGGGCAGCTTGTCTTAGCCCCAATCTGTCCCTCCCCCATGCCCCTTCCCTTCTCCCTCCCCCAACCCCAACAGACTTACCAGCTGTAGGCAGCTGTGTCAGCTGCTGCTTTAGTCTATGACCAAATTTCTGAAGCAGCACCAAATCTTCCATATCTGATTTGGCCGAATCGAATTGGGACAGTGATCTGAATCTCCAAATCTAAACTGCTGTCCTCCAAATCGGCCAAATCCGAAGCGAATACTTGCTGCTTTGCACAGGCCTACTAACAATACTATTATTGTGTAGCACTTACGAGATCCTTTCACGGGTGCTATGGCACCCTGGTTGAGAAATGCTGCCATTAAGCAAACAAACCCACTCTTGCAAATGGCTGTAATTACATTCTGATTCCAGGGGCAAGGACTGAGTGGTCCTATACACTGATGTCCCTCCAGGGTGGAAGAGCAGTGGCAAAAGAGGGAAGTAACTTGTTGCTGTGGTTTTTTTTGCACGGTGGCTTGTGTGACTCCCATCTCTGTGAATGGGTTGTAGCAAATTGTCCTGACCATTGTTAAGAAGGGTACACTTACCATAGAATGCCCCAGAATGAAAATGGGCAGGCCAGGGTGTTCCTTCTTCATGAGTTCAATGTGCTGCAAGCTGTCTCTGATGAAAATGTGGAAATCGGACACAACCATACGTTCCCCTTCACTCTGCCCATGGCCAACTGCACAGGAAAAAGAAGACAGCATGGTTGCATCGCAGTGAAGTAATGGAAACTTATCTGGGTGTCGGGTTGACTATGGGGGCCTCAGCAAGTTGCAGGGACAGAATCATTGACCAAGTGCTCTTGTGCTGATGCATACATGCGTTATAAGTGTGCTTTACATTGCATAATCTTGGGCGCTCAGAATTTCCCTTCCCAATATCTGGTAATGTGGGGAGGGAATAAGTAGGAGTGTGCTATAGAAATAATAAGCACAACATACTGGACAAGAAAAGCTCATAAGTGACTCAGTCCTTGCCTAAGAAGCCTTTGTTTCCCATCCCCTCCCCCCCCCCAGCACATGCTTCCCAAAATGAGATGAGCCCCAAGCAAAGTTCAGATCTAGTCTCTTGCTCTTCCAAAGTTCAGTGAGTGAAAGCATCTGGTGGGTGTTTAGCCTCCGTACCTGGAGTGTAAGGCCTTGGATTGCCACAGTGAGGGGTGTAGCATAAAAACTTAGAGGGTTCTGGATACTGAATGAGATGGCTAGAATAGCCATAAACAGATGTTCTGTAAAACTTAGACCTAGGGTGCTATGACTCTGCTCTTCCTTTTTGCTCACATCTCTGTCATACAGTGTATGTTATCTAGGGATGTTTGATTTGCTGCTGCTGAGGGGAGATGGGTCGAGGCAGTTGCCTTCAGTAATGGACAGAGCTCAAATCTGTGACTAGGGTCACAAGTGAAACTAGCAGTCACAATGTTCACAAGTATGGGAGTTCCACCTAAAACAAGTGGTAACTCACAGTATGCAGCATCCTATCTTAACACTATTTAGCCACGTACTACTAGATTTGCCTTGATTTGGATCAGTTTTTAGTTTCCTCCTGCTTTTTTCCTGCCCCCCCCCCCCCCGAAGTAAACAAGTTACTATGGGAACAATGGCATCATTGGTAAGGGTGGAGTTGGTGACATCCACCAGCACAGCTTAAAGTCAATTTATAGCACGTAAAGTCTTGAAATGATTTATATGATTAACATGATGACATATGTGGGGGGCACTATATAAATAGCATATCTTTCTTTCAAAAAAGAGCCACACTGTTCTTGTTCAGTGCGGTTTGTCATTAAAGGAGACTTGGAAGGAGTGTGGGGGAAAATAGCTCCATATAACAGGCTGGTCATGTTCACCTGAACCTCCTCCAGCTCCGTGAATGGGTGATCCTGCTGGGGAATGCTAAGTGGAGCCTGCTGATGGAGAAACCCTGAGACATGCCAAGCTTGGAAAGAAGGTGTGATCAGAACTTACTTAATGTCTGTGCTTAAAATGAAAAGCCAGGCAGAGGGTGAGTTGATTTTGCAGAGCTGTTGGAATGTGTGCGTAGGGCAGACTGTTCCATGTTCTTTCTCCAGACAAATGCATCTATAGCTCTACATATGGCTTCGCTTCCCCAAATGACTGATGATGGCTGTTGCTTCTTGTCACTGACACATGGAAGATCCTTTCTAGCTTTGGGGTGGAAATAAGCTAAAAGCTCTGTCATCTACAAATGGGTCAATAAGCAAACACGCTGCTGAATCCAGCATTCTCTGCCCTGTGCCCTGATTTGGAAAAGCGTGTGTGTGTATTTAAATCCCATAGACAAAGCTGAAGGGTAAGCACTCAACTGGGTCAGGTCCTGGCCCCTTGGTGTTAGCCTCAAAAGCAAAAATGGTCCACTTCTTTGTCTGAGTAATACCAAAAAAAAAGTGCCCTCTAATGGTATGTACATCATATAAAATAGGAATGTAATTTAAATGGTACTTATAATCCAAACAAGCCAAAGTAGTTCACAATCACTAATGCATTCTGTCTCCTAACACCTGGGTGGGGTAAAGCAAGATGACTGTGCCCATGCTATGGATAGGGTGAAAATCTGTGCATCTCCCCATGTTGTGTGGTACAGTGAGTTCATGGAGAGCCACTGATACCTTGTACCTTTATGCCCATGGGGCTAGTATGCCCCTCTTACGCTGCCTAAAATGACCTCTTGGGGGATTTTCCATTGTCATTCCACCTTACAAAGTTCTTGGCTTTTTAATTTGATTTTACTTGAGCAGGCAGATTGCTCTTATCTTTTCTTCTCCACAAAATCAAAGCTTGCTCCATATGTAATGAGTCCACTAGAAGTAGATTCACCCAACTGCCTGCCTGGAGCAAGGAGCCCTTTGTGGTGCGTGAAAGGAACCGCACAATCAAACATCATGATGTACAGGGAAGATCATTGAACTTTTTTCTTCAAACTTTAGTCCTTAAAAGAGTTTGTAAGAGTGAAAAGGCCAAATCCAGCCTTGCATACCACAACTGGGATGGATCTGGCTTTGTGGTTGAATGAAAGTTGGTCCAGAAATCAAGGTAAAGGTGCAAGTGATGGAACCAAACAAGTAGTAACAGAGCAAAATAACATGCTGTATCTCCTTGCATACCATCCCCCCCTACCACATGCCAAGAAACGTTCCTTCCTTTTTTGGAAGGCAAACTACAGGAAAAATCTTGTCCCAGAGTTGCAGCTGAGAGCTGGCTGACTGCAGCAGCCTGCTCTTCATCACCTAGCTCACTGGCTGCTATATGCAAAAGCTACAGTGTTAACCGCTCTGCCAAAAGCAACTGCCAACTTGGCAGTGGCTGTGAAAGGGTTAAAAATGGCCTCTACCCCTGCTGCTTGCTGGCCTGGAGAGACGCAGCAGCCACTACAGCACAGCATCTCTGCTTCTATTTCAGTGAAGAAGACAGACCTCCTGCTTAAGACACGCAGGTTTTGGAAGACTGATTTTTTTTGTTTTTGTTGTTGTTTCTTTTCGGGGGGGAGAAAGGGGTGTATGATATGCGAGTATATATGATAAAAGCCAGACAGGGAAATGCTTCTCTGAAATGCCAATTTAGGCTTAAAGTAAGCTGAGAGATGGTCAGCTAGATAAGACTTTCAAGATACTCAGTGGAAGGTGTCTGTAAAGGGCCAGCAGTAATGCTTGTAGACCTTCTCTTTCATGTTTTATCTGTTCACTACTGCTATTGCACATATAACTAATTTGTTCACATCAACAAATGGGCAGCTAGATGCATATGCAGTGGAGTATACAGCTGGAATATACACCCACATATGCATTTTTATGCATGCATACTTTTTTTTTTAAACAGGACAAACATTGAAAATAAAGAATAGATGCTGGAGAACTACAGGGTCTAATCTTTCCTTCCCTGGCCCAGCCAAAGCATTGTTTCAAAATACCGTGCATTTTATCTTAGAAGGGACTGACTAAGGATTGCAGGGTTTAAGCCTGTAAAATTAGTCGTTGTTTGCCACTTTTAATCTTAGTGTATATATGTTCATTCCCATTGTCAGCACAGGGGTGTTCCTTACTCAGCCCAAACCATAATTATCTTTTTAGCGATCAGTACAGTAATAGCAACTGATCACAAACTCAACCAAGTATGAAGGAATGGCTCAGGTACATGACTCTTGGCCAAGTGGATGGGCCCTACATACTCACGCAAACATGCGGAGAGGGGAAGCGCTGTCTGCCCATGC
The DNA here is from genome assembly GCF_001723895.1 of Crocodylus porosus. Taxonomy (NCBI): domain Eukaryota; kingdom Metazoa; phylum Chordata; order Crocodylia; family Crocodylidae; genus Crocodylus; species Crocodylus porosus. The sequence continues at coordinate 18,667,009 of NW_017728917.1, forward strand.
TGGAAGGCAGGCTGGGCAGAGGAGAAGGATAAGGAGAGTGTGCTACCCCATTGGAGCAAGCATTTAAAAGCTCACCTGCCTCATGACAGATACTGGAACAGCTCTACATGCTCAAAGTACCTTTCCCCAGCTTCCACACCTTTCAGCATCATGGGACCTTGTCCTCAAACTAGGTTTCAAAGCCAACCCGGCCAAGTCCCTTCCAGTTGTCTTCACACTCATTAGAGGATTTTACACATCAGCAGGATTGCAGATGTGCCTGGCAAAAAGACAGAGGTGAGATTCCACACCTCTAATAAAGGTGGCCTGGGTTGTGCAGCCATATGCAGAGGCAAGAGCCCAGGGAACCCCCCAGCCCTGTGCTGGAACTGCTGAGCAGACTTGCTGCCTGCAGCGACAGCCGTGATATGCGGGTCACCTGCTGCAGGCAGCCAAGTGCTGATTATTAACATACAGTACAGTGTGGTGCCTTCTCGCTGCAGCCGTGGACACTCAGCACAGCTGAACACTAGCCCTTAAATACAGTAAACTAGATCAGCAGAGTACTGGCAGCTGAGGGGATCTTGGCTCATGATCCATGTCTGCTCTCCACTAGTCTGGGGCCTTCACTGCACACAGCTGGGAGAGACTGAAGGGTTGGATGAGCACTTCTGCAGTGTTTGTCTGAGAGACTGTTCTGTCGCTCTCCAGGGCAAGGAAGGGGAGAAGGCTGCCAGAGAGAGACGGCCTTCTGAAAGGCCGCACATCTCAATCCACAAGTGGGACAGGAAAACAGCCTGCCATCGGAGGTGGTTCAAGCACCTACACTGAACACCTTCAAGAGCAAATTGGATGCTTATCTTGCTGGGATCCTCTGACCCCAGCTGACTTCCTGCCCTTTGGGCGGGGGGCTGGTCTCGATGATCTTCTGAGGTCCCTTCCAGCCCTGATGTCTATGAAATCTATGAAAAGCTACCACTGTCTTGCTTCTGCCAGCTCAACAGGGCTCCCCTCCACAGCTGTGTCACCAGAATGTGAAGCACATCTGGGAAGGCAGCAGCAGCCACAAGATGAAAGCACAGAAGCATCTATATGTCTCCTGCTGGGTGGCTGTAGAGGTCTTTCTTCCCTTGACAGGTGTGATGTGATGTAGCTCTGCTGGCAGACTAAGGGGTTCTGCTGACACAGGCTTTGAGTGAGGCATAACTATATAATGATCTCAATTGTGCTAGTGTCAATCCACTGACTTTAGTGGAGCCACTCCAGACCTCGCAACACTGGCCATCTGAAGTTCTGGCCTATACTGTGCTCTTTATGCCTCTGCCACCAACTTTACCACTAAAAACCCATGAAAGGGAGAAGCAGGATGTGAAAAATCTTTCGCCTAGAAAGCATCTGAGATGCCGTACTTGAATTTAGATCCAAGCTTTCCCAAAATTCAGAGGCGTGCTGGTCTGGGAGTTTGGATCCAGCACAACCAAAGGTTGATTAATGACTAGAGCAAAGGATATTATCTCAGGCCCCTCCGAGCTCTGGAATTGTGCTTCCAGTACCATCGGCAGTAAAGACCAGTGAAAAGGCACACGGGTGTTTTGGGTTTTAGGATACTGCTTACTGCTGGACTTCAATTCCACTTCAGGTACCTGGTTCTGATGACACAAAGTGGAGACTAAATGAGGAAGGGGCAGGAAGAAAGCTGATATTCTACCATTCCAGATAACACTTTTCCCTTCACTCAGACATAAACATCTGGTAATAAAGAAATATTAAATGGAAACAGCACTTAGCAGTTTTGGATCCAGGACTTTTTAAGGTAGTTAAAAGTGAGAACTGTCACTGCTGCAAAGTCAGTTAACCTATCTACCCACAGAGCTTCACCTATACAGCTGAATCCATACATAAGGGATGCTTATTAATTATGTCACAGGAGGTTTTAGCCAGGCAGAAATTTGACTCAATGCAGCAGCAGCTAATTTAATAAGCTGGAGCATGGATGGGAAACTCTTTCAATTCCCACCAGAGCCTTTTGAAGGCTAGAAAGAGTTTTTATTGCCTCAGCAGTAGCTGTGCCAGTGCAGCAGCAGGTAGTAGTACATTAGAGGCGCTGCCATGGCCCTGAGCAGCAATGAAAAGGGGGGAGTTTCATTACAGCTCAAACAAAGCTCTACTTCTGCTGCTTTGTTACCTCCCTGCCCCTCTGATCAGTAAGCTCATAGGAACGGAAGAGGACAGAATTGTCTTATGAAGTAACTTTTTAAAAATAAATATTCCTAAAAGCCTTTGGGGACATAATTGAACTTTTTAGCTACTCTCAGAGAGGTGCTTTATCTCTCCAGATGTTGCCCACAATCTTCCACCTCGTCCGCAGCCTTCAACTACTTGAAGGGGGGTTGGAAAGAGGATGGAGCTAAACTGTTCTCAGTGGTGACAGATGGCAGAACAAGGAGCAACGGTCTCAAGTTGCAGCAAGGGAAGTTGAGGTTTGATATTAGGAAGAATTTTCTCACCAGGAGAGTAGTAAAACACTGGAGCAGGTTACCCAGAGAGGTTGTTGAATCTCCATCCTTGGAGGTTTTTAAGACCCGGCTAGACAAAGCTTTGGTTGGGATGATCTAATTGAGGATGGTCCCGCTTTAAGCAGGGGGTTGGACTAGATGTGACCTTGAGATCCCTTCCAAACCTCATTTTCTATGACTCTATGATCTGGAAGCAGGTAGTGGGTCTCTACTCACTGCGGCAATAGATCACTGCTGTCGATATTTACATCTCCCTGTCAGCTTCTCAGGTGATTACTGGCCCCCCCTTGCCCTGCACAAACACCAGCACCATCATTTGACACAAGCTCAAGGAAACCACATCCTGTGCTGCAATTGCAGGGTTCAGTGGGGGCGGTGCTAAACGCAGAGACAGTTTCCTACTGTCCACAGCTCAGGCTGACCAGAAGCATTGGGTGTCAAACTAATGAGGGGAGAGAGGATTGCGCTTGTGAGAAGTTTGGATGTCTCTTTTCTGAGTGCTAGGCCCACACAGGTGCACCTGATTTTCCTGTCTCTCTCTCCAGTGCAAATGGCATGCAAAAGTCTCTGTCAGCTGAGAGCATCTGCTGTGTTAGGTGCTGTACTCATGTGACAGCCACTGCCCCAAAGAGATTGCAATCTGGCTGGTACTGAAGGGATTTAATTTATTGACACTGGTTCACAATCATGTGGCTCAATAGCCAAACTCAATGGGCAGGGACCATATTGGCCTTATGTCCCAGAGCATTAACACTTACATTTAAGATTCTTTCTTAGCACCAGCACAGCTGTAGAGAAGCCATAAAATCTCTAGTATTGTCCTCAGTTAACCCAGGCCCCCTACAACCAAGCTCTTCTCTTCTCCGCATCTTGCTGTCATCCACCACTTACTATTTGCATGCCTCCTCTCCTCAACCTCTGTGCAAAACACAAAACCTTCAGCCCCTACCACGTGGTGCACTTAAACCTGGCAGCTCTCCAACTGCTCAGAGCACTGCATTTGTGTCAGTGTGCACAGCATATATTTTTAACTGATGGTTATGTTTTAACTGTGTAGCATTGGATCATTATTAATGAAAGTGGAAATAGCTTGTGATTAGTGGGTTTTGTATTGGAAGTCACTGGTGTAGTGTTAATTAGATAGCATAATGTGGAACTATGATGATGTGGGATTTTTTTTTCCAATTATTGATTTCTATATTTAAGACTTAGACTGCAAACTCCTTGGGCCATGGACTGCCTTAGTACAGCCCTTAGGCTAGGAAGGAGGGCTCCATGTACCACAGCAATAGGGATAATGATTATAATCTGTGATCAGCATTAAGACTGTGCATTTTGTGCAGAGGAGGAGAAAGGAGGAAGTGTGTAGATGGAGGACGTGGACAAGATTATTTAGGGAAGACAGTGGTGTCTGTAAGTTGCAAGGGCTGCACGAAGACTTGGTAACTTTCAGCCTTTTCTTTAAGGTTTAACGGAAAAAAACGAGTGAACTAGTAAACACTAGCAATTATGCCAGAACAATTCACTACTCAACAGAATACGCTTGTTCTACCGTGAATCGAGTACGTATTTCTTTATGAAGTGAGCAAAGCTCATTAATTAAACATACTGGATTTCAAAGCTCCTGATGTTGCTGAATTGTTTGTTTAACAAGCAGCTCTCATCTAAACCACTATTCAGACACAAACCACTGAAGCAGCAGCAGGAAGGAACATCAAAGCAGGACAACCAACATCTGGAAAAGTCAAGAGGCTGCTCCTTATCCTTCACAACATGCACGGCAGATATTCCGCTCGCAGAACAAACACGCACAGGAAGCACCGCAGACTTGGTCAGAAAGCAGCGTGCTCCCAAAATAAACTTCCGCATGCTGGGAACACTCTAGCAACATTCAAAAGGGCAACCTGTTTTCCATCCACCTTCCCTCAGCCTCTCAAATGGATCCCTTACATGACATTCATTGGAGCCTGAGCAAGACACCACCATTACAACAGCACCTGAGCACTTCACCCTTTTTAATAGTCCTCACTGTACGTGCAGATGAGAAACTGAGACACAGCAGGATCAAGAATGGGATTTTTAAAAAGAGCCTAAATGAGTCAGGCACTAATCTTACTGAAGGCCAAATGGACTTGGGTATCTACTGCTCTTAGGCACTTGTCTGACCTTTGGCAAGCTGCTGAGGATGAGATTTGCTCAAGGGAAGCAAATCTTTGCTTCAAAGGAAGCAAATCTCCAGCTAGCACCCTAACCATTGGACCATACTTCCTTATATTTTCAGTGCCCTGGACAATCTAGTTCTGAAATGTCTCCACACACTTGAAGTGTACGATATCCACTTGCATTTGCATGGAAAGTACTGGGTACTGACTCCCTGTCAGAAATGCAGCAAGCATATTGTGTTCTTGTATAGTAAGAAGAGGGGCATGTTATAAATCTATAAATACGGTATCCACCTCCTCTTCTGTTGTGGTACACACAGGATATCCTGCCAGCAGAGAGCACCAGACAGATCCCCTCCAGCCCTTACAATCCAGGTGTGTCTTATTCCGAACAGGAGCATTGTGTGCAAGCGCTGGGTTTTTTGCTACTGGTGGTTTCACCCCTCACCCCACCAATTAGGCAGATCCATTTTCTTTCAGCATTCACAGGATATTTTTTCTTCGCTTGCCCCCCCCCACTTGCAGCGCACTGAGCGCCTTCTCCCACATCAGACTCCGATTTGCAGCGCCAGGGTATTTTTAGAACAGCACACACACAATGTTGTTTGTTGTCTTGGTGAAGAAGAAGAAAAAACGGGAAACAGGCAATTTTCTAGACTAAAATTATTTGCCTAATTGCTGGGGATTAGAAAACTGCTCCTCTTGCAGAGCCATTTACAGTCTTTCCTGTGCTCTAAAGATGACAGACAAAATGAGCTTTCACCTATTTAGAACTGTCCATAAATCAATCCAGCAAGGTAAACTGTAGGTCCCTGTTCTTGGCAATGTGAAAGACCACTTCTACTCTAACATGAGTAGACTCTACTTGATTTCCTCCTTCCGAGATTTGGTTTTGAAAGGTCTTAAAAGATCTTTGTGGGGGAGGGAGGATTGGATTATATTGATACTTCAAAGTGAGCATGTTGCAAAGTAACTGGTTTGCTGCACAGTTCACGTGCAAGCAATCTACTTGCAGTCAACTAGAAATAATAATGAAACTTCCGCAGTGCATTATTACGTGGCGATATAAAGAACACCAACTACTTTTAGCAAGGCCATGCCCGTGTAAGTCCTCATTTTGGTCCTACTTTGATAGCCTTTCACTACAAAATCTGTGCACTGATGCTGAATGGTTTGTGAAAAATAAGATTGTGTGTGAAAGACGGGAGGATGGAGTGGATTCTGTTTTTTGCGAGGACAGCAAACAATGATTGCTGTCTGATGTCCCATCTCTTTCCTCAGCTCCTTTGCCATGCAATCCCTCTCAGACTAGGACATGACCCCCATTCCCTTCAATAATATTATGGCAGAAGGCTAACTGGAATGGACTGCCCTTGTCAGGTAACTGAGCAGCAGTCCTAAGGTGATATCAGAAGTAAACTGTTGTCATGTTCCACCGAAGAACATCGCATTTCTTCGGTGGGTGAAGAGATTGCTCTCCAATCCCTTGTGCGTCAGGGTGAGAATCACTATATAAACATTATGCTGTTAACAGTGCAAACCGTTTGACATCTCTAAGGGCTATATATTCAAGTAGCAAGTTGTTCTGCCAAAATCCCAGTAAAAGCCTTATCCTTCAATGCACCCCCTGCAAACTGGAGTGCATATCTTCTTTGCCTGCACCAGAGAAGAGGTGACATGGAGCTTGTCTCCAAAGTTTTGTGAACACTAAGGTGATACAGGACTGAGATCCATTCTTAGTGATACACATGCAGATCCAGAGAAACTCCCTTGACTGCTCTGGGATTATTTCAGTTTCACATTGGCACAACCCGTGTGTCCTTTAGGCTGCAGATCTTTTTTAAACAGCATGGGGCCTCTGCAATCTGCTCCCCAAACGCATAAACTAAGAGTCCATTAATGGCTGCAACTGTTTCACGCTCACTGGGAGAAGAGATGACATATCTGTAGCAGTGAACAAAAAGCTTCCCTGCTATTTTTAATCTAGAAAGTTTGCCAGAAAACTACTTGGGGAGTGAAGGTTGTAGGGTGGGGAAACATGCACAATGGATGGGGTTTTTTTGTTGCTTTTAAAAAATAAGAATGGAGGAAAAAGAAGCCCACCAGCATTAACTTGTTGGTCAAGCTTCAAGCTAACATGGTTTAAAAACGGTTGAGATACTTAAGCAAAATGCCAGGATTTCCTGAGAAAAGCCAGAGCTGTAGTGAAGCTGTGCACTCTCCTTCATATTCACCGCCCATTTATTTCTCAGGCATTGTTGGCTTGTGGATCTGCTTTCCAACACGCACATGCTATTAAGTCCTAAATGACAGCTTGTTTAACTAGAAAACATTTCCATTTTTCCTCAACAAAAGCCATTCATTTCTTGCTCTTCTGTTTGCTTAACGACTGTTCCATTCACCCTGTTGGAGGATTTGGTACAACCCATTTGATTGTTCTTCTTTGAATAAAGCTGCAAGTTAATGATCCACCTTTTGATCTTCAAGAGGGGAAACTAGCACGGCATGCTGTATAGCCCTCTACATCTGAGTTATATGGCAAAATCTATGCATGGGCCTTGTATGATTATTTATCCTGAGAAAATAATCAAGACAATTTGTTGTGTAGGGACTGGGGGAGACAGCATTGATTCTTCTCTATGAAAGCTTTGAACAGGCATCATGAGGAGACAGAAGGCAGGACAAAGTCACGTTTAATGACTTATTCCTTGTGGTCTTCTGTGTTTGGTACTCCCTCCCCATGTTCATGTGTCAGGGGTCTCCTTTCAAGCTGTCTTCAACATGTTCTCCTTCCCTGAAGACCACCCAACACGAATCCCTAGTAATTCAAATAAAGCTGTCGCTCACCCACACAGTTTATTTTTGAAAAGCCAATCCACTCTCCTACTGGATGAGGGCTCCCAATATATTCTGTTTAGCCTGCAAGGCTCTTGGGGCTGGAGCATGTCTTTTTGTACAAAGTGCCTTTGGTTTCTGTCTAAATAAATAATCATGCTGTTTTAACCAGAAACTGCAGGGCCTTGCAATGCATATTATAAATTCACCTGCCAAAAGGTTGTTGGTCGAGCAACTTTTTCAGACTCCTGCCTGACTGTCCACTATGCTGCAGCTTGTGTTCTCAGTCCTGGCCGTGGGAAGTCGGTACAGACTAGGACAAGGGGGAATATTGCCATTTTGAAAACAGAAGCGTGTTATAACTGCTTTGCATGAGTTTGTTGAAAACACAGGTGAAAGGAAGCTGGATTATTTAGAGCAACAGCTGGGAACATCCTGCTCTCACCACATGCCTGTTTAAGAGAACCTCATGACAGAAAATAGCTCAACTCAACATGGTTAAACTGACTTCCAGGGTGATTTGATGCTACTGTTCCATGTATTGTCTAGCTCAGTGATTTTTAACCAGGGTGCGGCACAGTAGTAACACTTTTAAATGTGCAAACCTATACACGCTTTACAAGATGCACCCAGCAATTTCGAATAGGAATCCTTAGCATCAAAAATATTTCTTCCCTGTTGTGGTTCTTTGTAACAGAAGACTTGCTCTACAATTGTTCCATAGTCAAAAAAGTGAGTGCAGGCGAAGACTTGGCATTTTCTGGGGACTGCCTTAAGGTTAAGAATAGTTTTTGCTAATTCTTTTTTGCCTGAGCCTTCTTTCCTGTAATTCTTCATTTACCTTGATTACTAACTGTTGGGATTAAACAGCCAGATTATTGACTCTCTGTACTCTATCCCTTGTTTAAAGCCACAGTTAGGTGGTGTATGTATGTAAGCAGTGAATAATAACACCTGACAAAACCCCACTGCTTCTAGAGTACCATAAAACCCCTCATCTATGGCTACCAATCTGTAGTACAACTGTGTATTGTTTCTCAGCACCCCAGAGCTGGACAGCAAGACAGTGAACCAGTCACCAGTCACCTGCACCCTCCAAAGCAGTGCGGAAATGCGGCCCTGGTGTGCTTTATTCCACCCTTGGCAAAGCCACAGCAATCCCAATAATGTGAATGCTTCAGTTGGTACAACTTAAAAAGCCTTCACTTAGAGCTGCCTTCCTCCCCTCCCCCTCTCAGCTGTACTGAACATAAATTTGGCACAGTTGAGGATCAAACCCTCTGTTCCTTAGTATTATACAAGCTGCCAGGCCTTTCCAGCACTGCCCTTTTATTCCGTTCCAGCTAGACGTGCAGTTTGAAGACTGTCAGTTTTAAGGGATCTGGGCTCATACCATTAGTCTTTGTATCCTTCACAATTCAGCAATTTTTTTTTCCCAGGCTGAACAAGGATTTTCAAATTGCAGACTGCTGCCAAACGCTGAATAAATCACAGTGTTGGGGATGCTGTTGGCATAACAGCTTATTCTTATGAATTGAATCCGCAGATAGTATCTTTCGAGAAATTAACACCTTGGTGTCCTGCCTGACACGCTGAAAAAACACTGATCTCTTTATCACTAGCCTGACACGCTGAAAAAATTCACCCTCTGTGGCCCATTGGTTGATATTTGCCATGGGTAAAAAATAAGGCAGGGAAAGGTTGAAGCAAACAAGCAGCCCCCCAAGCCTCCAGCTCCCCAAGCATCAACTTAAAAACCAAACTTACGAGTAACTAGTACTTGGTTTGCAAACAAGCCATGTTTGCAAAATCAACTGCATGCACAAGCTGGGTGGGCACGCATGCAAATCATCAACTGCATGTCTAGCTAATCCTTTGTATATGCAATGACTTGATTCAGGCACATAATCCTGCCAACTACATGCAGACAAAAGCCATGTCCGGATATGCAGGCACGTGCGGTTTGTGATGCCTCAAAACCTTTTTGCGATGCCACAAGCTGCACACCAGAATGTTAAAACGTGCCCCACACTGCAAATTTGCAGTGCAGGGGCAAAATTTGCTACTGTGATTTCCCAATAGCAAAAAAAAAAGTGGCGTGGCGGAAGTTATAATAGCATGCGCTGGAACAAATGGAGGCTCAGATCTCCAGGAAGACGCTCTGGCTGCTGGCCAGAGCATCTCTACTATTTCATTCGAGCTGGGAGAAGCAGGGAAAGGGCAGTTTGCCCACAACTGGATAATTTTCCCCTCACCGAAGCGCGTGTGCAGGGGCATGCACTGCAGCACAGAGTAGCGGCACAAATTTGTGCTGCTACTATTTGTGCCATTGCAAGTCCATGCCCCTGCACATCTAGATGTGGCCGAAGTGTGCAGTTGCTTACGCATTTTCACAGGCCCCTGGATTCTTCTGAACTCAGACACCGAGAATTTCAGTAGAGTTCACCTCAGAACATAAGGAAAGCTCTAACTTTTTACTGTGATTCTTGGCTCCCCCTCTAGGAGTTTGAGTCACATTGATCCTAGGCTATAAACTGTTCTTGGCAGAGACTGTATCTTCCTCCAAGATTTTGTAAAAAGTCCATCACCTCAACAGTTTTATGTGCTTAGCACCAAGAACTTTTCATCTGCATGTCTCAGAGCACTTACAAAGGTGGGATCAGTCTCACTTCCTCATTTTACAGCTGGAGGAACCAAGAGGCAGCAAGAAGCAGCACTTTTGCCCAAAGTTATAGAGTTAAGCTATGACAGCTGAGCAAGGAATACACATTCCCCAAACTGCCAGCAGTGTGCGCTCTCTCTCCTATGACATAACGGTAACCACTCCTCAATCTGAGCCATATGACTTGACTGCGGGTCTTGCAACCAGCCCATACGGCCCTGATAGCACTAGCCTGCCCACATGCAAGGAACTCAATACCAAGGGCCCGATCCAAAGCCCAGGGAAGTGGAAGGGAGTTTTTCCACTGACTATAGTGCACTTTAGACAAGGGTCTAGTTGTACAACTGGAAGGTTCGGAGGACTGGTGCCGAGATGAGGGGTTTGAGCTCTGGGTCATTCGACTGACTCTGGCTCAGCCCTGCACTAATCAAATAATGTTGCCATGTGATGGCTACTGTGAAATGACTTGTGGATGTCACATCTCACATCTTGGCAAACAGGTTTCTATATCCAGAAAAAACAGCACCCTCCAAGCCAAATGGACTGGGAGGTTTCATTATGGGAATAGTGTAATTCTTCAGAGGCATGTATCACGTCTGGCCATTGGGTGAATGAATCACAGACTCATAGAGAAGCAGAGCTAGAAGGGACCTCCAGAGCTCATCCTGACCAATACTCTGCCTGAGGCAGGCTCAAACATAACTACTTTCACCATCCCACTTTGTTTCATAACAGTGGGACATACGTAAGGCTGGTGAGAATGTTGCTGGGAGCCGGTATGTTGCTAGACAGCATGCCAGATGCTAACCAGATGCTCCACGCAACTCCACTAATGGACTCCAATGAAGCTGTTCATGTTGCCAAAGGCTCTAAATTACCATGATTGGATTAAAAAATATTCTGAAATTGCTCCCTGAAATTGCCAAAGGGACTTTGTAAACAAGCCTAACCTGGTTTCTCAAAGCTGCCTGTCTCTGTCAGCTGGGATAAAGGAGTTTTTCTGCTCTTTACAAATACAAAAAGTCTCTATAATAAAAAAGTAGGCTTTACAAAATCCCTGGGTGAAATCTGGGTCCCACTGAAGTCATCCTCAGTGGGTCAGGATAGTACCTAGTATGTATAAACAGAGAGCAGTATTCATACATACAAATAAAATTCAGTAGCAATTAAACTTGAATACAGATCCTGCAGCTTCCCCTGGTGACCTTTGGTAGTTTTAAGGGGCTACATGCATTTGTTCTGTTTTCTGGTTCCAGTAGTGGCCAGGGTTTACCAGCAGGACTCTGAAGCTGTCACTATGAGCAGTCCTTCAATTGGAAGATAATCTCTACCACAGCATATTGATGGGTCTTGAGGTGATTTAACAGTCCAATCCTTAAACTAGGGATCCATCTGCAGAAGTTGCAGATCTTTTCACAGAGGAGAGTAGGTTGTAGACTGGGACATATGACTTATGAGGATAGTCTGAGGGAACTGGCTTATTTTGTCTGAAGAAGAGAAGACAAGGGGCAGGGGAGGGGTTGGGATTTGATAGCAGTCTTTAAGTACTTGAAGGGTGGCTACAAAGAGGATGGAGCTGGACTGTTTTCAGTGGTGACAGATGATAAAACAAGGAGCAATGGTCTCAAGCTGCAGCAAAGGAGGTTTAGGTTGGATATTAGGAAAAACTTTCTCACTATAAGAGTGGCGAAGCACTGGAACAAGTTACCTAGAGAGGTGGTGGACTCTCCACCCTTGGAGGTTTTTAAGGCCCAGCTCGACAAAGCCTTGGCTGGGGTGATCTGGTTGGGGATGGTCCTGCTCTGAGCAGGGGTTGGACTAAATGTGACCTCCTGAGGTCCCTTCCAACCCTCTTTTTCTATGATCCTATGACTCCTCTCCTTTTATTTTCTCCACTCCCTTCTCTGCTTCGAGGCAAGATGCTTTATCTTGAAACAACCTGTCACTTGGTTTAGGTTGCGGCACCATTGGAGCTGGTTAGCACCCTCCCTGCTCTTGATGTCAGCATCCATTTTCTTGAGGTATGCCTTTAGTTTGTCCCTGTAGTGTTTTCTCTGGTTGCTGCAAGATATCATTCCCAAGCAGCAATCTCACAACTAACATAGAGTGCCTTCTGCAACCCCTGCTAAGGCTGAGCAGTCCTATACAGCGCAAGCAGTGCTCTTCCCTGAAGGGCGCTTGGGGTGCATAGTATTACTTGATGGGTGTAAGCAGAAGCAGATACAGACTCTTGGGGCCATGATCAGGTTCCTGCCAAGCTCCTTATGCAGTGCAGCTACTGCAGCACCCTGCTCACAAGAACTGTAATGTTACAGCCCAGCCCACTGTAGCAGAGCAAGGCCTACAGATGACTGCAAGGATATGCTACCTTTTAATTTCAAGATCCTATGAGGTCGTCATGTAGGTTTATTCTGGTTCAGGCTATTAGTCAAGTATATCCAGCTTCCTGCAATATCCAGAGACCTGGAGGAAAGCAAGACGTTTTCTCTCATGCACCCAATGAATATGCTTTCTCTTTTCTACATTTATAGCCCACTAACTATATTGAGAGTCACCCCTGGCCCCTCGTTTCATGCTTTAGGACAAGGGTGGCACATGTGTGGAACACATGGCACAGGTAGCCTCAATATATGGCATGCAGCAAATCAGGGAGGGAACAAGCTGGATAGTCATGGGCATGGCAGGAACAAAAAGCAGAGCAAGGAATTGGGCAGGGGATTGGGATCAGAGTGGCACTCAGGGGTGGTGTGAGGCTAATTTGTGGCATGCCTGCTACTTTAGGACTTGTAAGATGGAGAGACAGGATAAAGAAGAATGGCCCATCTCCAGTGTACAGGTGAAATGGCTGCAGAGTAAGATGGATGGGCTAATCTGTTCTTTCTTTGGTCTGCATAAGAAAAGAGTAACTCTGGTTCTCAGATACTAGAACTTTACTGTTCTAGTGAGAACAACTTTTGTCTCAAGCCACTTAGGACTGTACCATACTGCAGCCTACCTACACTAGGTGTTATGAAGATTGGTATCTGGGCTCAGACGCTTAGACTTCTGTGCACCCAAATCCACGTGTGCTTAGGGCCACATTCTGCTGCATGTCTGCATGGGCTGTGCCAGTGTGGATAAGGGAAGGGCACAACTGCAATTCCTTTGCTCACTGGAGAGCTGGGACTGCTCTGTATTTATTCTGGAGTGGACACCTGAAGCTGCAGAGGGAGAAGGCAGGACTCTAGGGCAGCTGCCTGGGACTCTGAGACTCAGTTCAAACCACTTCTCTGCCACAGACTTTCTATGCGACTTCAGGCAAGCCAGTTAGTCTAAGCAATCGTAACATACTTATGAAAGATGGTAGATATTGGGGCCACTTCATGTAATGGTGAGGAAAGAGCCCCACCGAGGAACCAGAGGATAGGGCAGGGCACAGGCTCCTTCGGCACAGCAAGCAGCTCAGAGGGCTGCTCTGGATAAGGATGTCTGTACCTCTGGGTTACTCAAGGTCATGTCTATGACGTATGCCCTCACCTTTCACCACCACAACGAAAACCAGAAGCAGACACTCAGGTTCATCCAAGGGGTAATCAAACATGTTGGGGTACGAGGAAAATAGGAGAAAATGGCCTATGGGTTTACCAGAGGTGAAGCATGCTGAAGTAACCTGGTATCTTCCTTTGGCAAGAGAACTGATCTCTAGATAAGATCTATGGTCTTTCCTTTATCTGTCAGTAAAGAATGTGACATTGAGTCATATGGAAAGTCATAAACTAAGCTTGAGAAGATGGGGACTGGTATAGGAAGGGGGATGAGAAACTGAGGGCTAAGGGCTGGGGAACACCAGGCAGTGTTGAAAAGGGAAGTCTGGGCTGGGGATGTTACTAGCAGAGTTCAAGGTCAGTATTCAGTATGTTCATTCATTACTTTGGGACAAAAAGGGGGAATGGAGTAATGAAATCTGCTGAAAGCATAATGTTAGAAAGCAGTGTCAATGCAGAGGAGGGCTGGAATATTGGATAAGAAGCGCATGAATGATCCTGAAGGCTAGACACCTAATAGAAAAGGGATGACATTCAGTAGCCCACAGTCATGCACTTATTAGTGACTAACAACAAGGGTTTTTGCTGTATTCTGGAGGGGGAGCTTTCTCAGTTTGAACGCAAGGAAGAGAGAGTGTTGATCATGAAATGATTAAGAGCCACCGGTGTGATCAGCTTGTGTAAGGGCTAAATGCAAACCTTGGCCTCAGCAGGTGAGGTATTTCTTGTAGGGGCAGGGAAGCATTAATGTTATTGAACAAGGCATTGAGAGAGCCTCATCTGGGTTAGTGTGTGTGGTTCTGGTCCCCTGTGTTCAGGAAACATGAATCCAGACTAGCACAGGAAGAGAGCAGGAGTGCCAGGATAAACTGCGAGAAGCAATCTCACGTAAAGACTCTGAAAGAGGTTGGCTTGTTTAGTGCAGCAGGACAAAACTGAAAGGGGATATGATTGCTCAGGAAGGTAAATGCTCAAGCTCAAGGAGAGTGTTGGCACAGGAACAAATAGGCATAAACTGTCCATGAATAAATGTAGCTTTGAAATTAAAAGGAGGTGTCTGGTTACCAGAGCTGCGAGGTTCTGGAGCTGCCTTCCGCAAGGTGTTGTGGTCACAGAAAACTGAAGATAAAGTTGGATCAGTTTATGAAAGGATCACATGGCACGGCTGTTTGAAAGCAAGAGACTGAACTCAATGGCCCAAGGATCCCTATATTCCTGGGTTGTTATATTGAGTATAAAAAAATAAAAATAAATGCCATTTCTGTTTGACTTTCAGTAGTAAATGAGCAAGAGGAAAGAGGCTACCGGTCAAAGTCAGATAGTATAACATGTACTTTGCTACCCTTGCCACTAACACCACTCAAAATTAGTAAGGATGGAGGAATTTATGTGTGGTTATGGAAGAGAAAAACTTCACTTTTGGTCACTGGCTCTTTCCCTTTTGGGAGCTCAGTAATGGAGTGTCTGGGCTGCAGATCCTGCTTGAGAATATTTTTAATGGTATGTTTACTCAATTTGTCCATTTAAAAAAAATGAAACCATTGCTAATTATTTTTATGATTTGTTAAAGTTTGCTTTTAAATTCAAATCTGCCCCCTGTTGTTTTTGTATAGCGAACTTTATGAAGGCGTCACAACTATCTAACAAATATCACTCTTGCAAGAAAATCAAGACGGTTCTTTAGAGGCCACTCACGAGGTGGACTTGAAAATGGAAGAGCAATGCATTAAACAGTAGTGAATTAGGAAGCAAAGCAAAAGGAAAAATAAAAAATTACAGGTAAAATTGTGCGGCCCAAAACATGCTTCCTCCTCTGTCCTTTTCCCTGGACAATCATAGCTCACACACCAAGCCTGTCCTGTGACCTGTGTAGTCGCATTACTGCTGAACAAAGACCTGCTGAGAGTTTTATAAGGGCATTCAAGACTGTGTGCATGGATCCAACTGCAGGATCATTTTCAACAGCTGCTCACACTTCAGCACACTCTAGTAAATGGAATGCACCTTGCTCCAGGAAAGGAGGGAGCTACATACACCCCGTTCGGCTGTGTGATCACCTTGTTGAGAAGTAAAGTGAGGATGCTACCCAAATGCATATAGCTTAAGCAGATGGCAAGGCACTGTGACTCCTTATAGACAAACTCATCTGTGTTTGCTGTGAGTTAATATACTGGTTCTGTTTTATTTTCTGAGAATCAAGATCAATTGCTTTTTTTTTTTTTTTTTTGCAATCCAAGAACTTAAAAACTAAGCTTCCATCGTGCTCCACGTCAGCAGATTCTGTCTCTGAATTCCTTTCTCTAATTCTGCCGGCAATTTGTTTCAGCTACAAGAAACCTTACGGCTTAATCTGTTCGGCTTCCACCCTAAGTAGCATAGAAGGAGCATTAAAAATTGAGATGAAACAGCAAAACTGGCTCAGATAATTAAGGGGGATGTATTTGGCTTTACTTCACAAAGCCACTCTTCCCTGTACGCTTGTTTGTGCACAATAATAAAGATGCACATGGGACTTGGTAAAAATTGTGTTCCTCAGTTTGCGGTGTGGTTGGGGTCTAATTCAGGAAAACCAGCCTTCTTTCAACTGCCATTTCCATCACAAGGATTTGAGAGGGGCAGGGGCTGCACTGTTGCTTTTAAAGAAGCATATGTAATACCCACAGCAATTCAACCACTGAATTGCACTTAAATTTGGTCTTAACAGCCTTGTAGGAGCTGGGTGCACCCCATACCAAAAAGATGGAGCTGGGGCAGCCAGTTTGATCCTGCTAAAATGATAAACTTAACATCTGTGCAATGATGCATTTCCACAGGAAGAATCATCTGCAATTGCCTTATACATATAAAAAGTCCCCAAACCTTCCAAATTAGACATATCTGACAAGTAAACAATAGGAAAAACAGTCAGTTGATCATGTTAATGAAATGCTGTTGCTATGGAAAAGATTGTCCTTGTAAAAATGAAAAAACACATGCACACTTTTTTTTTCTTTCTGTCATCGTCCAAGGACACCAGGAAACAGCTCCCTGAAAGCAGAGTCTCCATGATCATGGATACAGCCCAGGAGTTTTTTTAAGGGGTTCATTTCCTCAGCCACACTAAAAACTTCCGATGTGATTTGCAAGGGAATTGCCTCTATAGCCAGCAGCTGGGACGTAGCACATTCCACCTATTCTTATGACGGGCCACCTCTACTCATCTTGCTCTTCCTTTTCAGTCTGAGACTATCAGCCCCCCTAAATAAACTCTTTAAGCCCAGTTCTGCCTAACTGATGTAGGTTCTGCAGTCAGTGTAAGTCTCCTGGTCCAAACCAGCTGCAGATCTGACTAGCGGAACAATATTTCCGGCAAACTTGGCATCTACCCACTAACTTAAAAAAGCAGACGTTATAGCAATCCTATATTCCCTTCCCTTCAGCTGTAGCCCCCCACAAGAGTACATCTGGCTCTTGTTCTTCCATCCCCAACAGTCTAACAGTCAGAAGAAGATTCACAGTGAACAGTATGGTTTTATTTGCAGTTGGGAAGGAGCTGTTGAAAATGCAATGAAAAGGGGCCATCAGCTGCACTTCATTATGGTAAACTACTGAACAACTGAAATAATGGGCCCAAAATCTACTTTATGAGATGTTTCAGTGGAATTATTCCAGAGTTATGTTCGCACATACAACTTCACAGTTTGGCCCTTGCTATGGAAATTGATTTTTGTCAAAGGGTGTAACAGTGGAAAAGGCAGTAAGCATTAGTGAGCAAACAACTCCTGAACAAATTACTTATAAAAAGAAATGGGCCTGAGTCTCTGCTAACTTCCATCAGTTGTGCACTGCTGTATTTGCAACGACTTCAGATGAAGCAATCCTGATTTACACTATTGGGAAACGGAGAAGAGACAGATGGTGGGATTCTCACAACTGGATGCAGAATCTGATGCCAAGTCAATAATAGCAAAAAGATTTATTACGCAAACAAGAAAAACCATGAAAATCAGGGGCTGTATATTGAAAGAGAGAGAAATATGAAAAATAAATCAAATAAATTATTGCAGTAAATAGACCTCTGGTTCATTTTTCAGTCCTTTTGCTATTTCTTATACCTTACTGCTTGTCTGTGGCAAGTGTGATTTGACTGTACAAGCTAGTCAGTCCTACAGGGAGGGTGTGGATGAGATGGATGGAGGTGAGGTGCCCTGGACCAAGGAGATGGCCCTTTGGCACATCTTAGCTTGTTCCCAGGGGTCAAGCGGCAGAGAGTAGAGAGAGGATTGGGGCATCAGACCCAAGTATGAGTGTGAAGTGTGAGTGCACCCCATAGAGTGACTCTGATATCAGAATCCAGATCCTGCTTTCTGTTGTGAAAGCACACTTACAAGTTGCAGGTGAAGAAAGGTGGAAGATGGCTGCATTATAGCAATTCTCCTCTTTTTAAACCTATTGAATCAACCAACAAAGAAAATCAAGATTTGCTGCTGTGAAGTGTTCTTTTCCTTCAGCTGCAGCTCTCCACTTCATGCTCAGGAACACAACAAGTGGTGTTCAGGCAGGTGATTTTTGGACCTTTACATCTAAGTATCTGGGAATCCCAGGTTGCATGTTTAGGTATACAAGCAGGGGCAAAAACCTCTGTCCTATTTCAGGCTTTTCCCTTTAATCCTGACTGGCCTGGATAAAACCTGCAGACTGAAATGGAATTTCCTCTGTGCCAAGACAGGTGAGGCCGGCGATCACTCCTTTAGAAGGAACTGAGTGGGGAGTTTGCCTCGCCCAGGAGAAGCCTGCAAGAAAAAGGGTTCCTGGACTACATACGAACAGGTACATAAATGAGAAGGAAGAGTTCCTCCTCCTATGCCAAGGCAGGGCAAGGAGATGCCTATAAAATGCCGTAGCTGAATTTATTTATTTACTTATGTGATTTATAGGCTGCCCTTCTCAACAAAGGCTCAGGGCAGCTTATAGAAAGAGAACAGGCAAGTAAAATATCCAAATAAAACAGGCAGCAGAAAAGCCACAGGAAAGCTTCTTTTGCCTGTGCTTCTCGCTAGAGAATTTAAGTTACCATCACTCCCCCTTCGTGTTTGACTTTCGCAGGCCAAGGTGAGGCTGGGTCTGACTGGGGGAATCTCTTCTTTGAGCCTACCCTGAGAAGCGCTTTGCTTCTGTCTCTCTAGACCAGCAGAGGCCAATCTTTTTGGCAGGTGAGCCACCAATTGGCCCTGCACCCTTCTTGAGTGCCACTCGGATCCCTTTCCCCTCCTTGATCTGCTTTCTGCTCCCTGCCCTATGTGTCACTGTGCCACCTGTCCCCTCCTTGGTGTGCCATATGCCACTGAGAGGCTACCCGTGCCGCAGGTTGGCCACCCCATCTCTAGATCACGTCCCTCACATTAGCTCCCAAGTCACCTATGTTCCAGAAACCTGGTGTCCCCTTGACTCTTATCTTTGAAAGTGATTTGCGTCAGACAGGAAAATCATCAAGCTGAGCACAAAGGGAGTTGTTTATAGGAAAACAAGGCGCTCCACTAAGCTTCCTACATGAATAATTTTTGGCATCCCTCGTTCTGGATCTGTCAGGCAGCAGGCCCCTCCTAGGGCACAGACAGGCCAAGAAATGTGGTCTGGAAGGAAACCAGCCCTGTTGAGTTGTGTGCCGAACAGGGTCCTTCTTACAGAGCCACCTGTAATTCTGGTTGTGTTTCCCCTCTACTTATGTATTTTTTGTTAGCAACTGCTGCCAATGCCTTGGGTCCTCCTTGTGCAAAGGGCAACCACAAGGTGACTCTCGGTCCCAGGAATGGCTGTTGAGCAAGTGCATGCTCTCACAACAACCCCCGGACGTTTTCTCCCCCTGCTCAGAATGGGGACTTAAAGAATAGTGACACCACAGCAGACCCAACAGGTCTGAGGCAATGGCTTAGTTTTTTTGATAAAAAGGCTCAGCCTGGCTGCTGCTTGTACCTCCTGCCAGGGACATTTTTATTTAATGTGTCTGAGTTGCATGTTCAGCTCCCTTGACTGCATGGACATTAGTTGTACCAGCACATGCAACATTGATGTGCAATTGTGCACCTTCCCAGACTGAAAAAATAGGCTTGATTCTCCTCACCAGTCCTTTCATAGCATCTGATGAAGGGAGCTTCAGCTCGTGAAAGCTTGTGCTATAGATACATAGCTGCTTTGATTAGTCTATAAGGTGCAAATCTCCCTTCTCATCAGTACAACTCTGGAACAACTCAGATGAAGGCAATTATATTAGCCAGCACTAGTGAGAAGAGAATAAGCCCACCTATGCCTAACAGCTGCAGCAACAGATGGGGAGTTGAATCTTTTGCCTCATGACTAAAAGAAGCAGGGGGATGGGGAGGGGGAAAAGGATATGTGCTGAGTAGATCTATGCCTACCCCAAGTCTGGCTGTTCCTAAGCTAGGCATCCACCACCACTAACACTAGCATTGGTGGCTGCATCAGCTGTGAGCTGCCTCATCATCTCTTTATTTTTAGTTTACTGTGGTCCACCCACTTCCTGGTTTGACAGCATTGCTTCGTCTTGCCCGATACAAAAATAAAAGTCAGGATTAGTCTGTGGTCTCTTGTAGAGCAATAGGTGTCTCGGATATTTGTTTCCATGACACAAGTACTGCTGCCTTACAGCTACCTTTTTCAAATGGCACAGTTCCAAAATATGTGGCATAGGATGGGCATGGAAATTGGGTGATACACAGCCTAGTAAGCAGTATATGTGGCTTGTAAATGGTTTGTGCTAAAGTATGAATTTGCTGTCAAGATTACTGTACTGCAGAAGTTGGCGATAGAGGTCTACAGTGTGCTCTGAGCTGACCCCATCTAAGAAAAGTGAAGCGCTCCTGGTTTCTGCCATGTTCTCCCAGCATTGTTTTAGTATCTGTGCAGCTCCTCTGGCAGCAGCAACAGTGAAATGCTATTTTAGATTGCCTGGGAGGAATTTTACTGCTGTCCCAGCCAGGCCTTCCTTCAGCAGGTCTCTAGACTGGACTGATTTCGACAAGGCTTGCTTTCTGGTAATGACAACATTCAGAAGCCAAACTCACTCTGACTTGAACAGAAACAAGTTAGGCCCCACAAGGAGCCCATCCATTTAAAGCACAGCCCTGACTTGCCAGTATCCAAGTAACATAGATGCTTTTTAATTCTGATTTGTTGCTTTTTAAAAGCTGAGCAAGCCAGAGGATTGGGGATTTATATTTGTTTAGTTCAATGGGACTGCAGTGATTCCTGGTTTAGAAGAGCCAGCTAATATCGCTGGCTAATAATAATTTGCACTAATGAAGTGCACAGTAATTTTACAATTGTTGCTTGAAGCCACACAACACTTCTGCATGGTAAAATTGTCTTCAGAGGTTGAATGTGTGTGTGCGTGCATGTGTAATTAAATTCTACCTGTCGTAAGATGTGTATGGGGACCTGCTTTGTCTAGCAGTGTGGTGCAACTATCTCTGGAGCAAAACATGGCAACTACTAGAGCCACAGTACCAATGAGTAAATTGAGAGGAACTGAGAAAACATATGGTCTCCAACAGAGTACCTGCTTATGGGAAAAGACTTGTCAGGCTTCTGGTAAACTTAGCATCATCTAGCAGGATAAATCATGATTTGTGAGGGAGTTCAAGAGGAAGGAAACTTCTTACCTATCAAGCCACCCCTTCTGCTCAGAGACCCACCACAACAGGACCAGCCTACACCTTCCACAGCTCCTGGAGCTGAGACATGACCAGTTTTGCTCTGACTGGAGCTCCTCAGCTGTAGGCAAGTGGTCTCCCAAACCATCCTTGGCATGTGTTCAAGTTCTATTCTCACTTTTGTTAGCTGCTGTGTCTGTGCCCTGAGTAAAGGACATTCTTGCACCTTCTGCACATTCAGTTTCTGGCTTTGAAAGTTGGATGTCTCTGGATAAATTTGGATATTTTATTTGTAACTGCTTAGAGCAAGTTTTCCCCCTCCCCTGGCCTTGGTCACTCAGCTAAACTGAGGGATTTCATAGAGGCAGCAGAGGAGAAAATCCAGCAGTCTGAGTCAGCACAGCTCTCTTGGGGCTGCCTTTGCCCCCACTCTCAGATCTGCACTTTCTGCTGGGCCCAAAGTTTGATCGCGTGTGTTGGAGAATGGGCTACAGTTGCAACCTTTGGTTTTGCTGCAGGCTGGGCACATTTGTTCCCAGAGGTTTTCAGCCAAGTTCTTGAGGGCTTCAGAGCTTGCTGAATGTTCCCAGCTTCAGTCCCCATAAATGAGAGAGGCACCAGAAGTTGGATCTGCTCATGAGCAACTTGCTTTATTAAGGGATCTTACTCTATGCTGTTGCAAACAGTCCTCTGTCTCTAGCTCTTCTGAACAGGAGTCACACCAGTAGCAATGCAAGACATTTTTACCTTCCAACCCCGGGCTGCTGAGGTGTTTTACATGTGTCAGATACCCCTCACTGCTGTCCCCAGGTGAGTACTGCCCTGCCATTACCTTTGTCTTACATACAGAGAAACTAAGGTATAAGGCTTATACAGGTATAAGCTGTGCTCAGAGCTGCCCTGTGAATCCGTGATGGGAATGGAATGAAACGGGACATGCTATCCGCAGTCCAGAGCACCTCCCTGCCTCGTGTGCAGCAGTTTTTAGGACCGCTTTCCTTTTTTAACCAAGACAGTGATGAATTCCAGGGAGAGCTCGGTGGCTCCACAGCTCCTATTTAATAATTAAATAATTAACGTGGCTAGAAATTCAAAGTGTTATCCATCTAAGAGAGAAATTTTCTGAGAGAAACTTCCCATTACTACTGCTGCTGTGGTCACAAGCTTTCTGTTCTGCAGTTCTTACACATTGCCTCATTAACCCATCCTGCTGTGAAGCTGGGGTATGGACTGGTCACCCGTCAACAGCTGCCTTCCAGGGATCATATAAGATTTACAGATGGGTCAACTGAGATGAGTTAAAAAATAATATCTCCCAGCAGGGTTTGTGCCAGCAAAGTCTAATCTGAAGCACTGAAGAATCTTTCCTTACTAGGTGATGCAGCCAGTCATTCAGACCAACAGGCACAGCAGAAAATGACCCAGTAGCAGATCTTGCCTGACAATGGAGAGTGACTCACATGACCTTTGGGAGCAGGAGTCATCACTAATCAAGTTTCTCAGCGAAAGAGGCAATAGGGTGAACTTCATTTCACCTGCATAAAACCAGTCAAGGGGGGCTTTGTGCAGATGAAATGCATTGGAACAAAGGGAAACCCAACCTGAGCCCAGGACACAGGTCCTTATTAGGATGGTTTGGATCTGGAGGTGCCTTCTAGCCCTACTTTTCTGTGATTCTATGATTACCACCCTTGTAGCCATTTCTGAAGCATATGGACTTGTAACATCATCTCCACCTCTTAGCACCATTTTGACAGAGTTAAAGCTACTAGATCTGTCTAACTGCACATCTCGTGCCTGTCTTGATTCACTTCCAATGGTGCCCTGTAGGTTGACCTTTTTTGAAGACTCTCTCCACAGGGTACAGCAGTGGTAGAGGCCCTTTTTGCCCAACCTGGGACTGGTCTTCACATACACTTCTGATACAAGGGCATCAGTCGAGGGTATAAATTTTTTCCTCACTAGTTATACTAATAAAAGCCTTAATGTGGACATGTCTCTTACCCACAGAAAGGTGACTCATTGGAAGGAAAATACCTAGGCTAGCATGAGTAGCTATGACAGATGTCCCAGTATAGCTGTATCCGCACTAGGGACTGGTGCAGCAGTACAGTACGACTTTCCAGTGTAGAAGAGACCTCATTCTATGCAGTTCCAGTGCGGGGATGATCTGTTGCAAAGGTCCTTCAGTGCAGAGGTCCTTCCTGCCCAGAGGGGAAGAAACCTGACTAGAAACAGTTCCTGCACTTAAACTGGTGAGAATAAAACCCTTGATCCTAATGTCTGTAGGCATGTCTGATCTTTAGCAGGGGTTGCAAAGGCATTCCCCTCCCAGTGGTGCACTGGTAACACCACACACCCCATAGGCACCAAGTGACAGACTCGGATGAACTTCCAGTGTCTGGAGGTAGGGGGGGAGCTTGGCCCTGACTCCGCACTTGGCTCCTCAAACCTCTGTTGGGGCTTCCACCTTCTCGGCTTCAGACCCTTTCCTTTGGCTGGCTCCTCCAGCCCAGGTCTACTGTCCTGGACCTTAGCTTCTGGGTCCCAGCCCTGTTTCACCCTCAGGCTCTGGGCCTCTGGCTCAGTCTTGTGTGGCAGCCCTTAGGGTCCCTGACCCTGTGTAAGCAGTTAGTGTGCTGCTCCACCCCCGGGGTCCCTGACCCTGGCTAGGCAGCTTGTGTGCTGCTCTGCCCCCAGGGTCCCTAACCCTGCCTAGGCAGCTTGCATCCAGCTCTGCCCCTGGGGTCCCTAACCCTGGCTAGGCAGCTCTACACCGGATGCCTCTCATGGACTTCTGTGGTCTCCAAACTGTCCCTATAGTCACAACCCAGTCCTCTGGTCTTAAACTTAAACGTAACAAATATAAGCAAACTGCTCGCACAGAAGTTTTCCTCCACTCTGGGTCAATACCCCACCACAAACTATACCTCCCTCTTAGTTGTCTTGGTCTACCTCTTGTGGGTAGCTTAGGCATCCATGGGCCTGTTTACTGCAATCACCTTCCCTGAGATTTCCTCTCCCTGCAGCATGCAAGGTCAGACTGCTTCTTCTGTCACAGGCCCTGGGCTTACCTGTCTCAGAGCCTCACTCCTTCCTGTCATGTGTCTCCCCAGCCACACACAAGAGCTTCTCATTTACTTAAGGGCCAGCCTGTGCTCTTCTACTGCCAGCTTAGCCAGCTGCACTCTCTTGAAGTTACATTTCTCTAAGACATCTTGTGTTCAAGACTGTCAGGCAAAGCGGGCTGTTTGCGGCTCTGACAGAGCACATTCTAAGCCACAACAGCAAAGCAGCCTATGCCTTTTCTGTCCAACTAAGCGGGGTCTCCAGATTGAATAATCATTGGGTTTAACCTGCATCCAAGCATGCTAAGGCACAGCTAGGAAGCATCCTGCTGAGGGTTGCCAACTCTGAATCACTCCTGCCTTGACTTCCAAGATGAAGGCTTTCCTGGAGTTTGACTGATCCTTTTATTAGGGAATGTGGCTATCCAGAAAGGTTTTCCTTCACTCCTTTCTCTTGTATGAGCTTGTTCTTTCTCACTTCTAGAAACACCCAAATCTAATTCATGCTCTTGTTAATGCTGACATTCATCTTAGTCATGTTTTGCCCGGCTTGTACAAGTTTAGTCCTTTTTAACCTTTCTGTGTAGATCAAGCCTTCCCAAAGCTATGAATAAATAAAAGCCTTCTGTTCATGCCAATAATGGTCTTTTAACAGTTGCAAGAACAAAAGAGTGACCATACTGAAAAATTCCAAATATTTGAATTTTTCCATCTCCAGCTGTTTTCTTCCCCTTTTAAAGTAATGACTTCATTATACTGGGGATCTAGAGAGAGAATTAACAGGGAACACCAGCTGTGTTGGGTGCTTCGGGGGGGGGGGCAGCCACCATGCCAGCCCACCGCAGCAGACACCACACAAACACACATATGCACACAGCAGCAGTAGGGCTGGGGGAATCTTAAAGCATCTGAATGAATTGTAAGAGCAATACATTTATTTTCACTTTAATCCGAGGTTACAAGTACTTTTAGATCCTAAAATTTGCTTGCTGGATCCTTAAGTTTCAAAGGTGGGTAGCAGACTAGCGGGGTTCTGTGCTCCCTGTGCACTAGGAAGGGTTTTTAGGAAGCTATCTGGACACAGAGGAGGCATGTGGGGGCTTGGACACTGACATAATGCTTAAACAAATGGAGGGTTACAAGTTGCCATGTAGCTGGGGCACAGATTTCATCTTCCCTCCAAACTCCCACATAAGAAAGCCACCTGCACAACCTATAGAGAGAACCAGCAAGCCCACATAAAAGGGAACAAAAAAGGCTGCCCCTCATACTGCCAAAGGATAAGAGAGAAGTAAATATAAAACATCATTGCTAGCTACAAAAAGGTAAACACTTCAGCAACTGCTATTACATGATACAAAGGTGAACTATCAGCCCTTCTGGGCTATGGCCACGTAATGCAATCAAAGTAAATAAAAAGCCTTGCACAACAAACATGATGGGACAGGGATTGGGATGAGGATGGATGGGACACTGCAATTTAATAATTGAAAATACCTTGCAGGAGAAAATGCAGCACAGGTTCCTGTCCTTCCCTCTTATTTTCTTTTAGTTTCATGGATCCCTAAGGACCTTGCATCCTAGAGGCAGCTAGAGACAGCCATCTCCCATGGTTATAGAAAACATGAAAGACTAGAACTTGTCTGGATATCCTCTACAAATTCCTTCTGGAGATGGACAGTGGAAAGTCTTGCCAATAAAGCCAAGACCCCTTGGGGTAACCAGTATAAATATATTCTGTCTCTCTCTCTCTTATAGTTGTCACAATTGCACAAAAACCAATGGGTTTCCACTTTTGAAATGATACCGAAGATCACATTGTCCCAGACTTGGGCACAAGTCTGGTCTCCTTCACAAATGGGGAAAGCAGCTTGAGAGCACAAATCAACAGTGTAAGGCTAAGAACCCTTTAAGAAGGTTGCAGTGATCAAAATGGTATGTGCATCAAGTCAAGCAATTCAGAGTCAAGGTTAAAGTTCAAAGAAATGTCAACATATGGAATGTGTAGCAAGGTTATCCAAACAATCTTAACTCTGCCCCATGTAGTGAAGCTCTGGATAAACCTGAAACAGTAGGATAAAGTTACCAGCCATAACAAACAAGTTTACTGTATAAAGAAGTCACAAAAACTAGAGGCTGGGACCATGAGAAGAGAGACATTCTTTATATCATAAAGGAACTCCGCATCTTTCCTTCATCAGTCCCCTTGTAGTTTATCAGGGGCTCAGTGGATACCAAAGCAGTGTTACACTGTTGTTTTTTGGCAGACATAATTTAGAAAAGAGTTCTCATGGCATGAGCTTTTCACTAGTTCATGGAAAAAGTTCTAATACAGCCAAATTTTTACCAGGTAAAACAGTCTCATGATACACTAAGAATATCCCCAAGAATACATTCACAAAAGAGCTGATTATTGTTACCATTTGCAAACACAATAACAATGCTCTAATTTGGCGGCTGTTACCTGAGGCAGAAATAAAAGGAAATTCATAGTTCTCTGCGTCTAACAGAGATACAAAGCAGCACTGAGCAAAAGCATATCTCTTTATGCAGCACAATAATCCAGACAAATGCCTTCACTTCAAACGCTCATTTTTGTCTACAGATATGGCATTCTTTCCCTATCAAATTTACACTATAAAGTGCTGCCTTATTGCTGTTTCCATGTCTGTTCCTTTTAAATATTATTTTTAAAAATCTGATATTTAAAACTTGTTAAAAGTTTTCATTTAAGGAGGGTAAAGACCTAAAGTAGAAATGATGGCAGGTACAGAAAAGCAACAACAGCCCCACTAAATCCCAGAGCTTCTAGCTTTTTGGGAGCTTTCGTGTTCAAACACATCACTTAGGTTTGCTAGGATGTACTAATAACCTGCAGTGCTCTTCTGGAGAATAACAACAGCAAGCTGAGGTTGCTACTGAGACAGTCTGGCATTAAGTAGCTGGTCCTGTGATGTGCCATATGACCTTTCTCATGAACTTTATGCCTCACAAGAACACAAAAATGAGTGGAAACACCGCCCATTGAGGCCACTGTATACACGAAGCCTGATCAGTCCATCAGTTACCCAGGTATAAATTTGACGGAAGTCAAGTGAAATGAATGGAGTTACACTGATCTAAAATAAGTGAGAAGTCCAGGACTATCAGCAAAGGTACTGCTGTCCTGGCCACCTGCCTGCTTACTCTTTGTTAAAGCCAAGCCTGTATGCAGTGTCTTAGAAACTCTTCAAGTAACTGCAGCTTTTTTAAAACACGGCATTTGAGCCGAGTAACAGACTCCCTCTCAAGAGAAACCAATCTCTGCCCTTAGAAACCAGTGTGCAAGCCAACTGGAGTCACAATTACACGTCTCGTGAGGGAGAACTGGCTGTCCTGTCTCATTGAGTTTTGCTTTTTTTCCTTGAAAGCCAAATAGATCTGGGCTGGTTCTTAAACTTCCTAAATGTCAGAGTGTTCAGATGGGAAGGCTGAATCCAGGGGTTGCTGTGCATCACGGTATAGTTTACATATTAATGCATATTAGGACCAGGGTGTGGGGGGCAAGGTTCAGATTTTGTTCTTGATTTTGGCCAAGTCATCCCAAGGTAACAACCCTGGTTTTGTTCCGCTGGAAGTATCGGCGTTCCAATGGTGTTTACTTCAGGATTATACCAGTATCAGTGAGAACAGGAACTGGCAGACATCTTTGCCTTTTATACTGACAGATAACAAACATACTGATTTGTCTTGACCGCTGAACAGTTCTAAACACGTTCACCTTACTCGGGCCCCGCTTTGCCACAAGTCACATGCTATTGCTTTGATGATACTCACCATGGTCATGTGCAAATACAAACAAGTTAAGTCCTGTCAGCATCTGGGCCAAGTCATCATAGCGGCCGCAGTGTTCCCCAGCGCCATGAGCGATAAACACGAGGGCCCTAAACGGAGCATCAAGGTATACATTACTAAATTGGAAACCAGCCTACAAAGGCTCCCGAGCTGTGGGGAAAAACAGCGTAATCATTTCATCAACAACCATCTCGGAGATCAACAAATGCAAGTCAAGTAACTGTGGGGCATGGGTGTAGCTTAGAAGATGGTAGCATGGTGAAGAAGGGAGTAGATCATTTGGTAGCAGCTTGTAGCATCTAAGGAGGAAAACAGCATCTTGGTGGTAACACTGACTCCACTATACACTAAATGGACACAACTGGTTCCAGCGAGCATTCACAGGTTGAAATGTAGACAGGTTGCTAACAATCTTTTAGCTGCATAATTACATTGTGGTTTGGATTCTGCTTTGCTGGAAGTCAGCTTTACCATTTGGCTTCGTGGGATCAGGGTTAGGATTTCTCTAAGTAGTTTCAAACAGATATATTATGATTCATTTTTAGAATTTGATTGCTGCCTAATGTTACTGCACACAAATGGCTACTAGATTTTAGCTAAAGAGGCCCCCAGGACATGAGGTGAAATTTGGAAACCTCTGGATCTTGATCCTAGTTCCATTATTGTTACCCATTTCCAGCTTCAACCAAAGAATAGCTTGCTTACGGTGGTAAGTGAAGTGACTCTTTAACAGTTACAGCAGAATTAGTTTTCATAGATTGTGCAGAAAAACCCAGTAGGATCCTATGTGTAATGCACTATACAAGTGCTTATCTGTAAAGACTTACATTTAGAATTTTTCTTGCATTTTCTGTGGAATATAATGAAATAAACATGGCTTGTGTTGAATGAAATTTCCCTATAATCTTTATTGAGCTGCATTTGTAAGGACTGCTGATTTTTTTGTAGAAATAACTTGTGGCCAACAGAGAATCTAGAAGCATTTCTCAGCCTAACGTTTTTCTCTCTCAAACTGTAGTTATTTCAATCTGATTTGTTCATTTAAAGATATAATCTGTCAGCAGAACATCAGGCTGGAGGCTGCTACTTAGATGTTTTCAGTACATTAGAAAACCCTAAATTAAATAATAATTTAGTGAAATCCTCAACCCT
This sequence comes from Crocodylus porosus, assembly GCF_001723895.1. Lineage (NCBI taxonomy): Eukaryota > Metazoa > Chordata > Crocodylia > Crocodylidae > Crocodylus > Crocodylus porosus. The sequence goes on from NW_017728917.1 coordinate 18,696,390, forward strand.
ACTTTGACTAGGGCTTTTAATACATCTTGAAAAGATGTAATCACTCAATCAAATCACACCGCTTTGATCTTAGTAGCATCTAAACCCCAAAAGAACCTGTGGTAACTACCGCTCCATCTCTTTGATTAGTGCCAACTGCACAATAATTGGTAATCCTAGTCACTGTGAAGAACTGCCTCTCCAAACAAGATGGACTTCACTGTAGCAAACAGGAGATTTGGTAACAGAGGCCCAAGATTACTCTGACAGCTGGGTAACACTAATCAGGAAAGACGAGAGCAGGTTTACACTCTCCTGCTCACAGTGCTAGGAAGCATTTGATAGGCCTTGTTTAGTGGTTCAAAAATGACCTATGAAGTTGTACTAATGCCTAAAGTTGATATTTCCCTAGGGTTGGGTATTTGACTGGTCAAATAAAGTTCGGTCAATGGACCAGTCAAATATCAGTCAAAAATTGTAAAAAATTGCCAATAGATCCAAATAATACACAGAAAAAGCACATATTTTCCATTAAGAAATGTGTCAAAAAACAATAAAAATCATATTTCTGTCAAGAAAACTACAACAACAACAAAAAAAGGAGGGTTGGGTTTTTTTGTAAAATTGCTGTAATCTTGGACCAGTCAAAAAATATGAAGTCAATTGACAGGCTTGCCAACACTATATTTCTCTGAGAAAAGGCTAAATGTACCAAGCAGTCAGAACAATGGATATGAAGTTGGGGAGGGTACCAACGCTAATTTGACCATACTAAAATGCATGTTTCAGATCCTGCCATAGTTTTTCTTGCCTGGCCCTCAGATACAGAACAGAGGTAAGAAAATTGAGGGGAGAAAATCCTGCCTTTTATGCATTTACAAGGTGTTCATCACAATAGTGCATTTTCTTTTCAGTCAAAACATTGTTTAAAATGCTACTAATGTACTGAGTAGAGTGCAGAGCATGAAAACCTAGTTGCAAGTTGATCAAGAACAAGTTTTATAGGGAGACATTAGCTGGTACTTTCTCTCTCATAAACTGTATCATACTTTCACTCTCATTCATGTCCATGCAGTCTCACTGCCTTGAAACCAGGTCCTACAGAGTGGTTAGTGCACCCTCACCTTCTACTAAAATCAGTAAGAAATGGGGAAGCTGAGCCCCCACAAGTTGAAACTCCAGGGCCTGAATCTGCCACCTTTTCCACTAGTAATTCTTATTCTCTCCTACAGCCCCAAATAACTACAACTGAACTGCTTACCTAGGTAATGCAGAATCAGACCCTAGGACAGAGACTGTCTTTCTTTGGCTTGCAAAACATCATGGGTAAAATTCTCAAAAATGCTTGAGTGACTTAAAAGCCCAAGTTCCAATGATTTTTAACGAGATGTAAATATGTAAGTGTACACACACACGCAACTTAAATATATAACAGGTAAATATAGTGCTGTATAAATATGGGGCACACTACCCAAAACTCATAGCACCGCTTCTTGTTCCTCAGTTCAGGAAGGTCGTTAAGCTTGTATCCAACTGTGGTAGTACCACTGGAGTCAATGAGTATGTCCACACAGCAAAAGAAAGGTTCAGTTCCAGCGAGGGCAAGCAGACCTGGCCTTGGTATAATTTAGTTAGCTCAGGTGACAACAGTGAAAATGTGACAATATGGGTTAGCATGCAGAGTAGGTTGCTAGGGTTCCTAGAGGAGGGATCCCATGCTTAAGCCCTCTGCTGCCCTGTCTTCACTGCTGTTATCTGAAGCTCAAATTCACCTAGCAGCAGCCCACTTCCATGTGCTACAATCACACCTTCACTCTGCTGGGTAGGCACATTAAGGGAGACCACATGGATGCTTAGGTAGTCATGTGCTTTACCTTCAGGCATGGGAGTTACTAGATAGCAGTGGCAAGATGCTGCTGTTGCTGAGTGCCCATGTGGCAGAGTGAAGAATTAAATATGCATCTACATTAATTATTTACTGCTATATTAATTATGCATATGTTTGTTTAGCATACTTCTTGTAGCTGATGCGTAGTGTCTTTGCCCTCAGTACTTTGAATATTTCTGTACCTAGCATTATCACTGCCTATCTCATTTACATTCTTACTTTCTTACAGCCAAGGACTTGAATTACACTGGTCATTAAGTCTGGATACTCTAATGCTTGGAGTTAGTACTGAAAATATACTGAGGAATGTATTGAGTTTTTGATTAATGCTACTGGAGCTGATGTCCTGTGGCAGCCCACAGATTCTAGAAATACATGTTATAGGCTATTATTATAATCAGGATTCAAATGCTGGCTGGTTGGGCCATGAAATATGCTTTCTGGCTTTTTTTCATTTGTCATGATAGGGGCTACTAAAATCAAGGTACCATTGAACTAGATTTAGAGTGGGGAAAAAGCAAGAGTGCAAGTGGGGATGATGTGATATTAAGGTCTGCTGTTTCCTGAACAGCAAGGGCTTCAGGCACTTTGATGGGAACTGTACATGTTCCTTTAGGACCTGGAAACAGGTCTCCAAGCACTAAGACTGGACCATAAAACAATACATTCTCTCTCTATATATACTAAAACCTTAAGTACAAATGTAACTGTTGTCCTGAATAAGGAGGGAATACATACATAATTACTTTCCTGAATCAACTTAAGTTTATGGAATGTTATTCCATGCTAGACGCATCCTTCTTTTCCATGTTAGATATGTTGCTACTAGCACCAGCATGGCTTTTAAAACAGAAGAGCTGATTATCTGCAATTTGAACAAGAAATTAACCCCCCTACCAAAATGAAAAAAATCAACAGAAAGCTGCAAATTATCTAGCGTGCCAGAAAATTACTGAAATGCAGTATTAGATTTCATTTTCCTGCTTTAGCTCATTTATTAACTGCCTTGTACTTGGCATCAGCCTGCCACTTAGATGTAAAACAGTTAGAGCTCATTCATATTAAATCTCTTGCTGACAGCACTTTCTAGACTATCAAACAAGTAGATAGTCAGACAGGCATAGGGGTGTCTGCCATCTGCAAACGGTTTGTTTATTTAGTCCAAAGCCTCTTGGATTTTGCTATAGTGCTCCAGGATTATAGTATCAAAAATCAATCACAGCACTATAAATGTACACTTTAGCTTGCAGCGACATAGAAGGCACATTCCAGGTCCTGTAACAGGCTGGGTTGAAAGCAAAGCCCATTGTAATGCTAGCAGACACTTCCCATTATAAACCAATATTTCCAGTTGCTTGCAACTTTGCCAGCCTTTGATATTTTGGACTTAAATTTTCCATTCTGCTTAAAAACAAACATTTTGTGGGGGGGAAAGGGAGGGTGGAATTTCAGACAAAACAAACTCACTGCCATGAGTGAGTGCTGGCCAAAGGGGACTTGAAATCCAGCACAGACATGTCTTTTGCCATCCCTGTGAAAATCTGCATGAATCTGACCAAATGATAAGGCTCTGAAAAATCACAGCTTGCTAGAGTTTTTGTAGGTTTTAGCAGTTTTCTTGGGTTTTAGCAGCAACATCCCCCGAACAGCCTCTCCATGGTGAGCTGAACATGCTGGGACTGAGCAGGACTTCCCTGCAAACCGTAGCTCCAGGCTGCTCATTGCTGTGCTGGGATTCAGATACAGGCACCCGAACTAAGAGCAGGGAAATAAGCTTTTCTCTGACCTCAGTGACCATATGCTGAGCCCAGGCATCCTGGAGGGGTAAGCTGCTTGATTTACATAGAAGAAAAGAGAGGCAGACCTGCATATGGGACTGGGGGGAGCTGGGAGGAAAGTTGACCAGGGTAGAAGGGAAACTGGGTGTGGATTGATGACGACACTCGGACAGAGAGCCAGGGAGGAAAAAGGAGGCTTGGAAAGTGTAAGGGGCAAGAAATAATATGACTGGAAGAGGAAGCTGTGGGGGAGATTGGGGCAGGATAAACAAGAAGACTGAGATGGAGAAAAATGGTGAAAAGGGAGAGGAGACATGTCTAATGAGGATCCAGGAGAGACCAGAAGGAGAGTTAACTCTGGAAGTGGAAGCTGGGGGAGGGGATTAGGAACTAGTCAGGAAAAGAAACATAGGCAAGGTAGCGGGGGACTGAAAGGCAGCTTGGGGAAGAGAGAGAGAGAGCAGCTGAAGCGCCAGGATGGTGGAGGAAGGAATGGGACGGGTTGGGTAAGGATGCTAGGAACAGGGAGAGTGTGAATTCAGATGGTTGAAACTATGCCTTACTGGAGGAGAAGTCTGAAGAGTGAAGACTAGGACTTGCTATGTGAGGAGAAAGGGAGTAGGACCAGGGGCCACTGAACAGACCACTGACTAGGTCAAGGACAGGATGGAGAAGAGGGGTTGGGGCAAAGGGGTCTTACTTGAGACAACTGACTGTAGAGTCCATGTCCGCTAGCAGGAGATCCCTCCAGAGTTGTGAACAAAAAACAAGATTCTGGGGTCTCTCATCTCTCCACAGGTCTCTGAGGGCGTGTGTAAATGAAATGAGAGGCACGTGTGCATAACACTTTCAAGTGGTTTAAAAGTTTTTGCGCCGCTTTAATGGTGTTGGTGTTTGCATGTGTCGGTGGCGTATTGCACATTAATTCCAGGTGCTGTAGCACATTCAGCAGCATAATGCACCTTGAATGACTTTAGGGTGCAGCAAACTAAAACACCTCCGAGGAGTTTTAATTTGTTGCCCTACAGCCACAGAGTGAAGCACCGGGCTCTGTGCAGCTCAGGGATTATGGAGGCAGCCCATGCAGGCAGCCTGGCAGCAGCCCGCGAGGGAAGCCTCCACCAAAGGGAAAAAAGCATCAAGCCTGATCTTTTTTCTTTCCACGCCCCTGCATCTCCCCCCAGAGCCAGCCAGCCTGCCTGCCTGCATAAGCTGTGTGGGGACCTGGTCTGTCCCTCCGCAGCTGCAGTGCCCCCTCGGACCACCTGAAACGGGTGATTGCAGGCGGGTGCCACGGTGGGGGGGGCACTGCTGCAGCGGAGGGAAGCACCAGGCCCCCACCACAGCCTAGGGACTGCTCTGCCCGCTGGCAGCTCACCCTCCCCTCTCTGCCCCTGGAGAGGCAGGTAAGACACAGGTGTACACAACATGGGGACTCACTTCCCCCTGAATTGAAGAGGTATTTTTAAAAACCCATTGCTTCAATTTAGGGCCCCCATTTTGTCAACACACTCCCAGAATCTCCATGACAAAACTGTCTCACTTCCCAATTACCATTGCTCTAAGAGAGCATCAGAAACCCTGGGATTAAGAAAAGGGAAAAAAAATGATCTATGGTTCTTGTGACATATTAGTCTGACCTCTGCAGTGTGCAAAGCTCTAGAACAAATTTTGAAGAAAAGAGAAACTAAAGACCATGGCAGTAAATTTAAAATGAAATTAAGTATATAGCATGGGTTTAGCAAGGTAGATAGACTGTGCTAGACTATCTCAGTCTCTTTCTTTCTTTGATGGAACAACTATTTTTCTAGACAAAGAAAATGTGACAGCCCTGCCTATCGACTTCAAGTAAAATGTCTGCGATGGTGCCATGTGGGAAAACATTAGTTAAACTAAAGAATTAATACCAAAATTGTAAAGCAAGTAAGGGGCTAGTTAAAGGGGAAAAGACTATGGGGTTGTGTGGAAAGGTGAACTGTCAGGCTGGGAGGGATGATAGTCGTGGAGTTTCATACAGGGCTGGTCTTGCAATTGATCTTATTTAATAGTTTCATTAATAATCCTGGCATGAAAAGCTGGAATGTGCAAATGAAATTTGGAGTGTGCACAAAATGGAGAGGCAGTGCTGATACAAAGGAAAATCAGAGCATCACAGGTGAGGTGGGGGATGACCAGGAGGACTGAAGTCATAACAGTAAAAAGTGCCAGGTCATACCCTTGAGGACTAATAGCAAAAACTTCTGGGAACCCATCAGTTGGAAATGACAGAAGAGAAGGACATGGATACATTAGTCAAGTACAGGATCAGGATGAGCCACCAGTATAACGCAGCTGTGAAAAAGGCAGATCCTAGAGTATGTCAGGCGAGATATTTCCAGCAGAGAGAGAGAGAAGTATTAATGTCATTGTACAAGGCATTGGTAAGACCTCATCTGGATGACAGAGTACTAGAGAGATGAATTCGAAGTGGAACAGGTGCACAGAAAGCTGCTGGGATGATCAAGGGAATGAAGAGGACACTAAAAGAGCTTGGCTTGTTTAGCCTACAAAATCAAAGCTGAGAGGGGACGTGATTGCTCTTTATAAATGCATCGGGGTAAACACCAGGGAGGGAGAAGAGCTATTTAAGCTAAAAGACAATGTTGACACAAGAACAAATGGGTATAAATGAGCCATGAATGCATATAGGCTGGAAATTACAAGAGGATGTCGAATGGTTGGAGGAAAGAAGTTCTAGAACAGCCATCCAATAGGCAGATCTTTAGCTCAAATTGGGCACCCAAATTAATGGACACTTTTGACCTTCATCTTTGTATGTGCCTGGAAAGACTGAATCATAAATCCACCCCCTTGTGAGCAAGCCTCAAGACGCACTTAACCCTGGCATTCCCTAACTTTTAAAGAGTTTAACTTTGCATGTTCTCTTAACGCTGTTTTTTGGGTGTAGTACAGTTCTAACATATGGTGTGGTGTCTGAATGTCTGCCTGCAGCTGCAGACAGCACAGAAATCAGCCTGGCACCCATGTAGTGTCATAGCGTCATCCTGACGTTTATAACCCTGAGGTACTAAAAACAAGGAATCACTGGAATACAGAAGGAAAACAAATACAGTAGAAAAACAACAATGTTATCCCTTCAGATCTTCTGTTTACTCAGTGCACCAAACTGTGCTTTATATTTGTTTAGTTATGGAGTAATTCCAGTCCGTGGAATTAAACCAGACTCACATCAGAGTAAGAAAGATCAGAATTTGACTGTATTTAAGTGGCAACATCTTATTTATACATACATATTTCCCTTGCCAACCACAGTTTTGAGTATCCACACTTAATATTCTATATACCATTTTGGCTACTATGGTATACAGTTTTGAGTAACCACAGTTTTCCGTGGCTGCACATCAGCCCGCCACCTGCCATTTTCCCCATAAACCCTTTGTCTGGCCAACCACGGGAACTTCCAGGAACCTAACCCCAGTGCTTGGCGAGGGAAACCTGTATTGTTCTATAACATCCTGCATAAGCCCAGGCCAGGCAGATGTGGTTCAAGTCTCTTTTCCCTCTCTGTGAAATGCAACACAGAACACATGAGCAAGAAAGAAGAGAGCACAAAGTAGCTGCTCTGGGGACAGAAATGGCCTTTGGAGTAACTTCTCAGCCACCAGGGATCCTGGTTTTCTCTGTTTAAAAACTGCAAATCCTCTGATTAAAATGACACACACAAGTTCTCTGATTAACAAACCCAAAATGGTTGTGTTTCCACAATTAAAAAGAAAAGCCACTCTCTATATATGTATCAGTTGAACACAATGTTTTAGTGATACATTTACAATTTTAAAGCAATTTGGAAGCCTCAATCACTATAATAAAATAAAATAAATTTTAAATACCTTTAACTTTTGGCATTTGATTTTGGGTTTTTTATGATGGAAAATCAGAGCTCCCCCTGCCCCCTTTCTTCACCAGGACGTGGGTCTAGTTGCAGTTGTTTCCCTACCACAGCTTTGTGGCACTAAGCAGCCCTGATATGCCATTGTCCCTCACTCCCAAGCCACAGTTCCACAGCCCCAACAGTGCCCCTCACTCCCCACCCACAGCCCTACAGCCCTGCTGATGCCCCTCTCCCCACCCAAAGCATGGGTAGGGAGCCCCAAGTCCACAGCAGCCAGTATGCATCTGCTCTTACCCTGTGCACAAATCTGGGGGGCATGTGCCCCCATACCACCCTGTGAATGCATGCAGTGGCAGGGAGCTAGCCCCCCCACCACCCTGGACAAACTGCTGGTGGCAAATGTCAGTTGGAGGAAGGACTCTGTGGACCTTGCAAATGCCCCAAAGACGTGGGGTGTTATGTTCTGGGAAGCACCAAGCCAAAATCTTAGGCTAAATAAATGGTGGTATGAATTAAAATTCCTGGGCTTTCCATACTCTTCCAATTGTTCAACTCTATCCTGGGATAGGTGTTCTGGGATTTCCTCAGGAAGCCAACAAACTGATGGGATTTGCCCTAGCAAAGCTGACAGGCCTGCCACCCCATGCTGAGAGATCGATGGGCAACTGGGAAATACAGACAGAATACCCCAGGCTTTGTCCCTGACTCTCTACTTACACCAATTTTGTGCTGCTGGGATTTCTGAAAGGCAAAATCAGGTTCCCTATTTCTCAGTATATAAATCTGAGACTCTACTCCACTTCTCAGTTGTGTGAGAGTTATGTGATACCAGCACCATTAAATGATGCCTCTTTGTCAAGAATAGGTCAAGTGCAGGGAAGGAATCTGCTCTTCACTCTGCTACAGACTTGCTGTGGGGCCAGGGCAGAAGACTTCACCCTCCATCCTCATGCGTTAGTTTCTCTCCATGTGTGAAACAGGGACCATAAAAATACAACACAGTGGCAGATCCCCTTGAGAAAATATAACCCACCCACTTTGTGCCTGGCAACCCCAGAAATGCAACTATGAGGATGTCCTTGAGTATCCTGAAAACCCAGGTCCTGAGCACCATGCCAGGGGCACTCTTTAGGGTGTCCTCACTACCTCATTTCTAGGGCTGACACATATGGAGTAGTAGCAGATGGGTAGGTCTTAGTTCTTGGGCAGCATGACAGGCCACTTTTCTGCCCTGAAGTAAATATACCCAACTTTACCTATCTCCAAGGGAGCCTGTAAGGGTTAAGATATCAGTAGGCATAAAGCATTGAGGCCTTCAACCAGAAGATGCTATAGATGTGTATAATTGAAAAATGGGCCAAGCAGCAAAATTTGTATCTAGATGCAAACAGCATTTAAAACCACTTTGCTAATTATTAAGAGGCAGGAGAGAGAGTTATAAAAGTGCTTAAGGGATTTAGGAGGGGGAGAGCCAATGAAGGTCAATGTGAGAGGCAACTTCCATTACTCCATTAATTTCCACTTAAAAGCAAAGCTCTGTGGGTGGAAGGTGGCTTCCTGCCTACAGTGTCATGGAAAAGGCTATAGTTAGAACAGGCTAATAAAGCAATAGCAAAGGACTAGAACTCCTGGAAGGCTGCTGACCCAACCCCTCTTTCCTCTTCGGAGAGACCAGGGACTCATACTTGAAGGGTTTCAGAAAGGAGAGAGCTTGCAGTTTAGAAGATCAACTCTGCAGGCAGCTCATTCTTGAAATCACAGTGTAACAATGAGCAGATGCCTGGGAATATGTGAGACTAACGTAATTAAAGGGGCTTTGCTTTAAGGTCAGGAGAAAGCTTACGCTGAAAGGGTGAGAGGCCTTATTCTAAGAAATAATTTACTTTATCTTTGCATATTACTGATATATTCATACTAAACCCTTTTGACTGAACAACTTGATCGTTTAAAAGCGTGGTTCTATTATGAAAAGTGACTATTAAAAATGGCACCTTCTTACTCAGCTCCTCTGCTCTCAGATATATTCAGAGCCATTTCTACTGACTAGTGCAGTGAGTCTCAACCAGGGTGCCATGGTACCTGGGGTGCCTTGAGATCCTTTCAAGGGTACCATGGGTTGCCACACAATATTAATATTTAGGTTTACAAAGATAAACCCAGAGACTGCAAACAGAAATCCACAGCTGTGGTCTTTCTGAGTTCTTTGCAACACAAAAAAAGTGCACTATTATTATTCTGTAGGCAAAAAAAGAGTGAATATGCCTTGGCTTGTTCCGTGGGGTGCCCAAATCTAAAAAAGCTGAGAACTACTGCTCTACTGACTACATAAGTTTTCACTGGTTTTTCCTCTTGTTGGCCTATAGCTCTGTAAAGTTATCATAGCTATGAGAGAGTGAGCTCTGCTATACCTTCTGGGGAGGAATCAAAAGGGATTAATTAACAGATGGCCTCATCTCGTCCACCCTCAGATCCAGCCAAGAGGTTGTTCCCTTTGGTGCATTCAAAGCCAGAAAGGGCCCTTTTGATCATTCAGTCTGACCTTTTACAAAGCACAGGTCATAGAATTACATCAAGTAATTCTCAAGTCAAGCCCACGATTTCTGGTTGCTCTAGAGCAGATCCTGTAGGAAGACATACTTGTAGGAAGTCTCGCTTTAAAAGTTTCAAATAATAAAGAACTCACCATATTCCTGTTATTCATTCCACAGGTAAATTACTCTTAAAGACCTGGTAATTTCTACATGCTTGGCAGTGTCCTGGTTATCAATTCTTAAGTAACTGGTAAAGGGTGCTTTCAGTCTGAGCCAGATCCAGAAACACTGTAGGAAACACGAAGTCCACTACAGGTAAGGTTAAGCAGTATTTTCTGTTTAAACCTTGACTTTTCCAAGCACTCTAAAAATACGCATGATGATTGTCTTGAAATTTTTCACACCTTATGAAGGTTCTGAGTCCCATTCATGGGCCAAATTTGGGATTATTTGAGCAAGGGGTCCTTTTACATACAGATCCCCTGCCCTCCCCAAAAATCATCAATTGACAAAATCAACAGGTTCTCATAAAGCCGGAGGTTTTGCGCACATGGGGCTCAATCCAGTTTTCTAACTGTCCCTCACATGGCTGCTTTGGGGAAACAATATTGAAGCGGTTATGAAAGGACACTACATGGCAGCTCTTCAGGCATCCGAAGAGACTGTGATGCATGTATGCAATGAGACTAGGCATCAAGGCCGCCAGGTCTGCTGGGGGCTTGGGACAATGTGCTGGGATCATTTGTTCACTTCTTACTCAAAGTTCCTCTTGACTTCTAGGAGGGATTGGAAAGGAATAGGGCACAAGTAAGAACTTCAGGTTTTTGCCACCTGTGAATTTGCAGATAGTATCTGTGACTCTATTGTCTGCGCGAAGCAGTGACTGTAAAATTGCCACCCAACGGAAGCCGTCGGACGCAGAACATATAACTGCAAATTGCCATTAAACTTAGACCTAATAGAACAGTTTGTAACTAGGCAACTTCTATCATCATGATCAGCTCTTGATTATTTCCTGCATGGGCTCAATTACCCATCCACATTTTTATCCTCTCAATCCAACTTTGCACTCCTCTTTGGCTGCTAAAGTCTTCTTCGGTTATTTTTGAGCAAGGTGGATAATTTATTCTTTAAAAAGTAGAGAAGTCTGAGGTTATATGAATCTCCAAGTATCCAGTCTTTCACAGAGCAATTTCCAAGAGGCAGAGGGGAATTATTTTGGAATCCCGTATGCTTTAGAGTGCAAACCTTGAGGCTTGATGTATTTCTTAATCATAAGGCTGTTATGTATTTTTAAAACGCCTAGAGATTAAGTACATTAATTTCAAATGAGTAGTCCTCTCTCAGCATATTCCAGAGCTGCATTTCAGCACTGGCCAGCTGTGAAAAGAATCTTTGCAGTAGAAAGGGTTCTTTCCAGGCTGTGTCAAAATCAATATGAGGAATTACTCTGTTGGGAAATTAGTAATATCACAGACCAGGCATGTGCCAACGGTCTGGACATGTTCCAATTAATGTAGCATTTGCCACAAACCTGAGGTAGAAAGAAAGTGTTGAATGTAAACAATTAAACATGATATACAGTAATCCTGTAAAGTCAGTGACTGCTAAAACATGCGCTTGAAGGGCTGAGTCATGTTTCCGTGCTTTGGATATTCATGAGGGTGGCACGAGATGTTATGGTAATCTATCTACAAATGAGTTACAGTTAACATCTGAATGCATACTGCAGTCTACTGCTACCTAAGTCATGCTCTACATTGGTGGTCTGTTCTATTTAATCTCTGCCCTAAAGACCTTGACCACACATGGCTCACTTCCCTACCATAAGTAACACCACATCTGCTCTACCTGTCATAGAAAAAGTGACACCACTGATGTAGAAAAGGAACATGTTACTGCTGGTATTTTAAGCACTGCATCTGGTCATTTTGTTCTCACAAAAGTCAAAGATAAGGTAGGGTTCAGAACGGGGTGAGCAATTATTTGAGCTGGAGGGCCACTTAAGAGTTTTGGTAAGCTGTTGCAGGCTGGGTCAGCACCCCCACCCGCAACAGTTTGCCAAAACTCCTTAGGTGGCTCTGCCCCAGGCCTGGCCCACCAGTCACTGCCCAGCGATCCTGGGGAATCCATGGGAACTGGCCCAGGACCTGTGTGATTAGGGCGGCTGGGCAGATGGGATGGCGCAGGCAGGCAGAGGTGGGGCTGGGGCCAGGAGCACGAGACAGTGACAGGGCCAGGGCCTGGGGCAGAGCTGAAATCCACTCCTAGCACATCCCTGTCCATGGAGTCGGTTGCTCAACACACCAGGCAGGTGGAGTGGGAGGAAGGTGGCCAGGAGCTGGAGCCCTGCACTCTGGGCCAGGAGCCTCCTGGCTGCGGTTTTCTCCTTTACCTGGCTGGGTGTGTGGTGCCCAGCATGCAACCCCACAGCTATCATCACTTCTGCATGCTACCTCCTGCCTGGAGCAGTACAGCAGGTACAGCTGATGGACCTGTGGGGAGCTGAGCAGTACCCAGTGGGAAGCTGTGTGCGCTGACCGGGACTAGGGCGTTGGTGGGCACAGATGGTAGTGCAGTGCAGGCTGCCCCAGGCAGGAGCGGGCAGGGCTTAACCCCATGATGAGCACCATGGACACATCCGTGGCCCGGATACAATCAATTGGTAGGCGCCATATTTTGCCCACCCCTGGTTTCAAATGCCTGCAAGTGAATGGGGCTGTTCACCCTCAAGTGCTACTGGTAGAACTAAAGCTAGTGATGGCAAGAAAGGGACGAATACAGATCCCCCCTTGGTGCAGTGGGTTAGGGTACATACAACCAAAGCAAAAGACATGTGGGATGCATTTACTGCAGCAAGGCTTTAAATAGAAAGGGAAATCGATACTCATTTACAGTATCTGGCAATCACTGAACCAAAACATACATGCACACCTACAGCAGAGCAGAAATAACACCACTTATTTAAACCACAAGCTGTTATTCTACTGAGGGAACACTGGATTTTATGTGCATTCCTTCATTAGAAACTGAGAAATACCACACATTTTTGTGCACTTAAAAAAACAGCAATGTCAAAAGCAAAGAGATGAAGTAGTACAATTATTAACCCCCTCGCTACTGAACTCCGCTCCAGTGTTGTGCAGGAGTGAAAGCCACATACTTAATAACTGCCAATGTACCAAGATAATCTCACTCAGCCCAGGGGACAGGGGAGGGGGGGCGGTGTTTTGCCTTTTATATCAGCTATGTGGGAGAGATTTTATGACTGCCACAGAAGTTCTGGAGTTGTCCAATTCATGTCCAAAAAGAAGGATGGATTTTCTCACCCCCCCCCCGCCAAATTATTCAGGCTGGCAAAACATTAGCAGGTCTTGACATTATAACGTGATGCCATTTTTTACAAGACTTTGCCACAGAGTGTGACATGACTCTTCTTCCTGAGGTTACAGGAAAGTTGTGTCACAATATGGGGACATGAACTGCTGAAGACTGGAACGCAAAGTAAAGCAGTACAAGGGAAATGCCACCTAAAGGCTTGTATTAAATACAAATGCAGCAGAAAGAAGAAGTTTTAAACAAACAGATATTCCCCAAAAACTGCAGCAAGAACCCAAAAGTAAAAATGGGTACAAACAAAAGCAAAACTATATTTTGAGTTTTAGTTCCCTACCTTCAAATAAGGCAGCTAGTAAGCAAATAGCACAAATACCAACAGCAACATTTGTGTAAGCCAGTGGCAGAGCTAGTAAGAGAACAAGAATAAGGGAGACATCCTAGTACCACTAAAATCACATGGGAGTTTTGCTAACAGCTTCAACGGGACCAGGATTTTACCTTGGGTCTTATGAGTTCCAGCTCCCTGGGGTCTGAATTCCAGCCCAGGCCATAAGGCCACAGCAGCCACAGAAAGGAGAAGCGCATTTTTACAGTTCTTTCTGCTTTAATAATCTAAGAGAATGTAAGAAAGAAAATGTGCCTGTTTGCAATGCAGATGCATTTTGCATCTTTAACATTGTGCAGTCCCTCATTTCAGCCATCTACAGTTGGCCACAATAACGGTTGAATGCTGACCTCTTGAATATGCACTCAATGAAATGAGATTATAAATGATACTCCTAATTCAGTATTTTAATATTCCCAATATTACAAAAGAGCTTTCACATCATGTTACACATCTATATGGATGTATGTGTGCATATATACAGAGTCTTTACCAAGTCAGCTAGATGCTACCTCTGCAGCAGTTTAATTACTTATCGCTCCCTCATCATTCCTCACTCCATCAGCCTCACAAATCAAGCTACCACAGATCTCTGGAGTCTGACAGATAAGTCTGAAACTTCTCTGAAGAGACACTGAATAATAAAGGCAAAATATACTCTTCTTTTTTTTTTTTTAATAAGCCCACCTAAAAAGCTAAAGTGCTGGCTAAACTGCTGACAGATTCAGCAAATAACTCTTTTTTCTGTTCTCCAATAGAAGATTTTTCCCATTCCACCCATTTAGCTGCAAACCTGATCAGGAAAATGATGTAATGTACAACAGCGTCTTGCTTAGCTCAGGTCAGGCAGTCTCCTAAAAAGAGACTTCGGATCTTTCTTCCCTATCAACTGCATAGTAGTTTCTGCATCTTCTCCACTGTATCTATCTGGATACAGTAATAAAGCATGTAGTTACTATATGGATTTATTCATTCTGCTTGTTTGAAGCCAGCCAAGCACAGGTCCTTGCCCACTTTATCATTCCTAAAATGTTTCTCAGATTCTTGTTCTTTTTTGAACTCACTGGTGCCAGGACAACCGACTTCTGGCCGAAAGGTGGAGAACAAAGACTGAATCACTTGGTGGATTTTATCCTCTCATATTATGACCTTTCTGAGGATCTCTCCATCATTGCTATTCTAATAATAGGACCTAGAGGCCCCAGCCTTTTTGGCTGGTGATGTACAAATGCAGTCCCTGCTTGAAGAACTAGTGACCTGGTTCTACCACATTAAGTCAGGGGTTTACTTGTGTGGGTCTACGCTACGAAAGAAATAAGCCCAGCTCATCTACTTCCACCCTGCATATATCCTCCCCAGAAATTAGGTAGCAAGGCCACTATGAAGGGTACCCCCCCAAGGCATAGTCAAGACCTAGGTTTCTGGCATGTCCTTACCACCTCACCTCAGGAGCTGTGTCCATGGTACAAATAAGGCAAGAAGGGCAGGATTTATTTCCTCAGTGTTGTGACTGAAGTCTCTGCTGTCATGGCCCTGACACACCCTTTGGTTGCAATAGGAGTAGTTATGAGATATGGAAAAAAGGAATGTTAAATCTGTCATTGCTACCAGAAATAAACAATGGAGGTCCCACTAAGTTCACTGAGACTTCCTCTGTCAGTAAGAGTGGGTAGGATCAGACTCATCTACAGTGGTGATACAGGGAAGTCTGGTCTACACTGTTCTCCTGCAAGTAACAGTCAGGTGGGAGAAGTGGGTATGTCTGAACATAGTTATGAACAGTCTAGAATTACCTTATGTTGGTTTAGCTTATTCCCTTTCTATAGGAGGACAGGCCATCCTGGTGTATGTGTACACACACACACACACACACACACACACACACACACACACACACACACACACACACACACACACACACACACACACACACACACACAGTGTATATATACACAATATAACAGTGATTATCTTAGGTGGATGTTTCGGGGAGAGGGGGTTGTACTGATTTGGTTTTACAAGAATGGTTGTAGCAGTATAAATTTGGAACATAGATGAGATGTGACAAGTTGAAGAATCAGTGTACATACAAATTATGGACTCTGGCTGCTCTTAGGGAACTGCTGTATCACTGAACAACTCAGTGTATACAGAACTGGCCCTCTGCCCTCAGGGTCCTGTAATGAATTTCCTAGACCAGGAACTATAAAGAGCCATTAATGGCTCCTATTCAAGTGGACAGACTGGAGGACAATGAGATGGCTGAAGCCTAAGGAAGCCACAATCTGCAGGACTGGGTTTGAAATACTGGAATTCCCTAAGAGAACAAAGAGATGAGGTAGGTGTTAACACCGCGTCTTAAGAAACCCAGAGCCTGAGATCTGAGGGTAACTCAGAAGGAATCACAGGCTAGATCCTACGCTACTAAGTTTTGCTGGCATTGTTAAATCAGCTAAGAGCAAGAAATAAATTCAACCCCCTCCACACCTGACATGACTTTCCAATGAAGATGCAGCTCTACTGACAGGAGAAAACTGCTGTGAGCTAAGTGTGTTGTTCAGGAAGTGGTGTAGCTTTACCAGTAGAAAAACTCCTTTTAGCAATAAAGGGTGTCCCTTCCACTAGGGAGCACTGCCCACAGGGCACAGGATCTTCTAGCGCACAGCTGTGTCTATACGAAGCTGCCTCAACAGCAGCTGCTAACGTGTGCGTACAACCGTGCACTTCCGGTGGCTCTCCTACAGCAGCTGTGCCGCACAAAGTGCAGTCTGGGATGGCACTGGCTGCTGAATGGATTGCGGCAGCTGGCTGAAGGAGTGGGGCATCCACACATGCTTTTAGCCCGCTGCCAGGCAGTGGCAAAGGTGGTGTTACTCAGTAGGCAGAAAGGATAGTTCTGCTGCTGCTGAAGAGCTCTGAATGCAGATGCACTCATAGGGCATGTCCAGACGAGTGTGGACGTTTGGTTCCCTGGGGACAATTAGCGGTAGCACACCTTGTGCAGCTGCTACTTGTCTTAGGGGACTGCTTTGGCGTGCGGCACGTCACCTTGGGTGGGATAGGGGAGGCTGGGGCCAGCACTGGGCTGACCCCAGCAGCCTTACTTGGGTCCTGGGGTTTTCCTGGGACTACAGCAGTGGTGATTTTGCTGCATGGAGCCTGACCAGCAGTCGCAGCATGGCTTTGGGTGGCCTGGCTCCACTTTTGAGTGGCATATGCTGCCTGTGCATGCACTGTTCCTCATTTTTTTTCCACAGGCTTTTTTTTTTTAATCCCAGAATTATTTGGCCCTTTTGATATCTGGGGTCAAAAAAACCCACGGGAAAAAAAAGCACAGCAGTGTATGCATGGGCAGCACTCTCTTGCAGCAGGAAGAACATCTAAATGTACAGTATGTGGCACCACTGCGGTGCCACATACCGCACGGCCACGCTTGTCCGGATACAGCCATAGAGTTCTGCCAGCAAAACCCTGCGGTCCGGACTAAGCCTAAATAAGCCTGCAGACATGGGAAGCTTTGGTGGGAGGGGAAGCTGAGGTAGGCTTTCAAGAGCAACGGGCCAGCAGGGACAGCTGAGGGAGAAAGAAATTGTCTGCACAGGAAAGAAATACTCCATGACTTGGGGGAGGAGCCAGGGAAGGATCCCACTGACTTCACAGTGTCCTGACTGAGCCCAAAGGTTGCTCAGGAATGGTGAGGAAAGGCGGGCAGGGAAATATGCAGAGGTGCATCTGCTATGTTGTCTCCACAGCCATGTTTCTTGTGCTAGAAAAAGTAAAGAGCAGCGGTTATTTGGAACCTTTACAAAATCTGTATGCCTGGCCACTTCAGCCACTGCGTGTCCCTGAGGAGGTAAACAGCAGACGCAGACTGCCTGCTGGGTGG
Source organism: Crocodylus porosus (assembly GCF_001723895.1). NCBI lineage: Eukaryota > Metazoa > Chordata > Crocodylia > Crocodylidae > Crocodylus > Crocodylus porosus. The sequence continues at coordinate 18,714,068 of NW_017728917.1, forward strand.
GACTCTGCTTAAGCTCCAAGGGAATCTGGAGGTTTAATGCAACTGGGTCATTGGGTCTGCTTTCTCAGCAGGCAGCCTGAGCCTATGTAGTATGCTCTGAGCACACCTGAGCTGGGCTGAGAGTGTGGTTGGAGGCTGATGACATGACCATAGATGGTACAGTTGTTGCTGGAGTATGCAAGTATGTTACTGGACCATGCAGCATGCCTAAGAGGCCAAGGAAAGAGCCAATGCTGCAGCCAGGCCTGGCTAAGGGAAGCTTAAGAACAAACACAGCCTACTTTGGTGGGACCCAAATATAGCAGCGTGGTGACTGGCCCCCTGAGGGAGTTGTCAGGGCTGCATGCCCCAAGGTCTGAGACAAATAATACTCCCAGCATTAGTAATCCTTTTTAAAGTAGATGGAAATATTCACACGAGGGAAGCAAGAAGCGTTTAGTCAAGTCTGTGGCAGAACCAGGAACAGAAATCAAGTCCCCTGACCATGGTCTTGCAACAGTCACAAGGACCATCTCTTCCCCTACTGATTCTCGCAAGTCTGGGTAGCAGGAGGCCCAAGAATCAGGCAGATTAGAAGCTATGAAAAAATACTGCTTTTCTTTTTCATTCCCAAAGGGCTAGCTTGGAAAACCCCACCTATGGGCAGCACCACAGGGAGCTCCTAAAGCCAGCTCCTGCCATTACACGCACATATCCACAATGCCGCATTGCTTTGGCTTCCCATCCGTGCCCGTTGTACACCTGTGGTTAGAAACGTTTTGTACCGGCGCAGGTAGCTGAAAGACAAAGGCAGGATAATAATAGTGGCTATTCATGAAGCAGCTTGTTTGCTTTTTTTCTTGGGCCCCATTGCAAAACAAAGCCAGATTTGTTTCTGTGGAACATTCTTGTGGTAACGGGGAAAAAATAAAAACAGCCTACTAATGAGACCTGTTAGAAACATCTACTGCAAATAGAAGCATCCCTTCTGTCTATCAAGCGGGCCCTCTTATTTGAAGCTGATTTGTATTTTTTCCCTTGGAAATGGTTTGGGGGAAGACAGAATCATAAAAGGATGCCCCACTTACAATTAATAAGGCAGTCACCATGGTGCAGAGAAAGCATTAGCATTAGGGAAACACATAAATGGTTGACATATAGGAGAAGGGAAGGCTTTAGAAACACAGGTACCACAGCCATACAGCACATAAAGCCCGGAGTGCTGATTTGATAGTGTTAATCTTTAAGCAAAACGTGTTATTTCCCCTGTGCACTGCATATGCTATGATCTGATATTCAAAGTGAGCTGAGCTCATCTCGGGTGTAATGGCACAGATGTCAGTGAGCTTACACCCAGGAGGATTTTGGCCCTGGCTTATGTTCACTTGGTGATAAGTTCCTGTTCTCAGGGTTTGTAGAAAAGAGACACTTCCTCAAAGTGACAAAACCAGTCATGAGGGATTTTTTTTTTTTAAGGGAGGTGACCTATTTGGACATCTTTAACAGTTAGGTCACTATTTCTTTAAGAAGCAAAGGACAAAACAAGGGTGTTTAATCTTCTAACCTAGCTAGGTGTGAACTTCACAGTATAATTACTTATTCACTGGCACAGTACATAGGAGCTTGTTCATTTTGGTTTATTTATTGATTTATTTATTGTGTAAATGTCTGAAAGTTCAAATGAACTATGTTCCTCGGCTGTGCTGCACATTACAGTTTCGTGGGAAATGCTGGTGGTGACGTGGTAGCATCAACAAGCAATATTTAACAATCTGGGGCCCTACTCAAAATAAAACCAGCTTGGGTTTCTGCACCACAGGAGCTTCTGTAAAGCCTGAGGGGAAGAGGGATGTGTATTTTTTATTACCAGATTGATTCTTGTATGCTGTTGAGCTGGAATGAATTAAAGGGAGTTTACCAAGGATATGAGCCATATAAGCATGAAATGGGAAGGAGTTTTGTGAGTTTTTCTAGAAAAGTTTCTGGATTTTCCATAACAAAGTCTTTTTTTCAGCTGTTGATTTTAAAAGCAGCTGTTCAAAATATGTTGAGGGCCTCATAAGTCCTTGCGCAACTAGGCAGATGACATTTTACTCATGGTAAAATGAAGTACAAGTAAGAAGTAGCATCCCTATAACCTTGGGTGTCCACATGGACAAGTCCCAGGATCGATTGGCTTTTTTTAGGGGAACCAACCATCCAAATTTGTACCTGTGATCAGTGAGAGCTGCAAGTACTCAGCGTTTGTGAAGAAAAAAACTGTCTCAAGTTCTGTACCCCAAAAAAGATGGCAGGCAAAACCAATACTCAGGGCTCTGGAAAGTATCATCCTAAGAGATTTGCCTGAGGTCACAGCTGAAATCACTGGGAAAGACACAGGACTTGTAACTCTTCTTGCATTAGTCCACAATGCCTTCATTTCGACTCCCACGCTTTCCGGGGTGGGGTTTTATAATGCTGATGTTTCTTCACTTTATGGACTGCTTTTTAATCAAGGACATGCCACATGTAGGCAGTTGTGACCCTATTTCCAATGTTAATGATTAGCTAGTATGCACTCCAGACAGTGCTGAACTGTCCTGCGCTTGCTCTCCCCACCTTAGTCATAGCTTTAAATGCACTGGTTATGGTTAGTCCCCAGTGCCACAATATTAACCACTGCTTTGCAAAACACATGCTATCTCACTATGGCAGTCTGTCATTCCTGTTTAATAATCCTGGCATGTGCCTACTCTTTTTCTCACGTGTTCAGATACATCAGCTCAGGCACATAAACAGGTTCTGCAAACTGAACAACTTGCAGGTGTTACAGGAAGGCACCTGCACTGCTCTGCACAGATCCCACACAAAAGGAATGATCAGGAATTCCTGTCTCCTTCCCCTCTGCTCTCCTTAGGTGCATTAATATCTGATCTGTCTCTGCCATACCATTTCTGTGACACCTGAGTGCCTTAGTGCCTCAGCATCATGCAAGATAGTTGCTTAATTGTCACTTCAGAACAAGATGACAGACCCTTGATCTCCCAAAAGCAGGTTTCACTCTGACTGTAACTTTGGCCTCTGTGGCATAAGGAACAAAGCTTCCCATGTGTTCCCATATGGGCCAACTTCTAAGCACCAGTTTGGGCCAGTGGAAGGTGAGAGTACACCGAGGACACATCTACGTGTGCATAGTTACTGTGCAGTAACTATGGTGATTTACACCAGGTTGGCCATAAATTTGCTATCTGTATGATGCAGGTAGCAAATTTACACCCACTCAGTTACCATGCAGTAACACCCTGTGTGTGTTCTGACTTGGGAGTAACTTTACTCCCAAGTCGGAGTACACACGGTGCTACTGTGCTGTAATACCTACATGTGTAGACACTGGTTTAAAAACTGCTTACTGAGCAGGAACTTACTGCAGTAAGTTACTGTGCAGTAAATGCATGTGTAGACACACCCAGAGTCATGCAGCATTAGGTCCTGTATCTGTGCAAATGCTAACCAGAAGGTCCTTAACTTCCCATCCTCCGAACTAATCACTTAACAAAATGCTGCTGCTTATTAGTCTACCACACCTTAACATGCCTGATCCTAGGAGTGAAACAGGCACTTCAGAAGGGCACAGTAGTTATCAGCTGGCCCTGTTCTCAGAGGGCATCTAACCATCAGCCCTCAGGCTAAGACTTCCTGTTTTATTTTTTCCTTTGAAAAATTTCCTCTCTCTTTCCCCTGGGAGGGGGTCAAGAATGATACATCCTATTCCGCTGGAAATCAAGCTGATGATAATCTCTGGACATCTGCAACAAAAAGGCATTTCGAAAGCCCTTCGCTGGGACTGAGGGGCAGAATGCACCCTTGAGAAACTCCGCTGTTTGACCACAACAACACCACACGTTCCCCAAATAAGGCAACCAATTAATTTCCACAACATTCATCTCCACCTTCCCAACCTCCAAACTGAAATATTTACTCATTCCCTCATCAGGATTTCAAACTGAATAAATTGATAACAGGCCCCTACAACTTCCCTATCATTTTTGCTGAACATTTAAAAGCAGATGGAAGATGCTGAGTTTCCATACACAAAACAGGAAATTTGGGATGGTTTTGGAGAGCAAGAAATGTATTTTGGGGGATTGTTTTCCCATCAGAGCATTTTGAGAGCATTCATACCAGTAGGAACAAGACACAGAATCGTTATGCAGTGACTTATAATCTCTTGCGCTCAAAAGTACAAGAAAAACTAAAAATAAGCAGCCCCTCCCCCCACACTGAAAAACCACTTGTAAATGAGCAGCACTGATCCTGTTTACTTTGTTGTTACAAAACTAGGCCAGCCTGGCTCTCTATTAACTGCTTGGTGTGCATTGCCCTGAACAGACTAGTTAGTGGAAGGAGCTGAACACCAAGTTTTAACTTTCCCTTCTCCATCATGCCTTTCAGTCCTTGATCAAAGCCTCATCTGCTCATCACCAATTTGCTAAGAAATTAAACATGAAAAGAATGTGATTCCACAACTCAGTAAAGAGCATTGTGGGCAGTTAATGATTAATTAGCATTATAATATATGACAGTCTGGCTTCACAGAAGAAGCTTGTTTTGATACTGAATTTGTTCTGTAGAGAAAATCTCCAGGCGGATGCCAGTGCTATGTGCAAAGCGGTGCCAAAAAGTTCCCACCTGCTTTTTTAGGATGACAAAGCAGGGGTTAGAAAGAACTGTCCAAGCTGCTCCCCGGATGAGGGGATTTAAGTCAAGACAACTGTTTTAGAGCCTGATCAAGGGGATTGATTTTGGTGGGCTTTGGAACAGGCCCGACAGTTCATCTGCCAGGGGACGGGTTGCTAGTAGATGTTGTCAAAAAGGGTCTTTCACCCACTTTTGTGTCAGGAGCGCATGTCACTCACTGAGCTCCGGCAGCTTGGCAGCAGGTGTGGGACCTGAAGTATGATGCTAGGTAACTATCCACTACACTGTTGAGTGCTCCTGGCCAATTGTGAACAGTGATAAAGGCACTGGAGGGCCAGGGGAGAAACATTGAAACTTCCCCTTGTCCCTTGAGCTGCAATTTCCCACAAATGAGTTCTATCCCTGTAGTGCAAAGATAAACAGAGCTTATCCTGTTTGCCAGCAGAAAATCAAACAATGGAACAATAGCTGCATTTTCATATGCAACTGTCTATACGGCTAGTGCTAGCATCAATCCACGTCAAGCCAGCATCTTATAACGGGGACTGAAAGGAAGAGAAGAGATCTTAAATACCAAGGGAAATGCAGAGGCAAATTCCCACCAGAAGACCATATTCATGTTTCTGGAAGCACAGAACCAAAGTCAGAAGCCGTTGCAGTACAGAATTATTTTGAAAAAAAAAGTCATTTACATTTCTTTCCTATGGATTTATTTATTCATGCTTCATCACTGAGTTTGGTTGTGAAATCACAGCCAGTTTCAAGTGGAAGACCCATCTAAGTCGCTTGCCAACTATATATTTAGTAAGGACATACCGCATGTCAACATACATCTAGCCACTGCTCCCGGATTTACAGCACCTCCACAAACGCTGAATCAGACCTCTGAAGTCTGACACGCGAACACTAAAAATAATGGAAGAGGCGAGGTGATGTAAACCCGTGCATTTCACGCGTCTTGGAAAGTTGGCGGCGTTTGTTTTAAAATATTTGTTTGATGCCGAAATGCATCATCCGTGTGATACTTCTTTTAGCACAGTGCAATCTCACCCTCTTCAACAGAGCCCCAAGAGAAAGCAAATCCAGATGGTGCAGAAACATCACTCACATAAGTAGCCCTCGTTCCTATGAGCCTGGAGGACTTGCTAGAAGCTCCCTGTGGAGAGGGTAGGTCTTTTGACTTACGAAGCACCCCAGGCACCTCTGATGCAGCATACACCATACATCACCATTCAGCCAACCCAGTTATTTATTGACACCCCCCACCAAAAAAAAAAAAAAAGAAAGAAAGAAAGAAAGAAAGAAAGAAAGAGTGTCAGGCTTGGAATGACTCACCTTGGGGCTCCCGCTGGTTTCCAGTATCTGCAGAAGAGGTACTGCCCGTCTGCATTGACCATGTGGGGAAGGTCCTGATAAGGGACATGCTGAGGACTCCTTCTGGGGGAACTTTCCTCTGGCATTCTGGACGGGCGACCTGCAAGGTGTTGGAAGAAACAGGACATACTTAACTGGGGGGCAGGCAAGACACTGTCCCGGGGCTTTCCCGGGTGCAGACATTCAGGAAGGCAACTTGCCACTGCTGGAAGTCCCCCTCCCCTCCCACCCTCCCGACGTCTTGTGCTTGCTCCCCGCCGGCGGCAAACCCCCTTCAGCTTCTCGCCAGTGCGCTCCAGCTACTGGAGAAGGGAGAAAGAACCAGCCTGCTCCATTTCAGCTGCTCGCCCCCTCCTCCTACCCATCTGGGGCTCTTTGATACATCGATTTGGGAAGCGGATCTTCCCGGGGAGAGTTTGGAGCCGCGAGCGAGGGGGTCCGAGGCGGGCTCGCTTCTCGCGCGGCGATGCCCGGCGGCTCCGGCGAGCGGCGGGAGGACGAACCTGCTCTCATCCTGAGCGCGGCTGTGCATGCTCGGGCGCCCGGCGGGCGGCAGGCGCGCGGGCTGCGCCAGGCAATGCAAAGTAATGCAAAAAAAAAAAAAAAAAAGAAAAAGGGG
>NW_017728917.1:18720816-18735345 GCF_001723895.1 Crocodylus porosus
GGAGAGCGCATCCCCGAGCCCGAGGGAAGGAGCCGTCCGCGTCCCCGGGTGGGATCCCTGCTTGCGCAGCCGCCCCGCCGAGCTGGCCCCCGGGGGCTGGAGCAGCTGCCGCCCCGGCTGGACCTGAATCCCCCTCCAAGCCCCGGGCCAGTGGCAGCCCCCAGGTACAAGCCTCCGCCTCCCCCTCCTTGCTCGGGGGAGGAAGAGCCTCGTGCCGCTTCCTTCGCTCGGGATAAGGCCATGGGAAGGGGCTCGGGGCTCGGGGCTGCCTGCAGGGTGGCCCACGCCCGGCCGCAGCCCCCGGAAGTTGCTCTGGCCCCTGCCTGAGCTGCCAGGAGAGCAGGGGCCCTGCCTGCCTCTGGCACCAGCACTGAAACAGGGAAAGTCTCTCAGGGCCTGGGCTAGCAATCCAAGCCCCTGGTTCCTGTCCCAGCTGTGAACCCACCTCAGTGGTTTTGCCTCTCGTTAGATCCCAAATCCCAGAGAGGCCTAGGCTGCGGGTCTAGTTCAGTGCTGCTGCTCTCCTGACTTTCAGAGCTACTGAATCCCAACCCAGAAACACCAGTCCTCTTGAAGTGAGTCCAGATCAGCATCCGATCACCACGTCACTGGCTCATCTCTAATTACACCCTGCTCTACAGCATATAACAAACACTTATGAGAGCTGTCAAAGCACAATTCTCTTGAGAGAGAATAGCCGCCCAGGTCTAAAGGATCCTAGCGCTAAACTGAAGAACTTGATCCTCTGCTTCTAATGCTGACAAAACTCCCTTCTTAGCATTAATAGAGCACTTTACATGCTGCCTGCATCAGGAGTGCCGATTCAGGCCTTTTATGTTTCAGCATAGTAATAGCCTTTAATTTCTATATGTCTACCTGTACCCAGGGGCCTCTGAGTATCTTTAAAAAAGCCCTCTGTAAACAATATTTATTTGAGCAAGGCAACATACTCTTGGAAAAACCTAATCTAGGAACAAAGGCAGAACAAAGGAAGGGGAAATATAATTAATATCTGCAACAACTAATTCATTTTTGGGGTGTTTTTTTTAAGGAAATCAAAGGCAGATTGTTTATCTAATTGGCATTTCTATTTTTCTCTAATTGGTATTTCTATTAAAAACTTTAAAGGGGTTTATAGTTCCCAACTGCAAAAGCACAGTCACCTATTTCCGGTAATGTTTGAAAATCCAGCTCTGGCTGTTTCTAACGAGTAGGACTGAGGATTCCAGGCCAGGGGGACCTGAACGGGGCTGGAGAACAGGACTTTCAAAGAAGCATGTGATAGACTGCATCGGCTTGTTGGGCCCTTGGGGCTGTGTGTTGCTAAACAGCTATCGCATTCCACTTCAGGGGAGGTGAGGTAGAGGTAACACCTTGAATACATAAAGCATGCAGAGATCCCATGGGGCATTAAATATAAATTATTACTGTATGTATGGCTACCACCTGAACAATTAACCTTTAATCCACCAGCCCAGCCTGATGGGTCCAGCTTCTACATTCCCAGCATGGTCTCAATTCTTACCATTTAAATGGAAGCTGTGGGTGTACCAAGAATGCAGGATTCTACCCCAAAGCAGGCATGGATGTTCGGAGTAAATCCCTTTATGGACACACCCATTTTTCTTGTGATATAAATTTAAAAGCCAATGAGAAGCAGTTGCTTGGCGCTCTGGTATTCCTTGTGGGTTTTGGGGGAGTCTTGAATGAAAAGCCACCTGAGGACATTGCCTGGGTTGGGATGGAGAAGCCTACCTGTTTTTGAGATTAAGACAACATGTAAGGATGCAGCACAGCCAGTATGGCAACTGAGGGAGTTCTGAGTATGAAGTGTTTATGAGATTATGAGCTTTCCTCTGTGGAATGACACATATGTTGAAAAGACATATTAAACTAAATCTAACTTCTTAACAGAAGTGGATCTTTACACTAGCTTGTGGCTACACAGCTCACACTTGTGAGATACATCTGAGGAAAGAGGGTGAGTGTGTGAAGGGCGAAACCCTGCTTTCTTTACTGGACTCCTGTGGGGCATGCATGAACAGAGGAGGCAATGGCCCTAGAATATGACAAATGCCAAAAACAGAATGTGACACTTGAAAGAAATAAATAGGTGAGGATTGTATGACCACAGGGCAAAGAGATGAGAGACAAAACAGAGAGAAGGAGGGTGGAGAAAAAGAAGGATGGAAAAGAGCATAGAGGAAGCTGGCAGTGAAAGAAATGGATCAGGGTGTTCCTGAGTTTGTAATGGCTTATTTCCTGTTGGCATGCTGACATAAATTGACCCCATAGGATCCTTCTGCTCCAGTTGACCGTGGGACCCAGTGAAACTGCAGCAGTATATTTGGATTTGAAAAGGGGATTTAGGATTCAGCTGGCAGTACGGGCAACACTATTCGAGTTTCTGCCCAATAGGATAATGAAACAGTCCGCTTTGCTGATGCTGTGGAACAAAGAGGACCTCAGGAAGCAATATTCAAATGTACCTAAAACTATTTAGATAAGAAAATCTGCTAGAAAGGTGACCTAGGTCTTAAGCTACAGGATACAGGGAGCAGCTGGGAAGAACTGCAGCCAGTGTAGTTTAGAAGTGCATACTCGGAACAAGAAAAGATGAAGGGTAGGGAAGAGGCATTAAAATGCAAGAGAAAAGTAAAGGCAGCCAAAGTCACAACTGCAGTCAGTTTACAGTGATTATTTGTTTTATGCTACTCAGAGGGGCTATTTCTTTTCTTGCACCTAGGTTGAGTTCAGTCTCTGTGCTTGAGCTTTTGTGTCCTTTCTACTTTTTAGCCTTCCACCTGGTCTTACTAAAGAAGGGCACCCAATGAGGAGTGGGATAGGGTGAACAGCTTTTCTCTGATCTTAAGATATTCAGTTTAATTCCTTGCAACAGTCATTTAAAAATGAGTCATGAGTTGTGGAAGAATATTATGAATTATAATGTTCTTGTTAATCACATTGGTTGCTTCAAGATAGTAATAGGGATGCTGCCTAGCATGCCATGGCCTGTTGTCTTTTACTCCCATTCACCGGTTCACAAAATTGGCTTAGCACAGCAGATCTCAAATATTTGGGAGTTGTGTGTCCGTATGGTTTTATGTTTACCTTCTGCTTTCCCACACCTTCCCCTCACGTACACTGCAGAAGTTTCTGTAAACCACCAAGAGTACCTGATCTCAGTTTGAGAACCACTGCTTTAATAATGGGCAGAGCAGGGGCTGGGGGATTGGACATGTAAAGCACTTCAAATTACACTTTGGTTGAAGTGCTTTTGAGTTGTGGTATGTCTGTAGTATTTGGATATACAACCCCTCCCAGCTATACTCTCTCAGATCCTACCAGAGCTGCTGCTGCTGCTCCACAGTTAGGGGGCTGGAAAGCAAGGATACCATAATCCCTTATTGTCCCGGTTCCCCGGACCAGAGGTTTCCCAAGGCAGTGCAGCATCTGTAGATATTTGACCCCTCCTGTTCGTGCTTCTTGCTAGGCAGTTACTCATCCATTGCCTTTGCAGCAGGCAGAGAATGGAGGCCTCCAAATGTTGGAAAACCTAAGGCTCTTTCATTCCTTGTCTGAGTTTAGGGAAGTCACATTAGCCATGCTTTTCCCACTCTATCACAATGGGCATAATAATAATTAATCTTTAAGATGCTCTAAGGGCTTGGAATGCAAAGTGCAGGCAGAGTGCAGAGAATGCTCCTTGTGGGAAATATAAATGAGAAATCTGATTTACTTTGCTGGAGTTAAAAGACTTTGCAGTGCTTGCTTTCATTGAAGCCATTGACAAAAACTCTGACTTCAAACAGTAGCACTTGGATGAATAAAATGAGCCAGGTCTGCCCTTAACTCTTGGTGTTTAACATGATCATAAATACACACTGGAGAAAAAAAAAAACCTTGCAATTAAGAATACATTGTATGCATGCAACTTTTCATCCTTTTCATGAATATGACCCTTCCTACTTATTTTTCAAAACTGGCTGATTTAATTAAAGAAGAAATATCTGGGGGGGGGTTAAAAAAATCCAGGATATTTGTGCTGAGATTCTTGCACATCTTCCACATAGAAAGATGAAACACATCCGTGAAAGTAGAAAGTTCAAACCTAAAGACTGAAACTTCATCTTAAGACCTTGTGTACATGAAGGAATTGACCAGCATAGCTATTCCAAAAAAATGATTCTGTGTGCATACTTTATTCTGAATTAAAAGTAAATTTTAAGTAGAAGAAGTATAAACCACTTATTCTGTCCACAGTGTCCACAGAAAAGCTATGGTGGAATAATTTGTTCTGCGGTAGCAGTGCCTGTCAATACCCCTGTGTAGACGGTGAGAGCTTTGGGAGCTGCGGTACTAGCTGACCTTCTGAAGTCCCTTCCAGCCCTGCTATGATTCTGTGATGCTCAAAGGTAACAGCAGGTAAGTACTGCAGCTCCTGAGCACCAGAGGGCACACTAACAGCTTTTCTTTAGACAGGATACACAGGGAGGCCACACTGATAAAGGCTTGGAAGAATATATTTGAACCTGCTTTCCTTGCGGTTTGCTTTTTCTCTTTTCGTCTTCCCTTTTTTATCATTGCTACTGATATATATTTCTAAACAGAAGCTTCCTGTGTAATGTCATTAGCCTGCTTTTCCTGCCTGATTCGCTTACATTGTGCATGTGCATGGCCGGGTTACATATGTTGGATGTGGGCATAATTGGAGGGAAATCCTGTCTCTATCATTGCGAGGAAAGGCAGATTCACGAGTCTGTTCCGGGACAACATTTCCTAGGTTACTGTGATGTAACTTCACATAGCCACATTATAATAATTACTGTTACTGCTAGGATGCCAGTCATATCAGGAGAAAAGGGAGTTTTTCCCCATATAAAATAGCATTAAAAGTTGTCTTAAAAGGAAAAAGCCCTAAACTTTTAATTTAAAAACATATTTTAAAAAAGCAATGCAATAACATAATTTCTTTCCTAGTGGAATCACAGCCTTGTAGTTCAGAATGGCATATCTGTTCCTTCTCTCATTTTTATTACGGAGGATCACTACACAATTCACTTTACAAATCCAGCCTAATTGTGTCAGGACTAAATAATACAACAACAAGATACGGTGGTTCTGGGAAGGGCGGAGTGGTGCTTTCTTTTGGAACTGGAAGCATTGACTGAAGAAGAGTTATTATTGTGCAGCCTGGTTTTCTTGCTGCTTTGCCAATTGACAAAGCATCATCCATCACACTTTGCATTCCAATTTTTCTTTGCATGTTTTCCAGCTCATCATAACATAATTATGTTTCTGTTTCTTCCAGCCAGGGGCCGATACTTTCTTTTACTAAGACAACAGCTGCACAGCACAACCTTGATGAATCCCCATAAGGGTAAAATGTGTCTGTGGTGCTTGTTTCTGCCTTGGCAACCCAAATGTTCAAGCTCTTTTTTTTTCTTCTTTTGACAAATGCTGTTCTAAAATGCACCCAACCCTGGTGCTTTCTTACCGTTTCTTGAGCTGCTGTTTTAGGTTCCAGTTTAGCCTTGAAATATTAATGCAGTTTGTGATTTTGCAAGCTGATTCTGTGGTACTGCCACATCAAGATCAGATGATACAGAACCATAATAAGGGATTTATTTTATGGACAGAACACCATCTTTATGAGTGAAAATCACCAGTGCACAGAGGTCTACGGTCCCTTTCCACTTATAAACTGCCTCTTTAGGGAGCTTTAATGTTGTGGCAAATGACTCCCTTGCTCTGTGCCTCAGTTTCCTTGCCCCCCACGGCAAAGTGGGGATACTGCTGTTGACCCTCTTTGGATACAGTGTCCTGATGAAAAGTGCTCCACAGAGCCTGGCTAATATCATTTGATTAAAATGTTTAGCTGTTATTAGCACTTTTTAATCCGTTCATTTCAAAGCGTTTTAGAAGTGAAGCCAAGTGTTATCATCCCTCATTTCTGAGGGAGAAACTAGGCCACAGAAAAATAAAATGACTTGCTCAGTGTTAGAAGCAAGGTGGGAACAAAAGTCAAGCTTTGTGTCTCCCAGGCCATCATCTTGTCACCATAGCAAATGTTCTCTTCACAAGGGCAAATGTCACTCATATAGTAGCATGTTCTCATCTCATTATGTTCTGCATCAGGCTCATCAGAAGGAGCGTCTGTCCATTGGAACATAGATATGATTAATATTGTGACCTCTGGTGATCATTACAGAATCTATCATATACTTTGAAAGAGCTGAGGAGCCAGTTCTAGTATCTTGGCCAGTTTACATTTGCTTTGTTTATCTGTTGGGTGTTTTTTGCCATAGCTGCCAGCTACCAGCCCAACATGGGTGCATTTTAGTGGTAATAATTCTAATAGTTAGGATTATCTGGATTTTGCTTTGGAATAGCAGATGTGACTTCCCTTAGTTGCAAAGGCTATTTCATTCAGTTGCACCAAAAACCAGGGTGGTGCTTAGGTTTTTATAGACAGCTGTATCATCCTATGTTCAAAGTGGAATCATGCAGTTCTGAGAGTGTTCATTCCTAGTAGTTCCATGTAAGTATGAGCATATGCATGATTTAGTCCATGTTTTCAAGCTTATTTGGGCTTTACTTGAAAAATGTTGCTGTTTATACCCTTATACCCAATATTTCTGTTGTCATTGACATCAGTGTGTGGCAATGCCTTTAATCACTGCATGCTGACCAATCAGAGGCTGCTCTGCCATTATTAAAATTTAGGTACATGCCCCGTGGCAAAGCACCACATACCCTGGTGATACATGTACCCCAATTTAAAAATCTTGTCCATTTAGCTTCGACCGTGCTTTGGAAACTTTTGGTTAGTACAAAAAACGCATGTAATAATTTATTACTATCCACCGTGCTGATTTGTGGTTTGACTGGATGTCATGCCCTTTGATGGTGATGAGGGTGGGTGAGCTTTTTTATGACAGCCTATTCCTAGCCCAGGAATTGTGAATACAATTTACCAGCAATTTGTGGGTGGATAAAAAACACCACCGGCTTGTTGCCTTGACCCTTGCCATATACCTGTGGGTCACTGGTATGTAGCAGAGCTGCATGTCTTGCCATGTCATGTGGTAAATTCCAGCAGCAGCAATTACGATGAGATTTTTTTTAGGTTTTCTTGAATTCATATTTGGTGTCTTTGCTTAATGCACTCACATCTGCCAACGTCTGACTGTGCAAAACTTGCGTTCTCTTTCTGATTCATGTAAAGTAATTGCTTCCTAACATCTGCATAGCAGATTTTGTAGGAAAAGTAAGTCGGCAAATATTTAAAAAATAAATGTATGAAATCTTTAACATCTCTATTGCTGGGTTTTTGTTATCCACAGCTGACTGGATACATTCCCAGCCAGGAAGCTGTTTCAGCAAAACAGTTGCATTAGTGATTAAACCAAGAGCCTGATCCCACCCCATTTACACCCATGTAAATCAGGAGAGACTGTATTGACAGCAAAGGAGTTATGCCAATGGAAAACTGAGGCGAGAGGGAAAATAGGCATCATAGGCATCTCAGAGTGGCTGAGAAAATTTACTCTGTATACTTTGGTGGCTTACATTAATTTATGGGCCTTCAAACAGTGACTATGAAATGCATTGCTTTTGACTATCACTATTTTTAATATGTATCTTTTTTAACGTGGTATCATGGCACTACCTAGGAGCCAGAATAAGAATCTGATCCCCTAGTGCTTAGCATTCAACCCTAGCCTCATGATTTTAAATGGGGCTGCTTTTAGTAGTAAGTACTATACACTGCTCTGAGGGTTTGCAGTACTGGTCCATCATTATTCATTCTTATTTACATTGTGCCAAAAATGTGCGGGTTCATTACAATCGACTGTATAGTTAGTAGGGCTGGAAAATGCATTCATTGATATTCTTTCTCCACTATATTAACACAAGTTATAATTAATCTGGAGATATCGTGTGAGAGAGACAATGCTAAGCAACGAATGTTCAAGTCTCACTGAGGGCAGGGCACTTCTCAAGTGCCTTCCAAGTACTGGACTGACGGGGCTGAGGAGTAAGACAGCATACAGTGGTGATACCACAGACCCTATCATTATGTCTTGGAGATGGGCTTTCAAGTGAAATAGATGAATATTAAACCTCTCAGGGCCCTTAATGTCTCTCTTAATGAGTTGATTTGTTAATTGGTAGTGATAACAACATCTACTGTTATGGTATCTGTCTGCTGAGAGGAAATCAGAAATGTATCACAGTAACAACTGTCAAGCAAAACATCCATTTGAGATGGCAATCTGCACATGTAGATGCCAGCCTGCTTACTGCAGAGTAAATTTAATGTGCAATAAATGGATGTGTAGACATATCCTGTAGCTCATAAATGTTAAGCCAGTCTCATGATTTTTGAATATGGCCATAGCTGAGAATATACAGGTTAAGTAATGCACTTCCATATGCAAGCAGCTTAGAAGGAGAAAGATACAGCCAGGTCCTGGAAGGGCACAGGGAGAAAGCAAAATGTTAGGCACTGAGCTGCAGCAAAATGGCAGACTCTATGACCAAAACAGGGCATTCCACAGCAATTTGGTTTTCTGTAGACATCTTCATACTTCTTGTTTATGAACTTGATCCTGCAAACACTACCTAGCCAAGTGCTATTGTGAGCTGTCTCACTGAATCCCTGGTAGTAAACATGATGCTCAATAGCATGCGTGTGCTGGTTTTAACACCTCTGGAAACACTTTGAAGATGTCCAGTATTATGCTACACTTGCTCAGATAGTAGTGGTGAATCTTGGAGCTATTTTCCCCATTTAATTTTGTTTGAACGTGTTTTTTTCTCCAGGAGTTTGAATTCAACTCTCAGGGCATGTTTATAGGCACAAGATGGCACCAGGCTGAAACGTGCCACTCAGCACATGTGCGAGCTCCCAAACCAGACACGTTGCAGCTGTGTTAGAGGGAGGGTGGTCACTGGGCTTTGTCCCTCAGTTGGGCCTACTGCACACACAGTGTTACACTGAAGTGTGTGTGCACCAGTTCAGAAGCATGTGACAGTGCAGTCCTGGCATAGCTCAGTACAGTGCCACGTGGCTCCATGGGAACACTGAGGACCACTGTCTATTCATCAGTTGGCTTTCTAGGTGGACTTGGGCAGGGAGTCCCCTTAGGTATCTATGTCCTGAAAAACTGTTATTACAAAAGATGGGTTAGTCCATTCCTTCTCCCTGCTTCTTTTGTTTTATGACTCAGTTTTAAGGGGTCAGGTGTTGGTGTGTTACAGAAATAGATAAATTAAGAATTCTTGAGGGACTTGAACAGAGTTGAAAGGAATTGCAGATAGGTGCCAAAGTCTACATAGGTGCCCAATAAGTGGAAGAGAATCTGGCCCTTGGTGATCATATGACCTCAACATAAATTTTGGGCTATTTTTTTTCTTTCAAGAAGGATGTTTTAAAGTGACTTATACAGAAAAGCAAAAATGCTAGTAGTGGAGTTTATGTTCTACAGGGCCCATCTTCTTTCAACCTTAAAGGCTATAGCAATGACTCTGGATAAAGTGTTAGCTGCAATTTTGTCCCCATGCATTTTGAAAGGTCTTCATTTAGAAACTCTTCAGTGCCTCATGCAATTTCTGAGGGACTTTTCTTGTTGGCTTGCTTTCTTATTAGTAAGAGCCATGTATATAAATAAAGGATCTTTGTGGTTTTGGAGTCAGTAATTCATCTATTTCACCTGGCTATTCCTTACTTGATAATGAATATTGTAATAATGCAAATTTTTACAGGGGCCTATGGACTCTGTGGCAAGGTCTCCTGATTTCTAAGGTTCCCCTGTCCTAAATTCTACATCCTGGGGCAACTTCAGTCAATTCAAAACTGTGAGTTTTAATGGATTTAAATAGAATGATGAATAATTAAGTCAGCACAGTATGCCTTGTGCTACTCCTTTGGATATGGTAACCACATGTTTTTTTGGTTTCTAGGCTGCTCTACAGTGTTTCTCTAGACAGTGTATACATGTGGTACAGACACTTTTGGCACAATGCCAGATATTTTAGCACGATATCAGACACTTTGGGCACCTGAGAGCACATGGAAAAGGGTTTAGATTCCTGACACCGAGGACTGAGGTGGGAAGGTCTCAGTAGGGAGTGGCCACAATTGTCTTTGAGGTGAGCAGGAAGGGAAGACGCTTGAAATTCCAGGATTGGGGTATGCCTTTTTAATTGTTCCCCCCAGCAACTTTTGCTAGCAAGCAGTTGCTCCATCTGGTAACACTGGTTAAGCAAAATTATCAGGAAGCTGCTGCCAAAGTGATCATCCATTCATTATCACCATTTAATTTGTTCCCATTAGATTTCTAGGGTAACTCCTTGTCACTACAATGAAGGCAGCTCATGCCTCTCAGAGCTATTGTGTCAGGCTACCTGCAGGCTCAGAAAGATGTTATATGGGTTCAATTTGGTGTAGCAATTTGCCTTTACAATGTAGCTGCCACAGAGCTGCAGAATACAGGGGACCTTTTCATAAGCAGCACTTCCTGTGTGAGGATCTCACAAGACTTTAAGTGCACTTCAATCCCTGAGGTGTAGGAAAGTATTGTTAGCCCATTTTACAGATGAGAAATTGAGGCCATGTCAGGTGACAGTATGTGTCCAGCATCACAGATAGAGCTATGGAAGATCCCAGATGAGAATCCAAGGGGCACCTTCTTCCCTGATGCAACTGTACTGCGTTACATGCAAGACAAACTGGCCCTAGATCGTACGATTGCATTTATGCCACAAAACCACTTTTTGTTCCTGAGCTAACAATCTTACACTCATTTCAACACAACCATCGCCAAAACCATCAAGCAAAGGCTGATTTTGGGGAAGCTTCTATGTGCTCTCTCCCATAGTATAACAGAGCTCCTTGGTCCATACTATCGATGTGCTACACCCAGGACCACCATCAGGAAGTACACCCCAGTCACTTGCTCCCACTCAGAAATGAGGCAGGGTTGTCAGCTTCGGTCAGCCCTGAGAGCACACCCCAGCACTGCTTTTGGGTTATCTTGGACATGCTTCTTGGCACATATTCAAGGCCTCTCTAAGCTGCCTCTGAGTGAGTGGGGTGGGTTTCTCAGTGATGTTTCCTGGAGCAGCTGAGGGGCAGTGTAGACAATGCCCTCCTGGACGCATTACGGCTATTTCTCACCTGTGTGGGAGCAGTCTTTTCATCTACTGCTGTTCAGTCTCTGCCCCTCCTCTCTCTGTTTTCTCTGTTGGGCTTGTGCTGGGGTTCCTAATTTTGACAAAAATATTTACTGCATTGGCACTATTCCTACCTATTCTGAGAGCCCTAAAAATAATATTGAGCAGTGAATTTCTGTAGAATCCGTTCACTTGCCTTGCCAGCTCCTTCATGTATCCTTTCCCAGCTCTGCTGATACAAAAAGCGGTGCCCTCAGCCTATGCCTGCTGTCTGATTAACTTGCTGATATTCCAGTTTTTCCTTTGCGCTATTACAGTTTCATTTCCAGAGAAAGAAGCTTGATGTTTAGCTACTGGATTTTGTCATTACTGCATGAATCAGGCTGAGAAAGCAGGAGGAGGAGGAGGAAGACTTCTATTTACACACAAAAGGTCTGATTCTGCTTTGTTCACTCAGATGCTACACCCATGGAAATCAGTGTAGGCTTTGTGTGAACAAGCACCAGACAGAACATATAACTTCATAAAAAACACTTATCAGAGAGGATCAGAAAGGAAAGCATGCAGTTATCAAGCTTATTTTTTCTTCTTCAAATTTGCCAGCATGTGACAGAAGCTCTTACATATAGAACACAGCAAAGCACCTACAAATGAAGCAACCTCTAGCTCCTAATGTGTGAAACTGCAATTTGCATACATCATAGCAGCTGCTGAGTCTGCCCTTATTACCACCACTGGGGTGTTAATTTAGCCACAACTTTCTCATTTATTTAAATGAAAAAGCAGCGGGTGGCTGGCATGCTGCATTATCTGCTCAGCAACTCGGGAATCAAGTTGACAGAACCAGAAATAGATTTCAATTGAGACGGACTTCAGGGGGCTTGCTCCCTGGATCAGTGGACACTGGCAGGTTCAGAATTGCCCTTGGTTTTCAGTAAAGGTCAATCCTCATTTCAGAAAAAAATAATCAGTGTCATATTTTGACAGAATTCAGGAGAAGAGATAACAAGATTAAACCAGATTCTCTCTTTAAGTAAACTCATTCTACTTCAACAGTTTTTTGCTCTTGTCTCTAGGGTGATACTTGATAGTTGATAATAATTTGTACAGCGCCTAATGCAGTAGGGTTCTGGTCCATGAGCTGGGTTCCCATGGTCTACAATAATATAAATAATCCATCATCATAATTATCATTCATACTGTCTCAGACTTTTCTACTCTCTTGTATGTTCAAATATAGAAGACATTTATATGTTCCTTTTCTGCTCACAAGGCATTAGGTACAATCATAAACTACTCTCCTTGAGCACCCATGTCACAGTTCAACAAGGTGCTTAAATACCTGGCTAACTTTAAGTCTGTCATTAGCCCTTTGATGCCAGTGCAATTGCTCTCTTGCTTAAAGTTAGAGAAATGTGAGGCATATTGCCCAGCCTTCAGCACCTGGCTGACTGGGGTCATAGTGTAGTGGATGAGACAAACAGTATTTCCCATGTACTGAAGGACAGGATTGTGCTCTAGCTACTAAGTCACTCTGAGCCAAATTTCAAGGTGAGTATGAAGATAGTACAATCTTCCAGCCCCTCCAATGGGCGTATAGTTCTAGTTTAGACACCCTCTCCCATGGACTTCTGAGTTTCCATCATCAAAATGTAGTCCAGCCCACCGCCCTTGAAGTACCATGTCACTCCCCTAGAGGGTCTTCTGAGGGACCTACAGGGAGGAGTTGGCACATTAGGAAGCTAAAGCATGGAGGGAAGCAGAGAACCATATAATTTAAAGCCAAAACTTTGTGCCACTGTCTAATAAAACATCTGTGTGAAATTATGTATTTGTCAGCACAGCATGAGCCAGAACAAAACCACAGAGGAATGACAAGCTTGATAATGAATGAAGACAAGGTTAATCTAGCATGTAGGTCTGCACATTTGAATGATGGCAGTAGACGATGGAGACCAGACAGTCTTTACATTTTATACAATGGAAAGAGTATTACACTCTACTGTACTTTATCAAGCCAAATGCAACTCCCCATTCCCTCCAAACCCCGTTATTGTGTCAACCTATTGCTAATGATGACTTAAAGAAAAGCTACATAGAAGACTTGACTATAATGGCATATAAGTTATACTCAAAACAGACTTTTGTTTTCAGATGAACTGTAACTATCTTTCATATGTTCTTGCATGCTTACTCTTGGAAGTTATCCTGTGACTGGGTTTAAAGAAAGAAAGCAGGCTTCTACTTCTTGGATTTTACTTATCAGTGGGCACATCTACACATACATTAATGTGCTTTTCATAATGTGCATTAAATTTAGTACCTTCAATATGAGGTACTAAATAAGTGTGCATAAGGCTGTGCTAATGCACAGTAGCGCAGGCACATACTTTTTAGGTGACACTTAATGCACACTAGCCTATTCTACTGCACATTAGCATATTATCAAGTTTTACATCCCACTTTAATGTACAGAAGAATAAACAACTGCACATTAAAACACCCATGTAGATGCACCCAGTGAGGATCAGAAACAAAACCTGTTCCTGGCAGTTACAGGTAAATTAGTATTTACTGCTTGAGCAACACCAGATAAAAATGTCTATCTAAACCCCATACTCAATCTGTGTGTCCATTCTTTACGGTGTTTATCTGCACGTTTCATTCTGCATGTATACATTGGACTGTCCCATTTACTTCAGCCCCCATTGTAAACAGCTTTTCTCTTATAAAATCCTAAAAGAACCACTTGTCCTATTATCATCAGGATTTGTTCTTTGCTGTTAAAAGTAATTTACTGAAGTTTAACAAAACTTTAATCTTTACTCACACTTCAGCCATTCAGTGTCTCCTTACAATCACCATGACAACAGATAATGATATCAGAAAGGAAGTATTACGACTTAATTGCATTACGAAGGGGAAGACAGGGCTGGTTTATATTGTGAGGGGGTTTATTTTAGAAAAAAAATACTGGGCTTAATTACTACCGTGTTACTCTAGTTCTACCCTGATAACATACCATGGACTTAATTGTGGTTACACTAGTGTAACGCTGGAGCATTCCAGTGGTAGGTCAGGTCTCTTGATGAATGTTTCATAGTTTCATAGTTGGTCGGGTCGGAAGGGACCTAAGCAGATCATCAGGTCAGACCCCCTGCCATGGCGGGAAAGAGTACTGGGGTCAAATGTCCCCAGCAAGGTGATTGTCTAGCCTTGTCTTAAAGACCCCCAGGGTAGGAGCCAGCACCACTTCGCTTGGAAGTTGGTTCCAGATCCTAGCCGCCCTAACCATGAAGTAGCGCCTCCTGATGTCAAGCCTGAATCTACCCTCTGCCAGCTTGTGAC
>NW_017728917.1:18735495-18788294 GCF_001723895.1 Crocodylus porosus
TGAAGACTGCAGACGGTCAGGTCCGGAAGACTTCAGGGGCGGAGCCCTGGAGCGTATAAAAGGAGCTGCAAGGGGCAGATGCATCGGGGACAGAGAAGAGCGGGGCTTAGAAGAGCTGAGGAGAGCTGCTCAGCAAGGCGAAGCAGTAGCCCAGGAACAGCCCCTGAAGACTTCTATCAGCAGGGAGCATGGCACCGCTCCAGCAGTTAGGCTCTCAGTGCGCAGCACAGTGCACAGCATCCAGACCCTGGGAGCTGCGTGAGGTGGCTCGGGTCTGCAACCTCTGGTGTGTGGCCAGAGACCTGGTGCAAAGGCTGGTGCACAGAGCAGGATCTTTGGACCCCTGGGGGAGGCTCAGGTCCTCAACCCCCAGAACGAGGCTGGGAGCTCAGTGCAGGAGGTGCTGCATGGGGGATGAGAGACCCTGGGAGCTGCTTGAGGTGGCTTGGGTCTACAGCTGCTGACATGGAGCAGCAGCTCAGTGCAGATGATGCTGCCCAGAGGGCCTGGGAACAGACTGAGCCCCAGTGCTGCACAAGGCTGTCCAGGCCTCCAACCCCTAGCACAAGGCAAAGTGCGCACTACACAGTGGTGCATGTGGCCCTATGCCAGGACGGCGGCAGCAGAGTCAGGTGGCAGGAAAACCCAGCAGGGAACAGAGCTTGACCTGGAGAACAAGAAGCAACCCTCCGGGACTGTGGAGTAGTATGTTACCCTGGAGAGAGGGTCCCCACAGGGGAGGGACCCCCTGAGGGTTGCAAAGGGGCAGCGCGTGGGCCACTCCTGGGTGATAGCAGGGGAGCTTAAGAGTCTTTGGGATTTTCCTCTCCCTTTTCTTTCCCCCTACCTCCTTTTCTATAGTGGTACCTTGGGAGTGGGGCCCCTCCCCAGGGGGGCATCCAGGTAGTCTAAGGACTGCTGATTATATTTGTGGACTGTGCCTTACAGTTTATGTGAATAATTTGAAGTAATAGTTTGTATATGAATAGAGAATAGAGTTATAAGGTTGCCCAATCAATATCCTTTGGTCTGGTTTGTTCTATTGTTCATCTGTATTTTAAATGATAACTGTGTGTGTGTATATCCGTGTGTGTGTGTGTGTGTGTGTGTGTATTATAGGGTTTATTGTTTTGTAAATGTGTATATATACACATATATATGTACACACACACACACACACACACACACACATATAAAATCTATGTCTTTACCCTTTAATGGTTTTGTTGTAATAATAAATCTATATATAGTTAAGTCATCGATTGACTGGACTTGACTCTGTCGGGGACAGAGGTGGCCGCTGGGCTGTTGTGTCCCTCTACAGCACACTGCCCTGCCAATAATTCCCTCAATTGGAGAGGGAAGTACAAACCTGTGTGCACCCGGGCTACATTTGTTGATGGCTTTTTAAAGGAATGATAAAATTGTAGATTTGGAAAGAACTGGAAGGGCCATCTAGTCCACCCCCTGCACAGATATGGGACTCCCTGTTTCTAAACTACCTAGAGAGATGACAATCCAGCCACTTCTTACACACATCTTTTATTTTTTAAATTAAAACAGCAAATCTACATGAGCACTTGAGCCCTCCTGAACATTTCTTCCTGCATTTTTAAAATCCCTACTATAAAGGCAGCAGGATAAAAAAATCTTGATAAGGAAATACATTTCATTTCCATTTTCCCAGCCACTATTATGATCAATCAACCAATCAACAGTGCATTAAAAAGGGGGAGGAGGGGGGGAAGAGATTTTCAACCTTATGAGAACAGCCCTAATTTAATTTTAAAGAAAAACTGCAGATTCAATTTTAGCAAATGTTGTGGCCCTAATTTTAGCTTCTTTTTTTCTGCCATGGATTCAAATGTATTAAGATTTAAATAATGATTGAGGACCTCCTGCTCTGCTGTAATATATCTAATTTTACACTGATGTAACTCTACTGCATCAAATCCTTTGCTGGTGGAAATCAGTGTGGCTCCCTTGACCTGATCCCTTGATTTCAGTGGATTTATTCCTGATTGACATTGGTAAGAATGAGAAAAGAATCAGACCCAGTATCTGCGCATATACAACCATAAGCACCTTTCTTTTCTTTTTCTTTTTAGGGCTGAGTTAAAAAAATCTTCCTCTTACATCTGGTAAGGGAGGTTTAGTTTAATAATTCCCTTCCAGGAAGGGAGAAGAGAGGAAGAGAAATTGGTTAGAAGCAAAGACCCCAGGAAAAGTGGGGAGTGAAGGTGGAGGGATGCCTGCTAGAAGCTGAGGCCTTGGTGAGCCAAGGTTTTGTTGAAGCCAGAGTAAGACAATGTCAGGGCTACAAGGCCTGTAGGCTAGCCAGCAAAGGGCATTGACTGACAATGTCCAGCCACTGCAATGATAGTTGTGAATCTGTGTTTAGAACTTGCTTGAGGAGACTGTGCCCAGTGCTACAGAGGAAGGCAAAAGCATCACAGTCCACACCAGTCTTACAACTCAACTGACACCAAAAACACCATGTGGACCGATTGAAGACCTGAACCTCTTCAACCTCCGCAAGAGGAGGCTGAGAGGTGATCTCATGGTTGCCTACAAACTCACTGGGGAGGGGCAGCAAGAAATAGGGGATACAGTGTTTACGAGGGTGCCTGTCAGGGTAACTAGGAATAATGGTCACACACTGGAAGAGAGCAAATTCAGATTGGACATCAGGAAAAAATTCTTTACGGTGAGGGTTGCCAAAATATGGAATGCACTTCCAAGGGAGGTGGTGCTGTCCCCTTCCTTGGAGGTGTTTAAAAGGCAATTGGACAGACACCTGGCTGGGGTCATCTGACCCCAGCACTCATTCCTGCCCAGGGCAGGGGCTCGGACTCAATGATCTAATAGGTCCCTTCTGACCCCAACATCTATGAAACTATGAAAGTTGGCAGCATGTATGACCCTGAGCAGAAGAGGAAGACCATCCAGCCAGGATACTATGTATCTGTAGTTAGAGGCAGGAGTCAAAACTCCCTAGCTTTAGCCATAGCCGATGCCCAATGCTTCAGAGGGCCCTGCTCCCTCGTCACCTCACTGTACTTAGTTAATTTGTCTACACCTCTGTGTATAGGAACTGCAAACAGCACTGTAGGAAGAAAGCTTGTTCTGTGATCCTGCCCTGACTCCACATTGAGGTCCAGATCCTGCTATCCATATCCCTTTAGAAGGAATAATATACCTGCACATCTGAGGAGAAAAAAATTGGCTCTTCTCAGAGTGATAGAAGAAACACCACCTTCGTTAAACCCAACGCTAATGCAATATGGTTGGCCACGGGATCTCCTGTAAAGCTTGTTTGGGACCCAAGTCTAAGTCGAATAAAAGCACGGCAATATGTGACATATTCAAGTACCGGCCCACATGTTTCCTTCCCTCTGGCAGGAGTAGAGAAAGGTTGGTAATGTATGTCCCTGCAGGGAGGCCTCCGTTCTCCCTGCCTGCTGCATCGGCTTCCGCTTGTGACGAGGTGAAGGGGCCGGGGTGTCATTCTGGAGGGATCCCAATGGGCTTTGTCATGATTAAACGAGGCTGGTGACTGCTTGAGGGAGGGAAGGGGAGAGAAATCGGTGCCAGTCCCAGGGCTAGAGTCCTAATGTGCCCCCGTATGTGACATTAAAAGAGCTCCATCACAGCCAGGAACCCCGCCAGGTCTATTTATAGCTCCTGGCTCCTTCTCGGTCCACGTGAAGCTCTCAGATAAGCAGCAGCCATATGAGGTATCTTTCCCATCCTCCCACCTGTCTCTCACATAGTCTCACAAGCGTAAGCAGAGCCAGGGGCATCTCAAGGAACGGAGAAGGAGAGGATTCACTGCTGAGGCACAAGGCAGTAGGCAAGTGTTTGGGGGGAATGACAGGGGGGGTGCTCTGAGCAGGCACGGGGCTCCTGAAAGTCTTAGGGTTGTTAAAACAGGGCCTTTTGCAGCTGTATGTAGTGGACTGCAACTCCCCCACCCCGAATTAGGACTCCATACCAATGTGGAGTAGCAACAGCCAGTGCTGAGGCAGAAGCATTCTTGCTTTCCTATAGGATCCGTCCCTGATTTCAAAGAGGGGTTATATGGGGCTTATTCCCATGGGTGTCAAAATGAGAAGCCCTGAGAACATTAAACTCAGCGTCTGTTTGTACTACAGTCTCCCCAAAACTGAAAAGACACCCACCTCTCACCTTGCTTTCTTCCAGGGTTCCTGAGAGCCAGTGCCTTTGCTGCCACCAGGTCTGAATGCTGCTGGTGCTGGTACTAACTGGAGAGCTGTTATGATTTTTTAGTGTAAGGGCATCATGGATTGGCTGTTACAAATTTAGCATCAATCTTTTAATGGGATTGTCCTGGATTTTGCCAGGGGTTGTTGAGTTTTTCCTGGTTTTGTGGGAAAGTATAAACAACCCTGATACTTGTTGGCTACTGACTGAGACTGAAGTTAGGGAAAGTTATAGGTAAAGTTTCAAATAAATTCCAGAGTAACTAGCAAATTGCTAATGTCAAGGGATCAATGTTCTACAACCAGCAAGTTATTTTAATCTCATGGTTGAGTGACAAGGGATTTTAACTCTTCCTCCACTAGTATTTGCTAATTAAATGAATGCTTTGGGTAACATACATGCAGGAAAATTTGAGCTCATTACTGGTAATGATATTTCACTGGTTTTATTGATTTAACAGAAAGAATGAAAATTAGATTATAACAGTTATTAATTTACATGTATGTTTAATTGCAGAAAGGTCTGAGCAACTTAAGAAAGCCCAATAACAGATTAATAACAGATTAATATCTTTGCTGTTTTTCCAGTATCTCAGACACCCGGGGGGGGCGGAGCTTGGGTGGGAGGGGAGAGCCCCCCTGTAAGCTTTGAGCATGATAACCTGGTGGGAGAGGTCTCTGATCAGATCGCTCCTTCATTTAGGTGGACTTGTTAATCAAGGAACTGGTTTAATTTTTTTCGCAGACCTCCCCCTGCAAGAGTCAAAGTGTAATTTGAACCCTGTCAGACACATATAGACATACTAACAGAGAAACTAAAAGTTACATAGAAGATGGATTTGATTGCTGATAGG
This sequence comes from Crocodylus porosus, assembly GCF_001723895.1. Lineage (NCBI taxonomy): Eukaryota > Metazoa > Chordata > Crocodylia > Crocodylidae > Crocodylus > Crocodylus porosus. The sequence goes on from NW_017728917.1 coordinate 18,740,573, forward strand.
AAGGAATTATGGCCTAGTGATACAGGTGCTTAGCCTACTCTGTCACTGACATTTTGTGCAACTTTGATTTTAGTCTCCCTTTTGGGACCCCTGGAGAAACTATCTTCCTCCTGAGGCTCCATCAGAGTCCTGGTAATTTGCAAGTCCTTTGACATCACTGACGCTGACATTATGCTGGTACAACGTACATGAATGAATGAATACCTAAGAGGACAATACTGGATATGTAAAAGACTTGTATATGCAGTTGTAGGGTCTTATCACTTGTATGCGCAAGCAACACTACTTATATGTCCAAATTCCATCTGCACTTGCAAGCCAAAGAAATGGTCTTTTGTGTGTGTGACTTCTGTCCTCTTTGTGCACAAGCAACTAGCACACTACGAGTGCTCAAATAATAACTTGTCTGTTGTAATTTGTATGTACACAAAGGACTTGATGCAGGACCTGCTAAAGTCAATGGGAGTCTTTTCATTGACTTTGCTGGCTTTGAGTCAGGCTCAAATTAAAGTCAGGTTAAGGTATCTTTGAAAAGGTTGCACACTGAGTCTTTTCATTTCTGGCCTCTTTGATTTCTATGAATCTATAACAATTTAAAGAAAAAAAACATTCCTGGAATTTGCTGAGATAGGATCAATATTAATCTAACTCTGCTTCTAGGCTCTGTTGTGGCAATAAATGCGGCTCAAACTGTCACATCTTTTCAAAATCACGTACCAGGCAAATGCTTTGAAAAGTGATCAAAGCATCTTCAAGTCTCCAGTGGTCCAAAATGCTACCAACAGTAGCATTTCAAGGTGCTTTAAAAGATATTGTTAGATGTTATATTTGCCCACAAAAGGTGTAAGATGCCTCAAGTGTGAATTATTTTTACTTTCAAGTGAGAGCAACAAAAGGGAAAGTAAAAAAAATATGTGTCCAGGAAAGAATGTAGCATATCCTCTGCAACAATCTGACCTCAGTCAAAAATCAAAATGGCTGACAGCAGAAAAGTTTAAGGCATTAAAGGCGTAATAGACACAAATAGATGTCATAATAGTTGCAAAGCCACATACAACAGAGAACACAGGGTCATTCAGGCTACCTGATCACAAAACAGTCTGTTCTTCTACACTGACGTCTCCTGCGCACCGCTTGTTCTTTGTGAGGTGCTGGGGAGCCTCCACAGATCTGGCCTAGCAACAAGATTTCCTGCAAAAGCCAGACCATGTGTGGGGTGCATAAGGCCTAACATTGCATAAGCTTAGACACCCCAGGTCAGATAGTTTGTAATTAAGCATGCATCAGGGGGTTTCGAAATGGAAAGGACAGTACGTTCATTGAGATATTTTCAGACTAATTTATGTGGGCCAAGTTCACCACAAGGGCAGAATTAGACTTAGAGGGTGCGTCCAGATGAGTGCACACATGTGGTTTGCAGCACTGCAGACCAGCCTGCAGTGCCACAAACTGCATGCACGGCACGTGCAAGCATTCATTGTGCTGCTAACTTGTAGCAAAATGGGGGGTTTTGACACCAGGAGATCCCAGTGTCAAAAAAAACCACCAGAAAAACATAGGGCAGCGCACATGGCAGCAGCATGCGCTGCTCAAAACCAGAGCCTGGCCGGCCAGAGCCATGCTCCAGCTGCCAGTCAGGCTCCCTGCACTTGGATCACTACCGCTGGAGCCCTGGGAGTCCTTCAGGACCTCAAGTAAGGCTGATAGGGCCAGCCCAGGTGCTTGCCCAAGCCTGTTCTGCCCCACCTGGGGCAGCTTGCCACATACCAGAATGCATATGCAGGGACGTTACCCAGGGACAACCAACAGCAGCATGTGGCACTGCTATTTGTCCCTGGATATGCACATTCCTGCTAGCCTGGACGCACCCAGGGTGTCTGTATGTCAAAAGCATTGTATGGCACATCATCCCCAGTCCCTTCTAGACCCCAACAAGTCAGCTCAGGTCACTGAGAACAGCAAATTATTTTACTTTCTTATTTTATGGCTGATCCTGCTCCCACTGAAGTCAGTGGAAATCCTACTTCTGACTGGAGGCCCTAAGGGTAACATTTTAAAAACACCACAGTAACATAGAAGTCTAAGTTCTATTTTCAAAAGTTACATCTAAGTTATTTAGAAAGCTTGTGCTGTTTTTGAAAATGGGACATGAGCTCTTAAGTCAGTTAGGTGCCTTTAAAAAAATGTTTAGGTACTTAACTCAGTGAAGTTGGGCACTTAAGTACCTTTGAGTGTTTTTACCTGTGCTCCAGGGGTCAGGGGGAGCACTTTAATTAGAGTGGCTCCAAGAGTAGGGTTGCCAACTCTATTTGCATCTATTCCTGGAGGTTTTATCACATGACGTAATGACTGGTCTACTGTAATGAGTAGTAGACTTTACGTCAGGAAGGCAAATGCACATTACTACCACATTTTAAAAACCCACTGGACTACTGTATAAATTGGATTTAACATTTAATATTTCTTTCAATGAATGCCCTATCATTTATCTCCTGGGTGACTCTCAGCAGTCTGCCGGGCTTGGGACAAACATCCAAAAAGCCTGAGCCTGAATTGATTCAATCTTTGCAGGTTAGTTTAACCCGCAACACATACACTGATTTGGAGGTGGCTAGACATTCCTTTTCATTCCAGAAATGCAGGCACATGCTTGCAGTGACTCAGGCTAGAGTACCCTTCCCTTCCCTTGCACAGAGCAGAGCTGAGGTGGGGGGGTGTGACCAGGCTGGCAGGATGCTATGCTTAGAGAGGGTCCTGACCAGCCGAACAGGGAATGTTTATCACCCCTGACTCCATGTTTATCACCCCCATTAAGAAAACAACAGCGGGACATTACCAGCTATCTGTTGATTCTGCTTTTGTTCCATGTGCCACAGCTTGGAGGTAGCCAACATGTGGTTTGCTAACTAATGCTGAGAGGTGTCTGCTTAGCAGAGAGTGGGGAGAGGGGGGAGCAGAAGCCAGGAAGATGCCTGCAGAGACTGTGGGAGCTGCAACCAGGGAGCAAAGGGGAGGGATGCTGGGGGACTCTGGTTTAAGATCAACCAGGAAGGGGCCTGGGACAGACATTGCATAAACTGGTTTGAGCCAAATCAGTTAAGTCTGATACTACATTCAACCAGGTTTATCTGAAACTGGTTTCAGTCATTTTCAAACTGGTTTATGTGCCCTGAACATCTGTTCTGTTACAGGTTTATGCCAGTTTCTGATCACTTAAACCGGCTTGTGTGTAATGTCTGTCCCTAGCTCTGGAGATTTATATCTAATTCCTGGAGACTCCAGGGCAATTCTGGAGGGTTGGCAGCCCTAGCCCAGAGCAGCTCTTGTATCAGAGCACCCATGCTTCAAAATGGTGGCGGGGCACTTTGTCTAAAGCCCATTAAATGAACTTTAATTAAACCGCCCCGCCACCATTTTGAAGCATGGGGACACACTGATACACAAAATGCAAAGGCTGGCTGGATTGTGCTAATTAGCACACTCCAGCAGACCTGATTCATTGAGTCTGCTCCAACACGCTGTAATTACAGTGTTCAGAGCAGGCTCCCAGCTTGTGTACAGGTGGCCTTTGAGGCTTCTGGGCCTATGTGATTATCATTTGGTATAATATCCTAATGAGTCAAAAAAGGTTTTCCTCGCTGGCAGTAGTCATGGGAGCCATCTTTTTTTGCCATAAATGGGAAACACACAAGGAAACATGGAAGTGTATTCAGAGATATAACACTGTGACTGGAAACAGTCTAGAGTGCCAGAAGCACAGTAACTAGTTTTCGTTACGACAAAACTTTCCTTGAACATTTAAAAAGTCACTAAGTATCTCATAACTCAGAAATACATTTTAGACTTAAAAGTCTTAGGAAAACAGCTGTTCTTCCACTCAAATGCTAAGTTCTAAGTTCAAGGTCCTATGAATTTTTGGCAAGAGAGGAGGACTGCTCTAATGCTTAAGGCAGAGCAGGAAAGGAGGTCCTCTGTCAAGGTGTGAGTGAGCTTTACAAGTGCTACAGCGGAAACACGGAATCATGAATTCAGCAGTTGGCAGGAAAATGAAGGGAAAACTGATTTTTGCAAATGTGGCCTTTAAAAATGTCAACTTATCACTGCTTTTTGAGTGCCACCCTCCCTTCCCTCGTGCCCCCGGCCCTCGTGTCCCCTAGTGTATCATGTAACTAGTATGAGATTTAAACTCATCATTTCTACTTTTAAGAAAATGTGTTAATTGGAGATGAACCTAGGCTTTATTTTTTAATTTAATTTTATTCCCATAAATCTTAGAATCATAAAATGTAGGTCTGGAAGAGACCTCTGGAGGCCATCTAATCTAAGCCCTTGCTCAAGGCAGGATCTTCTCTGTCTAAATCATTCCAGACAAATATTTGTCTAACCTGTTCTTAAAAGCTTCCAAGCATGGAGATCCCACAGCCTCTCTCTGTAATCTTTCCATTACTTAACCACCCTCATAATTATAGAGTTCTTTTTAATATCCAGCCTGAATCTCCCATTTGAGACTGTTACTTCTTGTTCTGTCCCTTTCATTTTACTTGAGTCTTACTTTCATTTTTCTAATTTCAAGGCCTTATCTAGACAGTTTTGTTTTCCATTGTGGATATGCTGTCCTGTGGAAGAGGCCACCTCTGATGTCCCAACACTGTGGTTTTCAAACTGTGATCTGTGGACCCCTGGGGGTCTATAGACTATGTCTAAGAGGTCTTCAAAAGATGACTGTGATCAATCAAAAGTATGTGACTATGCACACGTACAATTCAGCGGCGTCTGCACCTCCATTTGAAATTTTTTAGGGGTGCACAAATGAAAAAAAGGTAGAAAACCACTTTCCTAACAACTATACATGCAGGTGAAAAATCCCAGCATTTTCTTGTTGGAGTGTTTGCATTTTTACACCCAAAAGTCACTTGACCAAAGAGGATATAGGCATGGAAAATCCTCTCTGCTTTGCAGATTTGAGCAGTTTCACCTGCCCACACCAGCACCGAAACCTAACATTTTTTTTTTTCTGTTTTTTTTGCACCGGTCCTGGAAGCACTGCAATACCAGGTCAATGCATGGAGTGGATGGAGCACGCTCGTGTGAGTGGATGCTGAGTTGAGGGGTTACAAAGACCAGTAATAGAAATGTAGGGTCAAAGGGGCCCTCCACCATAGCTGGTCCATGTGCTCACAGTGAGGGAAACTAAGGACACCTGTTCAATCCCTGACAGATGTTTACCTAAACTATCCCTACAGACCTCCAAGGAAAGATATTTCACAACTTCCGTAGACCATTTGTTCCAATGCTTTCCTATTCTTACAGGTAGAAGTAAATAATTTAAACTTTGTGGCTACTTGAGGTTATTGCTCCTTGTGCCCCCCCTCGTAAATATGGAGAGCAGTCATCAAATAACATTGTACACATTGGAAGACTGTTATCACACCTTTACTTTAGATAAAATACAGTGAGTTCCTTCAGCCCTCATAGGTCACATTTTCTAAGCCACTTTCCATTCTTGTCACTTACTCTAGGCTCTTGATTACCTAATTCACATCTTTCTTAAAGTATGGTACTCACATATGGATACAGCGCTCCAACTGAAACATCATAAGAACCACGTAGACTGAAATAATTATCCCATATGTCTTACATATAGCACTTCCATTTACATGAGGTTTGCCTTTTATGCCCTGAATATTGACACACTACAACTCCTTTGCTGCATGTACTTGCCTTTCTACTTGTTTCCCATTTTGGATTTGCACATCTGATTTCTACCTTACGAATAGTATTTTGTGTTTGTATTAACTGAAGTTCATCTTTTTGTAGCCAGTTTATCAAGATGGTATTGAATTCTGACCCTGTCATCCCAAGTGCCTTCAGCAGATGCCAAGCACAAATTTTAGTCTTCATCCCATCATTCTAGTCATTAATGAAAATACTGAATAGAATCAGGCACAGAACAGACCTAATGAGGCCCAACTTGAAATGCTTTCATGGTGCTACACTCTGAGTGCGGTTTTTCACCTGGTTGTGCACTCATCTTTGAGCAATTTAATCCAGACTATATTTTCTTAGTTTGCTCATGAGAATGGCATGTGAAACAGTGTCAAAAAAGCCTTGCTGAAATGAAGCTATATTACATCTTCTGCTTCCCCTTATCCACTGAGCCATCTATCCTGTTAAATAAAGGAATTAGCTTGGCTTGTTACAATTTGTTCTTGATAAATATTTATTGGTTGGTTTTTTTATCATTTTAGCATCCTCTAAATATTTATAAATTGCTGTTTAAAAATTTAATAGTTCTGTTTGTATCAAAGTTATACTGACTTTATAATTCTTTGGGTCCTTTTTTCCATGTCTTGAAATGTAGTTATAGTGTTTTCTTTCTCCAGCTTTCTGGGACTTCATACATAGTATACTTAGTGTCAGTATTGCTGACTTCCTGCTTCTTGGGCAGGGCACTGGACCTGATGACCTTGCAAAGTCCCTTCTAGTCCTGATGTCTATGAAATACCATTTATAACATTATTAGTGCCCTGATGTTGATATATGTTCCCAGCCAACATGTAAGTGTATATATTAATTAATAAGTCTGCTTGGTAGCTCACTGCTAACACATGCAGAGCAAATAGTTTGTAGGCAGAGTTTTTTGGTTCTTTGGGAGGAACTGTGCTTGGTATGGGACTCAGCTGTGCTTGGTGGGCCAAAGATGGCTTTATACCCCATTAGTATCCTTCAGATTCAAGGGACAGCTTGAAGGCTGTTCTAATCTACATCTGCCACCCAGAAGAGGTGGGCCTGGGGGCTGTAAACTGATAGGGTGATCCAGTAACCCTCCTTCCTGTACTGCTTGTGTAGCAACCAAGAAGGCATGGCACAGTGTTCTTACAATGATACCAACCACCTGGTAGGACCCTTTTGGTTGTCAGGGGAAATTTTGTGAGGGATAACTCCCGCAAGTTTACAGTCTAGCAGTGAAGAGGGGCTGGAGTTTGAAATCATTGCCAAAGCTGTTATTTAAGGTTCCATGATCACAACAGCACATTTATGTATGTTTGAAACAGTTCCTGCAGCTTTGTGTACATAAGCTTTAGTTTCCACATAATATTATGCATTATTATTTATAAGATGCACTACACAAAGACAGATAAATATATGTGAGAAGACTAACAAAACAGATAAAAATAAAGATAGCAGGCCAGAATTGGAGGTAAATCAACTGCATTACCATAAAATAAAGTAGGTTATGCAGCTAGACTCGTTTTGCACCATCAAAAAAACAAACAAACCAAAAAACCCAAAAAACAACAAAACTGTGAGCAAAGCTATAACTACATTTTGGGCGTCTGGTAACATTACAAAGCACTCAAGCATTGTACAGTAGGTTTTATAATGACATTCAAGCCCTTGATCAATGTAGTCCTTCACAGCGATTTACATTTGTATTCCATTTTCCTTTCTTTTAATATATATATCCACTCTTTTCCCTCTACAATTCAAAGCAGAAAGCAGGGAAGCATCGTGGTATCATTATCCTTTAATAGTCTGTCTAGTAGTGTGAGAATTCATAGCTGTAAAGGCCACACTTAAATAAAAATACGCAAAATTCCAGGAAGAGAAATGATAGTGAAGTTCTGGCCTCACTGACACTAATGGAAATATTTCACCCCTGGGTTTTATTCCTGGCTTTTCTGCAGCATTTCTCAGTAATATGGGAGCTCTTGGTGCTACAGCTTCCTCATCTACAGGGGTGTAAGCAGCCCTGCTTTCCCAAACAGGCTTCACTCTTTTATTCAGTGAGGCTGGTAAAGTGCTCTGAGATCTTGCACTGCAGGAGGCTGCAGAAATGCACAGTTCTTGTGAGGAAAGGTGTGTTTTGCAGCTTCAGACATTAAAGGCATTAGCTTTGCCATTGAGGCTTCACTCATTCTTTAGTCCTTTCTCAAGTGAGATGTGAGAGTAAACTACTATGCTGCATTCATGGCATTTTCATTCAGCTTCCTGAATGTGTTAGATATGGGCAGTGGTGTTGGTAATAGCCATGTTGTTCTAAGGATATAGGCAGACAAGGTTCTTTGGGCAAATGTGATGTCTTTTTCAAGACCAACTAAATAGTTGAAAAAATTGTTCTTGGCGAGCTTTTGGGCACAAACATCCTTCTTCAGGCATAGGGAGAATCTGCTGGTGTTTGTCTGCTCTCCCAGGTGGAATAGAAGCTTAAGCCAAAATGCAAAATGCAGGTCTGTGAAAATGCAAATGTGTAGCAGGGGACAGCAGAGGGAATAGGAGTTAATAGGTGTGAGAAAGGTAGGTGAGGGGGGAGGGGAGAATGTTGACCTGGTGATAGACTGTAGCTGGTAAAATGCAGTTAGGTTACCTGGGGTTATCAGATGCAGGCAGCTTATAATGTGCCATAAATCTAATGTCTATATTTAGTACATGACTTTTTGTATCTAATGGATGTATAAAATGAAGTTCATGGGCTTGTCTACAAAAGGTGTTTTGTAAATTCCCTTTGAGGATCAGAACTGAGAGATTGGAGAGTGGTTGTCTTGTGAGAAATGTGCACCCACAGGTAATTGGGTATTTGTGTCTTTGACAGATTTTCGGTGTATGTTCATTCTGATGCGCAGTTGTTGTTTGGTTTCTCCTATGTATTTTCCATCAGAGCATTCAGTGCAATGGATGAGATATGTTACATTTCTGGAGGTGTAAGATCCAGGAATGGTGATGGCTCTGTTGTGGGGTGTAGTTATTGTGAGAGTGGTGTAGATGTGGCAGGGGGTTTTACATTTCTTGTCCTGGCATGGTCTGGATCCATTAGATATGAAGAGTCAGGAGAACATTTGATTATTCCTATACTCTAGTATTCTCTGGTAGTGTGTTCAGTGCAGCTTCACATCACAGGGGAAAGTATGGGAAGGATTTAAGGAGATACATTAGACCCTGTGTGGGAACTCTCTTCATGGCAGTACACAGGGATGGGAATGAAAAAGCAGAGGCACAGATGAGGCCAGAGGTCTGCTACATGGTCTAGGTGCTAGGTTCAGGGTTTGCCCTTAGGGTTTGATTATTTTTCATTAGAATGGGAAGATAGAAAGACAGACTGCGGGGTGATTTTAACATGCTTATTGTTAGTGTTTTATTAAAGAAGCTGAGGAGAGATTGGCAGTGAGCAGGCTGTGCTAGCCATCCTAATTATTTTTAAATGATCATATGAAATCTCCATTTCCACCAAATGAAGTAATCAAAGACAAAGAGCTGCTATCAGGAAGACTAAATTAATAGTGATGGGACACTAAAGGTGACCAGCAAAGGAAATGAAAATTGGAACTGTTTCCTTCTATCTTCATTCTACAGTGTTGCAGATATGTAATATAAAAATAATGCATTCTTCTTCTTCTTGTATTTGCATTAGATATTCTGATTTTTTTTCTCCCTTGGAAGATATGCTGATTGGAAGACTAGTGAGAAGATGACATCACAACAAGGGGGAGAGAGTGGAAGTGAGTAATTAAGAGGGAGAATATTTTAGTCATCCTTTAAAATCCTTTCTGTTACTGTTTGTTTTTGTTAACACTTTCAGTGACCAATTAGCACTTTGGAGGATGAGCAGCCTTGTTAAGGAAGCCACACCTCGTTTGTTAAGGTGTGAAAGCTCCCAGTATGCATTCTTTGAGACAGGCTCCATCAAAACCAGGGAAAATCAGATACAATGTCCCTGATTTTTTTTTTCTACCCTGTAAGGTAGAAAACAAACAGCATGGGAGAGGAACTTTTTTTGGTGGGGGGGGCCTTCTTCATAGATTTCATAGATTTCATAGACATTAGGGCTGGAAGGGACCTCGGGAGATCATCGAGTCCAGCCCCCTGCCCAAAGGGCAGGAAGTCAGCTGAGGTCATAGGATCCCAGCAAGATAAGCATCCAATTTACTCTTGAAGGTGTTCAATGTAGGTGCTTGAACCACCTCCGCTGGCAGGCTATTCCAGACCCTGGGGGCTCGGACAGTAAAGAAATTCTTCCTTATGTCCAGCCTGAAACGGTCTTGCAGGAATTTGTGACCGTTCGACCTCATCATCCCTTGGGGCGCTCTGGTGAACAGACGTTCCCCCAGATCCTGGTGGTCACCCCTGATAAACTTATAGGTGGCCATCAGATCACCCCTGAGCCTGCGCTTTTCCAGGCTAAAGAGTCCCATGGCTCTCAGCCTGTCATCGTAAGATCTGTTTTCCTGACCTCTGATCATGCGCGTGGCTCTCCTCTGGACTCTCTCAAGCTTCTCCACATCCTTTTTGAATTGTGGAGCCCAAAACTGGACACAGTACTCCAGCTGCGGCCTCACCAAGGCCGAGTACAAGGGGAGAATGACGTCCCGAGATTTGCTCGAGAAGCATCTATGGATGCACGCCAGCATTTTGGTCGCTTTACTATCTTAAATCATGCCAAAGAAGTAAAAAGAGATGACAGTTCTTAAACAACCCTTCAAAGTGCAACTTTAGGCTGACCCTACAAACTTTCTCCATATATACAACTCCCAGTAAATCAGTTACTGGATCAGGACCTTAACGTGTTCCTAGAAATTTCATTTTTGAATAGATAGCAAAAAATTCCTCTTCTATTCTGAGGCTTTTACTCATTTTGTATTAAGCTTTTTTCATTGCCTTTAACTCAGTGTAAATTGAGTTAGAAATGTAGGATTTGGCTCACATGGAGACTACACGGTTACGTTTTTGTTTTTTAAATACATTTCAAATGTGAGGTAATAATCCAGATTCACTGCTTAAATTTGTTATGCTGCGTTTATGATTTGGAAAAATAGGGAGGAAAAATGACAAAGTCAGGGAAATATTCCACCTAAAATGTGCCCAAATTTGACTGTAAGTTTCCGTACAAGAAAGCCACCCATCTTTCTAAACAGCATGATGACTAGTTATGCAAACATCTTAACAGCTGCAAGCATAGTCCTAAGGCTGGTTCTGTAGCTGCAATATCATTCCACACATGGGAGATAATTATGAATCTTTCTAAACATCCAAACTGTTTAAGCCTTTTGAGAGAACTAAACTCTTCTGGGAGGATCCCCTTATAGGCTTTGTTAGTTTTTTTTTTAAACCTTCATTCGCTTTTTTTTTCACATCTGTGTATATTTTTTCAGTGAAAATGAGCCAAGAGCCCTGCTTATAGATTCATAAATTGTAGATTCATAGATTGTAAGGGGCAGGAAGGGACCTTGCAAGATCATCGGGTCCAGATCCCTGCACCAAGCAGGAAAGACAGTTGGGGTCAGGTGACCCCAGCGTGGTGACTGTCCAGTCTCCTCTTGAAGATCTCCAGGGTAGGTGATTGCAACACCTCTGGGGGGAGTTTGTTACACAATCTGGACACCCTGACTGTGAAAAAGTTTTTCCTAGAGTTAAGCCTGAAATGGTCTTGCAGGAGTTTGTGACCATTTCTGCTGGTTTTCCCCAAGGGTGCCCTGGTGAACAGTTGTTTGCTGAGCCCTTGATGCAAGTCCCGTCTCAGCCTTCTCTTTTTTAGGCTGAAGAGACCCAAGTCTCTCAGCCTTTCCTCATACAGCTTGCCTTGCAAGTCTCTCAACATATGGGTGGCCCTTCTCTGGACTCTCTCAAACTTTTCCACATCCTTGTTGAAGTGCAGTGCCCAGAAATGGATGCAGTACTCCAGCTGCGGTCTCGCCAATGCTGAGTAAAGTGGAAGAATCACTTCCCTGGTTTTGCTTGAGATGCATTGGTTGATGCATGCCAGAGTATTATTTGCCCTCCTGGCTACATCATCGCACTGATGCCTCATGTTCATACTGTGGTCTATTATTACCCCCAGCTCCCTTTCAGTCATGGCGCTAGTGAGTTTGGCGCCACCGAGCCTGTAAGTATGTTGCGGATTGTTCAACCCCAGATGGAGCACTTTACACTTTTCAATGTTGAACTTCATTTTGTTCCGATCTGCCCAACTTTCCAGCCTGTCTAGGTCTACCTGCATCTGCCACCTATTTTCAAATGTGACCACGCTCCCACATGACTTGGTGTTGTCCGCAAACTTGGCCAGTTTGCTCTTCACCCCCACATCCAAATCATTGATAAAGATGTTGAAAAGCATTGGATCGAGCATGGTCCTGTGGGACACCACTGGCCACTTCTCGCCAGTACGACACAGATCCATTCATTAGAAGTCTCTGGGCCACAACCAGCTTCCTACCCACCTAACCGTTGAGCAGTTAAGCCTGCAGTCCTCCAATTTTCCTGTGAGAACATCATGGGATACCAGATCAAAGGCCTTTTGGAAGTCTAGGTGTACAAGGTCAGCTTCCTCTCTCTTATCCAGGTGGCGAGTTATCTGGTCATAGAAAATGGGTTCGAAAGGCAAGACCTGCCCGTGACAAAGCCAGGCTGGCTGCTGTTCAGAATCCTACCTTCTGTAAGCGTAGCACACACAGACTCCTTGATGAATTATACCAGGATTTTCCCTGGGATAGAAATTAGGCTAATTGGCCTATAGTTGGCCAGGTCCTCTCTCCTCCCCTTTTTGAAGATGGGCATCTCATTGGCCCTTTTCCAGTCTTCAGGGACCTCCCCCAAGCACCACAAGTTTTGGAAGAGTTTCACCAGAGGTCCCACAATGACTTTGGCTAGCTCCTTCAGCACTCTCAGATGAAGTTCATCTGGTCCTGCTGACTTATAAATGTCTAACTTTTCTAATTGATCACACACCAGCTCAACAGCAACAGTAGGAAGGTGGTCATTTCCACCTTGCCCATTCTGAACCTTATCTATTATGATTTTCCCCTTAGTCTGAAGTGAAAATTAGGTGAAATTTTCTCCTTAGTCCCAGAATTTTCCCTTTAGTCCCGTTGTTAAGGCTTCAGAGAGTTGCTCACAACAACTTCTGAGCTTGAGAAAGACATCCTTTCACTCTGACAGTTGAAGGCCCGGATTCTACAAACACTTAAAGAATCATAGAAAAATAGGTCTGGAAGGGACCTCAGGAGGTCACTTAATTTCACCCCCTGCTCCAGGCAGGATTATCCCTGTTTAAGCCAGCTCAGCAAGGTGTTGTCTTGCCTCCTCTTAACTTCCATGTGTAGGGATACTCATCTGAACAGTCACATTCTGTGTCTGCTGTGTTTATGTCTAGCTTCCAGCCTGACATTAGGGCCTGTCTCCATATCACCTAGCCTGTAACATGATTCCCCCACTCCATGCTGTAATAGGACTGTTGCTCTGCAAGCAGGAGTTGTGTTAGAACATGGATAAGCCTAGAAGCGGCCGACAGGTGGGCATTGGCACAGGAGTACTTGTGAACCTTGTGCCCCTCAGACCCATTTTATACTTGGGTGACTTTAAAAACAAGGGTAGGTGAAATGGGGGAGCATTGTGGGGAGGCTAAAAGTACATCACACAAAGCTTTAGTAGGCTGCCCTAAACTTCTGTGAATCTCTGAATATTTAAACTGCAGTTAAACTACCACTTAGGGCTAACAGAGATGACTCCAAATTTTGTTAAACTATGTCACTGAACCCTGTCATAGCCTCCTGAAAGGCTGTAGCACAGTTTGGAAGCCAGGCCTGGACTCACCATTCACTTACCCTGGTGCCACCTGGTAGTAACTCCACTGAAACTGATGGCATTACGTGGCTTCACAAGAGTGGGGAGTCCAGCCTAGTGTTTAGATCCAGTTCTCTCCCCACCAGACTACCAGAGCCTACTTGTTTGAACTAATAGTAATATGGGGGGTTAGGGATAGGGAACCTCAAGTCCTAATCCTGGGCTGCATGAGTCTGGGACAGCATTTGTCCCAGATTTGCAGCATCGTGTAGGGGTCCGCAGGAAACGGTGGATTTCCCCTTGCAATCTAGCAGCATTCCAGCTTGGAAGAGGCTGCTTGGGGATGGGAGGGAGCAGGATGCAGGGGGCACAATGTGCATGTGCACACCCACACACATGCACATGGCTGGGAAAGAGCCAGGCAGTGTGCAGAGCAGCTCCCTGCAAGTAAGTTTATGGAGGGGAGAGAGTATGGGGGGCAGGGGTGGCAGACTGAGGCCCCCACGGTGTGGGAGGGAATGCAGCTGGGTCTGTGGGTGGTGCTCACCCAGGGAGGTGCATGGGGCTGGGACATGGAGTGAGATGGAGCCATGGGCAGCTTATCCAGGGGGAGCAGCAATGGGGATGGTGGCAGTGTGGAGTTGTACCCCCAGCTGCTGCTGGGTGGGCAGAGGGTGTGTGTCCAGTGCAAGACTCCCTGGGGAAAAGCATCAGGGTGGGGAGCCCCAAGCCTGCAGCTGGCAGCCCCCACCTCACCCCACTTGGCTCTGCTCTGGCCATGGCAGGTGCACAGGGGTGGGGGAAGGCAGGCGTATGTCCCACCTTTCTCTGTTGAAATGGTGGTCATCCTGCTTGCAGCAGTATTTCTCTGTTTGCTGCCATTACCGTTTAAAGCCTAGAGAAAAGGTCAGCAGCAGCGGAGAGGCAGAGACAAGTTTACCCCTGTGTCTGGGAAGAGACACTCTCCTGCTTGCAGAAGCACAGAAGCTCAGGGATGTTTTCCTTAGGACTATTCTGCAAGCTGAGAGATGAGCTGAAGTATTTGGTGCAGAGGCAAGTGAATAAGTAGCATCCCAACTGTCTGCTCATAGCAACAGCCTTGTATGACTCCACTGACCTGAGAGGAGTGGTCCCTGTCTGAGCAGAGAATCAGCATGTTGTGGAGAAAGGCCCTTTATACAGGCTTGAGCAGAACTTGAATTTCTGCTATCCTGTGTTCCTAGTTGCATTCCTCTGTGCAAAATGGGTGCACAAAGCTAATGAATCAGATTCTTCATGCCCTCCCTTTGGTGGTGATGTCTTGCACCTACATTGCACAGGTAGAAAGGTCCACAGTGTAGACTCTGTACCAAGTGAAATGCAATGGAGAATGAACCCAGGGTTACCAGATTTGTGAGCCCCCTGGGTTCCCATCCTGCAGAGCTCACCTACATCAAACTCCTGGCAAAGTCTGTAGGGAACAGCGAGCACTGAAACGTGCCACTGACTGACTAGCTGATTTTGAAACGTTCCAGCTGTCTGCTCTTGGCGAGCTGACGAAACCATAAGGTGACATTCAGCATCCAAGCAGTAGACTGGTTTTCTGTAGGTGTGCACGTGAGTTGAAGCTTGAATATCTGAGTGCCTGACCCAAGGCCTATTAAAGTTAATGAGAATCCTACCGTTGACTTCAATAAGATTTGGATCAGGCTCTGAGAAAAGAGAGAAGAGCCAGATACAGAAGCACACTTTGAAATGGAGGTTTTGGGGCTTCTTTGACTAAAAGAAAGTGGGGGGAATTGAAGCCAGAAGATCATTTGAAATGGCTTTTGACTTGGAGAATCAGGGCCTGAATTGCTAGTGTTGTTCCACTTATTTGCCAATGTACTTCCACTGAAAACAGCCCCTTTCTATTAAGTGGTAAAGCAGGGTCTTTTTATATTTGAGAGGAAAAGAGAGAAAAACAGAGCAAAAGACAAAAATTAAAATGGAGTTCTTGAAAATATATTTTTCCTTTGCGTTTTTCAGACCTAAAATTAAAGGCTGGTGAAAGATTGTGAAACTGGCTCAGTCCTACATGAATTCCATGTGAGAACCCTGCCTTGGGTGCAGTATGTCACCCAAAACCTGCAACCTTGGGCTAGCTAGCATATGAAAATCTGACAGTGAGAGTGATTATTTACTGACCATAAACAAAAGCAACACTGACCAGCTGATTTTCCGTGTCTAGGCAGAGATAAATGCAAAAGACAGGCAGCACAAATGGTGGACAGCAAATTAGATCTGCAGAATTCTTTTAGGTCGAATACTCTCAGGTGCCAAGTCTATTTGTAACAGAGGGGGGGCCAATAAAATACATGAGATTTTTTTAATCTGGCAAAAGCCAGCAAAACTGGCTTCTATGATAAGCATCTATTTCAATAAATAATTTCTGAACCAGGCAGAATCGAATGGATCTGATTTTTGGCAAGCAGGAAGGTTCATGTTAGCATGTGACATCAATAGAAGCTTTGGTTAATTAAGACCTTCTGAACCCAGCAATTTTAGTACCAGTTGGGACTTAATCTTTAATATCAGATCTCACTAACTAACACTATGAATATTTGGTAGTATTTATTACAGCATTAGAACATTTCTGTAATGCAATGAGAATTTTCTATTAAACTCAGACAACCAGTCAGAATATTAAAAGAAGTATCAATTCCAGATGCAAAATGAAAATAGTATTTCATGTGTTTGGACATCAAATACTAGAGTGAAAAAATATAGTCCTGAGATTAGAATTAAATTTAGGTGGAAAATGAAATGATTATGCACATTCTAGTGTATGTATTACTGATTTGTAACCTGTCCTCTAAGAGCATTTACTATTGTTAGGATTTAACAGTAAAATTCAGTTGTCAGAGATTTGTGCTTATAGGAACGTTTTATGTTTTTCCACCCCAGAAAAAGGTATGGTGAAAGAAGACCAAATGACACACAAATAATCTTTCCAAAAATCAAACAGGATCCAGAGGAGGTTCGAAACAGAAATGTTTTGAGTTTTATCATGGATCACAAGACTGATCTGAAAAGAAGACAGCTGCATAGCTTGACTTTATTGGATCAAATAAATGGCATGAAAGAATTGACACAAATGATAGACGTGGTCCTGGTAGCAGAAGGTGAGAAGTTCCCTTGCCATAAGCTGATACTGGCAGCTTTTAGTCCCTATTTCAAAGCCATGTTTACCTGTGGCTTACTTGAGTGCACCCAAAGAGAGGTAGTGCTATATGACATCTCAGCAGAGAGCGTGTCCATAATACTCAACTACATGTACAGTGCGGATTTGCACCTCACTCATCTGAATGTGCAAAATGTTGCTGTTGCAGCATACTTTCTGCAGATGGAAGACATTTTCAGTGCATGTGAAAAATACATGATGGACCATATGGATGCTTCCAACTGCGTTGGGATCTACTATTTTGCAAAGCATATTGGGGCAGAAGACTTATCTGATCAAGCTAGGCGATACTTGTACCGGCATTTTGCTGAGGTGAGCCTACAAGAAGAAATTTTAGAGATTGAAGCACAGCAGTTGTTGAACCTCATAAGATCAGATGACCTGAACGTATCCCGTGAGGAAAGCATCTTGGATTTGGTCCTCAGATGGGTGAACCACAGCCAAAAATCACGTTCAGAGCACCTTATTGAGCTCCTGAAGCAGGTGAGGCTGGTACTTGTAAGCCCCTCCTTCCTAGTGGAAGCTCGGAAAAGGAACACAGTGCTACTTTGTAATTCTGAATGTCATACTATGATTGAGAAGGCATTGGAAACCATCAAGAAAGCCAACCAACCCTCTTTCAGTCTTCGCTACGGCATGGAGACCACCAGCCTTTTACTTTGCATCGGCAATAATTCCTTGGGTATTAGATCAAGACATGGCAGCTATGCAGATGCCAGTTTTTGTTATGCTCCTGCCACAAAAAAGACTTACTTCATTTCCTCTCCAAAGTATGGGGAGGGTTTGGGATGTGTGTGCACTGGTGTTGTCACTGAGAACAACGATATTATCGTGGCGGGGGAGGCGAGTGCTGCCAAAATGTCTAGGCAAAAGACCAGGAACATTGAAATGTATAGGTGTGTATCCTCTAAATGGCTAATTGTCTATAAAGTTTGACCCTAAATCATGCTTCTGGGAGCAGAAAGAGGCTACTGGAGAAAGCTGTCTTTCCCCATATGCTTGTACAGAGATTTCAGTTACCCAAATCAGTTTGTCAGAAAGGACAGTACTACTGTCTCCATGAAATGATGAAGCCTCTCCCATACATAGGAGAAAATCCTGACATCTTTACTCACAAGGGAAAGCCCATTCATTAAGGTTCAATCTTTGTGTGTTGAAGATGAGCTAGATTGGGCCTTCCATGCATTTATGTAAGCCTCACCTTTCCCTGACCCAAAGCATTGGTGGTCTGCTAGTATTTTCTTTCCTAGTTCATTCCTGCAGGTCAATTATTTACTAATGGTGCTGATGTTTGAGCTGTGGGAATGATTTAGGGATTTGGTCACACATGAATCTATGCCTATCATTAACAGTCCTATGCAGATAACTCTGAGGAGGTAAAATATGATAAAGATAATGATGATGATAAATATTTCAGAGAGCCTCACTCTGTTTTTATCCAGTTCTTACTCAGACAAACTGACATAAATTAGAATGCAAAATTTTCCATATTAAAGACTGAGTAAAAACTGAAGCCAGCAATGCCAAATGTGAGTATCTAAATGTAAGCTTCCAAATACATATTTAAGCACCTAAATCAAAGCAGCCAAAAATTTTATAGGGGCTGAGTATTTGTGGTTGCCACTGACTTCAGTGGAATTCAGCACATACAAATATAAGGACATCCTAATGAGATTCATTATTTTCCAACCATGTGCCTATACTTAAAGCCTTAAACCAATATTAAACCCTGTTCTAAGACTCATATCAATCTGTGAGTGACTTCTATACAAGTAAATAAATGCACTGAATTCAAGGCTAGAAATTTTCTTCTCTGTTGAAAGAAAAAATGTTCTTCCCATTGTAAAATTATCTAAAGAAACAATGAAACAGGAGGAATCTGATTTAAAAAAGAAGTTGCTATGACTTTTGTGAGCTGCAGTGTTTCTAATCTGGGGTTTTGCTACAGGTATTACCATCGGGGAAACCAGTCTTGGGAAAGTTTGTGCACTGCTCAGTTTCGTGAACTCTATGCATTGGGCACCATCCATAATGACCTCTATATCATAGGAGGCCAAGCCAAACTGAAAAACCAGTATTTGGTCACCAACTGTGTTGAGAAATACTCCATGGAGCAAGGGAGCTGGAGAAGTGTAGCACCTCTTCCATTGCAACTGGCTTGCCACGCTGTGGTGACAGTGAAAAATAAACTCTACGTGATGGGAGGCTGGACACCCCAGGTAAAGAAATGCTATGTAAGAACTAACTAGCAAAGCTGGGCTTAGTTTTTGTGCAGTATAACATCATGGTGCTTCTTGCATGGTTCAAATACAAAGGGAGTCTCAGAAAGTGATGGCAGTTTTGAAATAAAACCATTGTCTGTGCAATGGAGTGGGACACTACGTACCAGTGAGGAATACCGATGTACTGTCATCAAACACCCAGCATTTACGACGACTTTGAGAAGTGACATAGTTCAGTAAATGACTGTCGTACACACAATGCCATTGCTTTTTGAGACACCCTCACACTTGAGGGATAACTGACAAAAAAAAGTCACACTGTCCTCTGATCTCTTTAATATGAGAATCAAACAGCCCTGAAGAAATAATGTCCTTGCTATATAAATTTTGATGCATGTGTCACATCCCATAAAAGGCAGTTGTCTGAAAAACTTCACATTGAGGCAGACTTTAAAATGCAGCTGTCTTGGCATGATTTCACTCACCTTCCATTTTTATATAGTCATTGGGATCACCTTGAAGTCCTTGCTCAGTCCTTAATCTAGCAAAATGTTTATTAAAAATAAACAGTGATGATATTTGATGCTTGCCTGGCACTTTTACCTCACCACATACTATGGAAAATGAATTTCTCTCATCCTTCCCAGTAACTGGTACTTTTTTCATCTTTGCCTCTTCTAATTATTAGAAAATAGTTGTGTTAAAATAAGACATACGTCCTTATTGGAGCCTAAGATGCAACCTTGTGAACTCTGGTAAATCTGAAGTTCAAGAAGTTGCAGAGCTCAGCTCTGTTTCTCAGGAAATTGTTCCTGATTTTGGGTGCTTTGGATTTTGATGAAAAATTAAAATGTTCTATGGAAAAAATAACTTTAAAAAATAGCTCTGATGCAAACTGAATTTTCCAATAACATGTTTTGATGTAACATTTTTATTCAGCTCTATCATAAGTATCTTTAGTAACAGCACAAAGAGAACAACAGCAGCAAAATGGATTGCTTTCCAAAGTACCATTCCCCCTTTCTAATTCCCCAGTGTGAACGTCCTTCCTTAAAGTGGTACTTCTTTTGTTGTTGTTGTTGCTCAGTACAGTTTAATTTTAGTAAGTCAAGTTGAGACTCTCTCTGGCTTGAAAAATTTGCTATACTGTATTTGGGACATTTGTAATTCATATCATTGACTGAAGGATATTAAAAATAGTGTCACATCTCCTTGGTTTGGGATGCCTTTGAAGAAATAAATCTTAAAAGTATTTAAGACCAAATTGTGTGCAGCAAACATGATTTGCATCTCTTAAAATATCCTGAGCACAGAAGTCCCCAAAGAGACCAGAGAATGATCAGAGAATAGCTCCGACAGAAACAACCAAAGACACCTTCTCTTTATTTAAAGAAGTAAAATTTGAGAGTATCCTCAGTATGGAAACAACCTGGTTGTAAAATGCTAGAGTGGGGAGGATTTTTGTATAACAAAGATTCTAAGTGAGACACCCAGTTTTATTTAGCCATCTCCCCAGCAGAGACTGAAAAAAGGAAAAGCAGCTGGAAAGCTCTTGCAATGGATATTGAGGCAAAATGGCAAAAATAAAGGCTGCTGTGAGACACATGGGAATTGACACCTCCCAACAACCCTGGCTGTGACAACTCATGGGGGCATGTGATGATACATACAATAGCGAGTGCATTAGCGTTAATTGAAAAGAAGCTATTGCTGTGGAAAGTAAGAACCTGCTTATACAGTTCGACATTAGCCTCAACACAGAAATAAGGATGTTAAGACCAACACTACAGAAATAGGATGGTGCCAGATATACTAGGACTTACCTCTCAGGTTGTGTATGAGGCTACAGTGCTGTTGCAGGCACAATATAAAACATATTCCACAGGTCAGCTCA
Source organism: Crocodylus porosus (assembly GCF_001723895.1). Taxonomy (NCBI): domain Eukaryota; kingdom Metazoa; phylum Chordata; order Crocodylia; family Crocodylidae; genus Crocodylus; species Crocodylus porosus. The sequence continues at coordinate 18,761,445 of NW_017728917.1, forward strand.
GGAGCTGTCCTTATATTTATGCAGTACCAAACACCCCATTGTAATAAACAGAACTACTAGTATAATATCGATATAGTGACATAAATGTATATGCCAGTTCATAGAACATAGATAATGTCACATTCCCTTCCCACTGGGACCTTATCACTGAAACAAGAAAAGACAAACTCAAGACAGGATGTAAAATAACAGTTCAGGAGAAGAAGGGCTTGAGTCACTGCAGCATTACTTCATGCCTGCATTGATATAATGTTTCCCTGACATCAGTGGAGTTTTAAACTGGAGCAGAGCAATGAGAGTAAATTAGACCAAGGAAACTTGGGGTTGTTAATAATAAGAAGGGTCACTGAGGGCTGTGTGGAATTTGGCTGATGAGGACAGTGGGGTGATTCTACCCCCCAGAGGTGGGCTGGAAGGAGGCGTGAAGTGGAGTGAAAAGTTTTCCATGCAGAAAAAGCAAAGCATAAAAAAGTGTCAGTATAGATGACTTCCATTATCTGGATTCTTATTTCTCACTCGTTACCTTAGCCTCAAGATGCCTGTACCAGTGATTCTTAACCAGGGTGTTGCAGTGCCCTATGATGCCATGAGATCCTTTTAAGGATGCCAGGGGGTGCCACGTAGTATTAGCACTGTGCAAACACCTACACATTTCAAGTGGAAATCCGCAGTGTCAAAAACAAAGACCAGTTGTGGTCTTTCTGAGTTCTTTGCAGCAGAAGAATGGCTCTATTGTTTTCCGTAGTCAAAAAATGAGTGAAAGCTACGAGCTGGCATTTTCCAAGGGTTGCCTTGAAGTTGAGAACCACTGCTCTATACTAAGGAAAACAACAAGCAAAGAAAGGACTGTAACAACTTTGTGAGTATGCAGTAGCAATCCCTCTACCTCTCTTTCTTGCTCACCTTTCATTCTGAAATCTATCAGTCTTCCCCCAAAGCAGACAGCTTATATTTAAAGGTGCCACACTCAGGAAACATAATCAGAGCTGGAGTGCCTATATTTTATCAGAGGAGGAGGAAAAAGGGAAGATTAGGAAAATCAGGCAAGTAGGAGTGACTAGAGATGTCATTAAAGGTGCAAAAATGTAGTTGTAAGCTAAAGACACTCCCTGTGCCTGAAGAAGGGCATTTGTACCCAAAAGCTTGCAAAGAACATTTTTTTCCCAACTATTTAGTTGGTTTAATAAAAGATATCACATTTAACTAAATAAACTTTTCTGCCTAGTTGGGAGCTAGGAAGTTGTCATTACAACTATTAACTGGAAATATTTAGCAATTGTGCAGCTTGGATGTATGTGGACTGACTAAATTAACAGATATTAGTTCAGCATAAGTAATGTGTACGTGAAGCTCTTAGAACAGCCTTCCGCATGCATCATTGAAACTCATGGTGCAGCCCAAGTAAGAAAGTAAATAGAAATTCAGTCTTCAGCAGAAGAAAAAAATGTCTTGAAAAAGGTTTTCCCTTTATTCATATGGCTTCACAAAGGCCTTGTAAAAGAGCTATGTTCTGTCAGAGCTCAGTCCATAGATGTTTTGTTATTACTCAAATCCTTGACTCCATTGCTATGGAATATAAATGCACTTTATTCATCTGCCTTCTACAGTGTACTTCCAGCCACAAGTCATGGGTGCTGTTAAGTCGTAGTGAGTATGAATCACTTCACAGCTATAATTGATGTGTTTATGTTATTTATCTGCTCAGCTGTCTGCTGTGATTAATTGCATGCAGGCGTGTGCAGAGGGCTCCAAATGTTGTATTATTATATGGCTGTCATATTTCATACAGATGGATCTCCCTGACGATGAGCCAGATCGATTAAGTAACAGAATGTTTCAGTATGACCCAGGCCAAGACAAATGGACAGAGCACACCCCAATGAAGTACTCCAAATACCGCTTCAGCACAGCTGTAGTCAACAGTGAGATTTATGTCCTGGGTAAGAGGAAACAGATTTTTAACAGATACTATGGCCACTTTTTATTTTTCCCAGCAATTTGCCTCTGTGAAATGAAATATTTCACCCTTTTTGTTTTGTATGGTTGGGGCAATCCATGTTGGAGCAAATAGATTGCAATTTTTTTTTCTTGTTCATATCATCATTCCTCATATTCTGAACTTCAGCTAAACCAGTTGTATGAAACTTTAATGTTCTGGTTTACTGCAACGATAATAATACTTTGCTTTTCTTTAACACAGTCCTGCTGAGGATCGCAAAGTGCCTTGTAAATATTAATGAATTAAGAATGACCACCCAGTCCTTGTAGGGGGGGAGGGATGATTAGCATCATTTTAGAGATCTGGAAGAGTGAAGTAATATGATGAAGGTTCATGTGAAGTTTGGCAAAGTGGAGAATAAAATACAGGTCTTCCAGTTAGAGCCAGGCAAAAGTTTTCCAGTAACTACTACATTCACTGAAAAAACGTAGTTTTGGGGAGAACCAAAACTATTTGTGAATTCAGGTCAAATTTGGTGAATAAAAAAAAAGAAAACATTTGGAAAAGTGGGAATGTTTTATTCTGAACATGTTCAAAATGAATTTAATTTTTGTTTTGAATTTGAAATGTAGCATTTTGAATTTGACTTGCATTTTTAAAGAGGCATGAGAGTGAGTTAAATAATACCAGAACTTTTTGATTGATCTAAATTGAAGACATCTGATTTGTGTGGCCAACTATCAGACTGAGTAGTCCATTATCCACACAGCTGTACTGCCAGTTAAAAACCTTAGAAACATGACCATTCATCTTTACTTTGGGTACACATTTAAAAGTCACGCATGCACTTTGTAAGTCTAGCAGACATCTTGGAAGACAAAGATATATAAGTGATTTGTCTGGAGAGAGGATGATGGTTTCATGCAAAAAAGAAGGAAGAAGAGGGAAGGCATTCCAGGTATAGGAAATGACCAAAAAATGTGGGAAAGAGTCACCTTGCAAGGATAGAAGACAGCAAAAAGGGAAGTAGGAGAATGAGAATAGAGCTACAAGCAAAGCTATGACTGTGCAAGTATCTGGAAGTGAGACTACTGTATCTGGTGTGGAACACAAGAAACAGTGTATAGAAAGTCTCCACAAGAAGACACCAACATGAGGTAAATGTCCTTAGATAGTAGGATCTGAACATATATACTACCCTGCATTTGTCTGAGTTTAGAGACTCTTTTCTCCATTGGAACTGAGTTGGTCCCATGGATGTAGCCAGAAGTTAGGGTCAAGCAAGTGTGTATAGGAAAGAAAGTTACACAAGTAGAAAATCATTATTGTCAAAGGTCCCAAGCAGGTGAAGGTCAGCATATTGTCACATAAAGTTAGCTGTGGCTATTTAATTCAAAGATACTAGGAAATTACTAAATATGAAAGTGACAGATTTAAAAAAAGGGCGGGGGGCAGAGGGGAACTTGAAACAGGCTGTATAGTAGGCCTGCAGCAGCAGAAATAGCCATGAAGAAAGGATTTATTCAAGTCTTTCAGTAACAAGTACACTGAGATCAACACCAAGAATTCTGCAGTGACACAAAAGAGACAGGGAGGGAGAAAAAGAAGCCATCTCGGGATGCATGTGATAAAACAGATTGACAGTCTTCCACACAGTGGAGGTGCTACTGGAAAACAGAGAAGCTTTCTGAGATGAGGGTCACTAGTATTTTACTTGGTCTAAATTTATACACGGCAAGAAGTGTATCAGAGTGAAAGGGAAGCAATGTATATGTTTGCTAAGAGGGCAGATCCACTCTGAGAAGTGACTGTAAAAATGGCATCATGAAGTTCTAGGTCTTTCACGGGCTTTGAAAGGAGATTTGTTCATTTTTCAAGCAATATTTTGCTATGTACAGCTGTCAAACTCAGCCTGGGCTCTGTGCTATGTTGGGTTCTTTCTTGCTTGCCAGTCAAAACTGATCATAAAGATTCACTAGGTAGAGCTATGTTAACAATTTTATCGATGATGAGTGAGGCAGAAGAGAATCCTGCTCCCTCCCACACCTTTCATACCCCTACCTGCATAGCCCCTGTATGAACAGTCCCATGGAAGTCAGATGGATCCCTGATGTAATTTCATATTGGACCCTTTTTTTGTCTCTAAAATAACCAATGTGATTATATAACTACAGGGATGCTCCAGTGGTATAACTAAGGCAGGGCCTTCTCACTGCCTCTGTGCTTCACAGCTGCCCTGGGCACTTAGATGCCTTGTAACATCTCTATGCTGATGTCTGATCTCAGATAAAATCCTAGAGAATAGGGCTGGAAGGGGGTGCAAGAGGTCCTCTAGTACAGTTTATTTAATCACTTCTGCCTGAACCAACCTAGATAAATATTTGTCTAATCTGCTTGTAAGAACTTCCAAGGATGGAGATTCCACAACCTCCCTAGGTAGCCTGTTCCAATGTTCAACCTCTATTATAGTCAGTCAGTCCTTCCTAATAGCCCACCTAAATGTTCTTTGCTGCCATTTAAGGCCATTATTTTTTGTCCTGTCACCTGCAGACAGAGAGAGTAGTCTATCACCATCCTCTTTATAGCCACTCTTCAGGAACTTGATGACCATTATTAAATCGAATCAGCCTTCAGTCTTCTTTTCCCTGGACTAAAAAATCCCAGTTCTTCCAACCTTTCCTCCTTGTAGGTCATATTTTCTAGAGCTATAATAATTTTGATTGCTCTGTGTAGTTCTGGAGGGACTGTACTGAAGTGAGGTGATGTAAGTGCACTGTGTATGTGTATTAAGTGATATCAGAACCCGCCCCAGGGAACAGATTAGTTGAGAAAAGTGTTCACTTTCTGCAGTCTTATTTCTGCTCTTATCCACTCTGTCAGGTCTGTCTACACTGCAGAGAGAGGTGTGATTGCCACAGGTGTAAGCAGACCTATGCTAACTTTGATCTAACTAGCTTGTGTACCAGTTGCAGAGAAAACATGACGGGATGGGCTTCAGCCAGAGGCTATAGGTACTTGCTGAAGTCGGTGCCATTGCATCTTCACTGCTCTTGGTCCCACCTGTAGCTAGATCAAGCTAGTGTAGGGATATTTCCAGGGGCTTCGGTCACACCTCTGACTGCAATGTAAACCTTCAGTCGCAATTGCTATTTCTTAGTCTGGTGCTCGCAGCACCCATATTGCTAAAAAAGAGATAAATGCTTGTATTAACAACAACAACAAAACCACATAAAAAACCCCAAATGACCTATTTCTGGACAAATTGTGCCTTGGGCTCCAAAATGTTAAGCCTGCAGAAACCCCATTATGTCAACAGTTACAACTACTTTCTATCAGCGTAACTGAGGCCTTGTAATTCCTAACAGTAACTGACTGAGAGTTGTGCAGAAAAGACTGAACTGCTTTCCAGCTTCCCTTGTAACAACAAATCTATCCTCCACAGAAGTCTGATCTTAAAACAGGTCAGAAACAGCCTTAAAGTCACCAGGATTCGGAGTCTCATTCTGTCAGTGTCACAGATGGTCTCATCCCCAGCACTAGGCTCACACATGCCAACTGCAATTAAAATCTTGCTCAATAAGATACATTCCAAGGTTTATTTGTGGCGACAAGTGCTTGCTGCCTAGTGAATTCTCAGGCTGCCAAATGGGTATAGCCCTCCTCTCATCATCACCAGTTGTGATAGTGTCCTCACCGGGCAGACAGACAGCTCATGACATTGGAATGAACAAGTTAAAAGCTTTCTGAAGCTGGATGGGGCAGCACTTCACCCTAGAGATGACATTAGTGGGAGAATGAGAAGGGGAAGGTCTGGAGCTGATGTTGACAGACCAAAGAATAGCAACTGCCATGGAAGTGGTAAAACCCAGAGCAAGCTGCTCCATGCCATGGATCTGTGGGACATAACACCGATAAACAGGGATGTCAAACCCTTGCAAAAGTCTGACAATGCCAATTTGTTCCAAAAGGGAGATTCTGGAGATTATCACTAGCTCTGAAGAAGTCCTCATATATGGTGGTCCCACATCGCTCAGCATGGCTAGAAGACCCATGAAGATCTGTTCAATTGGCAGCCAAGGTACAGGAGATAATAACAAATCCAGAAAGCTGGTTAGGAGAGGTGTAGCTGCACCTCCTCTGGCAACCTAAGCTTTGTTCCCGGGGCGGAGAGTTTTCCCCTAATGGAGGGCATTATATATCATGTTCGTTCCTATTTTTGACTCCCAGGAAGAACTTATCTGGTGTGTGTGTGGGCACATCTGATTCCCAGCAGGGCTTCATACAGCTTCTGCTCAAGGGGCACTGAACCATCATAGCCTATGCAGGCCTTGTCTGGGCCTGGCTTCCTGCCAGCACTTCTGTCTTTTCAGGCTGTCATCTTTCCTTGTGGTCTCATCAGTGCAACTGTGGTTGTGGTCTTTCTTGGAAGGACAGTGTCTCTAAACCCTTTTTCCTTCCTGGAGGGTTGATTAGAAAATCCTATGAAAGAACAGCATTCCTTATCCCTGAGTAGTATAAAAACCAAACAGAGGATACGTGTCTTTCCTAGAATAAATACTCAGCTCATAAGAATGAGGCTACAGGGAGCCTGGACTTAAGGCATTACAAGGAAATCCAAACTTAATGAGACTATTGGGTCTTAGAAGCAAGTTCCAGGTCTTTCCGTGTGTTTGTACAGCCTCCAGGTCAAGGGGGCCTCGATCAGGTTTGGGGGGGTGCCTCAATATACATAACAATAACTGAACTGAGCAATGTTCCTAATTAATTTCTTTAATATAACTCTGCTAATGCATGAAGCAAAATTTATGTATGGGATTGCTTCAGCTAGAAGGCTCTAATGGACTTTTGATATGTAAGTCTAGAATTCACCCTCAGTCACATGGGTGTAAACCTGTGGTAACTCTATTGACTGCTGTCATGTTGTCCCAGATTTACATCAAACTGAGTTCCAGATCTGGCTCTTGGGCTGTCAAGGGTTAATTTCTGAAAAGTCCTGTTGGGACAGAACCTAGGCTACACAGGCACTGCCCACAAATCCTAGGAGCTGAGCACACAGCCCATGGTAATCAGCTGCTCTAGGACTTTTGCTGTGAGATAATCTGGGTCTGAATATGGACAATTTCTTTTAAATGCCAAGGAAGAGATTTCTTCTCTAGACTAAAACCCCCCAGTTTTTCCAACCTTTCCTCCCTTGTAAGTCATGTTTTCTGGACCTCTAATAATTTTGGTTCCTCTATGTAATTCTGGGCTGTGCTGAAGTAAGGAGAGGTACTTGCACTGCACATCTGTATTAACGGAGATGAGAACCTGCCCCAGGGAACAGATTAGTTGGTAGGGCCTGATTCTGGTCACACACCTGTGTGACTCCTCTGAATTCATTGGAGTTATTCCTGCGTCATACAGATGCCAGGGACAGGAGAAATAGCTTCTTACTGTCTGGGTGATCGGCTTGTTCATGGAACTGGTACTGTGAGTCTTTTATCAGCTCCCCTATATTAGAATGGGCTATTTGTCAGATAATGTTCCTAGAGACTCTTATGCTCCTTACATGGCATACATAAACCTTATAAGTAAATGAACAGCACTTCCTGAGGCTCCAAATCCTTTCTCCTATTCAGCCATTTGACTGATCTTAGCTCTTTCTCTCCATATTTTCCCAGGAACATAACTATATTCGTTAGAAAGCTCAAGAAAGAGCAGTATTGTGTTCTTAATGACAGAGCCAATTGAGATAATTTGGAAGAAAACCAGATGGGAGGGCTCTATTTAAGGTCACGCATTCTAATCTCATGCTTTAAAAAATCAAAAAAGAAGGTCTTTGCAGCTGAGGCTGTGAAAACTCATTACAACCAATGGGTAAATGAGGGGGAAAAAAGACCTGCCAAATGTACCAGCTTATACTAAAACACTTTCAAAGGAACTACAGTGTGTGAAATATAGGCCACTGGTAAAAGGTATTGCATCACTACAAGGGCATTAGCAGTGTATTGTTTTTCTGTTATGTAATCCCTGTTTTTATAAATAAGAACATATAGAAGGAATTAAATGAGAAATCCTATTAATAAAGATTTGGGAATCAAAGAATCTTTGTTTATCCTCCTCAGCCTGGCATCCCTCCTCATTAAAGCCTAGTTTCCCCTGAGCACTTGCTGAGAGCTTCTTTTTAAAGTTTTAAGCAGTTAAATGAGGTTCAATTAAATTCTGAATGTCTCCATCATAAAATACTGATTTGAATGCAGTACTCAGGGGTCTCTGTGAAGGAAAGCTTGTGTAGGAGTAAACTGGAAAGAGAAATTTTAACTTTCATGCTCCAGTATGAACTGTGCCTTTGAATAAATTATGCTTCTTCTAAAGTAAACTTGTCTATTCATAAATACATTCACTTCCTCCAAGTGGAAAATAACAGGCTTGCTCTGGATTATACCTCTTTATCCCTTCCTGAAGTGACATTGAGTGGGTATTAATGTAAGAGCAGAACCATGAATGACAACTGCAGCCAAAAGTTCTTTCCTTCTGGTCAGAGACTACCCAGGAGTTGTGGGAGAAAGGGATGCTGGAACCCAAAATCGCTAGCTGTGTGATGCAGGCATTCGTTCCCTGCTCCTACTACACCTTTGGTCCCCTCTTGCTGCCTGCCATATTATATCATCTACTTGTCTCTGTGATAGTTAAGGATGGCAGCACTTCTCCATTTCATCTTTATTGCTCCCTTATTTCTCCATGAAACCAGTTGTGCAGCCCCCAATTTACAGAGAATGAGTGAAAGCCAGGCAATGCTAAGACTGTTATCTTGTGTGCTGTTAGGGAGTAACGAAGGAAGATGCTATGTAAGAGATTCAAAGTGTTGAATCCATTGTGTATGTGAAAGATCATTTTAATAGTGAATTATTTTACGGAAGAAAAGGGAGAGAAAGATTTCACTTGCTCATTGGCTCATCAGCTCTGTTTCCCTCCCCAACCCCCCTCTTTTTTTTCTCTTTGATAAAAATTGAAACAAGGATTTTTCACTGATTGCATTTTGATCAAAGGGCTTGTCATGGTTTGGAGGCTTGACAGCCCCCAGTTGTGAGATTTTAAGTAACCTGTCCATTTAGCTGGGCTTATGGGCATCCAACTTGAGGAGTCAAAGGTCTGATGTTCAGAAGTGCCACATACCCACTACTTTCACAGAAGTTGATGGACTTCATGTAAATTCATTTTCACTGAAAATCAGACCCCAGGTATATCAATTCAAAATTAGCAGCCACAAGTGAAAATATAAGCTGAGGTCACAAGGCAAGTCAATGGCACAGCTGGGAAAATCTCATTTCTCTTGGTCCATCTCCACACCCCTCTCAAGAGAGCTATATAAATGAAGTAATTCTAAGGCACTGATCATCATTGTTTGTTACTACTAGAAACTTCTCCTATCACTCCCCATCCAAAGATCTGATTATGCAGGTTTCCCAATGCACCTAGGTTTTACCAGAACACCCCCTCTTTTTGTAGTGCCACTCCCTGCATCTTTTCCTGGTAGCTCTTTTGTCATTTTAACCACACAGCTCAAGTTCCTTTTAGCCTTCTTGTGTGAGAATGAGGGGAGCTGCCCTAAAAAGAAACAATATTTTTTTACATTCAGTCACTGGAAAAGAGTATGTGGGTATCTGTAAAGCACAGCACTGTATCTCATTGAAATTCCAGGGCTGTCCTTATTACCTCACCTGCCCTGCATCTTCTTGCATCAAAAGGCTTGTCTTTGAATCTTGGTTTTGTAATAAAGATCATGTATTTTATTTATATATTTATTTTACTAATGGAACTTCATGTTACATTTAAAGTCCATTAGAACAGCTGCTTTCAGAGTGCCCTTAAAAGTGTGTTTGATTGTGGAGTCAGCCAAGCGTGATACAGAGAGCTCTCAAGCATTAATGGCTTTGGGAACACAAAGGTGGCTCTGCTGGCTTATTGAAGTCATCCAGTGGCATCTGAACTATCTTCCAGGGAAAGCAAATAATGCAAAGGGTCTTGCATGTTCAAAGGGTGTGTTGGAAAGAATAGGGACAGATCTCTGGGATTAAATCATCTGTGTGACAAACGGGAAAATGACAGACAGAGAAGTGTTCAAAACTCCCACAGTGAAATCCACCTCTCTGTGCACAAAAGCCAAGTAATCAGGCTTTGTGCAGAGAACTAAGCAGGGCTGTGGTGGTGGAAATAGGTGGATGTCACCCTCTCTTCATGGCCAGAGTCCCCAGAGGGAGAGAGTTAACAATGCAGACCCTCCCCAGATGCCATTCCAGCCTATAGGCAGAAATAGAAGTTGCTGCCACTCCATATGCACAATACAGGAGTCTGTGGTCACTGGAAGCACAGTTTTGTGTTTTAATGCACCTGTGTATAGCTGTAGGCAGTTTAAGATATGCACAGTCATAAGGACAGAAGTCCCAAACAGAGAGACCTGGCCCTTCACAACAATGCTGTCCTGCCAGGTAATTCTTCCTCCCACCTTCCTCTGACCAACTACCAAGTCCCGTCTCAGCTCTTCCTTCCAGATGCACCCCCATATGTTCCCCCCTCATCTCTATTTTGCATGGGTTGAGCTTTATCCAGCTCACCCTCACTCAACCCCCAACAGCAATTAAACAGTAAATAACTTGTTCAAGGGCCCCACCCAGATCAGAAGAATTAAAAATATGAGAGCACCTGCAGCAACTTAACACTATGTCTACAGATCTTCACTAGCCCTCCTCACAGCTTCATAACCCCACTGAACAAGAGCACCAGCAAGCTAGAAACCTGCAGAACCAAGTGTGAGCAACCAGAGGGAATGAAGAGCCCAACTGAGAAAAAATCTTTCATTTCCAGTGTCTCACTCTGGAAGTCTCTATAAGGGGAACTGCTCTGGAAGATGAATGTTCTGGGTCATTGGATATGCCTCCCTACTGTTGGAAGAGATGAGTTTTTCTCACTGTGAAAAGTCTCATGTATGTGCCTACATTTTAGGAAGAGGCCTGTGGTATCAGAGGCTGTCAGTCCTCTCTCCTGAAGTGTTGACCAACAATGAGTCTGCAGGCAGTGGAGAAGTTTTGAGCCACATCTGTGAGTGCATGGCACATCAACCCTAGGAATATCTGTTGACCTCAAACTCCTTTGCATTTTACGTTGATATTATCAGTGTTAGTATTATCATAAAGAAAAGCTTCATGTTTTTTTCCCATGGATTCAATCCCTCATTGTTTAGAATCTTCTTTTAGATGTTTGAAAATCATATTTTATTCCTATTTGATTTTTTTTTCTCATTTTCCAGCTACCAAGTATGGATTTTTTTTCCTTGTCTCAAATGAAACTGAAATTGCATTTATCCATAATGACTTAGTTGGATCCAAATACAAACTTAGATATTTTGTATCTTGAGGGCTTTTCCCATTGGAGTGAACAGCTTTTAGGCAGATCAGATTTTAAGTGTAAACTAACAGTGGTTTCTTTAATAATTTTTAAACATAATAGCTTTTAGGCTCTGAAAGCCATTCCTGATAGATCATTAAAGGTATTTGTTTAATAATAATTATACCAGGAAAATGTTTAAAAGCTGATTCCCCAGCTTACCAGCAGGAGTGTTTGTTTATATTAGCGGGTGGAGATTGGATTTTCTGGTAAAGCACTTGTTGTAATGTTATACACATTGTGCCACATTAATCCTATTCTGACTCAGTACAAATTGCCATTTTTATTCCTTGCAAAGTTGCAGTGCCCAGTTATTATTGCATCTTTTATTCATATGCATAAAATAAAGGTAATAACCTTCCTTAAAAAGTTCCACAGGCAGCTCTGGATTTAGGTGCACAAGCTGATGCAGCAGGGTGACAAATCAAAGTCAGAAAAATGCCTGTTTGTACTGCTCCAATGTCTCTTGCACCTGCAATTTAACAGCAAAATCTTTCCATCCTTCAGATTAAATAACTAACCCACCCTACAGATCACAGCATACAGCAGATATTCCCAAGTGAGTGTCAAACAAGGTAGCTCAGGTATCAGAAATAGTGTAGCCTCAGCAATACCATGACCCCCTTTCTGCAGGGCCTGCTTCTGGTACTCAAGATACTCAAGGTTGCTTTAAATGAGCTATCTGTGCTATGCTGCAGACTGCTGTGTAAATATATCCTACCGGCAAACGCTCTTGCACTTTTCCCTCTGTTATTTACATACAGGAAAGTGGATTGAGGGTGCCCCTATTGTGTAAAAAGCCTTGCTAGGACTTTAGGGCTAAGTACAGAGACTCAAAAAGCCTGAGCTTGAATCGATTCAAGCTTTGCAAGTTAATGTAGCCTGTGCAGACTGAACCAAAGTGAATATTAGCCCCCCACGTGCCTGAACCCCTACTTCTGTCCCTAGCCTAGGAGGCTGCTAGTGGGGGTCAGGCATGTAAGAAGCTACCTGAAAGATTAGGAGCTGACAGGTGAGCTCAGTGGGGAAGGGGAAAAGCTTTTGCTGGACTTGAACTTGGTGATTCCCTGCTCTGAAAGGGGTTGAACTTAACATCAAGCCACAACTAGAACTGAAGTGGGCTGAGGACTCCAACAAAGAAGCTCAGGCAGAGCTGTCCTGATACCACAGCTAGAGCTATGCAGGGAGGGTGCCTCCACCACTCTGGCTTGAAGGAAAAGGTTGTCTTTTTTCCAGCTGGAACAACTGTGAGAAGTAAGCGCTCTTAAATGTGGCAATGCTGGTCTAGGAGCAGCCTTGGCTGTAATGCGACCCTCCATCTGCCAACCTCTGTAAACCTGAAACTCATTCTCAGGCACATATCAAGACTGAAGTAATTACTAGGGGTGTGCGCAGTGGGCCCTATTCAATTCGGATTTGGATTCGGCCCAAATCAGGGACAGTGATTCAATTCGTTGATTCAGATCACTGTCCCTGCTTCGATTCGGCTGAATCCGAATCTGAAGATTCGATGCTGATTCGGAGAACCAGCAATTTAGACATAGACACGGTTTTAAAAGTTTTTTCTATGTACCTTGAGGTACCAGGCATGGCTCGTGCTGGGGGAGAGGGGACCTCCATGTGCTTGGCAGTGAATCCAGAAGTGGACCGGAAGTACTTCTGGTCCACTTCTGGGTCTGCTGGGGAGCACGCTGGGCCCTGCACCCCTCTGGCTTGGTGATCGGCTGCAGGGGGACCCTGGGTGCCCCCCTGCCAGACCCAGGAGGCACTAGTCACTGAGCGGGGGGGAGGGTGATCCACTCCAGTGCTTCTGGTCCACTTCCGGGTCTGCTGTGGAGTGCACTGGGGAGCACCCGCACTTCTGTGGGACACTCCATGCACCCCAGCATTCCCCAGCTACCTAGAGGTATGTAGAAAAAACATTTAAAGCTGTCTATGTCCAAATCTCTGAATCTCCCTGAATTGATTCAGAGGGTTCCAATTCAATTCAAAGAGATTAAAGGGTCCTCTGATTTGATTCAGATTCAGAGATTTGGCCACCAAAATGGGCTGAATCTCCGCTGAATCAAATCAGGGACCGAAGCTTTGCACAGCCCTAGTAATTACTACTGTTCTTTGGATGCTTTCCCAATCTAGCAGTGTTCATTGCCTTCTGTAAGCTGAAGCTCTACTAGCTTGCTTTCGTTAGCTGCCCTACTGCAGCCAAGCACTAAAAAATTCCCTGGTCCTTCCAGGTTAGAACTTTTGAGATAAATATCCTTGGTAGCCTTAAGGTATACATGCTTCATGTCCTCTCAACTGAGAGCGCCTTAAGTGAAAGCACTGGTACTTGATGATGAGATAGGAGAGCTCATATAGTTCTCTGATCAATGATATACACCCAGCACTGGGTTTGCTCAGTGAGTGGGAGGACTCCTAGGCTAGGGACAGCAATTACATATAAACTGATCAAAATGATCAGAAACTAGCTCAAATCCATAACACAACAGGGCTAGGGACAAAAATTACACATAAACCAGTTTAAATCATCAGAAACTGGTTTAAACCTGTAATATAATAGAAGCTCAGTGCACATAAATCAGTTTCAAAATGGCTGAAACTGGTTTAAGATAAACCTGGTTGAATGTAGTATCAGACTTAACTGTTTTGGGTCAAAATGGTTTATGAATCTTCTATCTCAGACTCCTTCCTGGTTCAGGTTAAATCACAGTCCCCCAGAATCTCAGCATGCTTTGCAGCCCTGGGCTGGGCTGTGCTGTCTGCCCCAGCAGAGAAGGGTTGGTGGGAGAGGCAGGGTCTGCCTGGCTGGGGTCTGGGGCCAGGGTGGGAGGTTAAATTCCTCTTCCCCTGAGTACAGAGCTACCCTACACTGCCCTGCTAAAAACTTACTGCTGGCTGCAACTGTAGACTACAAATCCCAGAGGCATCTGGAACCAGAAAGAGGAAGTGATGAGCAACCCTGCAGAGTCCCACTGCTGTGATTGAGGGCTGCAAATCCCAGAGACCTCAGGGGCAGCAAGAAGAGAAGGCAAACACACAGCCCATGCTGGCTGGCCACAGCCCATGCCAGAGTGCTGTGCTCTAGTGCCCTCCAGCTTCTGGCCTGAGCCACTGCAGGCATGTGACTGCATTTCTTGAATCAAAAGTGAATGTCTGTCCAGTTGTTTCTCAGTTTAATCTCTGCATCTTGGACTAACCTGCAAAGACTGAATCAGTTCAGGCTTTTTGACTGTCTGTACATAGCCCAGAAGCTCAGTGCACATAAATCACTTTCAAAGTGGCCAAAAACTAGTTTAAAATAAACTTGGATGAATGTAATATTAGACTTAACTGACTTAAGTTAAATTGGTTTATTGACTGTCTATCCCAGATCCCCTCCAGATTCAAGTTAACTCACAGAACTCCAGCATCCCAGGTTGCTTTGCACCACCCCTGCAACACCCCCTTCCCCCCCCAAGGTTGGCAAGTTAGTCTTAGCCCAAGCTGTCTGCTCCAGTTGAGCAGGAAGGTATGCTCTAGCCCTCCTTCCTTCCCACCCCCAGCTTCTGGCTTGGGCCACTGCAAGCTTATGGCTGCATTTCTGAATCAAAAGTGAATGTCTGTTCACTTGCTTATCAGTTCAACCTACACAGCATAGACTAATCTGCAAAGACTGAATCAATTTAGCCTCAGGCTTTTTGACTATCTGTACTTAGCCCTATTGACATGAATGTTCTTGGGCTCAGGTGCCAGGCTCTCAAACTCCTGTGCCAATTTGCTGCCATGGATTCAATGTAAAAGTAGGAATGGCTCATCTTATCTTTGGTTGTTATAAACTACTAACCAGAAATAGAAAAGAGATGAGTCCAGGACATGACAGCTTCTACTTGTACAAGGATCCTGGCAAATGCCTTTAGAGACTGCCCAAAAAGTTAAAATATTCCCAGTGAAGAGGCAGCTGAAAAAAACACCTTTTTGTAATTAAAACATTAAACAGTGTGGGCTCATCTCACTGACTGACCATCCTCATAACATTACACTAGCAACCAAAATTTTGAATGGCCCCTCCCCCCAAAACTGTTCTAGCAATATATGCTGGTGCTCCCTTCTGCACATAATAAGTGGGTAATTATCTGCATTAGCATCCATTTTGATTTTGCACAATTGTGGGGTCCTGCATGTGTAGCTGGAGCCCCTTTGGAAATCTGGCCCTTCATGTGGAAATTGCATGAATATTGCTGTCATTTTATATTTAAAAGTGGTCACACATACGCACATACACAAAAGAGCTGCTTTAGCATGCCATCAGTGCTCATTACAGGGTATTGTATCCACTGGCACAGATGGGAAACCTGCTAGGGCACGTCAGCATATCAATCCTTCAGATGAAAAGGCTGCGAATTCAAAACCTGGATTCTCTCATTGGAAAGGATTTGGAAGTGCAATGCTTACAGTACAGTGTTAGTGCACAGGGTAGCACAGAGTGACACTGTAGGTATGTCTACAGGCTGATGCACTAAGTCTTAAAAACAAGCAGCAGCTAGGAGGTCAAGCATCCTAAACATAGAAGGTATTTATCTTGATTAACCCTTCACTAGTAGGGCTTGTCTTGTCTCTCTTTCTTAGGGACAGTATTTTTATCTGCAGTCAGTTTGCTCTCTGAAACTCCTTCCTGTCTTTGAAAAAAGTGAAACCCTCCAAACTCTCCATTAACAACAATGGTCACTGCCTTTTGCAAAAGTCATTTTTTGATCCTTGTAGTAGAAGGACAGTGTGATCTGGCCACTACAGACAATGACAGACAAAATCTACCATGTGCTTCAAAAACAGGACTGTGTACCTTTGGGTTTGGAGAAAGTTTCTTTTGTTCTTCCTGCCATTTCTGGTTTGAGAACAGAACCACTCCCTAAATTAGCAGTGAATTCTGTAGTGAAGATCCTGTGGCTTTTGGTTAGAGGAAATCTTATTAGACAGCATCTGGGAATTAAAAGAGGGAAAAAAATCTATCGGGGGTGGGAAACAGGTGCATGTAAATTAAAAATAACTCCATAGAAAGCAATGTGTTTCAGTGGCATCCCAATGCTGCTGCATTCCTGTCTTGGTGACCTCTCCGTCTGCCTAATCTCTATATATCTCCCTCCCCAGGTGGAATTGGCTGCCTGGGTCGAGACAGGGGGCAGGCACGGAAATGTCTTGATGCAGTGGAGATTTATAACCCAGATGGAGACTTCTGGAGGGATGGGCCTCCTATGCCTTCTCCTCTCCTCGCCTTGCGAACCAACTCTACCAATGCTGGCTCTGTGGAGGGGAAGCTCTATCTTTGCGGAGGATTTCGTGGAGCAGGTACCACACAAATCTGACCAGAGTTGGTTTCATCCATAATTCACCTTTTCTGTTCCCCGGCACTAACAGACCTTCAGCAGGTGACCTAGTTTTAATCACACACTCTCCAGAACCACAGAGTTGATTCAGCGTCTCTGCATTTCTGCTTCCTAATGGCAATGTATATTGTGTTCCACGAGGTTTAGTCTCAGCTGATCTTTTCAGCGCAAACTAAAATACAAAAGGACCAGGTACTAATCTCTGTTGCCTCTATCCAAATCGTAGGAAAATAAGGCCGGATAGGATCTCATAAGGTCATCCAATCCATCCTTCAGCTTCAGGGCAAGATCATCCCTAACTAAACCATTCCAGTCAAATAGCTGTCTAATCTGCTCTTGAACATTTCCAGGGCTGGAGGTCAAAGTAACTCCTCATACTTCAGCAGTATTATCTTGGGTTTACATCAGTGTAAATGAGATCAGGAACTAGTCATACATTTATGTTCTTCTCCTTCAAGAACTTTTAGATATTTTTCTAAAACTAGGGCTCTTCCTGGCTGTCCTTTGCCAGACATCTCTAAATTCACTCCATTACCAGAGCATGTGAGGTTCGCACAATATTGAATGAGTTCTCTTCATCATACCTCTGTAAGGTAGGAAGTGCTATTATTCCCCTTCTATCATGATCAGGGAGTCAGTATACAGGGAGACTAAGGTCCAGATTCTGAAAGGTTTTAAGCACCCCGTACTCCTGACAATTCAGTGAAAGTTTGGCACCTCAATAGGAATTGGACACCTAAAATACCTGAGGATCTGGGCCTCAATGCCTTGCCAAAGTCACAAAAGGGAGTCTGTGGCAGAGCTAAGAACTGAGCACAGGGGTTTTGCTTCACTAACAAATAGACCATCCTTCCTCTCTGTGATTTTTCCTCCCAAATCACTGGCATCTGCCATTTCACATCTTGGCTAACTGCACATTTCAGTGGTTTTGTATGTACCCTGTTAATAAAACACCACAGTCCTTTGAGGCAAGAAGCACTATAAAAGATTACATTACTGTTATTATTACCCATGCACAGTCCCCAGTACTCACATGAAGCCACCTGATAGTAGCCCCCATCATAGCTCATGTTTTAGGAGAAAGCAGTGAGGCAGATGCATTCTCCAGTACTAGTGCCATGTTGAACCAACCGCTGCCCAAGATCTGCACATGGTACCACTGTGAGATACAGATCCTCCACATGGCAGTGACTCCAGTCCCAATGGGTTTCACTTGCAGTTATATATGCCGTAAGCTCTTGGGTAAAGCTGTCTGGGTACTGAAATTTCTCGTGCTGTTTTGTTCTACTGGTTTCCAACTCACCTTTCCTCCCACTGCTGCTTTTAAGCAAAAAGAAGTCATCTCCTGAAGACAATAGTACAATTGTTTTCTGACAGGAACGTTCTGGTATCACCTTTCTGTTGTCATGTGCTTAGAATCGTGTGAGCTCAGAGCACTAGCGCCTATGACACGTTATTGTATTTCCGTGGATAACACCCTGTGCCCTCATGCTTTACTAATTCTGTCTCACACCAACATTCAGGGGGAAAAAAGCCTAAACCTAGTCAGTGCAAATCTCAAAAGATCAATCCATTCTGTCAGTAAATGAAGCAATTACATTCACTATGACTAACAGTTTAGTATAAAACTTGCTGAATAAGGGTACTATGGTTCAGAGCCATAGAAACACACTGTGTAAAACACCATCACGCTTTGGCACTGAGTCATATATAGAGAGAGCCAGTACTGGGACTGGACGAGATTGGAAGCAGTCAAAAAGTGAGGAAACAGTCAAAAAGTCTCTGTGTGGATTTCAAGATGGCGAAAATCTGCATTTTTTTCGCAATGTGTTTGTACAATGACAGAACAATGGGATCCTGATTCCTGTTGCACCACTGCGATATATATGATGGCATACAAAAATCTACATGACAATAATGTTATTTAAAAGGGAAATCAAGCCTTTGAAAGGTAGAAAATGCCAGTTTTACAGTCATCTGTTTAAATATAATTGTACTTTCTAGTGGGCTCATTCTATTCACTGAGGCACGGTTCCTGCAGGAAAAAAAAACCTAGTATGCATATTAAAACCTGTATTAAACAAATGAGGGGACCCAAAAAAGTGCAGAGACTGTCATAAATCTGGCATTTCCTAACTTTTGAGGACATGACTGAAAAACTACATTCTTTTAATACAGTTTTTGTGTAAGTAACCTCCTGGGTTTTTAGTCAAGATAGAAACAAAGAGTATTATTTTGACAACTGTAACAACTCCAGTCATCTGTCATTGGACAAGCGCTAGATGCTGGCTGCTTGCCTTGCACTCTCTCTTCCCTCTTAGTCCCAAGTCCCATGGAAATTTGATGAGCTCCTGCCCCATTTGGTAGCTGGAAGGGTAAGGAGGCAAAGTAGAGGGAGAAAGTGGTACTGGTTCTAAAGTTAGGGATTATGGGGAGAATCAGGGATAATATAGATTGGCTTTCCTAGACAACAACTCAAACCCCACAAAGGGGCCTGATGAGAGTGAGCTGAATCTACATGGGTATCTGAGCATGGCTATCAATGTCGAGCTTAGCACACGAGCCCCGCTCCAAAGATGGTCTGAGCCCAAACTGTGTCCAAGTCTGACCCAAGGAGATATAAGCTCTGCAAAGCATTTCAGCCCTGTTGAATGGTGAAACTGCACCCGACTTTGATGAGGCTAGTGGGCAGGGTTTTGTTTAGGGGCAGTCTTGGGAAAGTCTGAGCTCTGGTCCAGATTAGGATAATGACTCCTCAAGGCTGTCTTGCTGGTAAGCACCATCTTCCCCTGACCTTATATCTGGTGATGACCTTTCTGGGTACCAGAATGTGATTTCTGTCTGCTTGAATACCTCACCTTAACATGAATTGAGAACCTTCTTTTTAGTGGCTTACATATTAACTAGTCTGGCTCTTCCAGTAGCTAAAACTAATATCAAGGCAGGAGGGAATTATAAATCTCTTTCTCTGATACTCTGTTGCCTGTTACCAGTATGTGACACCCACAAAGATGTTCAGAAAGGTTTTATAATTCATTTTTGTCCATCACAGTTCATAGTTTTGCCCACTGTAAAAGCTCGATGAAGTAAACAAACTTTCAGTGCAATGCAATGGGCAATTGCCATCCAGTCATCTTCTAAGGGTTCTGCTGAGCTATTGCCATAGCTACTGATTTTAAACCAGCCTTTGCAGATTGACTGCATAATGTTCTTGTTGATACGTTTTATAATTCCTTTGCTTTTTTACATAAAATGAAACCCTGACACCTGCACAGGTTGACAGCTTTTAGCATTGCGGTCTGTATGTATGGTATAAGCAGTCACATTAGTATGCTCTGCTGAAAGATGTGGCAAGAAGTTGTTAAGCTATACAGCATTACATTACATATTTATAAAATGTCTGCCAGGCAAGTTTCCTTTTTCTTTGACACTTTTTTTTGGACTCTTTAACCCAAGAGATACTCTTACTCTTGGGTTAAACCAACAGAGATGTGCATGTGTTGTTTGCGTGCTGGTAGTGGGATATTTGCTTCTGTGGCTTATTGGCCAGAACTCAGAGCTGTTGACCTTCACATTACATTGCCAAATGCATGTTTTTCCTAGGCCTTTTCTGGGGGTAGAGTGAATAGATGCCATCAGTGGGAGCCTGGTTTGTAGTAGGGTTGGGGTCTTTTGAAGTGACTATTTTGTTTAATTAAGTGCTAGCCTTCATTAAGAGCATATGCTTTGGTTATCATTCAAAGCCAACACACTCACAGAGCCTTGGATACATGACAAAAGAAAAGATATCTGAATTCAAATACCGAAGGCCCTACCTGAAGTACAACCTCTGGTATTATTGGTCCATTGCTTTAAAAGCCCTTATTGTCCTCATCACATAACTCCACTGATATGGAACTGTGTGTATCTGAAATGCCAGCTACTCACTTCACTGTCTCAAATGCAGCAACCAATACATACTATTTTCCCTATGGTATGTTAGAGCTTGTGTTTGTATATCATAGCTTTGTAACAGAGTCTATCAAAGCTGGTCAACTCAGCTGTATAGAAGGCAGGGTAAATCTGCACCTTATGGATTAACCAAAGTAGATTATACATACCTATATGTGTGTGTGAATGTGTGTAATAAATATATATATAAAACATAAAATCTACTTTGGTTAATCTATAAGGTACAAATTTACTCTGCCACAGCTGAGGTGACCAGCCTTGATAGGCTCTGTTAGAAGGCTATGATATACAAGCATGGTAGCCAATCCAAGCTGTAACATACTCTGTTTGTGGGTATGAGTGTGTGTGTGTGTACGTATATACAGCACAAGCTTTTGTTAGGTGAAGCTTACTTCCTTAGAAGCACAGCATCTGATAAAATGAGCTTCAGCTCACAAAAGCTTGCTCTCAAAAGCTTGCTCACAAAAGCTTGTGTGTGTGTGTATGTGTGTGCGCGCGTGTGTAGTTACTGTTGCACTGTAGAAGTAACAGTAGACTAAAACATATCATGGCTATTTTAATAACTGCATGTATGTATTTAATAATGCACACACACATGCATACACACACATACATAAGTATTTTGGTTATACTCTTAAGGTGTAAATCTACCCTGCCTTCTACTTGACTTCAGGCTAACATGGCTAACTATACCTCTCAACTCAGCTGTGTCACAGGCCCCATACTATATCACAAATGGAGATTGTCCTTTAGTTCAAGGCTCTGATTCTGGAGCAGGAGGTGTGACTTCTATCCTTGCAGTTATTAAAGTAGCCGTGGTATCTGTTCCAAATTAGTGACACTTCTGAAGTACAACTGTAACCTTATATACAGAGCTATTTATGTCCCTAATCCTAACAAATTCTCTGGCCTCTTCCTCCTCCTCGTGTACATGCACAGTGAAAGCAAATACATACATAGGGACAGAATTTAGTTTAAAGTAATACAGAGTCATGTTGTAATTGGGGTATTCCAGCTGAGCTAATGCATTTGCCTCTCCAGGCCATCCTTTTCTAACAGTGGACTAGCTGAACCGCTATTTATTTCGACTAATCTACCATAAAGGTTGCTCCCCTCTGTCTCATCCATTACATGATTTAGATGGAGAAGCATTATCCTTGTCTGTGATTAGAGTGGTTACAGTACATTACTGGGAGCAAATTAAATTTAGACATATTAAGGACCCTGGCGCAATGAATACTGTACTTGTGAATTTTGGGGGATGTGTGGTTGGAGCAAAACTGTTTCTCAGGCACCCTGCTATGTTCCGAGTTAAATAAAGCAGGAGGGCATGTTCTTGCCTGATTGCTATCTGTTTGCAACAGTGCTTGTTTTTCTCCAATATCAGGCACAAGGCAGTGAGGAAGACTGTATTTAAAGTTCTCCTATCTACAACGTTGATCCCTGAATTCCTATTAATAAGAGGGATGCAGGATCCCTGTGCTGTATTCTGTATAAATATATGTTCCTTGTTTGCTGTCATGCTGCCAGCCCTAAACCATCTCTCAGGCCTGTGTCTTGAATCCAGGCTGATGTTGATCTTTCACCTAATTTGTCCGCTAATCAGAGCAATGTATAAGTCCAATCTCAGAAACCTAAGTGCAACAGAGAGCTCTCTGGTGAGCTCTGTTCCCAGAGATGGCTGCTGACTCACCCAGCCCTCATTAGCTAGAAATGCTCTGCCGTAAATAAGGCTAGTCCAGGTCACAGCAGTCATGGTGGACTGCACCTGCTCACTCCAGGTCTGATTCTGACAGAACATCTAATGGGACGAAATGAGCAATTCAGTTCCACGGCTTAAAAATGTTCACATATGAATAGGTTATAAGGGGGTAATAAATGATGAAAGTATTATATAGAAACACCAACTCATTAATTTGACAGGTGGCCATCTAGGCCACCATCTTGGGACTGGAAGTCCTGCCCCGTCACATGGTCTTTGACATCTCCTTTTCCCCTGATATGGTATGTGACATCACAAACCCCACCCTACCCTGGTCATATGATGCAGGACATCACAAATCCCATCCCCAGGCCCCAGGTCACATGACATGTGACATAAACCCTTCCCCAGTCACATGACACATGACATGACAAACCCTACCCCCAGTCACATGATAGAAGTGATCAACCTTTTGGACTCTCATATTTAAGAAGGTTGATTTCTCTGGTTTTGTGGTAATGTTGTAAGAGGCCTTTGGTCTGATTCCTGGTCCTCTGGTATTTTGGGGAGCCAATTCTCTGGAACACCATGTTCTTTGCTGGTACAGGTTTTAATCCTCATTAAATTAAATAGGTTTATAAAATTTAAACTTGTTTATTTTGCAGCATCGCATTAGTGTTTTCACACACTAGGCTTTCGAGCAAATTAAGGTTTGGAGCATCATGTCAGTATTTGCACGCACTAGGTTTTTGAACGAGTTAAGCCTGGTGCTTATCTTGCTGGGATCCCATGACCCCAGCTGACTTCCTGCCCTTTGGGCAGGGGGCTGGACTCGATGATCTCCCGAGGTCCCTTCCAGCCCTGATGTCTATGAATCTATGAATCTATGAATCTATTGCATGAGATAATTTAGGAAATATATACAATTTACATCTTAGCATCAAGAATTCATTTTCCACAAATGGAATCCTAAATTTAACATCATACACGTACTGCAACTCTGAAGAGCCCCCAACCTTTAAAAACCCCTCTGCAAAATTAAAAGCCACCACCCTAAAACACACACACACAGAAATCTATTTTTCAGAAAATAAATGCCTGTGCTTAATAGTAGGGGTGTGCAAAGTGGGTCCTATTCAATTTGGATTCAGTTTCAGCCTGAATCAGGGACAGTGATTCGATTTGTTGATTTGGATCACTGTCCCTGATTTGATTTAGCTGAATCCAAATCTGAAGTGTCAATGCTAATTTGGAGAATCAGTGATTCGGATGTAGACACCGCTTTAAATCTTTTTTCTACATACTTCAAGGTACCAGTGTGGCTTGTGATTGCTGTGATGTTGGGGTGGATGGCGCATCCCACAGGAGTGTGTGGGGGCCTCCATGTGCTCAGCAGTGAACCTGGAAATGGACCAGGGTTTCTACCCTTCTTCAGGAGTGTTGCACACTTTAGAGGTCTGCTGAGAATCCCTATAGTTATAAAATATGTAGAGGTATGCTCTGGTTACATATCTAAATTTTTTTGCTGGTACGTTTACTTGCTTTACAACACACCCCCTGGTTCTGGGAAATTTACCACCTGCTCTGTCCCACCCAAAAATGACAGCCCACTCTACAGCATAGCACACAAACCCTGTGATAATATATTTTTTAAATCAGTCTTTATTTCCATCAAAAACCTTTACAATATTTACTGGTTTATTTTGCTAAACCTTCCCCTAAGAAGGGGTTTTATAATTTCTGGTGACAAGCAAGTCTCATTGGCTCTGTGTTTACAACGTGCCCTCACAGTTTCACGAGCTGCCTGCTACCTAAAATTATACAGAAAAAACATTTAAAGCTGTGTCTATGCCTATGTTCGAATTGCCAAATCTTTCCAAATCTCTCTGAATCAATTCGGGGGGTTCTGATTCCATTCAGATATATTAAAGTGTCCTCTGCTTTGATTCAATTCCCTGATCTCTGCTGCGTTGAATCAGGGACCGAAGCTTCGCACAGCTCTGGTAGGTGTTCCCCTACAAGATCTACGCAAATTATGGACTTCCTTTGAGCTTTTAGGATCGCTTCCTTGAGGAATGACCATTCTTCTTGTACCCACTTTGTGGGGGTATGTGTGTAGGGGGAGCATGTGTGTAGGGGGAGCATGGCTGGGGTATATGAAGTAATGTGGGTGTGGGGGTCTGCATGTATGGCAGTGCAAGGGGCAATCATGACACATGACATCAGAAGGGTTGCCCAAGAGTGCCAAACCCCATCCCTCACTCCACATGCTGCATGGGACAGCCCTAGCCCATCAAGCACAGACTTGGCCTGTCGGGGAGCAGGGGTTTTTACCGCTCTAACACAGCTTATAGCTTGATATAACATCTACTAATGTGCTCATAATTATCTTGAACACACATTGTTTGTGTATACATCACTTGCCTAATATCAATTAATAATTTACTAACCCTTTGTAAAGCATTTATCAACATAATCTGAACATATGCGGAGACCAATAATTCTCTTCCCATGAGGGCCTGATCCTGAAGCCCTTGTTCATGCGAATGATCCCTTTAAAACCATTGTGCTCAGTTTTGCTATCATGGAAATGGAAATGAGTTTTGCCTTTCACTTTGATGAGAATTAGGTCAGATAAGACTACACATGAAAGTAAGAGAGCATGAACAGGCCTGAAAAGTATAAACCTCTAGAAAAGTTCTGGAGCCTGAAGGTAAAATGAACAATCCAAAAAAAGATCATTGAAATAACTTCTGCTCCCATGTCATTAAAGCTGCCTGCCTGTACACTGATATCCCATTGTGGAGGGCAGCTTATTGTCTACAGTCTGTTTTCCTATGTGCCCCTGTCAATGACCACATGGCCTCTGATCTCAAAGAAGAGAGCCAACTAAAACTGAAGCAGGTAACTACAAGGAAAATAAATGCTGCAGGAGCTGCTGTAATTGATTCCCTGCCATTTTCAGGTTGCCTGAGCACACAGGATATTAAGCAAAGTGGACAGATTGGCAGTGTTGTCTTTCTGAAGTGTAATGCGGACACCTGCCTATGCATCTGAATGTCTAAAGCTCCCAGCATTGTAATATGTACTGTATTTACACTCATACAGTACATGGACCTGTATATTACTAGAGCATAATACAGTCTTGTAAACCCAAGTACCAGGTTGCCCCCACAGTGCTCCCCCTGCTCTGTATGTCCTTGAGGATATACTCTGTGCTGCTTCTAGCGCTGGGGCAGCGTGTGCTGGCAAGCAGGTAAATCACTAAGTCTCAGCCTGTTCTACATTGGGTCAGCCAAGCAAACACTCCCAAAATAGTGGGTAATAGTTTGGGCACAACTCATTGGTGCAGCCCACATGCGCTTAAGGGCAGCATGGTAGTTTCACAAGGGTGCTCCCTCTCTCAAGCCAGGTTGGGGGAGGAGGGCCCACCTTAAGCCTCCTTCTTATACCTCTGTGTGCATATGTGGAATAGTCTGTAATCTGGCCCTTAGCTGTACACAGATACAGGGTCGAGGATGAAAGACCTGGTGAATTCTCTCTTATCCAATGAGGTTTTTGTGCATCCCATGGTGACAGGCTACCAGAGGATTTAACCCACTGCAACACAAACTCCCCTCCCTAAAACCATTCAATATTTATGCTAGGTAATTATATGAGAGCAGCTATGCCATGAAGATCAGTGACAGTGTGTTAGTCATGTGTTGTGCAGAGATTACTGGCTGTTCTCTGGTGTAGAGCATGGCCTACAGAGGAAAAATTTGAAAACAAAAACCCCATGCTGAAATTGAAGCAAAGTAGCTTTGGTATGGCTGTTAAATGCCAATTGCAGGGGGAGATGGAGAATGAAGCAGAGTCTAGAGGTTGGGTGATAGGGATGGTGCGTACCTTGCAGTGTTTTAATGCCTCTTTCATGGAAAGAGGTTGGTCAGTATTTAAATAGGGAGAGGTTTAGTGGCTGTTATGAAACTGATGTAGGACAGGTGTATTCAGGAGACTTGCCTGTCAGACATGGAAAAGAGGCAGGTCAGTTGGATAAAAACACCAGGACTGAGCTCAGCAGTTGCTCAGAGAGGGGACTGACTGAGGAATAGCACTTGTGCAGAACCTGCAGATGAGAAGCAGCAGCTCGGACACTAATCTCTGATCAAAGATTGACTTGCTCTGTGACCTTTGATGGGTCTCTTTTAATCTCACATGCCTCTGTTTCCTCAGGTGTAAAATGGAAGCAGATGCTACTTGTATGTTCTGAAGGAGCTGCTGCAAGGTTTGATATTCTCATTAGAGCTGTGCGAAGCTTCGGGTGCTCATTCAATTTGGAGGAGATTCAGCCCGATTCAGCAGCTGAATCTCCGAATTCGAATCAAATAAGGAGACCAATTAAAAAGTCTGAATTGATTCGAAGCTCTCCAAATCGATTTGGAAGATTTGGAGAGCTCCACAGATTTGGGCAGTCCCTGCTGGCTGCTGCAGGG
>NW_017728917.1:18788394-18854592 GCF_001723895.1 Crocodylus porosus
TCTTTAAAAAAAAAATGTCCCTACTCACCAGCTGCTGCCAGGCAGTGGAACAATCCCAGCTGCCCCCCACTGCCCCGCGCAGCATGGGGGGATCTGCCAGGAGGCCCCTGGCCCCCGCCCACTCTCTCAGCCCCACCCATGCTTGGTCTGCCTGGCCCAGCTCCCGGCTCTTTAAAAAAAAAAAGCCCCAAACTCACAGCCACCAGCTGCTGCAGCAGCCTTGGGTCTCCTGAGGGCTCATGGCAGAGCCCCCCCCCATGTAGCATGGGGCACTGAAGGACAGCGGGGATCACCCCCATCCCCCGCCTGGCAGGAGCCAGTGAGTTGGGGGTTTTTTTCGCCTTTTTTTTAAAGAGCTGGGAGCTGGGGTGGGCAGGGCAGCCATGGTGGGGGGCAGGGGGCTGGGAGAGCAGGCAAGGATCAGGGGGCTCATGGCAGAGCCCCCCATGTGGTGTGGGGCAGTGGGGGTAGTGGGGATTGCCCCCCTGCCTGGCAGCAGCTGGTGAGTGCCAGGCTTTTTTTTTCAAAGAGCTGGGAGCGGGGGTGGGCCGGGGCAGCCATTGATGGGGCTGGGAGAGTGGGTGGGGGATAGGGCCTGTCTGATTCGGAGAGTCGGCGAATTCAGCAGCAGCTGAATCTCCAAATCAGGTTCGGCCGAGTTGATTCAGGACAGTGATTCGAATCACCAGATTGAATTACTGTCCCCCAAATCAGCCAAATCCAAATCCAAAGTGAATATTAGCCACTTTGCACAGGTCTAATTCTCATACGGTTAAAGGACTGGACTGGAGCAATGGAGTTCTAGTTCCCAGCTCTGCTACAGACTTCCTGCAGCTCAGGGCAGGCCATTTAATTTCTCTGTGCCTCAGTTTCCATGTTGTAAAAAGTGAATACTTTACCATAGGACTGTGGTGCAGACAGATTCACTTAGCAAATGACTGGGAGGGTAATGTCCTACAATGATGGGGCCATACAAATAGCCAGCTAGATTTTTATATATTGACTTTAAGTTAACTTTGTAATGGAAAGTTCAGCTCTTACAACAGAAAAGAGCAAGTCTGAAGGATTAAATATTATACACACACAGAAACATTGCTACTGTCCAACCCATGTAGGGAATGCAATTCAAAAGAATGGAAAAGCAGATTAAAAATTTATGTTGCCTGCAGCATAGTGTAACTATCAACCTGTGATGGTCTGTCTTGATTTAAGTAGCATCAGAAATCATACAACAACCCCCCTCCTCAATCAATCTGGCCATATTTGAATGGTGAAATACATTTGAAAATAAAGTTTTTGATAGAAGTAGATAGGTGGAGATGGCCATCTTACTGAAAATAAATATTTTGGTTGGTTACAACCAGCCTTAACCACATCCAAAGGATTTCATTATGCAAGAAGTAGTAAGCATTTAGTTTATAAACAACATATCATGGGCTGAAGTTTTAAGTAGGGGGTTAAAGATTATATCTGCAAGTTCTATATTTAGATTACAGCAGTTTGCACATGTAAAATGGTATTTTGCATTTGCACATTAAATATCAAGTTCTTAACTACATGCAAAACATGATTTGTAGATACAGTATTAGGCTTGGTTCTATATACACATGCTATACCAGTATAAATGTGGCAGTTAAAGGTGTGATTTTTTTTCTTATTACTAGAATTAAGTAAACCCAACACTTAAAGTGCAAACAAGTTTTCACTGCACCTTGCCTAGGTTTATGCAGCTTACTTTAAGTTGCCTAAACCTAGAACAGGAACAGTGTGGGGAGCCTGAGATGAGTAACTTGAAGTTGGGGAGGGCGTTGGTAAGTCCATAGGGGTAGTTGGCAGGTCTTGAACAGCGGCTGGTGGGTGCATGGCATGGAGATTGCCCAGTCAGGGATACTGGGGTTTGGAAGCAGCACAGCTCTGGGGCTGGGACAAGTGGCTGGGCTTTCCCAGGCCCAGGCTGGGAAAGCCCAACTACATGAAAGTGTTCGCAAGATCAGGTTAACCCCTTCATAGATTGGGTTAGCCTGTACTGGATCTAAATTAATGCACCTACTTAGGTGCACTAACTTAGATTGGGCCCTGCATTCTTGGGCTAAATTAAACCCTCTGAATACCTTCGTGAGTGGGTATTTACGCTTATTAGGTTAATCAAAATGTAATGCCTGTAGGTAATGCCTGTGGGTATTACCATAAAGGTTCCTCAGGCTGATAGAGCTTATTCCCTTCCTGTATGACAGGATATGACACACTGCTCTAAGTATGTCCATACTGGTGGCGTATGAGTTTGGACCACTTTAAACATGTCAGTATAGTTAAAGTAATGCGACTTTTGTGTGTATTCAAGTCAACTCAGGAATTTGCCTCTTCAAGAGTTAATCCTCATGCGTAAACAGTATCTACAGTAGAATGAAACTTGATTTTGTAAAGGAGTAAAAACCATGGAACAAATGTTTAGGGAACTAAAAAGAAATGATTTGCATGATGAAGGTGGCGTTCTGATGAAAGTGGAACTGAGTCAGTTTGGGGATACTGCGTGAGGCTTCTTAAGAGAAGCAGTTGCTTGATGAAGGTGATCTCTTTCATAGATAATACTGTGCTTTCATAAGAAAATTTAACAAAACTGGGTAGAGGCTTAGAAATGGAGATTGCAGTTAAAATTAAAAATAAATTGATGAGACAGCCACTCAGAGCTGCACCTGGGTGAGTTTAAGTTCTGAGTTTTAGCTTGAATCCTGAAACCAAACTCATAAGAGCGTTCTTGTAACATTTAATTATTCTTATTGGTGTCCAACATCATAATAAAAAATGGTGGTAATAAATAATACTTAGCATTTACACAGCAGCAGGAATTTCATGGAATCATTTCTTCTTGTGAGATATCCACTGTGTGGCACTAAACACTTGCAGGATTTAGACACATTGGCTGGTTTTAGATTCACCTTGGAAAATCCTCAAGCCATGTTTGAATCCAGTGATTTGATTCTGACCCCCAATTCCAAAATCAAAGTGCTTCAGGGCTGAGGTACCAATTTTCACTGACTTCTTATTAATACATTTCTTCTGCTCAAATATGTAACTATGCTTTGAGCACTGTTTCTCCTTATTTGAACTTTTTGTACCAAATGGGTGCAGTTTCCTTTTAAGTTAAGCGAGATAAGACAAGAGAAATGGATCACATCTATTATTACAACAACATAGATCCTCTTTTATCTCCCAGGGTTGAGAGTTAACTAACACCTCATGTGCTGGCAAGCAGAATTTGTTGAGAGCAGAACAAAACCAGTTACAACAGCCCACAAGGAAGGGAAAACAAAGGCCACTGAAGATTTGGAGTCACAAGGGTCAGGAAAAGACACAGCAAGACTTGAGGGGAGGGTTTCCAGCTCCTCCTTTGATGTTTTAATTAGGACTTTTTGAAGTACTGTAACTGCCAACAAAACATTTTAAGACAGCTCCACTGTTTGATTTTCCCAACCAGTTGTTTTATTTTTGCTGCATTTCATGTCAAACAAAATCCAAAGCACAATAATTTAGTGCATAAGGAGATGATTTCACAATAAAAAAACAGGATTGGAGCCTCCAGCGTCACATCTTGTGGCTTGTCATCCTTTTTCCTTAAGAAAAAAAGAAACCCCATCCCCACTCAGCCCTCCTGTGTCATATAGGAAAGAAGAGATCTGTTGGTACTTGTGTTTCTCTCAAGCAAGCCTTCCGTCTTCACACTTAACTGGGTATTTTAGCAGCTTGCTGTCTTCATTCCTGGATGGATGGTGCTCTCACACTTATTCTTCCTGTCTACTTGATGAACTGCCTGAGTGTGATAAGCAAAATATCACAACTGTTTAGCTCTCCATGGGCTGCAGGCAGAAATGGAAGGGGTACAGATGGGACAAATCCCAAGGAGGTCTTTACTCAGGTTTTAATCAGATGTTTGTCAAGTAAATTCCCAGAGTGGAGCAAAAGCCAAGGAAATGCTCAGGATTTAGCCCATGGACTTGTCACTCTTCAATTTAATTTTCCTCTCTTCTACAGTTAACCACAGACAGAACTGAGGAAAAAAATATTATTAGCATTTGTGAACTTACGGAAAGGGGAATCACTTTGTGATGCTCTGTGAGAATCTGCATGACTGGGTAGCAAATGGCTTCTTTAGATTCAGATGCATGTTGGTTGGAGGAAGGGCTGACTTTAGGGGCGCCATGGTACCAGTGGGTATGGTACCACAACACAGAGTTGCCCCTAATTATCATTGTGGGAAGCCTATCTTGAAGTTACAAAGACATTTTGTTTCCATAGGACTCACTGCTGCATTGTGCAAGTCAACTTTCCTGGACTGTTGAAGAGCTCTGGATGTATTTTAGGTCTCATAACAAGGAGATATTGTGACATATAATATTAGCATGTGTTGATCAGTGGTTTTGAAATGGTGTTTTGCGAAACCCTGGGATTCTGTGGTAGATCATCTGGAGTCCTGCAAAGAGACTGGAGGCAATGGCAGAGCAGTCTAGGAGGGGTGGGATGCCACTGGCAGGCTAGGTCACCTGGTTTCATGCCAGCCTTTAAAATAGGTGTCAGGCTTCTCTGGCAGAAGAGCTTATATAAAAGGGTTCTGTGACTTCAGGAAGCTTGAAAACCTTGGCTCAAGATCATGATAAGACAATACAGATGTTCCAGGGAAGAGTGGTAAATCCCCAAGACTGTTTTCATAGGGGGAAGAAGCTGCCTGTGCTTCTAGTAATTGGGAGATTATATGAGCCTTGCTGCTGTCCTTTTCATTGTCTCTGTCCTCGTCTTTCCCTTGCTTGTTCATCATAAGATCATAGGAAAGTAGGACTGAAAGGGACCTCAGGAGGTCATCTAGTTCAGCCCCCTGCTCAAAGCAGGATCAGCCCTGACTAAACCATCCCAGCCATGTGTCTATCCAACCTGCTCCTGAAAACTTCCAAGGATGCCGATTCCACAACTTCTCCAGATGGCCTGATCCAGCGCTTGGCCACCCTCATTGTCAGAAAGTTCTTCCTGAAGTTCTTTCTTGATCCACAAAGCAGAATTATTCATGCAATGGCATGATATAAACAATGATGTGTGGTCACTAGATGTGAGGGAACAGTTTTTGAGGCCATGTGAAAAATGATCGAGTGTAACCAAGAAGGAAGAGATGAACAGGAGCTCCAGTTCAGACACTAAGCAGTAGGGCTGTGCGAAACAGCAGTGTTTCGTTCCAACTTCTGTTTCAACGGGACAGTGTTTTGTTTTGAGTTTCATTTAGTTTCGAAACCACTGTTCTGTTTCCTTTCGTTGAAACAGTTTTGCTGTTTTGATGCTGTTTCGATGTTTCACCCATAGGCTATAATGGGGGACCATAAAACTGCCTATAACTTTGTTAGTTCTTGCCTGATTTGGATGAAACTTGCAGGCGTGCTAGCCCCTTCTGAGGCCAAGTTTCAAGGAGATAGGGGCTGAGGTGCAAGGTGTGAGACTGCACCTCAGGCTGCTGACAAGCATAACTCGTGACATGGGTGACAGAAAGCAGGCCAGTTCTAACAGTGCTGCCTTTTATGCAGTTTTTCCATCCCTCCCCCAAAGCACTGTCAGAAAAAGATGACACTCACTGGCCAGCTACACAGTCGATAAGAGCAGTCCTTCCCCACTCTTCCTTCTCCATCTCCTTACTTTCTGTTTCCCTGCAGGCAAGCCCAGCTTGAGTTACAAAACTTGAATGTTTCGAAACTTCTGAAAAGTTTCCACTGCCCTCGTTTTGTTTTGAGGCTGTTTCGAAGCTCTTCATTTTGATTTTGCTGTTTTGAGCTTGAAACAAGTGGAAATAGCATCAAAATGAAACAGCCGCTGAAATTTCGCACAGCCCTACTAAGCAATTCAACCGGACACCAGAACACCCAGTCTCAGTGAGAACAGGGGTGGGTGTTTAATGTTTGGTGTTGTGAAAGTTTCTTCTCCTGTTGGCTGTGAAATGTCTGTACTTGGGAATCCTTGCAACTCAGCATCCAGGAAAAACTATCTAGAGTTTCATCAACTGTAGAAGGGAGACAGCAAAGAACATCTGTGCTGTCTTTTCAAATTATGAAAAGTTTAGGTTAAGGTCACTTGCTGCGAGAAAGTAACTTTAAAATGGAAAGCAAAAGTGAGGGAAATGAAAGGCCCTTTTTCTTTTATAGGAAAGAGGTTAGCTTTGAGTAGCAAAACTGCTTGAAAGTACAGGACTTGTATTAGCAAAGAAAGGGTTTTTTTTTTTCCTTTCCCTTTTTACAAGAAGTTTAATGCAGCATTGCTGGCTGACAGAAGCAAAATTCTCCCTATGTGGTGGCTATTTTGTTAAGTTTTGTTAGCTCTGCTAAAAAGCATCTTGTCTTAAGACTGGCTCTGATTTAGTAGCATTGTTCTCTTCTGACTGCTCATAGCAAATTTTTCAACTCTTCAAAATAGCCCAAGTGTATTTAAGGCACTGGAGGTTTCTTCTACCTTTGTTTCCATCCTGAATCGCACAAAGCAGGGGTGTTCAGACTTTGCACTCTTTGAAACTACATTGTTGGAGAGTGTCCAGGAGCAGAGTGCCTTACAGAAGACAGTAGATCCCACAATGCAATGCTGCTGAACCACTTGAATCAAAATTAAGTGTTGCATGCTGGGACCTTTTGTCTCCATGTTGCACCCCATCATTGAAGAGAAGAGGGAATAATGATCAGTATAGAATGCCATGTACTTTATTCTATTTATGGACTGCACATTAGTCAACCTACCTTCTGATAACGACAACAGAATGATGATAACCCCACAAAAAGGAACTTTTAACAGACACTTCACACAGAAGCTAGACTCATTCATTAATTGTGGAAATTCCTTTGACCCTGTTGGCTTAGCCTTTGGTTTTATATTGCTGCCACTTTTTTTTTCAGCTCGACATGAAGTTATCACCAAAGAGATCCTAGAGCTGGATACATGGGAAAACCAGTGGAATGTGATGGCCGTCAATGTCCTCATGCATGACAACTATGACGTCTGCCTTGTTGCCAGATTGAACCCAAGAGATCTGATCCCCCCGCCTTCTGATCTAGTGGAGCAGTAGAAATGCAGTTGTTTCTAGTGGCTCCAGAGTCTGCTGCAGCTGATGAACTCAGAATAAAGAGAGGGAGGCAGAGTGACATTGGAACTGGTCTGAAGTGACAGCTGGGTTTTACAGAGATGGCTCTGTAACCATGACAGCCATGCTTTCAAATGGTGCTTCCCATGGGCAGATCTAGAATTCTGAAGAGGGGGTGCAGATGTTGAGATGCATTCATAATGTCTAAAAAAACACCTTTTTCTCCAGTTAAAAAGAAACTAGAAGCTTTACTAATATGCAAGGGGCCTAGGGCTACAAAAATAAATATAACTTCATTGGCATGAGTTAAAACCAATCTGCAAGGCTATGAAATAGGAGCTTCATTACCAGGAGCAGCTCACAGAATTGCAAAACAAAGGCTTGCTTGATTATGGACTATCAGGACCATTAAACAGGAGGGATGGTCATTAACAGCTGCGGAAATGAAGAGTTTAGAAGAGATCAGGTAGCTTATAATAAGCCATGAAGTCAAGTGACTCCCTCAGCACTGCCTGACTAGAAATGCTGCTGCCACTGCTAGACTGTTGTTTTTAAACTTTAGGTGGAACAGGAATCAGAGACAGGTGCAAGTGCACCAGTGCTTCCCACCAGCTGCTACATGCCCCAGTACTAGTATATTAGACTACTGAATGACACTATAGGTTCCCTAATCTGTTCAGCCTCTGAGCCTGGCCCAGGCACTCTGTAATGCACTCCTCTATCCACCTTCATAAGCTTTTGCTTAGACTGCATTGCGGATTGCTGTAAACTGTAGTCTAGTTGCAACCCAAGTCCTATTCCAGGGTAGAGCCACATAGTTGAATTGCAAGCAGCAGCAGGCTGAAGGTGCAAACATAGTGTCAGGAGAAGATTTTGCCTTGGCTGTACCTCATGCAGTGTTCAGTGGGGCTAGCATGGATGGATGCTTTTGGCCTCACATGGGTATAGCTCAGACAGATAGCAGCAAGCCCTGTGCTCCTACATATAAGCAGGGACTGGAGAAGAGAATAGGCCACAAAACCTTTCACATTGTCTAAGGGCCAAGCATAGACTAGCTGAGGAGCAGGCTACAGCAAACTGTAACTGTAGCTTAAAGACCCCTTAAGGCATGCTTAGGGGCCGGTACTGAGAGGAGAAAAGATTATGTCTCTTCGCAGTGGTTTGACCCTCCT
The DNA here is from genome assembly GCF_001723895.1 of Crocodylus porosus. Lineage (NCBI taxonomy): Eukaryota > Metazoa > Chordata > Crocodylia > Crocodylidae > Crocodylus > Crocodylus porosus. Next base: position 18,796,663 of record NW_017728917.1, read on the forward strand.
GCACCAGAGTCAGGGAGAATTCTGACTTCTCCAAGGATCTGGGCTTCTGCGAGAACCTGCTGTGGAGCCAGCACCTTACAGTTCCAACATGGCTGTTTGAAAGCCTTTCTTTTCTCTTTGATTTAATGTTTGAGAGAAGGACAGGGAAAGGAATGAAACAAAAAGTAAAAATAGAACTAAGCTAGTTTTCTTAGCAGACCAGATTTGGTGCCATACACAGACCAAGCCATTGCCATTTCAGTGAGGCTGTTTTTTAAATAGAAGTGTGCATGTGATCAGAGGTAAACTGTACTGGGAGAGGGGTACGACTGTTTCCATAGGGAGAAGGAGTAGTTCAGACAGAATGATTCCTTTAAGCTTCCTCAAGCAGCATTAAGTAGAGCAGGTTAGATGACAGCAGCCAGGAGATGCTCTGAAGTCTCACCCAGTAACAGAGCTCCAGTTTGAATAAATAATGTCCCTTTATACGTTCTCTTGTGTCTGACCTTGGTTTCTGAGTGTCATTTCCTAGGCAGTTCAGGCAAGAGGGCTGGAAGCTTGAGCAGCTCTCCTGGGCCAAAGCTGCAATTGAGAGGATGCTACTCTAAAGAGACAGTGAGATCATCAATGGAGAACGTATAAATATATTATAAAGCACTGAAGCAGTCCACAATTCATTTCTAGCTAGAGGTTGCCTCTGAGAGTCACAGGGGCAACCACAAACCTGGATAGAAGTGATCAGCAAAGAAAGAGTGAGTCCCCTAGGTAGTGTGAGCACAGTTATTTGCAGGGCAAATTTTTCAGGCTGGAGTGGTTTCTCTTTGTGCTCTTCTTGAATCATATATTTGGTAGCAAATATTTCAGCAGTTGATTTCTCTCCTGCAGTCATTGCAGGGGAAGTTAGAAAAGATGACCCAGAAGCCCTTTTGTTAGGACTAAATTATCAGATTCATCAGTTATTCCCTGGACTGCCCTGTGGGGCTGTCAGCCTGCCTGTAACAACACTCAGTAAGAAGGACACCAAAGTTTGCTCATTGCAGGCGTGCTTTGTGTATGTTTTACAACGCTGTAATTTAGAGCACTTTTTATAGCACTATAAAGTGACAGTTCTCTTAAACATGACAGAATTGCAGTGTTTGGGAAAGGAGGGTGCCTCTGAGGTTCTCTGCATTTTCCAGGCTAGGAGGCAGGGGGTCCTAGGCAGCCCCCTGGGGCTTCTCCACTGGTGAGAAATTTGACCAATGTACAGAAGTTATTTAAAGTACTGTAGGTTGCTAAAGTGCTGTAAAATACAGTGCTTCAAATTTAATACCTCATTTAACAAGGGTTAATTTAAAGCTCTGTGCCCATTTTTAGAGTGCTATAAAGTAGGGCTGTGTGAAAGGGCACCATTCCATTTTGCCTTCAGTTTCGACGGGTCAAAGGAACAGCCTTCCAATTCAAATTTCATTTCGAGTTGAAACAGCTGTTCCATTCCATTCCATTGAAACAGAACGGCTGTTTTGATGCTGTTTCAGCGTTTTGCTGGCGATGGGAAGTCAGCCCAGCTGGGCTGCTTCTCCATCCCTGGTGCTAGATTGCAGGGGGGGGATGGGAAAGCAGCCCAGGTGGGCTGCTTTCCCATCCCCAGTGCTAGATCACACCAGGCGCGGCAAGGCAGCCCAGCTGGGCTGCCTCCTGCCTCCAGTGTGATCTAGTGCGGGGGATGGGAGGTCAACCCAGCTGGACTGACTTCCTATCCCCAGCCTATTTCAGTTTTCAAAATGTTTCGACTAGCCTCGTTTTGTTTTGAGGCTATTTCAACGGCCTTTGTTTCATTCCAATTTTCCTGTTTCGAAAATTGGTCAAAACTGTCGAAACAAAATGGCCGGCGAAATTTTGCACAGCCCTACTATAAAGCCATGCACTTCTGTTAAGTCACGGCAAAGGGCTTTAAATGGTGAAAAAAGCAACTTCTGTACACACCGTATACGCCATGCTGTATGGAGGGTGACCCAACCAATGTGTTTTGCTTTGTTTATACTAGGAAAAAATCTAGGAAAGAAGAAGTGAGGCTGTGATCCTTATGACTCAGCTTCCGTCTCCCTGCATGTTCTGTATGCAGGATGCCTTTGACAGTCTAAACACTCGCAGTTGTGTATGCATCATCTCCATATTGTTAAATCATCCTGATTTCTTTCCCGTGTTGACATTTAGCTCATTAAAACTTCAGGGTAGTGTTGTAGCTAAGATGAGCCCCGGTGGTAGTAACAAAAGTAGCTGGTTCTTAGGATCACACCTTGATACTCAGGCTTTTAAATACCTTTTCAGGATTGAGATGACAATAAAGTTTTGTGAACTATAAAAAAAGAAATAGCAGAGAGCGCCCACAGTTCCTCATGTTGAAGTAAAGAACCTTTAATTGCTTAAGCCTTGCTGTCCCTGCAGAACAAGCGTGTCTGTTGTGTTCAGGCATGAGAATTGTTTTTACACAGCTTTAAAGTTTATGGGAACTGATACTCCTGAGTCACAACTCATTCAAGTGGATAGTTCTTCAAGGGTTGGTATGAATAGGTCCTGCAGATTACTTCGATCACCGCTTCCGCATCTGCCGATTTTGTTTGTTTCATTTTTTTATTAGCAGCTGAGAAAAATAAAAAGAAAGGAACAATCCAAATGTTTCTTATTATTTTTATCTATGTGTTTGTTTTTCTGAGCACTCCTGGTATGGCTTTTAATTTTCCTCACTCGATCTATTGGAGCGTTGAAATACATGCCATTAGAGGGACCCCAATCTGTCTCATGGAACTGCTGCAGCTAACGGCAGCAGCCTAAATACAGCTAGAGCCCCTCCATCAAGCTTGTATTCCAATGATGAGTTGACACTTCCTTCCCACTCTTTACGTGTTGTTTCTGTCACGGAAATCTTTGACACTGCATCCATCACGGTCTCTCTTGATAACTGGAGGAGATAAGAACTGATAAATTAACCATCCTAAATTGTATTCAGCTGCCAGAACTGGAGTTCTGGGGCTGCTGTCATTTTGTGTGGCCTTCCCTCATCAGAGGTCCCTCAGGAGATACCAGAGCTCAGTCAACCCAAGCACGTACTCAGTACTGCTCAGCAGTCTCACTACAAAATCCTAGCCAGTAGCAAGACTTTTCATCTCTCTCCTTCTCTGTTACACCCAATTCCCTGAATTCATTTGCAACAGGAAGGTTTTTAAGGTGGTTATTCTCCCAATATACATAAATATAGAGGGGATCCATTGGCAACATGTACGGATGCATGTGGGTGCACATGCACCCCCTGCGAAAAGGCGCTGCCAACACTGCCAGTGATGCCTGTGGGTGGTCGCTGCTTGCCACCGCTCCCTCTCACCGCCGCCACCATGAGCAGCATCTGCAGGTTGTCCACAATCACTGCTGACCACCGCTGATGCTGCTGGTGGTGTCTATGGATGGGCACTGACCGCTGGTCAGCACTTGCCACCCACCCTGGGCTGCTGCTGCAGCACCACAGCTGCCTGCAGGAGCTCCACACTTGTTGCCAGCATGCTCCCACTGCTGACAGCACTGCCACTGCTGCCTGCAGGAGCTTGCTGTACCCCACCAGCCTCCAGGGGCACACGGCATTCATGTTGATACCTGATTTTTCTGACATCACTCAGCCATTTCATGGTGCCAAGCTGGGGCTTCATCTCAAGGTGGAATGTCCTTACAATTCTGGAAATTCTATGGTGACTCCAAAAATTCTGACAACTACAATTCTACTAAACTTTCTCATTCAACAGTTTGAAATGGAAATTCGACAGAAGGAACAAGAAACAGAAAGTGAGAAGTATATATCTGAGCCAGAGTTCTCCACAAATTTCCAGGGATAAAGGTTGTAGAAAGAAGCATAATTCAACATCCTGCTTGCCATCAGACACCTTTGAGGTAAATAAACTGCTCCAACTTTTACCCGAGCCTAATTTGCATAAACTGAAGTTTTCCAGCCAGAACTTATAGCACCCTCCAGCTCTTCTGTACAATATGAAGTGTCATTTCTACCTGGGAGAAATTTTACAGCCTTTGCATTCTCCTTTGCCTGAGGAAGGCTCATGAGCCTGAAAGCTTACAAATAAAGAACATTTTTTGCAACTATCTAGTTGGTCTAATAAAAGATATCTCCTCTATCACACCAATGTCTAATGTCCACAGACTTTGCAAACCTGAGTGATACATTCATGAGTTTGTATGTAATGTCACCCTGCTGGAAACATCCTCCCCATTCTTGATTTCCTGTTTTAAATCCTGATAATAAAAAAAAATAAAATTTATAAATTTAAATTTAAATTTATTTTATAAATAAAAATTATAGCACATATATTCACTGTTTGTGAGTTTCACTAAAATGATAATTGCTTGCTTTAGCCACTGCCTGTTGAAACAGTAGTGAACTCAGTTTTCAATTAGGTCCATGCACACATCATCTATGACAGTGTTTCCCAACCTTTTCCAGCCCAAGGCACACTTACATTAATAAACATTTTCTGCAGCACACCTGTAAAGGCATTCCCCATCCTCATATTTGTTGTAGCTCATTGCCATGGCAAAATTCCACAGCACATCTGTTCATTCCTGATGGCACACTTTTGTGCCACGGCGCACTGGTTGGGAAACACTGATCTATGATTCTAGAGTGCAAACAAGGAAGCACTGGCAAACTCTAGCACTGTAGAAATGACCAGAAGTTGTTATGCAAAAACAGGCATTAATTTAAGTGTCACTGTTTGCGAAAACAATAAAAATAGTAACTGAAGGTGTTGCATGCAAGGCATGTGCGGATCTAGAATTTTGAAAAGGGTGCAGATGGTGAGGTGCATCATGCCACATATTACAATACATATGCTATAATACATATTATTCTCCTAGCCTGCTATATTACATGCAGGAGCTGAGTTGGTGTGAAATGACACTCATTTTTCACACATGTAGAAGGATTGAGCCCTGGCTTTTTACATTTATACCCTTTCTCTTCTGAACAATTTGAAATGTGTAACAAGTCTTTCCACCATCTGATGTGCCATTTTAAGCGTGTGTTAAAATTATTTCTTTAAACAAGGCATTTAAATCAATGTTAAAAACACATTCATAAAGCTGTACATCTTTATTGCTTTCCTGCTAATCTCTTAAAGCAAGGGTATTCTTTTCAGCAGTTGTTTCTCCTGTAGTTGACTTCTGTCTTTTCCTTATTAGGACTCTACATTTTGGTCTCCTATGGCACGTGAACGCCTTTCAGCGGTTTGATTCATGAATCACGATGCTTTGAACTCGTTGGTCAGAATTCCAGCTACTTTTTTTTTGCAAGCGTCTGGAGCTAGGAATTTTCAAGCAGCCATAACAGATCATCTATCAGCAGCTTCAAAAAGAAGCCATTTTACCACCGGTTCTGCTCAGCTGGAGCTAGTACGTTAGCAATTTACTACCTTTTGATACTCTGAGGTTGAAAGCAAAGGATGTATTTTTAAAAAATGGCCAAAATATATGCAGAATGTACTTCTAAGTGCACCTCCCTTATTTTCCTTGGCAAGCATCTCATCTCTGCATGTTGCAGCATTCCCTCTGGCTGTTTGATGGAATGATTTAATAACACCCTGTGATTTCAACCACAAGGTACTCTGGAGTAAGGGTCACAAATTTATGTTGCACAGTGCAAAATGCAGCAGAACAAAAGGGCTGTATTTCCATATGAGCAGACCTGTCTTGCTAGAGCAAATGGTATTGAGCTCTAGCACCCAATAAGGCTATCTGTATGAGAAAGATACCACATGCCTATATGGGGAGTTTCTTATTTCCAGCTTTGGTTGGAAGTTGTGTGCTGTGGGCAATGGGATCCTTCTTACTAAGTACCTAGTGATCCTGCCAAGGTCTTAGTTCTGCAGGATGATTAAGCGTGAACCTGCCTTTAAGTGTATTTGTGTTAAGTCACGTGATTAAAGTCAGACACATGACTAAGTATGTGGCCCAACTGGTACCAATGGCTGGATGGGAAAGTCCTCTAGGTTCTAACACCTCTTGGCTTTAAATCAATCAGATTTAAATATTTATAAGCCATGCAATTTAGCATGTTTAGATGCTCTACCCATGTCTTCCACCTCCTCCAGTCCTATGCTGACCACCACTCCTTTTCCAAATCCAGTTCAGGCCAGTACACACGTGTGGAGGCTGCTCTGACATGCTGTAATTACAGAGCAGACTCGGTTAATTAAGTCTGTTGGGACATGGTAATTATCATGCTCTAGCAGCCTTCCACATCTCAGGTATCCATGTTCCCATGCTTCAAAATGGCAGCAGGGGCACTTGTACTAAAACTCATCAAACAAGCTTTAGTTCAAGCGCCCCCACCACCATTTTGAAGTGCAGGGATGGTGATACATAAGACACTGCAGCGCTTTAATTAAAGCATCCTGCCCATCCCCCAACCCCCAGAGCACGTGTGAAAGTGCCCTTATATGCTTATCTTCCAGGTCTTGTGCAAGGCTGCCTGTCCCTGTATCTTTGCCCTCATCTCTGCCTAAAGCTTGTCCTGACTGCTATACTCCCACTATCTCCTGGCCCAGCTCTCAGCACCTCATCCGTGGAACAGCCTTTCCACTGACATTACCCAGCTGCCTCCTATGTCTCCTTCAAAAAAGCTTTTGTTAGGACCCAGTGCTCCATGAACCAGACCAGCTTTAGAAAGTAGGGAGGAGGCCAACCAAGTCCCTGGAGTCAAACAACCTGAACTTGCATCTCATGGCTTGTCTTCATTACTGCTGTGAAAGATCTTCCATGCGCTTCTGCACCATCCCTGCCAAATCCTGGGTGCAAGGGCTCTAAGACCAGCCCTGAGCACATGCCAATAAGGACACCTAAGACAGAAAGCAGTTCTGGGTGTGGGTTCAGGACCACTCTAAAATGACTACATTTCATCATTTTGGGGAGTGTATGTATGCAGAGCAGGAGTCAGCGTACCAGCCATGTTTCAGAGTGGTGTTCCTGGGCATGGTATAACAGCAGTGTAGACCTGTCCTCTGCCTCATGGTTAATAAAGAACCCCTCTTTCTTAATGTTTGCTCTGCATTATTTTTAGTTTTGTGCTCATGAGCCAGTGCCCTGAGATTCAGGGGAGCTAAGTTTAAGGTGCTGTTTTGTTATACTCTTGTTATGTGACCTTGGGGAAGTGACTTTGCCACTGTATGCCTCTGTTTTACTCTCTTGAAAATGGGGTAATGATTCTGAGCCACCATTTGTTTGCAATGTCTTTGAGATTCCTGGAAGGAAGGATCTAGAAAAACAGAATAAAATGAAATGCTTAGAAGCTGTTCATGCCCCACCAATAATAGCAGCTAGTGCCAGGTCTTATTATACTTGGGTCTTCGAACCCAGGCTGATGCTCAAAGTAAAGCATGAATGGTGACACTTTTTATTTTTGCCATATAGGTCTAGTTCTAAAGTCAGATTCTCATCTGTGGCTTCAAGAGAGGCAGATCATCCTAGAAAACCCAGTCTGTAATTCATAAATTAATATAGATACATATTCTGGACTTGTCTTTTCCCAATCATCCTTTGTAAAAACACATATGACTTTCTCCAACCTTTCTATAAAGAACATACCCTAAATAGGCTTGCTGATTGATGCTGCTGGTTCTTGATTGTCAGGGTGAAAGTACTGCTGCTAAAATATTACTCATTCTGCACCATTTCATGTTCTCATTCAGTAGCTCCAGAGTGATGGAAATGCACTTCAGTGTATATACAGAAATGTAAGCTAAATCACTTCCCACATCAACCCTACATCTGACTCCTTCCTTCAGAAATACTGCTGAGATCACTGTGGCATAATATTAAAACACTGATGGCCCATTAGTATCAAGCAAATAATTGTGAAATTTATAATGCAGAGAGAAGTGGAGGGATTGTTGTCTTGTGGGGAGACCACAGGAATGGAAAGCAAAACCCCCTGGGTTCCACTTCCAGCTGTACCTTTTTGGTCTGTCATCACAGGCAAATCGCTTAATTGCTGGGTCTCAGCTGATCTATGAGTTAAACCGATATAAGGTGTATAGTGGGAAAACCAACAGAGGTCAGCTGATAAAAAAACACTATGGATTTGCAATGTATATTTATCAACATATAATGGCCCATCTCTGCAGTTTCAGTAACACAGATGTTTCAAGCTCTCAGAAACCAATTCCTCCTGAGAGAGAAGTCAGCTAGGAGCAGATGACAAGAGTGTTGTAGATACTTCTTCACAGGATAGGCAGTAAAGGAAATCAAGTCCTGTAATAAAAACCACTGTATTTATTCATCAGGAAAGAAACAGGGTTTACACATATGCTCCTAGGCTGCTCAGCGTGTTCCTAGACATGCAGAACTAATCACAGAAAACTCTACAGGATACTTACTGGGGATAAATTTGAGCTGCAGTCATTAAGCATAGATAAACTGTCCTCACAAAAAAAGTGGTTTTGATTTAGTGAATTATGTCATTCGACAAAGTGCTGGTAGAGACCTTCTGGGATTCCCATAAAGAATATGTACCTGCAATTCACCTAACTAGTTGCTAAAAGGTACTGATGTGTCCAAGAAATGACTCAGAAGAACATTTATTAGAAGGAGCTTCAGACTTTTCTAGATGTAAACACTGGGATCTACTTGTTGAGATCACTGGAGTTAAACTGGAGATGACTGTGCACTTATCTGTCTCTCTGCATAGATATCTAATTTTAGCTGAACAAACAGATCCTTTCAATGCCTAAACTCTGCACTCCTAAAAGGTGTCTTCCTTCAGGCATGGACAAAGTTTTACAGCAAATTTCTTTTAATCAGCCAGCAAAGGACGTTGATCTGTTTCCTGTTTATGCAGTGCTAAATGTATAGGCATTTACTTTGCAGGACAGAACTAATTTTAATTTAGAAGCTGCTCTAGTTGTTTTTTTTGCCTTGACCTTTTAAATACAACGTTCATGTGAAAGTGAACTGGCAGCTTCTAAAAAGAAAATAAAACATGAATAAATAGAAACATAGAAAAGAGAAGCCACTTCATTTTGTGCTCGTCCACTGTGGTATAAATCAGATGTAATTCTTTTAGTCAGTGGGACTGCATGGGTTAATATATGTCTAAATAAGAAGAAAATCTCATTTAAACTTTCCCTCAAAGCCAGTTTCATCTTAGGAAGAGGTTCATGGCTTGGGAGTCTTTTCTATGGTAAATTAGAAAAGGAAACAAAAAAGAATAGGTGGTTTGAGGGACTGGTGATAGAATAGGAAGCCTTTTCGTCTTAGCCACTGCTTCAAATGTAATGCAGATTAGTAGTGGCTGAAAATCATTCCCAGCTGGTGGCTCTTTATTGTGAAATGTGTTGTGGGTCTTAGTGTAGCCCCAAATGGACTGGTATGCAAAGGGCTCAAAAAGTACTGTTGTTAGCCAGCTTCCTTGTTGGCACCCCGAACATTGAGGTGAAGGACTAAACGGGTCAATGGCATTCGCTTTCTGCTCTCACCCCCAGATGTGGTTCCTTTCGATCAGAGCTGAAATACAACAATGTGGCAGTCTGCAAAATTGTTGTTGCCTGCAATTGTACGTGTAAGGGGTCAGCTAGCAGGACTACCATTATCTCTCATAAGCAGTAAACTTCTTGGAGTTATAAGAAGAGATATATAAATGGGTGGGGCAGAGGGAAGGAGAGGAGGACTCTTATGTCAAACCTTGCTTCAAAATGAACCTTATTTGAAGCCTTGCCTCCTTAGGTGGAATCCCAGGTAAAAAAGCTCATGATAAATTTTTTAGGACCAAGGTTAATGTCCTCAAAGAAGAAAAATATAATATTTAGTCTTGATTCCAAATGTCACAAAAGACACTTCAGCAATGAAGTGTATGGTATAGGTTATCTATAGCACCTGAATAAAAAACTGTTGATTGTGGAGCTGGAGTGAATGTTGGCAGTATCCTTAGATCTCTTTGAGTTTCCTGGTGATAAAAAGTCTCATTGCAAACCAATAAAAGAATCTGCTTCTATGAATTATAGTACAGGGAATTTATTTGGCTACTATATATATATATATATATGAAAGTAATGGGAAATTTGTATCTAACCTCACCTGTTATGGAATAGCCAAGATTAAACTGTCAGTGGAAAGTACCTATTACCCTCCCTGAATGGAGTATGGGGTTACTGGTCTGCTCTTAAGCTTTGTTGCTTGCTGAGAGAGGCTAGGGCAGGTAGATCTGCACAGGCCTTTTCTGAGCTGGTCTAGCTGATCTTCAAGCCGGTCAAAATGCGCTTTCCAGGCTTCTATGACATCTTCAAACTTCACTTGAAATTCAGAAAATACAATAATCTGGGTATTATTAGTATACTTATTCTCCCAGGATCCCATCAGTAGGGAGGTCCATGGGGACAAATCTTGATTCCCCCTGAAATCAGCAACAAAATTCCAGTTGTCTCCAAGATATGGCCCATGAGCACCCTTTGAAGTGTTTACAGTGGACTATCTCTGAGACAGTGAGGCCTACTTAGAGGTGGGGTGCCATGAGATTCTTTTAAGGGTGCCATGGGGTGCATTGCAATAAAAGTCTACACACGTTTCACAAGATAAACCCAGAGATTTCAAACAGGACTCCATAGTGTCAGAAACAATATGACCTATTGTAGTTTTTCTGTAACAGAAGAATTGCTCTATTCTTTTCCCCATAGTCAAGGAATGAATGAAAGCAAAGAGCTGGCAATTTCTGAGGGGTGCCCTGAGTTTAAAAAAGTTGAGAACCAATAACGTAGCCTAAGACAAACACACCAGCATGCACCTCCCCTCCAAACTTGGCCTAGGAATTCTAGTTCTGCAGAGTGCCTTTCACATAGATAAGGAGGCAGCAGACTACACCTCCAGCAATGATTGTGATGCACAAGATCTCAGGCTCCTCAGTGACTCACATTTTAATAGCTTAGGCATTTTACCACTTGGCCTTCTGATGTCCTTATACCAGGACACCAGGGAACAGAGGCACAAAGCCATGTGGTACAGAGGCTTCAACCCTTTCCAGGATTTGTATTAGATATAACCTGCCTAGTTAAAGTGCTGTTGTTTTAGTAGTTTATGGCACACTTGTGTAAAGCGAAGTGGTTTGAAGCAGTCATCTGATGCATTAAATAATGCTTATCTTCCCAGGAATGTTGATATTTCCCTTGAACTGCTCAATCTTTAAACAGAGTAGAAACAAAAATAACAACAACAACAAACCCTTCAGAAAAGCCAGAGCGAAAAATATTCAATACAAATTCCTAAACCTCTTGACGTATTTGTAAAACCTGAGAGTGTTACATTTCTAGGGACCCAGCCTAGAAGTTCTCCCACACTTTTCACTTGGCCAGAGTCCTTGTTCTTTTAAATCTAAGGAGAATATTTAACATTCTTCTGCTACTGCAACATCAGAAAGGTCAACGTGTATATTCTGATTTACTGACTAAGTTGATCTCTTTCAGCATGGGAGAAATAAATCATAAAATCCAAATCCAAAGCAAACAGTGGCTGCTTGGTTGAACTTCCTGTGAATTATTAATGATCCCATTCAGATATAATAGGGCTGTGATCTGCTATATCCCATTGATTGGAAGGGTAGCATTTTGGGGAAGAGAGAGGTGGCTTGTTTCAGCTGTATTTGAGATCAGTAGAATTTTTGCGTTGATTGCAATGTGAGCAGGATCAGAACTGTGTTGTAACTCCACTAGGATTCATACAGCGGCACTTTGATATCTGGAAATCAGTAGCAATTAGGTGACTTAAAAAATGGACCAGATTTGGTTATTTATACCTAATTGCATACAAACTATGAGCTCCATGTAGAAAAGCAGATGTTAGGAGATCTCTTTGGGTATATGTCTGGAATACACACCTGAATAACTTAGCCATTACTGGAACTCACTGTTGTTCCACTGAAAAAACACCAGAAGGATCATTTCAAAGAAGGGAAGCAACTTCTTAGCAAAAAAGCATAAGGACCCTAAGAGCATAACTCTACTGAACTACTAAGAACACCATCTACTTAGTTAAATTATGGCAGCTTTTGGGGTGATGTTAATGAAAAAATGTACAACTAATTTGGTGTCAACAAAACCTCTAGAGACACAGCTAAAGTCAGAAAAGAGTGCCAATATTATCCATAGCCTGCTGGGACTTGCACATGAGTCAAGGTGCAGAAGAAGTATATATTGGGTTTAGAAATACAGTTTACCCACTTTTTAGTAAGGGAAAGGCAAACACATTAGGGAAAACCTTACAGACATCTAGCTCCATTTCTGAACATCTGCAGTTGCCTATCACATATTTGTATATTTATGAAGATAAGATTTTGTGGCCTAAAAAAGTATCAAATAACTTTGAAAAATCATGTGTTTGGAAATACAATACAGATTTTATTTATAAAGCCTCACACACAAGAGCCTCTGGGAGCTATTTTATAGTAAAGTTCAAATGAAATATGATAAAAATCAAATCAAACCAAAGCTCATTCATTGTGCACCAAACAAAACTGTTCAGGTTTCAGCTTTGGTTTTAAAGCCAGAAAGGGAATTTGCTTGATGAATTTCTGTTGCTTCTTAGAATTCCAAATCAGACGACCACAATTGCTAAGAGAATGATTTACAAACAGTTTTGATTTAAAAGCTGATGTTGTCATGAGACCAGAAGTGCAAGATTAAAAGAATTACTTTGGAAGCTGAAACAGTCCCAGGGATAAATAGCATGGATTTGGTGATTAGTTTTAAGGGTCAACAATGTAATTTTATCTACAGGGCCTGTTTTTCAAGTAGGCAAGCAACAGCGTCTGCAAAAATGCACATACAATTGCCTGCTTAATTTTCAGACACAATTACTGAAATTGCAAGCATAGTTAGATACACTAATGCCCATATGCCCAGAAACCTAATTTATGTGCCCAGCAGAAGTAACTCTGAACAAATTGCTCGTAATTTGGGGTAGGTTAATGTACATGCAATTGCATGGGTTTTTTGAAATGCAGGTTGAAATATTGTTTTGATAGACAAGAGGTAAGAGGTTTCTACTTGCTGATCTAATGTCAAAATAGATCTGCTAGACAGAAGGATCAGTTACAATTTAAGGTAAAATATTTTTAAAACCAGCCGGCCTTAAAGTCACATTATTCTTCCTCCTGCTTTCTCCTTCCTAACTGTAATGTGTTTTTAGCATTAAAGGTGCTTTGGCCAGTGCCCTTTGAAACGCTAAAGAGAAATGAATACTTTATACTAAAATCTGGGTTTCCAGTGGTATAAGAGCTTTATAGAGCAACAATTATTGATGCCTAGCTGATTTCAAGAGAGCAGCTGCAAAATCAGGTTGGGAATGAAGTGCATATGGAAAACAAGGTGATAATCAGAATTATGTGAATCTTGTGACTTTTGAGTGCTGCAATCACTTAGAAATAACCTATATAAAAGTTTCCAACACAAACACATTTTTCTAAATGATGGTCCTAGGATCCAAAACTAAAAATAGTACAGAAACCATTATCTTTCCCTGGGGGTATTATTCTATGTGTGTCGGGCATAGATTTGAACAATAAGCCTACCACTTTCTACAAAGCCCAATCAGAAAAGCTATCATAAAATAAGACAGTGAAAAAAGCATTTCTATCAAGTAAAGAGTTTTGTTCTATTTCTTGATGCACACACATTTATTAAAGTGGACCCAAGAAACCAATTTGCATTTTTTTAGAAGCAAAGGAAAGGAACATATGCAAAACTATAAGCAAATCAAGCATTCAGGTAACGTATAAGGGCTCAATGTCACTTTAATAAGAAGCTGATTAAAGCACACCCCTGCATATGCTAGTACTTTTCTTGGGGCTTTGTAATTTTTCTTTGATATTAATTTGTTGGCTAATATTGACTTACGTATTATAGACCCTCCATATTATCCAACAGAAACCAACCACAGATTTCCCCCAGTTTTGGAATCCTGTTCCTAACAGTAGTAAGCTCCAGATCCTTTGGAGTAGATTGAAAATCTCATGCTTCCCCTAATCTATATGCCCTCAGTGCACCTATTTGTGCTTTCACATGATAAGAGAAAATATCTGCTTGTCATTTGATCTGCCTAGTTTATTTATTATGTACATTTTTAGCATGCAGTTTAACAAATAAATAAATATTATATTTATGATAGAGCTTTCTTGCATTAAATGATAACACTACACTTTTTACCTTAACCAGTATGTGTCCCTACCTGTAACTGAGAAGCCGTATGTGAAGATTTGGGATGGAGTCCTGGCCTCATTGAAGTCAATGGGAGTTTTGTTGTAATGTTGCTAGTGGGACTGCTGTTTTTCTTTGTTTTTTTTGTGTTGTGCAAGGTAGATCTTATAAAGACGGCTTATATTAACAATGAGAGCCAGAAAAGAGAAGCCTAGTAATTTTATAGCTTTATTAAAAAGAGAGAGAGAGACAGAGCTGTAATATTGCCAGATAAGAGCATAGCTGAAACAAGTACAGCATTATAAAATGTCATTTATATATTATGAAGAGAGCACTGCTGTAACTGCATTCAGTAAAGAGATGTTCCAGAAGCCCTGTGATCAAATGGGAGAAATGGAGATGTGAGTCATAACTGTAGTTCAGGATGCAAAACAACTTATGCAAAGCTACACAAAGTCATGCAGTTAAACTCCCTCATGTCCTGGTAATCCTCCTAGAAGGTCCTAGGCACAGTAAAGCATCATACTTGTGCTGGAAGGCAAAGCTAAACCCAGCTCTTTCAAAATCCTTAGGATTTAGGTGCCTGATGGTTGACACCCCCAAGTTGGAAATGATTAGCATATACTCTCAGATATGAAATTTCCTGTGACCTTTGGGATGTGTAAACTGTGGATTCACATTTTGCATTTCAGCTCAATCTGTATTTAGGACAGGCAGCAAAGATGGATTTCATAGCCCACAAAAATTACAGATGCAACCTTTGACAATGGGACCTTTGAAATGGAAATTTGCTAGGCTAAAGGAAAATTACGTTTAAAAAGTACCCCCTTCATTAAGCACTCAGGCAGTTTGTTTGCTGAAAATTTTTTAATTCAAGCGTGTCTTTGCAGAGAGAAAGACTAGCATACCACTTTGTGCACTTATGTCCCAGTTGGCCACGTATACCATGTAATTACTTGGTAAATGAATGTGCAACCGGGTGGGGGCGTTGTTTTGTTCTTTTTTTAAAGAAACTGTTACTTTCTACCTGTTTTGAAAATAGGAACATAATTGCCAACATCTGTGTGCCACAGAGGACCTTCTCCCATCTGCCTTTTGGCACAGCTGCTTTCCCAGCTTCATGTAGAAGCTGGGAAAAAACATCTCTTGAATATGAATAAACACTCCAAGGGAAATTCTTCCACCATTCAAGGCAATAGAACAGTAGCCACTATTTTAAGTGTGGTTAGATCAGTACACTTTAGCCCCTGTTTGATTAAAGGGGGGAATATTCTATTGCTTAAAATTGCAAGTAAAGTTTTATTTTTTAAGTTTTAACAAAACCTGATAAAAATAGGAGTGTTTTCGTAGATGTTTAAAGTTTTCCTAGATTTTAATGAACTCAATCCTTAAATTGTACATCCTTTGGGCTAGATCCAAGACAAGGCTTAAGGGCCTTCAATTTAGGTGCTTTCCTATAAAGCCTGTTATTAGGTGTTGTCATGAACATGGTTGGTCCTAAATGTGCTTTCCAGAAATGGGGCCTTTCCAGAAATTAAGCTACAGGCTGGAGTGGGGGTGGGGGGCAAACTCTTCAATTGTCCTGTTGGAGTTAGGCTATTATGCAGAAAGAAATGCACAATGTATGGAGCGAGGAGGAGAATACATGGTTTTGCAATCTACTGTGAGAGAATGAAGCAGGGAGGAGGAAAGTTTTGGGTTCTAGTCCATGATCTCATAATTACTTATGCATTTTGCATTAAGCAGTCACTGGATTAAAAAAATAAAAATCCTGGGAGTAGAGCCAGAATCCAGGTCTCCCCTCTTCTGCATGGGAATCCTAACCATAGGGCTACAGGGTTATGCTATTTCTTGTGCTCTTCCTGGACCCACAAATCTTGTATTCCTTTTGGCCCAACAGATCACTCTAAACAGGCAGTGAGGAGCATCCTGCTCTTCCCCACCTGTAGCTGTTGGTTAGGCTACTCTCCTTGGAGACAGATGTAGGTCTGAATCATTTTGACTGAAGAAGTCATAGGAACATGGCCTTGGCTTCCCAGGGCAGTGTTCTAACTATTAGGCTTTATTATATAAAGGAGCTCATCACCCCTAGTTGTGCTTTAATAAAAGAAGCAGGTATGACTACATTTTGGCCATGCTGTTGTGCTAGGTGTGCTCTAAGCATGCCCACTTGACTGGACCACTCCATAGACTTAAGTACCATTCAGCCTAGTTTCTGCATCCCATGGTATGTAGTTGCTCAGATAACTGGGCACACACTGTACAACCACAGCTCCAGGTATCTAGGTAACTCTCAGAACAAACAAGGAGATGCCTAGTGAATTTTATGTTCATCTGTTCCAGGGTAAGATAGCCACTAAACAGGGCTTTGGGGCTAGTAGATTCCTGAAGTCCATCCAAGTCCTGCTCTTTGGCACTTATGGCCTTTTCTAAATCTAGCCCTTTGTGCTAGAATCATCCTATGGCCACAGACCCCGTCCTTCCAAGTGTTCTGGGTAGAGAAGCCTCAGTGAAGTCAATGGGTCTGTGTGGCACAGAGATCCGATGTGCATGGTGCTGTTTCGGGTCTACATTTGAATTGCATTTAGCACCAGGAGTACTGATTCTGAATGGGGCTTCTGCACACAGCTGTAATCTAGCCATTAAATAATAACACTAATGATACTTGTCTAAGTGTGTGCATATTTCATGCAAGCTAACAGAGGTGGCAACATAAGCAAAGCAGCTCTTCCACCTTGTGGTTAAACAGAATATTACTCCCAGCGTTTTGCATTAAGTATCAGAGTCAGAGATCACTTATGGACAGTCATATTAAACAGACAAATCACACAAACCCCCACTGCAACAGCAAATCCTCACCTGTAAGTGAGTACTAAATATATTAATGTCACCCATATGAACATATAGATGGTAAGTGTAATGTGTATGTATGCATGTAAATAAGTCAATGCAGTTATGTTGCCCTCTAGCGACTGCTGCCCTCAGATGATCTAAGACCTGGTAGCACAACAGCTGACACAAATCTCCTTTAGCTCACCCCGTAAAAGCCTATGTTTATTGCAAATTGAAAGCTTTATCATGCTGATAGTGAAATGGTAATTGAACAGGAGATTACTATGGAGATTAAGAAAGTGCACTTTTTAAATGGAGAATATTAACCCACTGCACTCAGCCAATATAAATGGAGCTGGGAAGTATACCAGTACAACATAGAGATATTGAGTAACTACCCTTCTTCCCACTCTATAACCCTTCCACCCTCAACTATTTGCCCATTTCCACCTGGCTATTTAAGCAATCATGCTATTCTTTGCAGGTTCCATTAGGGGACAATTAACTGCAATATGGGTCCAGCATCCCAAGTTAATCACCCCAGAATGAAGCCCACATTTAAAAGCTGTAATTAAATGTCAATTCTGTACTAATATAATCAAAGTATAAGCAGATATATAATTTTGCAGCAAATGCTCGAGATTTTCGCTGTGTGAAACAGTGGAATGCACTGGCTAACAGACTTTGGAGCCAGTAAGTGAATATTAATGTTTTTAATGGTCCTAAATTGCACTTCATTTCTGAGGCAGGATTAGCTTGGTTATGTAAGAGAGACTGATTTGGTTCAAGAAAGAATAGCAAGGCATGAAAAGAATAAGCTGTTTAAAATCTATGTCTGCTTCTTTTCAGCTGTTGCTTGCCTTTGAAGAGTGGCTTATTAATTATTGTTATAATCCTAAGCATCATTATTATTATCCCAGTAGCACCAAATGTCACCAATCAGGATTGGTGTCCTGTTGTAGTAGGTGTGCTCTACAAGCACAGGGCAAAAAACAGTCCTCACATGTGATGTTCCTTTTTCATCACTCAATTTACAACAGTCTACGTGTCAGATTTGTTACCAATATAAATTACCAAAGTTGCTGGGAGTTGCTGCAGGTAGGAATTTGACCTACTGGTTCAGTAGTGGCCTCTGTCTATTCAGAGGTGTAACTACCAATTTTGGCCCACTGATGCTGTTGAGTGCTAGGGTGGAGGTACAGAGAGCTGCAGGATGTTGCTAGTACTCTGCTTGCCCCACCCCAATAACGCTACTGTAATTATGTTTTCAGTTTCTTTTGCTCTTCAATGGTTTGACAGAATTATGCCTATTTATGGAAGAGAAATAACGTGGTTTGTACTGTAGCATGCTTTGCCTTGCTTTTGGTTGGCAGAGGAAAGACTATTCACTCTGAGACCCTAAAAGATTAGATTATTGGAATCTTATTTATAATTAGGGCTGTATCTGGCACATTTCAGATCTGGGAACAAACTTTCCCCAAAAATGAGGCTGTTCAGTTATAGTGTTCCAGATGGGACTAATTACTGAGATAAACAAGAGCTGCTGAGATTAGATCTGCATTTGAATCTAGTCTCCCACCAACTTGTGAAGGGAGTTAGAAATGATCTATCCCTATGATCCAGCTCAGGTCCATATCTGGTTATAAACATTTTTTTATTATTACAATGGCAAACACATCAAAGCTTTTCATTGTTTTAAATTAATTTTTCAAAACAAACAACAAACCAAGAAATCTGACAGCTAGCCAATGCCCAGAATAACACAATCTGTTTCTTCAGCTATTTTTATATCACTGATAAAGGCTACTAGTCTGAACAATCTGTGGGACTGTCTACCTCCAAGATGCTAATTTTAAGCGTGAGATTAATTCTGGTGAAAGGAGTTGAACTGAGATCCCTAAAAGTTGAAGTTTATCTTTTTAACAGTCCAAGTGCAGGGCAGAAAACAGATTGGGAAGTTTCTTTTCTTTTTCCAGCCTCTACATGCACAAGTGCTGCAACCTGACCAAAAGGTAACACCTCCAGGAAAGGATGGATTATAGTAGCCGCAGGATTTTTATTTGACATAAGGCCATTCTGTCATCTGATGACATGCCAGTTTATCTTGGCAAGGATCCCAAGACTTTGTGCTTCTATTACATATTTCAGCCAAGGATTACAAATGACTTTACAGAAATGGATGAGAAATCATTACCTTCATTTTACAAACAGGGAAACTGAGGTGTGGAAATGGTATGTGAATCAAACAAATACACAGACACAGCAGCTGAGTCTGGAAGACAACACTAATTCCAGCACTATGCTTACTATGCTATGCTATAGTTACCTCTAATTTTTAGCATAAGGCCACCATGCTGTCTCTTGGCAGGATGACATTGCAAAGAGGTGTGACACTTTTTTGACATATTGTGTCACAGCATGATGGCATTCTGATGCCATGTCAATCTGCTGAACCAAACTGTCATCAATCTCTGTCTTCATGCAATGGTGTTTTGACATAACCGAATGACATTTGTATACACAGTGCAGTTGTACCATGTTGCAGGTGAGGATATCTTGATGTAACAAAATGTTTTCACATGTTTCTCTGCCTCAGTGTTTTCACGCTTGTATCTAATAGTACAATCAACCTAATGTCAGTGGCCATCTAATAGTGTGTTAGTATGTGGCTGCTACGGGTGTAAGGAGATAGTACTGCAGTCCTGTCAGCAATTCAAAGCTGTCCACGTTTAAATCTTCTGAAAGACCCAGTTCTACCTACTTACAATAAGTCTAGCTGATTTTTATTAAAACCCCTGTTGTTCCCCTTCCTCTACCCTATGTCTATTTATGTGTCTGTCCTTATACATCAGAAGAGGCAAGAATTTCTTAGTGCAGTATCTTTTACTGGGCCAGCTGCACAGTTGGGATAGAGTTAGACAAGCTATTGAATACAAGATGTTCTTCATCGGGTCTCAGATCAAAGCTTGACCTGATGAAGACTGTCTAGCATTCGAAAGCTCGTCTAACACTATCCTAACCATGCAGTTGGTCCAATAAAATATATCACACTAATTGAGTCCTTGTCTCTTGTATGATTCCTGGACTACAGCAACATCACTCTTACTGCAATGTCTTCACTACAAAGATTGTCCCATTACAGATGCCTCAAAAGTGTCTAGCTCTTCTTGGCACTACCATATACCAGCATGGCTGATGCTGCCATCACGTTTTTAATGAAGCCATCCCACTGTATGGGGACATTACACAAATCCTTGGCTGTAGGGCTGATAAGTTCATGTTTTCCTGAAAGCCTCCAGCTCCCAGAGTCTTGTGATTTCAGAAGAGCCGTAGCTTTTGGTGGGTTATTTTTTTGGTGGTGGAAATGAAACAGTTTCTTTGCTGAAGATGGGGGCAGAGGGTGCACTAGTGCACTTGCACCCACTCTTGGATTCCTACTCTACCCCAAATTTAAAACCAAGTGCATGGCAGTGGCAGCAGCATTTCTAGTCAGGCAGTGCTGAGGGAGTCACTTGATTTCATGGCTTATTATAATCTGCCAGTTTCTTCTAAACTCTTCATTGCACAGGTGTTGACGGCCCCCTCTCCTTTTAAACTGTCTTGATGTTCCACCCATCAAGCTAGCCTTTCCTCTGCAGCACGGCTGTCTGTGACCTGCTCCTGGTAAGGACGCTCCTATTTTGCAGTCCTGCTGGTTGTTTTTAGCTCATTCCAGTGAAGCCATGTAGGTTTGTGCTTCCATCTTAGATGGGACGATGCAGCCCCCGAGCCCGGCGTTCATTTGGAACTGGAGAAAAATGCATGTTGTTTTTATACGGGATGCAGCCCCTCACCATCTGCACCCCCTACATCTGCTCACGGCTGCAGACAAAAAGCCTCGAGCCCCTGCAGTGCTCAGGGCAAAGCCAGGCGAGCAAAGAGCAGTCCCACTGGCTTGTGCGTGCTTGAATTTACACTTCTGGAGTCAAGGCCATGACAGGGGAGGGCCTAACTCATAGAATCATAGAAGCAGAGTTGGAAGGGACCTTGTAGATCTTCAAGTCCTACCCCCTGCCTGGGATCATGGTTTTCTCTGATTTAAAAAAAAAAATCCCCAATTTTTGGTTTAAAAAAAGTAACTCAAAACTCCTATATCGGTACATATACTTTTATATATCTAGATATAGCTATATCTAGATATAGCTAGATAGTGATATTTCATTTTTATCACAGAAAAATGTGGATTTTGGGTTACATTTTTAATCAAAAAATTGGGGATTTTTTTTTTTAATCAGAGAAAACCAACATTCCTGCTCACGAGCTTTGAAAAACGCCTCCGGCCAGTTTTCAGGCCCCCTTCTCCTATTATGGCGCCTGAGCAGGCGGGGACTACAACTCCCAGCATGCCGAGCGGCCCTCGCGTGCCGCCCCCCCCGGGCTCTAAGATTGACAGACCCCATAGCCAATCGAACGTTAGTACAGCCGGTGGGGGCAGGGATGCACCGCGCGCTTTCTCTTGTCGCAGTGCATGCCGGGAATAGTAGTGCCTCGCGGGGATTACAGTTCCGGCCGCACTGATATGGCCGCCGCGCATGCGCAGAGGCTCCCAGCGACCCCCGTGCGTGGCAGGAAGCGGAAGGAGGCCCGGCGGCTCGAGAACTGACGTGTCTCTCGTAGTCGCCGCTTGCTGTTCGCCTGCTCTTTGCCCGGCGCCGGCGGCCGCCATGGGGAGTGAGTACCGGCGCGGCCTCTCCCCGGGCCCCTGGCAGCGGCGGTGGGGAGGGGGGAGCCAGAGCCTTCCCGCAGAGTTCCGCTCTGACGGGCCCGGTCCCCGGAGCCGTTAACGCGCGCGGGGACGGTGTCCTGGAGGGGACCCCCTTCTTTCAGCCGCGTTCCGAGGTCGCTTCTGCCCCCCCGTCACCCGGGGCTGCGCCGGGGCCAATCAGCGCGTTCCCCGGGCCCTTGGGGCCGGCAGGCCCCCCCGCCTCCCGGTCCCGGGCTCCGGAGCCTTTAACACGCGTGTTGGATGCTGCCCTGTCCGGGCTTGGGCTCTTGTGAAAGTGACTTGTCCTGCATCTCTGTGGGAGGGTTGCAAGCACCTTTTGCCATCCTGGAGTTTGTGCGGGGATGGCAAGGCGCGTGGTGTGAGTGTTGTTGGGTTTGGGTCTTTTTTTGAACCTTGAAAGCCTATCTTGGAGGGGCAAAATGCTTCCCTGTGTCCCTTCCACCTTGGAGGGGTTCAAGGCTTTCTAACAGGTTCCTTTTTTCATGAGCTGAGGGGAGTGCTGAGGTTTGCCTTCCTCTCTCAGAGGAAATGTTTTGCTCTTGCGCAGCGGTTCCCAATCTGTGGTATGTGTTAACAGATTTATTGTAATTACTTTAAATGACCAAAATTTGCTGGTGCTACTTAAGGTTGAACTGAAAAGTTTGCTGGTGGTAGTTGAGGTCATATCATTTTACATTTGTTGTGTCATTTTTGTCATAGTGTCATATCGTTTTACATCATTTTCCCAGACTGCTGGAGTTTGGGAACTGCTGCCCTAGAGAGCAGTTTCATGCATAAGTCCTTTGAGATGGAGTAACTTTGCCCAAATTCAGCTGTGTGGCCCAACTGCATCTTCTGCTTGACATGCCAAGGCCGCGTCTAGACGAGTGTGGCTGCGTGGTGTCCATGGTGCCACTTACTGCACGTTCAGCTCTTCTCTGCAGTGCAAGAACAGAAAGCCACGCAAAATAAAAAGAGTGGCACATGCAGGGGCAGCATTTGCCACTCAGAGCCAGTGTCTGGCTGTTCAGAGCCATGCTTTGGCTACCAACCAGGCTCTGAGCATCAGGATTGTTGCTGCTGCAGCCCCAGGACCCCAGGTAAGGCTGCTGGGGCCAGCCCAGTGCTGGCTGCAGCCTCCTGTACCCCACCTGGGGTAACCTGCTGTGCGCCAGAGGACACATGGCACAGGGGGTCCCCAGGGACAGCTAGAGGCAGCAAAGAGGTGTGCCTTGGCTAGTTGTTCCCAGGGAACCAAATGGGCCATGTCCACACGGACACAAACAAGTGTCTGTTCTCCCATTATTCTTCCAACATCATATTAAGGAAGTAGCCATTCTAAATACAAAGTAAAGAGCATGTTTGTGTCTCTTGAGGGGGGTGGAAAAACATCACTTAGCAAAACTTACAGGCTTTTTTTTTCCTGCCATCCTTCTCAACAAAGATAGTCAGAAAACACCCAGAATCGCTTCCTGTAACATTCCACTCGTTCTCATTCTTGTCAGTGCGGTTATCCATATGGGGTTAGGGTGTGAAAGCCCTAAGCCCACAACTGGAATCCTGAAGACTTGTAAAAACTAACTTTTCAGATTGTTTTATCAAGTTTCAGTGCCTAGTAATCAAGTTTGCAATCAATTTCATACCTGTGTTTCATTTGCCTTTTTAACTTGTTGTTTTGCAGTAAAATTTCTGGAAGTAATCAAGCCTTTCTGTGTTATCTTGCCTGAAATCCAAAAGCCGGAAAGGAAGGTATGTTATTGAAATTGTCCTTCATCATTCTTTATTTGTGAAAGATAAGATGTATAAGGCCTAGCTGATAGGTTTTGAACTGACATGACTGTAGTGGTCAGTAATGTGATTGTTTTTAACTGAAATAGTTATAGTAGTATTACCCTTGCAGCTGTGAGTATAATGGTATTGATATAAAAAGTACCTTTATGTACTGGTGCATAACTGCATCTATGCTAAAAGTACTGTGGTGAGCAATTGTTTTGGTAAATATAGCTAAAACAGTCAACTTTGTAGATCAGGCGTAAGTTATGGCTATGCATGTGAGACACACAAACTTGTATACCTAAAAATTAAACTTAAAATTATCTTTTTCTCTAAAATGCAGCTAATTCAGACAATCTTAGTTTGGTACTAAAAGCTTTTTTTTCTTTAGGATATTAAATTATAAGTATCAATATCAGTAAAAACAGTGGAATTACCTTATTGTTTACTTATGCTTTTTTAATTGAATAGAAGTTTAAGTAAAGATTTGGCACTTTTTTCCTTTCAAACCTCTGCACAGTATCAAAGGGATGAAAGGGGGATTGGCAGTTTTCTTCAAGAAGCCTATATTTACTTATCTTGTAAAGGGTGGAAAAGTAGAATGAGCTGAGGCTGCTATCAGAGTTTACTTAACTGGCTTAATAGATCAGACATTGACAGTGACAGCTTACTCAGTATAATTCTCCCTTTTATCTCTCTTGCTTTAGATTCAATTTAAAGAAAAAGTGCTATGGACAGCTATCACTCTTTTCATCTTTTTAGTATGCTGCCAGGTATGTGTGTAACAGTCCTTCAACCCTTCCTAAAATTATGGACTTGGTTTCCCTTATTTTAATTTAACCTCACTTCCCTTTCATTGCATGGACATTCAGATTCCCTTGTTTGGTATCATGTCATCAGACTCAGCAGATCCTTTCTACTGGATGAGAGTAATTCTGGCTTCAAACAGAGGTATGATCCCATTTCTTGGGGAAATTTCTCACTTCCTAGTGCATGATTTTGTTGTATTTCTAGTTGCTACATAATTTGGCTCCATTGAACATTTGGGGCTTATCTTGGTTTGCAGGTTTTTAGTAATGAAGTTTAATATCTGAATTAAAGCAATAAACACAGGTAAAATATAAAACAAACAAATTTGGGGATTAGAGCTAGCATAAACAGTATCAAAAATTCCATATATGGATGAGCATATGTCTTCCATTGCAGATATCTACAGTGTAGCCAAATAGCCTTTGAAAACAAAAGGGGAATGAGACGGCTCTAAATTCTGCAGCAAGTACAGTGCATTTGAATGCAGTTTCCCAGCTATGTGATAGCCTTTTAGTTTTGTTTTAGTGACACCTTTGAGTGAATCATGGGGCAGAAAAATCCTTAGTGGTTGGTGTAGTCTGGCTGGTTGTTCACTGAAGATTTTTTTTTTTTTTAATGCTGATACAATTCAAGTGAAGTATAGTCACTTCAATATACTTTGATACCAGTCTGTGTGCGTGCGCATGCGCACACAAGTATATATAACATCAGTTTTCAATATCTGTTAACTATAGTGCAATAGGAAGGGAAGAGACTACCGTATAACTTTGGAACACTTGTACAGTTGCTCATTTCTGTCCTCAGAACTCCTTTGGATGTCCTTTGTTTTTTTTTTTTGTTTTTTTTAAAAAAAAAGTGAAAGAAGCTTTATATCATCTAAACCTGGCATACCTGTTGAAAAAGGATTGATCTTATGATTCTGAAAGCTCTGAGGGGTGATGCTATGATGCGTGGTTTAAACTGATTTTCATCAAGCTTCAATTTCCACTGAAAGCTTTTATTTTTAAACTGACTTAGACTTTATAATTTTTATAAAGTAAAAAGTATTATTTTTAATTCTGTGTCACATTAGTTCACCCTGGTGAGGTAACCCTGTCAGTTTTTGCCATGGAAATGGCTGGACTGCATTGATTTGGTTTCATTCCACTTTCTGCATATGACAGGTACATTGATGGAGCTGGGTATTTCACCCATTGTCACTTCTGGGCTCATCATGCAGCTGCTGGCTGGTGCCAAGATAATTGAAGTTGGTGACACCCCAAAAGACAGAGCTCTCTTCAATGGAGCGCAGAAATGTAAGTAGCAACTGATAATGAAGGAGGTTCTTATAGAATGCTTTTTCTTTTCTTTCGGAGGGGGCCTCACTGTAACAATGGAAGCAGTAAGCTGTGAACTTAACCCTGTGACAAATCGTAGAGTCTGACATACAGGTCTCCCTTAGTGATAGCGCCTTGATTCCAAATCAATACTCTAGTGCTCTAATTTGTTGTTGGATTGCTGTTTGGCCTATTATCTAGTAAGCTTCAGTCACATTCCTAGTGGATATGTGTCTAAGTCCCTCTGCACATACAGCAGAGAAGCCAAGCATTTAATGCGTGTTGGAAAGCCAGCCCTCAACCCTGCCTGCCTAGAAATGGTCCCTTGCTTAGGATTGAAGCATATTTGCAGGGCAAAACAATGAGGCAGTTCTTTGTTGCAGATTCATTCTTGTGACTCTTGATATGACTCTTTGCAATAAGCGGTCCTGTTAGTGCCCCAGTGGTAAATTTTTAGATAACTTTAGTTATGTCTTCATTGCAACTTGTGAAATAAATAAGGGGAACACACACAAATCTGTTTACTGGGGGGGAAAAAACCTAATCTAAAATGCTTAAGAATCAGCTCAATAGCTTATTACTCAAGATATTCTTAAAAGTATTTCCTGCAAGCATGGAAACTTTTCTGCTTCTTGTCTTATGACAGTTTTCTCTCACTGTGGCTATGAAATATTTGTAAGTGTTGTAGTGTCTTACAGCTGATTTCACTGACTAAAATTCAGTTTAACTTAGGAAAGGAGTTAATGAAACAGTCCTCTAAATTCAGAGCCTACAATGAAAAACCTCTGTTACTTAGTCTACTTTCTCCTGGGTATAAATCTCCAGACTAAACAGCCAGTGCTTTTTCTTATTCTACAGTGTTTGGCATGATTATTACCATCGGTCAGTCTATCGTCTATGTAATGACTGGGATGTACGGAGATCCATCGGAGATGGGTGCTGGTATCTGTTTGCTTATCACAATTCAGGTAATCCTTATACCAGACCATACGTGTCATTCCTCAACATTATGCTCCCTTTTTAGCCTGAGTGTAGAAGGTGTGAACAAACAGCCTCAAGGACCATTGTCCATTTCTAATGGAGTAAAAAGAGATCAAGACACCAGTGTCTGCCAACTAAATCGGATTTTTGCTGCTTAACCTCTGGTGATTTTCTTTTTTGCTACCTCCAGTAGCACAAAACACTTGTACAGAGTGAGCATTGTTAGGAAAATAAAAAGGGTGAAGCCTTGAGTGAATAATGCTGTTTTCTTTCCTGCAGCTTTTTGTTGCTGGATTGATAGTTCTGCTATTGGATGAGCTTCTGCAGAAAGGCTATGGTCTTGGCTCTGGCATCTCTCTCTTCATTGCTACTAACATTTGTGAGACTATTGTATGGAAGGCATTCAGCCCCACCACTGTGAACACTGGTCGAGGTAACATATTTTATTCTCTGTGGTCTTTACTCACATTAGGGCTTATTTATGTAGGATGAAGAGGCTACCCTTGTACATTTACATTCCTTCTTCCACATTCTGAAGCATCAGTTACCTAAATTTCCTATTCATAGCACTGTGGTGAACATCCAAAGCACATTTGAGTTTTAGAGAGATCTTATTTCTGAGCCCAAAAAAGAAGAAAAACAATGTGGCAAAATAACCATCAAAAGCTGCTTCTGATTTCTTAACCTGTAGCATTTATCAAATGGAACCCCAGTTTTATAAGGGGAATGTTCGCATGGTAGGTGTAAATTCCATAAAAGTACCCTATGGTACTGCAAGGAGAGCTGAGGTGAAGGAAATAGAACGCTCTAATTTTGTAACATAGTACCTGCTTATGGAAAGGCAGCCAGTTTGAGGTGTAAAAATAAGCTGCGAGTGTTTAATCCTTAACCTGCAGCTTTTTCCACTTGTATTGTTTTTGCCCTTTAAGTGTTCAGAGTACTCGCACCACTTTTAGGATTACTGGTTACATGTATGATTAACAGAGCCTGGTAGGAGGGATGGTAATCCTGAGGATTGTGGGTAAGTATGGAATGTAAGATTGCCCAAAAGGGGCCATCTGAGTCTGCTGCTGCAAGTGCCACTGATTCAAAGGAGACTCTTTTTTTTTTCCAGCAGGGGTCAAAATTGTTTGCTTTGTGAGCGTTGGGTTCTCCTGAAGTATAAAAGACAGCTTGGATTAGGGAAAAACAAAGTCGCATTGGTAAAACCCAAGGCTGTGGAAGAATAAGTTTTGAGTGTCATAACTACAAAAAAAAAAAAAGAAAGTACCGTGTCCCTCTGAAATGTCACTTAGTCATTTTGGCTTTGATTCTGTAATACTGCATTGCCCTTTGTGCTTATTGCTTGTTTTGTGGGAAATCTGGGTTTCTGAATAACTTTGCTTAGCAATGCAGTTCCAAAACTATTTTGAATAATGATTCAGTTTTCCAAGATATGCTGCTTTCTGCAGCTACTAAGTGCTCTGTTGTCATTGCTAAATTCCTTTATTTTATACAATTGTTACTTCATGTTAAAGTGTATTCTTTGGCACTGTGGTAAAAAAGCTATGCGGTATGAAATCCATGTTTGGACTATTAGCATCTGGACTTAGTAGCATTTTTCCATATTCATTTGTTTTCCTATAGCAAGTGTGTGGCCTGACCAGTTCCTTGGAGGTCTCTGGTAAAACTTGTTAGTGACGGCAGATTTAGTACTTTTAAAAGCAAATACTTTTAAAATCCTATTCTACAGTGTATTTCCAAACCCTAGTTAATAGGACAAAGTCTCAAGGTCACAAGATATCTGAACTCACTTCCTGGCAATTTCTTTCTCTTTTAAGGAATGGAGTTTGAAGGCGCCATCATTGCTCTGTTTCATCTGCTGGCTACTCGTACAGATAAAGTCAGAGCTCTCCGTGAAGCATTCTACCGCCAGAACCTTCCCAACCTCATGAACCTGATTGCCACCATCTTTGTCTTTGCAATTGTCATTTACTTCCAGGTCAGTTGGAACTGAGAACGTTGTCTAAAAAGTGCTTGTTATGGAAATAATAAAGGATTGCATGGCTCACTATATTTATATACGTTACCTGGTATCACTTGCATTTTCATGTGCTTTGGGTAGAGACTTTAGAAATGCTTCAGTACAAATAAAATTAGTTCAGTGTTTGGTGGTTCCGTTCTTCCACGAAATTTTGATGTGCTGAGTGTTCTAAAGCTTGATTTGCTTTCAGGGTTACATTTCACCTGCTGATGTGTTCAGAAGGCTTCTTGCTTCTGGTACTCAGTTACCTGATCTGCAGAGGCTACAGGCTTCTATACTTGGCTTACTGTATCCACCAAAGGCTTGTAATCTGTCATTACTCTCCAGCAGAGCTGATGGATATATGTATTGTAGTAGACATTACCAAAAAGACCAGGCCATTTTGATAGAAAACACCTTAGACTTTTTAAAAATCTGTGTCCTTTCATTGTTGAATGGAGCAAAAAGTCCACAAACAGGAAATAAATGTAGTTTACTTTTAAAGCTTCCTCCCCTGGGCACTGGAATTGTGTACCAGCAAACTGAAGATTTCCCATTAAGAACTGTGGCATTTAATACGTTTGTATTTTTAAGCTGTGTTGCCCAACTGTAATTGTTCCTAGGTCTTGGCAGAAGTTTAAGTGGATGGCTTAGCTGGCAGAGCACATGACACCTGCAGGCTTCCCAGCAAGACTTTTGATGAGGTCTTGTTGAAATAGTGGGCTGCTGTACTCTGTATCTGTATGTCAACTCTAAAATATAATGATGGATTTTCTTCTGATTATTTTAGGGCTTTAGAGTGGACCTCCCCATCAAGTCTGCCCGCTACCGTGGCCAATACAACACTTACCCTATCAAGCTGTTCTATACTTCCAACATTCCCATCATTCTTCAGTCTGCCCTGGTATCCAATTTGTACGTGATCTCCCAGATGCTGTCTGCGCGCTTCAGTGGCAACTTGTTGGTTAGCCTACTGGGTACCTGGTCTGTAAGTATTTGGCTGTTTTCTATAATCTGCTGTATAAGGGTCCCACTTAAATGCCCAGCCTGGGAGACAGCCTTTCTAAAAATAAGGCCACTTATTCACAAGCAGAATTATTCATCCTAAGACTAATAGTCCAGCCTCTGATGTTTTTTCCTTTGTTGTTGACTGTAGAGTATGTAGCTTTCTCCTTTGAATATATATGTACAAACTCTAACTGGTTGGGTTTTCTTCCTCCTTTGCTGACCCTAATTCATTTGGTTCATGTGTCACTATATTTTGCTATGTCATTGAAAAACTGCTCTTATTAGAAAAACTCAAATCCCTGTGCACTGCATGAGTATTACCCAGTAATAAGGTGGTGGTGCTTTTTGTGGGGGCTAGTCTAACTGCTATCTGGCAGGGAGATGAAACCAAGTAGGACAAATCTGCTTCTTCCTTTTTAGGACACGTCATCTGGAGGTCCTGCTCGTGCTTATCCAGTTGGTGGACTTTGCTATTATCTGTCACCCCCTGAGTCCTTTACTTCAGTGTTAGAGGATCCTGTCCATGCTGTTGTTTATATAGTATTTATGCTGGGCTCCTGTGCATTCTTCTCTAAGACATGGATTGAAGTCTCTGGCTCCTCTGCCAAAGATGTAAGTAAAAGAAATACATTTGCAGCATTAAGTAAGGAGAATTCTTGTGCAGTAATTATTCCCTTCCAGTAACGTTCTGAAATGGACACTATAGACTAGTGCCAGATGTGCTTCAGTAATGTTGCATACATACTCTGCCTTTCCTCTTGAGGATCTCGAGGACTTTGAGTAAGCATTTCTGTTGTCATTTTACAAGTGGGAGAACTTGGGCACACAAAGGTAGAATCCTGGTCTCCCAATTCCTATTTTATGTCCTTTTTGCTGTCTCCTTGCTCATTGCCTCTTTAAAAAAAAAAACACAAAAAACCCCAAAATGGTCTTGGTGATCAGCTTAGGAAAAAAGATGCTTAAACATCACTTGGGTAGTGTAGAAGAAAACAGAACAATGTGAAAGGCATACATTTCTCCAGCATAGTGGAGAGAACATAGCTACATAGTGTCAGTAATTACATTATTTAAAAGCAATATTTGAATACGCATCTGGCCAATATAAGCTCTCTTGAGGCCTCTTTGGGTATAATAGTTAGCTGTAACAGTGTTTCCAAGTATCATGAAAATAATTCATCTCATATACGTTTGTCTGGCCTCAGGGAGGGTCAGTTGTTCCAAGATGCTTGAAGCTCAGAAAATGTTTCATTCTTAAATTGCATTGCTGGGCGTTATCAAAAGTGAAAAATGGCTGGCATTGAGGGTGTGTGGTTTTGGTAAGGAGGTGAGCTTTTTTTTGCAACTGTATGAACTAAAAAATGGAGTATGAGTAATGTACAGTTCTCATTATAGTTGTAACAGCTGGAACATTTTCATTTTGGGATTGCACCTAGCTGCTTAGGTGCGTGAGAGGACCTTTGTGTAGCAGTCATAAGACGTTGACAAGGTTTTGTAAAATACCAAATAGCTTTCAACACCTTTTGTACGAATGTTGTCTCAACACTACAGGAGAGACTGTTAGACCCTAATTGCATTAAACAAACAAAAGGGGGCTTAAACCTCCTTGAGTTTCTATTTATGGAGTTTACAGGAGCTAGCACAAAAAAATTGCGGTTTGTTATACAGAACCACGTTTGACTTTGTTAAAGGTTACCTGGTTTTGCTTACTGGTTGGTAAAAGATTCCACTAGGAACTTGCTCTTGTATAGTTTGCCTATTTCCAGTGGTGGCTTCTTTTTCAGCATAATTTGACTTATCCCCAAAAGCATCCAATAATGGATGGTGTAAAGATGCCTTTTATTTACTCAGCCCATCCTGGCTTACAGGAGTGAAAAAAGACAAATTCAAATAAACATCATCCTTGTAAATGGCTCCGCTTTGCTTTTAATATTGTTTTTTGGAAGATGGTTGACATGTAGCCACTGTGGTACATTACTACTAATTCTAAACTGCTAGCAGATTCTGTGATAGTATCTTTTAAACTGGCATCAAATTTATAACCTCAACTTCTTGCGTTAATGCAGGTTGCCAAACAACTGAAAGAGCAACAGATGGTCATGAGAGGCCATAGAGAAACCTCCATGGTACATGAACTAAACAGGTGAGATAAAAATACATCATGTTCTTTCCAGGTCAGTCTTCATGTAATGTTCTAGCCTAGCACATATGTTCATCTTCTGCTAATGGCTAGGCCCAGAGGTAGTGCAACCTATTACTACTTCAGCAAAAGGACATAGCTCAAGTGGTAGAAACATATTTGCAGTAGTGAATGTCCTGAATTCAGTCCTCTTTGACAGTTGTGGGATGTATGGGATTTAGGATTCCCTGGACAGAACAAGAGCTGTTGAATTAAGGCCCAAATTGTCTCCTTTAAGGACATGTATATGCAATTGCCCAACTTAGTAAGCAGTTACTGTAATGGTTCTACTGTTTTTAGTATCCTTGTATGGCTGTAAGGACTTCAGAAATGTGAGTAATATAACTTAGGCTATGGACAGATGTAACGCAAACTTCTAAAGGAAATGGTTGGATCTTAATACTTAGCTAAACTAGTCATTGTTTTGTTTGTCCACTCCTATGCTAGAACTGTATAGTACAATTAAAGTACAGTGTTCATCTAGAGTGGAATAGATGAGTAGTCAGGTGAAACATTTACATCAGGTCATTGTAAAGCTCTTCCATGTAATCATGCATATGCACCTATATTCCTACTGGTTTTTTTATTTTTTTTTTACCTATAAGAATACACTTGGCCTTTAAACAGGCATTTACATTTTCAAACACTCTGTTTTGATGAGTAAAGTTAAATATATTCAGATCCCTCAATTACATACAGTTCTGGGTCAGAGTTCTGTGTTCTACATAAATACTTTTAAAAATATTTAATCATTAAAATACTTTGCCAAGAGGTGAACAAAAGAGATCTCTTGAGTTCTGCAGTGCTTCCCACTGTGTATTGATCCATAATATAAACATATAATTTGTGGTGGGATACAGGTGTCAGTATATATTGGTCCATCACAATCCTAACTTTAAAGTATTTGGGAGAAGATGCATTGTATTTTGGGTGAGCCAGTTGCTATAGGCTGGCCCTTTATGCTTACTAATACAGCCTTGTCTTATCCATAACTCCAGCTTGTCCTTCTGTTGGGCCAAGCTATGTTCCCACCTTGTCTAATATGATGATCCTAATGCATGTTCCTCCTTCCTGGTTGTTGAAACCAGGATGGAAAAGGGTCTTCTTCTGTTACAAAAAATTCTATGTTTATTAGTAACAATGGTATCAAATTGTGCAGTAGCTGCTGAAAAAGCACTCTGACCCTAGCTGTCTGAAGTCTAGTTTCATATTTTAAAGGAGCTGGTATTTCCTTTATAGGAAAAACACTCAGCTCTTGATTTTTAGGTTACAGTACCAGGTACCTTTATCCTACAACAGTACTGCACTCTTGCATGTGAAAAGTAGTGTGATTCAAATCCAAAGTGAAATTTGACAGTGCTTTTCTTATTACCATTGTATTTTACAGGTATATTCCCACAGCGGCTGCATTTGGTGGTCTTTGCATTGGTGCCCTCTCTGTCCTGGCAGATTTCCTTGGGGCGATTGGGTCTGGAACTGGAATTTTGCTTGCTGTCACTATCATTTACCAGTACTTTGAAATCTTTGTCAAGGAACAGAGTGAAGTTGGCAGCATGGGAGCTCTTCTTTTCTAAAGCCAGCTTCTTATGGACCCAGGGAAGGGGGAAAAGTGTTCTTGAATTATCCAATCAGGTGAAAAATAAAACAAACTCGGGCACATCATGCTTTTGGAACATGTATTTTTAATAATGTTTCCAAAGCACATTCCCTTTGGTTCAGACTTTTTTAGCATACTGTTTGCGTTTTATAAAGGGTTGGAAAATGGCAAAAACCCTTTTTAAAGAAAAATGTATTTTAATTACTTTATCAGTAAATCCATCTTTCTGAATTGGATTTTGTTTGACAGCTCTAAATTTTTTTTTTTTTTTTTTTTTTTTTTTTTTTTTTTTTTTTTTTTTTTTTTTTTTTTTTTTTTTTTTTTTTTATGCCCTTGCTGAAATGGTAGATCTGAAGCTTTCACAGGCTTTGGTAAATGGACATGAGTGGGGGAGGGTTATATATTGGAAGGGATTTTTTTTCTGTATATCTTGTGTTTGCATCTCCACAGTGGATGTGCCAAGAAAAGGATTTCCCTCTGGCACTGGAGTTCCATAATTATGGTTGTAAGCACACACACTGTTTAATACATTCAGTTTTTGGTTTTGTTTAGTTTTGGTTTTTTTAATATGGCAGATTGGGAGAGGCAGTTTATTAGTGTCTTTACAAAACTGCCTCTATTTCCAGATGTCCTGTAAATTAAGTTAGGTCTTGTCATATGATGAGTACTGGCTTCAGACTGTTGCCTAGTTTCTGTAGAGAATAAAAATAAAAATGCTTTCCCCTCTCTTCATAAGAAGAAAAACTCAGGTCTGTCTTGGTTCCTCCAGGGAAGCAGATATTGTGCCTAAAGAGTTTACCCTTTAAACCTGACAAGACAGGGAAGCCTTGTAAATGCTCAAGCTACCATTTTCATCACCATCTTGACCATAGTAATTTCCAGCTCTGACACAAGTTGAGAAATGTATCTCACAGCCAGTTAGATGCAAATACACTTGTGCCCATGCATTAAACCCAAGGTATTCTCATTTTTAAATAAGTGCTGGCCTAGCAGCAGTGAAGGGACAAGTATTTGACTACTTGTTTCTGGTCAATTGTGACTCATTCACATGAAATGCTGCAAGTAGAATTTATATACTTTTCTTGAAGTTCAGTGTATAGTCCAGGATCCAGAGTTGCTGTCAAGTAATTCATGTCTCTTCCACACAGAAGACTTCTCTGCTCCATCTCCAGCATATGCTTAAGTATATTCATGTTGACTTGATTATTTGATAGTGAAAACATTTGTCAAGGAGGTATAGGGATTCCTTTTTATGCTTCAGGGCCAGTCTTTCGTATTGGAGCAGTGTCTATGAAAGACTTCAACGGTGCTGAAAAATCTGTAGTATCTCATTTTCGTTTAAGCCTTCAATACTTTTTTAAATGACCAAATGCAGTAATCTTTATTTACAAGCTTTCTGACACGCACAAAATTCTTTCCGAGCAGTATTGCCAGCCTGAGAACCAGGGTGGGAGACAGCAATGTTGGCGTATTTTTCTGTACTGCATCAATTTTGAGTTTCTATGTATTTTCTCTTGCTACTCTGAAACTGTAAAATACTGTTCTGCTTTGAGTAATGGGAGCTTCTCTACTGCATGTCATGGAGAAAAATGTAGACAAGGTCCAGAAGCTCTTGCTGTGTATGAACCATCTAATTCCGCTACAAAATATATGAGAATTCTGCAAGCTCTGTGAGAGCCATACGTCTTAAAATAAAATTCAAGATTCTACTTTAAAATTAAAAAAAATCAAGAATCAAAAAAACCCTCCCACATACCACCACCCTCATATTTTGGACAAGGACCAGAATTGGAAAAGGAGTGAAAATGATGCAGTGAAGTACCCATGAATAAAGAGTACTGTTATGACAACATTCTTGCTGCTACTTCACACTACATCCTTATTTTTATTCAGAGTCTGTTTTAGGATTAACAGCATGTGTTTTTGATGCAAATGTAGGGAATGGTTTTCCTGAGGCTTCTGAGGGGAAGAAGAATTTTTCCCTATAAAACCAATCGAAGCTTTCACTGTTAAAATGAAGACGACCTTGGTTCTGGGCATATCGTGCTGGCTGAGCTGGAGATGTTACTTGCATTTTTCTGTCAAATACCTTCTCAGCAACTTGGTAGACCATCAGTTTTTGTGTGTCTGGTGAAGAGTGCTTGTTCAATGCACCTGTTACCTTGTCTAGTGCTGGAACCTTGGTATACCTACAGGCAGATATGTCCTCAAGACAGGACCTGCTTGTTGTACAAGGGACATTCACAAAAAGAGCTCATGCCTAAACATTCTGCTTTCTAATTAAATAAAATACAACTTTGGAGCTAATGTGGACTTGGTGCTTTTGAATTCTGAAGGTGAATGTTGAATATTACAAATAAAGTAACTGTGCAAAGGAATGTAGTCCAGATGGGCAGGAACCTATTTATTTTCAGGAGTGTTTTTCAATACATCAAGCTGATACTTTGAAACGTATTATTTTTTTTACTATGGTTGGTTTGGGGGAACCCTTTTATGCTAGTATTGTACAAATAGGCAGGTCCTACTCCAGAGGTTAGAATTGAGGTATAACCTAGGCTTCAACAGGTGGAAGACATGCAAATAGCATTAGGGCTATGACGAAGAGGTAATAAAATCTGTGAAGTTATTGGTAAAAGCAGTATTTCCGTGTTACTAAATCCGTAACTTAAAAGTAATTCTTAGAAGACTTTAAAGGGCGACAGGGTTTTTTTGGGCAATGTTCTGGCAGGCTTCAGGTTCCTTATGGAATAGGGAAGGAGGATGTTTAACTTTTTGTGGTATAAACACCTTTTGTGTGCATATGCCACTACTCTGCTCCATTTTTTTCTGAAGATGACATTCTCTTTGCTCTTGAGAAATTTGGCCTGGACTTTATCATTTGTAAAGTCACCATAGCACAGTGATTCTCACAACGGTCAATGTATAGCTGGAAGATGCTATCATACTATTTTTCCCTGCTGCTAAATTGCAATAAAGGACAGCTGAAAAATACAAATACTTCTCCTGTAAGCAATACCAGCATCTGCCACAGAGCTATTATGTGATCATAAATGGAAGGAAGTGGTCCAGGGCACTGTGAATGTGAGGGGAGATGTCCACAGGACAAAATCTATTAATGTTTGCACAGAAAGAAAAGGTTAAGCATTCTTTTGTGCAGGTAATATTCTTAGCATGCTGTATGAGAAAGGGGCAGTCCCTTGCATTCCCTAGTTAGCTCAGGACAGCCGTGTACAGCTTGAGACCCTGCTCAGCAAAGAGCACACTGGAATTTGTAGCTGTAGTACAGCATCCTTGCAGCAGCAGGTTGCTACAGCTTTTATGCCCCAGCCCGCCTGTGAAGTAAAACTCTTACTGACAAGGAGCATCTAGAAGTATGTAATCTACTTAATTTGAAATGCCTACATGGAGATCAAACAACCAAGGTGCTCCCTTTGACCTTCTTTTTCTTTTTTCAGTGTTACTTGGAATAAAACATTTGTGAATTTTGGACAGGCTTGATGTTTTCCTTAAGCCAAAATACATGCTTAAGCATTTTCCTAGCTTCATTGTCAACAGAAAATATGTGTACAGGGCTTCCTTCCTCTACCCCTCCCCTACTCCACATGTCCCAGATTGGTCAAACAAGTCATGTTAAGATTTGATTTCCCCTTACAGCCCCGCTACAGTTCCCTTCCTGAGCTGTGTTCACTGTGACTGATTATTATTTTCTGATTATTATTTTTTTATAATTGCAAGGGGAAAAAATCTTACCCATGTCCTGGAAGATTCTTGAATGCTCCTTTTTTAGGGAAAGTGAACCAAATTCTAGCTAAGCTGTCCTTTTCTTTTCCATTTACACCTAGAATTTCCAAAGCCCCTTTTGAAGGAGAGAAGTAGTGTATATCCCTGCCATGGGAAGGTAAACTGGGATTCTCACACGTGAAAGATGCTTGTTACCCACAATCCAGTCTTCATTAAATGTGGGACTCTTGACTCCCGGTTGTTGTCTTTAACCACTTGGCCCCCCACGCTGTCAGCATATCGACGCAGCAATAGGCTTCAGTTTTGTCCAGTCTTATAAAGCAGTGTGTACTGCTGTTGATTTACTGATGTGACATGACATAACTGACAGGTGCTCTGTCATTTCTGAAGTGTAGGCTTCTAAAATGGTTTCCCGATATGTCTAAGCATAAGGACTGAGCGCTGACTGTCTTTGTAGTATGGTGTGAACCCCACTAGCCATGTTCAAGTACATGCCAATAGAGAAGGTAGAGGAGAAGGGTGCTTTCACAAAGAGGTGGCAGTGAGTACAGGGTAAGGCAGGAAGGTTAATGACATTTTGAAATACTCTTTTATTTGGTATGCAGCTTGGACCCCTCTACCTTCTCAGTTTCTCTGCTTTTCCCTTTGCCAGATTTCTGACATGAAACCCCAGCCTTCGCCTGCTTCCTGTTTAAAAAGGTCACAGTTTGAACTCCGGCCAGCAAGGAACGCATTGCTGGCATCCTCCCAGCTGTAGAGGGAGATCTGCAGGTGTTCAAACAATGACTGCTTGTTAGGCTTTCTTTTTTTTTGTTCTGTGATAGAGGCACTTCCAGCTTAACTCAACTTCCCTGAAGTGATCTCTGGAGTAACATTTACTGCTGTCCACTTGGGGGTGCTCTTCTACTGTAATTCAAGGCACCAGTTCCCTGGAGTTGAAAGAGAAGAAGAGCAGTTAAAGCACAAACCAGATCTGTAGTCCTAGTATTTTTTTATTTGTAGATTATGCATGTTGCACCCGTGCGCAACATGGTGTAAAAACAGGGAAGAGAGTGCTTAAGTATTTGATGCGGCAGTGGCTCTTAGCAACAGGAGGAAGGACTGACTGTGCTATGCAAATGTGTAAAATAACCCAGCCTTCATAATGGGGGACTAGGGGCAGAAACAGACACCACTTTTGTGCCATTATAAAATGTTATGGTGGCAAAAAGCCAAGAAAACAGATTCCTGTGCTCTTTGTTGTCCCCCAAATGCGGAAAATTCGTGGCTGAGACAAAGGTGGTTTCATTTTGTGCTGCTATTTAGCAGCAGACATCTATTTGCTGAATGGCTATTAATGGCACGAGAGCACAGGCAGCCAGTGCCTCAAACCCGAGGAGCATATACCCAGTTTTCCCCACTTATGGAGACATGTCCCTCCCTTGGGGCACGTTTCTATAAGAGGGGAAAGGCAAGCAGGCACTCCCAGTGCCTGAGGGGCTTTATCCCGTGTGGGAATTCCTGGGTCACGCAGGACGGCCCCTCAAACCCTGGGACAAACCCTGCACATGGCCTGTTGCCTTGCAGCATCGACAGGCAGAACAATAGCTCCGGCACATCCCAGCACAGCTGATCCACTTCATTTGGCTAGGTCTATTTCCAGCCTAAGAAAGCAAACTCATTCTGTATTTATCAGGGAGCTTGTGGCTGTCCAGGTCCCTCAGTCTAGCTGGGGATTAATGCCAACATTCAGATAGTTTTCAAAGAATTGGCAGAGAAACCATAACATGAAATGTGGCAAGAGTAGCCCTAAAAAGACTCCTTTCTGCATAAGTAGTTTGCCTCCGTTTCACAACTTTAGAATGTGCTAATAGTAAAATTGAACTGTTCTCTGGGCCAGTCTCTGCCAGTCCTCTGGGTATTGCTAATATGGTCATGCCAGCCACACTGGCAGCACTTGGCAGAAAGAAAATACAACAATCGGCACCTCTTGGCAGTTACAGCAGAGCGGGTAGGGTCTGAATGAACACAAACTCATGCACTTTGTCACTGCACAGTGATTGCTTGTGGTCAAAAATGTGTGACTGGGATGTGGGAAGGTGAGGGAGCAGCCTTCGTGAACCAGCCCCAACAACCTTCCCACAGCACTGTGTTCACTAAAGGATAAAATCTAAATATAGAGGGGATGAAGTTTGCCTGTAAATATGAACAGTGATGCTTTTGAGCTCCTCTGCGTTGCTTTAAGGGGACCAGATTGTCTTACGTCTATCCTGTTGTGTATGCCCTGGCCAAATTTTAATTCCTAAGAATGATGTGAATGGCTTTCCACTGCTCTTGGAAAGCTGCTAGAAATTCAGAACCTGAAACATCCGTCTCCCTATGCTTGAGTATCCTTGTGTCGTCAGTCATCCAGTTTTTGTAGATTTGGTAGCTCTGTTTTCTGTGGCATTGATATAGCCTCCCAGACCGAAATGCAGAAAGGAAGGCGTTATCTACTGATGGATGGAACCAGAAAACAGACTGAGCAGGACTAATTTGCATAGGTGCCACCCACTCTGCTAGCATGGGCATTATGTTTGTTTTGGTTAAAATTAATTTAAATCTGGCTGTAGGGATGATTAGGTGTTGTTATCCTTACTGTGAGTTTAAAAAGTAACAGAATTGGGCTTTGTGCAGCCTGATGGAGAATTCACCCTACCTGGGTTCTCAGTCACAAATCACTGGGTAGCGGTGTATGAGACAACTGAGTATGTGGGTTAGTTAAGGAAGGGGAAATTCTTTACAGCTTGTAGAGCAGGTTCTTGTTTAGTTTGCTCCTATGGCCCTGTAGCTGAGAACAGGTGAGACTTGGGGGTGTCTAAGCCCTAAAACTCTGGGCTTGGGCCAGCACTTCGGATGCCTGCCAAAAGTCCTGGGAAATGCCTGAAGCCTCTGGGGGGGCTGAAGGATGTTTCCCAGTTGTAAGGCCACTTACAGTTCTGGACTGAGTTATGGGTTTGGACTTGTTTGGGCTGATTTGGCTTGGAGCGTGAAACACTTCTTTAAAAACAAACAAACAAACAGAATATATATGTAGAGAGAGAGTCAAGTGTAGTCACTGCGCTGGTCTGTTGCCATTCAAATCCAGTTTGGTCTGGGCATTGCATAGTGGAGGGTGCACCCCGGTCTAATGCACTACGGACAGGACACCCTACGAATCTTGCGATTAGCTTCCTACAGGCCGGCTTCCAGTTGGAGGATCTTGGCTGCACGCCTAAGGGCAAGTGAGACTTGGGGGCATCCAAACCCCGAGCTCTCTGGGCTTGGGTCTGCACGTAGGATGCCTGCCAACGGATTTGGGAGTATCTGAAGTTCCGAGCTGAAAAGTCTGAGGTGGAGGATGCTTGCTGGTTTGAATATGGTGTTTGAATGATTGCATTTTGCTCAGTTAAGAGGATTCAGAACTGATTTGGCTAATTTGAACTGAAATACAAAAAATTTTCCAAAAAAAAAAAAAGACTTAAGGATCCAATGCCCTTCTGGTCTCTCCTTGCTGTAATTGTGAGAGCGCTGCAGGACCCAACCGGGTATTGCAAGTGAAAGTAGTAGCATGGCCAGAATCCTGGGTGTGTGGAGACGGCCTTGTGAAAGGAGGCAGAGTGTGTTGGGCGACGTGGGATCACAACTAGAGGGGATCACAGTACAGGGTGGCAGCAAGACGGAGGTATCTTCATGGAGCGCTTCATTCTGCAAGCTAGAGCTGGACCTGCCCAAAGGCATTCCCAGGCTAGGAGCCTCACAAACCATCGACAGCAAATGGTGAGTGTGGTGAGCTGGAGGCGGTGGTTGGAGTGGCAGAGTGAGGTGTCTCTTGGATGTTCTCCCAACAGGTTCGGGGGGAGGAGGGCATCTGAGATGGAAGTTATTTGTCCCAGATACTGTGGAAGTAGATGCACTGTTTCTCTTACAGACGCATGCTTTGTTGTCACAGTGTTTTCCAGAACAGGTGTTGTACTCCTTTCCCCCTTAAAGTTTTCTGTGCTTTCTATGCTCAGTTCCCACAAGCCAGAAGAGTATTACAGTAAGCTCTGGCTAATTTGTCCAAGGGGTAATTCACCACTATGTTTTAACTGGCCATGTTTTCATTCTCTTCCATCACCTCCCTCCTCCTTCATCCCCTGTTATCAACTCTGGTTAATTGACCGCTATTGCCTACTTCACCTTGAAGCAGTAAATTAACTAGAGTTTACTGTATCTGCAAAGGGCACTCAAGGAAAGTTTTAGTTTTCTCCGGTTTCTAGGTAGGGGCTTTAATTGGTGGTGTTTAATTTTTAAGAGAAATGCCTAGAACGTGGCCCTGTGGCAACTCCAGGCAGAACAGTTGCATGAGAAACTCTTTGCAGATCCTCCTGGCTTTTTCTTCAGTTTGGCTGGATAGAAGAGAACCACATCTTAAAACTCTTCAGCTTTCTTATTTGTTTCATGCCTTCCATTCCTTGAGTAGTACTTGCTATTAGAAGCAGGCCAACATTTGTAATAGAACTGGTCTCCATTAGTGATGAGATGATAATGCACTTAATTATGAGATGAGGCCTGTGCACCCAATGGAGAAATAAATATAAAACTCTTATTTTAATTTTGCTCATGTGTGTTCTTATACTGGCTGCTTGGAAACTTTGATGCTCCTTGGATCTATGTGGGAAGAAAACTTTGAACAAGCTCTTTACTTATTGAGGTGAATATTACAGCCTGTAGTTTCAGTCTGTGGTAAGAGTTATTCTATCACTGAGAAGGACTGGACATTTAAGGGTTCAAGTGAGTAGCAATAATCCTACTCCCCCATGAGGGGCCACATAGTTTTAGGATAGAAGGTAATTAAGATAATCCCAGCTGCTATAACCACATTGTGTCTGAACTCTGAAAGAAAACTGCAGTAATTAGCTTAAAGGTTTTTAGGGTTAATTTTCAAAATATTTTAAAAGAAACGCCTCTGTGAAAGTTGATAGCATCATGACTCTAAATCAGGATGGTGCTTCTCACTAAGCTGCCATTTTACAGCCTCTTCCCTGCCAAGAAGTGCAATCTATCAGTGCTTTCCTAAAAAGACAGATGATGCTCAGCATGCTCATATTCAAGAGGCTGGACACTGGCCAGAGGTTTTAGGAAAGGCACTATTTACTAGGGAATTGTGAGTTTTGTTCTCCATTCATGTGATTCTGTGAGTCTTGGGAGCTAGTCCTTATAAATCAGTAGTCATAGAAGACCTAGACCCCATGTGTAGGAAAATACTTTTCATTGTCAATACTAATATAATAACAGATG
Organism: Crocodylus porosus; assembly: GCF_001723895.1. Classification (NCBI taxonomy): domain Eukaryota; kingdom Metazoa; phylum Chordata; order Crocodylia; family Crocodylidae; genus Crocodylus; species Crocodylus porosus. The sequence continues at coordinate 18,839,115 of NW_017728917.1, forward strand.
TTACATGGGCATCTGCCTCTGCCCTGCCAACAAAAATAAGGACCAAATCATGCTTGCCTTATAAGCATAATCCAATGCACTTCAAGGGAGCTATCTACAGAAATAACGTTAAGGACAGTTACTCTGTTTCATCAGAGAGACTACTGGGTGGCTTCCTGTGTCTTTAGTAACTTTGAGGTAGAACGGCCCATGACAAAAACAATGGCTCTGAGAGGAAGACGATTTGGATTAGATAGTGATTTGCTGTGTGACCTCAGCCAAGCTATTGCACCTCTATGGGCTTCAGTTCTCTGATGTGTTAAATGAGGATAATGCCAATTTTACAGGGGAGGAGTTGGGTGTTAATGACTTAATTTTTTGGAGTGAAATCCTGCTCCCATTGATATCAACAGGGAAGTTTGCCATTGACTTTAACAGCAAGACTTGGCCTTTAGTATGACCCAAGCTTTTAAATCAAAAAGGATTGGGGCAAAATGTTGTGAGAAATTTTCATATTTGGTAGAAACTTCCATTTTGAAGATAACCTTCTTGGGTATATTAATGAGAAAACTCCAGACTAGACTGTCAGCGTTCTTGCTGCTACTCCAGTGCTCTGTCCACTATATCTCTTTGCCTCTCTATGTCCCTCACCTTATCTCTTGGCACAGGCTAGCACTGGGAGAGTATTCAGGTGCTGATGTAAATTTGGGAAAAGTCAGGGGCCAGATCTAAACTCCTTTGTTCCTACCTTAGTAAGAGGCCCAAACTTCTGATTCAAGTATGTTTCTTGAGAGATTCAGATCAGAGTTGTGCAGTTCTTGCCTCTAATTTCCACCCTACCTTTATTTTTCCTTCTCTAGTGTCCAGAATTACAGATGCTTGACTGGATGGAGACTCTTTCACAACTTAACCTCACACAGCTGTGACACTTTGTATATTGCTTTGGAACTGTAAATGGGAGCTGACTAATGGTGCCTCTATTCTGTTCTTTCCTCAATCCTAAACTTCTTGCTTCTGCCCTTAGGAAGCAGAGGTCAGAGAATCTAATGGGTGAGCTGAGAGCTCTGCCTCTGCCTGAGCACAGTTATGTCTTTGTTCTTGTAGGATTATTGTGCAATCCCAACCCTGACATTATTTTTCCCTTGTACAACATCTCCACTGGCAGCGAGTCCTTCCTTTATATACAGTTCATTAAATGATGGTCTGAGCTTGAAGTGCCTGTGAATCACTGACAGTTTTATTAACACACTTTTACTTACATTTTCTAAAAGAGAACACCAAATAATTTCTCTTTGCTCTTTTTACTCAAAAATAATTGCTATAAAAAATTGCAAGCCTTGTTCTGTGCCAAGTGGAGGTGACAGATTTATGGTGTGGGCCCTCAGGTTCTGCAAGTGGTTATTGAAGGAATAATGATACCACCTATTCTTGACCTAATCAACCTGAAGAATGCCATATTGCTACACATTTGGGAGCCTTATATGATGAGTAGGTTGAAGCAGAAAGACTCTCTAAAGAAGGAAAAATGATGGTCCTGTGGTTAAGGCTGTAACTTAGAATGTGTTAGGCCTGAACACAAAGTCCATGGACTCCTGTGATTATGGACAAGAGGGTTAGGGCTGGGTTCACAAAGGGGCCTAGGCACCTAGTTTGGGATGATGTCATTTAATATTGAACAGTCATTGGAAAAACACACATATTGTTCTTGGAGCAGGGACTGGGACCTCGGTCTCCTTTCCCAGGTAAGTATCCTAGCCACTAGGCTAGAGTCATGCTGGCTCCTTCTTTTCCTCTTGCCTGATGAATTTGTAATTCACTTGTGCAAAGTGGAGGCTTTGAGAGTACTCCTGCTGCAGAATAGCCCATAGCCTGGTACCTAATGTGTGACATGGGAGCTGAACCCCTCAGGCTGGGAGGGAATCGTAACCCTGTGTCTCCTGTGTCCCAGGTGAGTGCTCTAACTTTTGGGATATCATACTGAAGGGAGGGACTTCCAGTCTTCTTCCTCCTCCTTTCTCTCAGCAGCTTTTAAAAGAAACTACTACTTTTTTTAAAAGAATGGGCTCAAGCTTAGCTCACAAACTCCAGGAGACAATTCAGATCTTGTGAATCCCATGTGACGGTGACACTTCCTAGCAACCCACCACCAGGTGCTGAAGCCTCAGAGTGGGGCAGGACTTAAAATATCAGCGATTCTATTGACTAGCTTTGGCAGCTTCCTGCTCAGTGTGCTGGCTTTTGTAAACCTTGCCCTGGTGTGCCTAACTCTTTCCATGCGGGTGAAGATGCCTCACTTGGGTTGTTGATCCCATTCTGCATCCATTGTGGAGCTCACTCTTAGACGTTCTGCGCCTCTCTCTCTCAACTGGAAAACAGGAAGACTTGCACAGCCTGCCTTGCAGGACTGTTGAAGATAAATACATTACAGCCGTGTCTAGATGCCATGATAATAAAGGCCTTGTAAGACATCAGAGGGTTCATTCTTTTGGGACATGATGTCCATGATGTGTTGGGGGCAAGAGTGGGGAGGATTTTATTAACACGCTCAACTCTTTAGATGCCTAATGGTGAGAAGGAAATCATTTTTGTATGCCTGTAATGCATTGCTGGGTTCATAGGTTTGTACAGAGGAAATTGTTTGGCTCCTTAGAAAACAAGGCAGATTTTACTCTCCATTCAAATCGCTGAGGGGGAGAGTTTCCAAGGAGACATATGGCATTTGGGTGCTCAGCAGGGCTTTGACCATCAGTGTGAGTTAAAGGTCTACCTGCCATTTGTACCTTTGAAATCTCCTCCTGTATGTTTAATGCTTGATGCTGTACTGGAAATGGCACTTGATTTGCTTTCCTGAGGTAAAAGAGAGATGGCATTGTCTAGGGACTAGCACAGGGGACAAAAAGCAAGGACACCAGGGATTTGTTTGGTCTCCATCACAGAGTTCCTGTGATACCTTGAAGGCAAGTCACTTGGGCCTAATCTGTACTGCACAGTTTTTCAGGCAGATCTCCAGAACAAAGTACTATTTCTGGTTTTATCCGGCAACCAAGAGTGTAGACACTCCCACACCTTCAGCTGGCTGCTGTGCTCCATTCTGCCCTGGGTGGCTGAGGCGCCGGTGGCACAGCTGTGAGGGTACAGCCACGCAGAGCCACCAGGAGCAGGTGGATGTGCACACATTGTGGTGGTGCCAGCTGCTGCCTGCTATTAGGACTTCTGTGCCCAGCGAACTAAGCACAAACAAGGTCTTTATCTACCTGTTAGACTTTACCTTCCATAGAGCAGGATGTGCAATGGCATTAACAAAGGATCTTGAAAAGGCACTTGGGGAAGAACGTTTGTAGAAGAGCTGTATATTATATAATAAATAGCTCAAAGGAAGTCCACAACTGCTTCCGATGAGAAGTCTCTCGAGCAGCTACGTTTCTTATGTTGGTCTTTTGCTGAAGGTTGAGTAACAATGTACCGGAAACCAAGGGGTTCCTGTATTATGCATATTATGGCAGTATCAAGAAAGCCCAATGAGAGCAGAGCCCACTGTGGTAAGCACGAGTTCCTGCCCTGGGGAGTTTATGGTCTTAGGAGCCTAAAGTCCCATTTTCAAAAGTGACTTAGGCACTTCACAGCCAGGTGGACTATTGGTGAGACAAAGCTCCCGAGTCACTTAGGAGCTTTTTAAAATTTTACCTGTAGCATAAAAAAAGTTGCTACAAATGACTGAAATGAACGGAGGATGGGTAGTGCATTTGTACAGACCAACAGCATGGGTATTTTAATTGAGATGAATAAGCAAATCATCATCAGAAGCCATTTCAGAGCGGGAGGAGGAGGGGGACAGGAGCTAACCTTCCATATTTCATTTGTCTTTTCCCTTCTGTCTCCACTTTTTCCAGTCCTGTGGTACCTAGGTGCCAAGTACAGCTTTAATGTGGCAGTATGTCCCTTTTTCTCCCTCCTCCTTTACTGTACCATTTTCTTTGTGTTATCAGCTGGAAATGCTGCTAGGCCTGGCCCTGTTTTCTTCCATCACTCTTGGGTGTGTGCGAGAGAGGATGGGGTTGCACAGGAGATTCCCATGGTGAAGTCTTTCCACTGAGGCTGTTCTGTACTTGCCACCCCAAAGCCCTCATTCTAGGCTTTTTGGCCACTATGCCCCCAGTGAATAAAACCGCCGTGGAGGAAGAGGAGGCCTCTAAAACAGTTAAAGGGCTTCAGAAAGTTGTGCTTATGGGGATCCATTCCCATACATTAGCGTTCGCCTGCGCAGCTGGAGCGTTCCTGCAGGCTGGTCAAGATCAGGGTTGTAGTACAGGCTGCTGCCTTCACGCCTCATCCCTGCTACACACCGGGGTTGCTATTGCAGCCATAAAGTATGGTTCTGACAACACGGCTTCCTTGCCTGCCTCCGGTAAGTCATTTGGCAGGCACATCAACCTCCTGCCAAACGCCTCCTGAAGGGGTTATGCAAGGGCTTGGGTGAGATCTTGAGAGAAGAGATGAATGCCCAGATGCAGGTTCAATGGAGGTTGTGGAGAAGGCTTTGTTTTTCCCCCTCAACACATCAGAGCTTTGCACACATTCAACATGGAGAGTATGGTGTGTTCTGGAAGATGCCAGGAGCTTCATCCTCTTAGTATCTGAGGGCTGGGACGGACAGGACCCCTTCAGCTTCCCTAACACGCCTTTTTATATAGGGCCTGATATGAGCTACCTGCACACCGAGCTTCCTTGTGTTATGGCTTCTACAACCACTCTCTCTCGCAGCCACCGGCTTTTGAGTTAAACTTTTTGCTTGTTGCAGGTCTGAAGCTCTCTTACAGGTGCCTGAAGTTGAATTAGTACTCCCTGCTTCAAAAATATTCTGCGTCTTTAAAACCATTGCTTCCTCGATGAACTATTGCTTCCTCAAGTTGGCTGGATTTGTTCATGTGTTGATCAGGAAACAGGAGGAGGGTGCCTGACACTTTTGATACAAAGATTGTGAAGAGTTATGGGGAGAGTGTGTGGGGAAGGAGATTCCTGAACATCCCTGGATGTGTCCTGGACTGAGCAAAGTAAATGCAGGCCCTGAGAAATCTATCCGGCAGGACAGGCCCCTTTAGGAATATTTAGTTACCTTTCTCTCTGATCTTAGGTGCCCATCACCTGTATCCAAGTTAGTACAATATAGATGTCCAGGCAGAGTATGCATTCAGTAAAACTGGTGCTATTCTTTACTTGACAAGTACAGAGCCTTAGTGTGTGGTGGTTCCCAGGCTCCCTGTGGCTGAGGGTTATAACAAAGTTATACAACCCATTGGAAGAGACACTGGACCCTGGGGAGCAGACAGGGGAACAGTCAGAGCAGACACTTTTCTGTCCCTGGGAGATGGACCTTGGTTTCCGTAGACTATGCATTTGGCTATGCATGCCAGTTTCAGTAATGCTAACTAAACCTGTTTTGGACAGCTAGTGCTATTCTTGTTTGTGATAAAGGATTGGACCAAAGGTCTATTGATCAAGTGATTTTTATGATGTTTCTGTTGCTCAAGGCAATAAGTTTGAGGCTGTAATGACACTGCAAGACAGCTTTGCTTCATCAGACTAACCTGCATTGAGCAAACCCCCATAAGGACTGGTTATGCAAGGATCAGTCTCACCTTTTCCTCTCCTTCATTGGAGTGTGTTAAAGGTATTCTCCCTTTCTCATGGAGAGCAGCAGGAGCAAGGTCTAGCTAGCTATTCCTGTTTACTGCCATCCCTCCATGCCCAATACAAAGTTTGCTATGAATTTGTCCCCGTATCAAAGTTTAGCAGGGGACAGCTCTTGCTTGCATGCTGCATCCCAGCCCTTTGTAGATGACCGTGTCCTCCTGGAGCTGAAGGGGACCAAGTATAAGGTTCAGCTGATTGCAAATGTGGCACAAGTTTAGTGTTCCTCATCTCCATGGGGGGTGGGAAGTCTGGCTGTACAGGCCCGAGAAGGATAGGAATCTTTTTGGGTGCACATTTCAGGCTCATGCTGGGAAAATGCAAATCTGTCTGACTTCAGATGGGACTGAGGCCACATCCTGGATACAAACCCTCCTGGGTTTCAAAGAGGGATTGCAATTTGGATCCAGGCCCCGCAGCTTTGGTTCAATCTATGGGGCTGAGGAAGGAGGTGAGGCAGTTGTCCCTCTGTGGTCTCCACAGGCTTTAGACATGGCTGGTGCTCCTGAGTGGATCTCATCTACCCCGTTCTGTATGGGATTCATTAATTTTACCCAGATGCAAAGTTGTCTCATGCCCTGGCTCCAGAGGGGGCTGCCTCTGATAATTTCCTCTGCATGGGGAACACATGCGGTGGTAGCTTTGCCCTGCTCTCTTTTGTTGATCCTCTGACTCCTTCCTTCCGTCTCTGTTCTCCCTTGTTCCACTGGACTCCTCTGTCATCTCTCATTTATGTTCCCTCACATCTGTGCAAGCTCTGGGTACAGCACAGTCCCAGTCTGACGGCTGTTGCTGAGACTCTCTCATCGTTGGTATGCGAATCAGGAAGATCAAGGAGTTTTCTGACAATGGGGACATTATGCCAAGGTTTCTGTATGTACTGCATGGTCTCTAAACTTGAGAGATGACTCCTCCTCCCCCACCAGCTAGAGGGAGAGTCCCATATCCTGGCTCCAGTGCACTCAATGGGCAGGATTACGTGATTCTGATGTCATAGCCATGAATAGAAAGTGCATAAGACATTATTTAGTGGGAGTGAATTTTTACAGCATTTTTACCAGGTGGGTCATTGCATGAAACAAAGCCACTGAAGCCAGCTGCATGTTAATAACAGACAGGGCAGGGACCGGAGTCCCCTGTGAATTGGTACAGAAAGCATACGTGTACAATTAACATAGGCATGTACAACTAACTCAGCACTGTGCTAGAATCAGCCTCTATCTGCTACCTTTGTAGCTTCTATATTAAAAATCTCTTCATTGCATTTTACTGGCATCAAACTTTCTTGGAAAAATATTGTCAGTGAAGCAATTGTATCCTTCTCAGGTGTGCTTTCCTTACTCTTGGCTTTTCTCTGTTCAGCCCTTTCTCTCCTTTGCTCTTCTCTCCATCTCTTCCTGTAATGCTCAATTGTGTTGTAAATGTTTTGTTTTTCTCTTCTGAGTCTCTTCTTGCTCCCTCTGGTATTGTATACAATGCAGTGGTATCACTTCCCTCTGGCTTTATCCCTCTTTTCCCTTTCATTAACCTATTTTCTTTCTTTCCTCTTACATCTTCACTCCCTTGATTTTTTTTTTCTTTCCTTCTTGCTTGCCCTTTTTTTCTGCTTGTTCTTTGATCTTAATGTTTTTTTCAGTCTTTCCCCTTCATCTTGTCTGTTCCTCCTTAGCTACCTATATTATCTTACTCTCCCCTCACGCCTTCAGTTCACTGTGTTCCCTCTCAATCTCTCCTTCCATTGCCCTTCTTCCCCAGTCCTTCAATCTCTCTCTTCGTCTACCCATGTCCTCAGCACCATATTAATGAAGTGAGATACCCGGCAGGAGAGAGAGTGCAGGCCAATGGGTGAGCACACCATGAAAAACTTGTGTGCGTTGCTCCATTGCAGGCCTTCTCTGCTTTGACGCTTTCCCAGCCACCGTGAAGAGCAAGGTTTGCTGCCCACTTGCAAGCTACACGCATGGTGCCTGACAGCTTGGAGCTGGGTGTGTCAACTATTCACCTGGGGAACCTCTCTCCTAGCACGCTCCTGCCAGAAGGCTGGTTCTGCTCCATCTCCTGGGTGGTGCCATAGATCTGGAGTTGCTGCTCTGTTTGAATCTATTCCAGGAGGTTTCCAGAATGCCAACATGCCTGCAACACAAAATGCAAATGTGCCCACGTGCTTGCATGTATCAGTTACAGATTATGGTGTGTAGACCTTGTCAGGAAGGCAAATGCATGTTACTATTACATTTTAAAAACCCACCTGGACTACTGTATAAATTGGATTCAACATTTAATATTCATTTTAATGAATACCCTATCATTTATCACTTGGCAGTCTCCTGGGGATTTATATCTAATTCCTGCAGACTCCAGGGCAATCCTAGAGGGTTGGGAACCTTATGTGAATCCCTAAAGGTACCTAGCCTGATGCCCATAGGTTGATTATTCTGTAGCCTTGATGTACAACCCCCCAAATGTCAGTAGGTTGCTTGGGTGAGAGCAACTGGGCTTGTGAGAGCTACAAAGAACAATGTCCAGCTGATGTCTTGGCTAATTCTGGGCTGAAATGGATTTGCCATGGTGACCTTTAGCTAAGCAAGTAGACACTATATAAATCCTTATGGCAGTGGCACTCTCTTTCCAGGGGTATGCCCAAAACATGAGCTAGATGAGTGTGGTCCCTGCCTGTGGCACCATGGAGAGCTGAATTGAAAACTTGCTCTGTTCCTGAGGGCCACCCATCATTCGCTGTTTCTCATATCATCCTAGCAGATGAACAGAATAGTTGGCTCTGTGAGGTCACCAGAATGAGGCTTTCTCCTTTTGCAGCCTCCCCTGCGAAGGTGGCCACTGCCTGATTTGGCCTCTCTTGGCCTAGACGTTCTGTGGGCTAGAAGAAGAAAATGGCTTCTTCCTGGGGGAAGAAGAGGGAAGTGGCTTTATTTCACAAAGGACCTGCAGTCAGTCCTTTGACTTGTCCTCACGTGATCCAGTCAAATCTCATAAGCTAAGCAGGGTGGGACATGGTCAGTGTTTGGACACGAGTCAACCAGCAAATCTGGGTGCTGCAGTGAGAGATTCAGTAGGGGGACAGTCTTCCCTTGAACTCAGAGCCATTGCCTCCATGTGGCAGTAAAGAAGACACGGTGCTCTCATCTTTGTGCTAAGATATGGAAGCCACTTCGGGGTGTTAAAATTCCCATATCAGTTGTCACAAGGGCGTGAAAATTAGCCTTGGTGAAATTCCAGTCTAGCTGACTACATTCTTTGTCCCCAGATGCCGGTGTGCTTTTTAGAGGGATACAAAATTCTGGACTTCTTTTTCCATGCTGTTGCATAGCATCACTATGTGCTTGTTAACCAGCAGCTGCATCACACTCTGGAGGTGGCTGTACATCAGTGGCAGATGCGGTGGTCCCTGTATATAGTTCATGAAGCAGGCCTAGGAAAGGGAGATGCTACTTGACTGTAAAATATTATTTATTGCAAACACAGATTGCAAATGCTGCTGTGATGCCTTTCATCACCCCTTTTCCTGCTAGGAACATTTTCACTATTTCATTTTGTTTCTTGGAGTATCTCTGTTTCCAGACTTCTTCTCCTAGCCCCACTCCTTCTGTTTCCGACAGGGTGGAGGGTGGGGTGAATGACAGGCTAATAACCTGCTCCAGCTCTCGCTCCAAGTCCAGTGGCAGGTGTCCCAGTGCCCCTATTGAATGCCACCATCCAAAAAAAAATTTTTTTTATCAACCATCTTCCTTCAACAATGATTTATTATTGCCATAATTTGCCTGGGTACAATGAGCCGCAGAACGTATTTCTGCACCTGGGTGACAGCCGTTTGATGGCTCCAGGTTCCTATTTTATTTAGTCTTGAGCCTAATATGATTTGGTTACACTCACCCCCTCCTTCCTTTTCCCCCTCCCCCTCCCCACCCAACCTTTTCTCATTTTGTTTTGTTTTGTATGAGTGTGTGTTTCGCATAACCCTGGGCCGGCTGACAGCACTTGTAAAAACCAGAAGTCGATCTTGCAGTGGCTTTTCACCATTAATCAAGCTGCCTGGAATTGGAAAGTAACACTGACAGGCTTTTATCTTGGAGAGAAGGAGGATGGCAGATGTATTTTATGGTGGATGAGCCTTCACGGCTTCTATTAGGCTGGGACTTCGGTGGTACAAGGTGGTGGTTTGTGGTGGGGGGGTGGGGAGAAGGAGGGGGATATGGAGGGGGGAGGAGAAGCTGGGGAGCAGCCTATAGATAAATAGATCCGTCAGTCAGGCAATGTGGAGGTCTCTAGGCGGCCAGCCATTGTAGGTGACAGAAAAGGCAATCAAAGACAAAACAAATCAAAAGGTACATCTTATCAGCAGCAGGCCAGCTGGACTTCCACAGCACTCGGAGGCCCCGCGGAGGGCAGGAGAAATTAATCGTGCTGTCGAGGCCAGAGAAATTGTCGCCGCTGAAGGTCCAAGTTCAGGCGAGCAGAGGTGGCCAACATTAAAGGAGAGAGAGAGCGGGGGGTGGGAAAAAAAAAGAGAGAGAAAGCGAGGCTGCCGTCCCGCCACCTCTCTCCCTCCCTCTCTCCCCCGGCCGCCTCGGTCTCCTGACAAGTGCATTCATCGTGCGATGATAGCTCGGCACCTATGATTGGTACCTTTAATAATATAGCCCTCGCTCAGCTGTCACCCTGAAAGAACAATTTTTCCTCCCGCTTTCCTTGATGCAAAGATACATCTGTAATGAGAAGTGTGACAGAAAGTGGGAGCACGGGGAGCCAAGGAAAGTTTGGAAGAACATTAATCAAAAAGTGAAGCTGGAGGTGATGCTGGCTGCTTGGAGCGACAGTGCCATCAATACGCAGGCAGGAGGCGGGGGGTGCTTTGGGTTTAAATATCGTGTCATGTTCCTGACTCTTCAACATTTCCATGCACCCGCGGTGGGGGCAGCCAGCCCCTCCTCCTACCCCCAGAGAGGATCTACTTTTGAAGCCTTCTTCCTTCTGCACCACTGAGAGTTGGGCATGACTGAAGGGACTGGGAAAGATCCCCCACCTGGAGGAAGCCAGACTTTGCGCTCGCAGTGGTGTCAAACCAGAGCAGTTCCACTGCTGTCTGGAGTAGCTAAATCTGGAGCCTTTCTCTCCCTTCTCCCCAGAGAGGGGCCTTGGGAGCTGGGAGCTCTCGAATGAGGCTCTTCTTTTGGGTTATAACACTTCCACCTTGTAGACTCAGCCACAGAATTCGTCTTCGCTCCCCTCCCTCCTGAAAATTGGTGTGGGAGCTGTTGTGTTTCACCGAGGAGGTGAAGGAGGTGTGACCCTTGCCTTTCTGTTGTTTGGTCCTTAGCCTGCAGTTACATCTGTATATTAGGCTAATTCTTACAGCCTTTGCCCTACCCAAACTTCCATGGAGTAAGAACTGAGCTATGACTTTGAGATTTGATCCTTTATTATTGACAGCTCTTTTATCTTCTTGTGCTCTGATACAGGTTGGCCCTGCTTGATCCTGCCTCTAGGGCTTTATCGGGCTCCTTTAGACTGTGTTCTATAGATTCTCCATTACATCTGTCTTGCATCCAGGAGCACCTAGCAAAACACTGTCCAATTTATCTTCTCCATCCAGTCTGCAGCAGCATCGTAAAATACAGAACCACCGCTGTGCCCAGGAACACCACTGGGTGGGAGTCACGGGAAGAGTAAAGAGGCAAGTTAAGATTCAAAAGGAGGCATAAAGGAAAAGCTTGATTTGCTTTTGCATGGGCTAGAAAGAGCAGGAGAGGAGTGGGTCTGCATGGTGACAGCAGCAGGGGTGGCTCACCCTTGTTTTACATAAAGAGATGGATAAGCAACAGAGCACTGGATGGTAATTCTCTCCTGAGGCTTTACCAGCTTTCCAAACTACCTGCTTTGGTCTTGCAGTTAATGGTGCTCTCAGAAGAAGCCTTTGGGCTGGAATTCTTTAGCATTATTGTAGGGCAGTCTGATCCCTAACTTGGCTTATTCTCTGCCTTGGATCTACTGCTGATTTACTAACTTGCACCTGTTTTTGTTTTACTCCCAATAAAAATGGGGATTTCAGGTGGATCTGGATCCAATAGTTGTCTGCAGAAGCTTAAGGAGCTGGGATTTTAGTTCATTGTCTCAGATGCTGTAGGCTGCAAGGACAGGAGAGTGGGGATGTTACATGGAATATTCCTACCACTTGTTTTGCTCTGTACTCTTTCCAAACATTGAATGGGGATTACTTTGAGTCACCTTCCTTTAATGTGCAGTGCATCTGTAGGTGGCAGTGGGAGTTACAAAGATGAGAGCATCGTGTCTTCTTTACTGCCACGTGGAGGCAATGGTTCTGAGTTCAAGGGAAGACTGTCCCCCTACTGAATCTCTCCCTGCAGCACCATATGGGTGAGATATACCTTGGGAATGAGGGGTAGAAGGGGGGAAATAAATTTCTGATAAGAAGTTTTAAAGAGCCACTGATAGATATAAAAGAGGAGGGCCATAAATAGAAGAAAAGAGCATAGGCAGAGAAATAAAGACCCTGTTCCCATGCAAACATCCATAGGAACAAAGCAGAAGAGCAGGAAACAATGGTTCTGGGCTGTTCTCCTGGGTTTTATACCCTGGGATTCCTGAGCACCCATAAACACTAATGTGTGAATGAATCCTTTTTCTCCCACTAAGCAGGGGGCATCTCGCTGATGAATAAAATGAGCTTCTAGAGAAAGCAAAGGTGGTGATATGGTGTCACCTCTACAAAAGTGCTTAAAGGCCCAGATTTCAATGGGAGTTAAATGCCTGAGTACCAGTCCCATTTTGAAGCTGGGCCTAAGTGACTAGTGCTTAAGTTGATCTGAGAGACTTAGGTCATGTCTAGATGACAAACTTATCAGGCCTCAAGCCTGCTGTAGTGCTTCAGGCACACAAGGTTCCTGATGGGATGGTATCAAAGAAGGACAAATTAGCATGCCCAGTGGGTTAATTGACATTGTCAGCCAGCAGAGCTAATTAGCCCACTGCAGAATTACATTTACACTGCTTCCAATCAGAACAGTAGCATGCACAGAGTGGGAGTAGCTTGGTGGAGGGTACCAGTCCCAGGAATGGTAAGCTTGTCATCTAGACATGGCCTTGGGCTCCTTAAATCAGTTGGGTGCTTCTGAAACTTTTATATAACTGTGTCAAAGTTTTCAGATATTCACTGTTTTTTGGTTTCCTCAATGAAGGATTGTCCAGCTTGAAACACCAATGCCTCAATGTGCCTAGGTGACCAGTACCCACAGCTCTGTAGTCAAATGGTACTTGAGTGCCCCAAAATGTCAGACAGGGACTGGAATCAAGAGTCCTGTCCTGGTTGCTAATCTCCTATTGTTATCAGTAGATCACACTTCCCTGTAGAAATTCATTACAGGATATAAACTCAAGTTCTTCTAGATTTGAATGTTTATGGAAGTTTTCATGAGGAATCAGCTCATTTTTAGAGTTAATAGCTGAGAAGGCCCCTTATTTATAAAGTTCTTGCCTGAAAAGGCAGCTTTTAGAAGCAGGTGGCAACTAAATTATCCTATCTTCCTATTCAAAGCAGCCAGAGTCCAGAAAACAAGCACCTAGCTCTTTCCAGCAAAAAATGATTATAATCCATATTGGAAGAATTTCTCCCCATCTCAGAGCTGGCCATGTCAGCTACGAACAATCAGAAATATGTCACTTTCCTGATGTAGCCCGCATGTGACGGTGCCAGCTAAATGATCTCAAAGTATGAGCCTCAATAGTTTGAGATCCATTAGCCTGAAGCCATAGCAGACTCCTAAACCACCAACCTAATACAGTCAGTTGAGAGTTCAGAAAAATGGAATCCTACACAATAAAATAGTCCCAACTGATGCAATACATGGCGTAGACACATCTGCTGCTTGCTGGCTCCTCTCTGAGAAGGTACAGTTGTGGGGCACTCTCTGCAGGTGTACTCAGATGGATGTTGTATAGACCCATGTAGGCATTCTGGTTAGTTATTACTTATTTATATAATGTCTTTCACGGGCTCAGGCATTTCCTGTGCAGAGAGAAAGATGCAGTCTCAATCACCATGAGCTTCCTGACTAAAATGGACAAAAATACATGATTAGATCCAGCTGTCTTCTGCCTTACTCTGGTGAAGTTTCAGAGTAACTCCACTGCCTTCAGTACATTGTGCCCAGTTGTACAACAGTGAAACTGAAATCAGAGGGCAGCCCTTAAAACAGGGAACAAACATTTCACTGGTGAGTTACCGTAGGAAAATCATAGAATCATAGAAAGGACCAGAAGGGATCTATAATCTATCATTGAGTCCTGTCCCCTGCCATGAGCAGGAGGTAATTGGGTTCAAATGAGTTCAGCAAGGTATTTGTCCAGCTTCCCCTTAAAGACCTCCAGAAATGGCAACTGCACTTCCTCTGCTGGAAGTGTGTTCCAGATTCTAGTTACCCATACAGAAAATACGTTTTTCCTTATGTCTAGCTGAAACGTTTCCTTGACTAGTTTGTGTCCAGTTTGTATCTTCTGGTGGGGGGGACTTTTCTGAAAAGTTGTTCACCTAGGTCCTGGTGTTCTCCCTTGATACATTTGTAGACTGCTATCAAGTCGCCTCTCAGCCTTTTTTTGCTCAGGCTGAACAGTCCCAGATCCTGGAATCTCTCCTCATAGGGCCTGTCGCCCAGGCCCTTGGTTATGCGGGTGGCTCTTCTCTGTACCCTTTCAAGCTTGTCCACATCCTTGAATTGTGGTGCCCAGAACTGGATGCAACACTCCAGCTGTGGCCTCGCCAGCAGGAAAGAGAGGGGGAGGAGCACCTCTCTGGATTTGTTGGCGACACATCTGCTGATGTACACAAGCGCTCTATTTGTTCCGTTGGCAACTTCGTCATACTGGTGGCTCATATTCATCTGCTGGTCAATTGCCCTAGGTCCCTTTTGGATGCAGTGCCACCCAGTGGATCACTACCCATTGTATAGCTATGGTGAGAGTTCTTTCTATCCAGATGAAGGACCTGGCATTTGTCCCTGTTGGACCTCGTCTGGTTTTGTTCAGTCTACAGGACCAGCCTGTCAAGGTCTTCCTAAATCCTTGACCTGTCCTCTGATGTGCCCACTTGCCCCCACAGTTTGGTATCATCTGCAAACTTAATCACTGGACTTTTCACTCCTTCATCCAAGTCATTAATAAAGGTATTAAAGGACATGGGCCCAAGCACTGGTCCCTGGGTACACCACCGGAGATGGCCTTCCAGGATGAGGCCACCCCATCAATTAAGACTCATTGAAGATCAGCCACTGAGCCAGTTCCCAACCCACCTCACTGTAGCCTGGTCTAGGCCAGTAATCTCCAACTTAACTAAGAGGATTTAATGGGACAAAATATCAAAGGCCTTGCTGAAATCCAGGTAGACGACGTCCACCTCCTGTCCCATGTCCAGGTGGTTAGTTACCTGGTCATAAAAGGCCACCAGGTTTACTAGGCATGACCTCCCCTCTACAAAGCCATGCTGCTTGCTTCTCAGTACCCCGCCAGATGCGAGCTTGTGGGTGATGTCCTCTGTGACCAGAAGAAGGCTTAACTGAAACCCTGTGGGTCAAACTTTAAGGAGGGCGGGGGGAGAGGGATCTGGTGGTAGGGGTTTACTACAGGCCACCACATCAGGAGGAAGCGCTGGATCTGGAAGTCTCCAGGCAGCTGGGGGAGGCCATGCGTGCAAAGGATGTTGTCGTCATGGGTGATATGAATTACCCTGACATCAACTGGGAGAAGCAGTTGGCCAGGTCTAGCCACTCACAAAGGTTCCTGA
>NW_017728917.1:18857725-18862152 GCF_001723895.1 Crocodylus porosus
ACTGTGTGTGTGTGTGTGTGTGTGTGTGTATATATATCTATATATATATATATATATCTATATATATATGTTTCCAGGTAATTCAGATCTTCATTAAGAAGCCACCCTGAACTAGCAATAGCAATCACACCTCTACCACTTAGTCCAAAGGAGAAAGCAGTGATAATACTTTGCACTTCTACAGCAATTTCATGTAAGTCCATTAAGTAGAGGCTGGGGCTGCTAAATGAAGATATATGGGCTGCAGATCTACAATTAGCCTTTAGCACCATTGTCAGCCTTTCCATGCTGTTATTACAGGGCACCATAGAATGCCTGTTACTACAGTGTCTCTTCTGCTGCAGTGTGCTGCTCTGTTGTTAGCAAGATCCTTTTACCAGTTCTCAGGTGCCCACATGCACAGAGTGTAGCTTGAATGTAGATCTGAATTTTCAATGTAAATCAGACCTTAGCAGTATTGCTGGATATTGAACCTAGGAGTTTTGATGTCCTAGCTCCTGTTCTAACCACTGAACAATATGCTTATTATAAATCCTCCTATAGCTTCTTACAGAAAGAACTGAAGGTGGAAAAGAATTCCACATGATTCAGTGGAGGAAAATACCCACTTTGTATAATTTTTTCCCCCACCAAGCCCATATATTGTTGATATCTGGAGCGATATAGATTGCATATAATTTCCAGATGTTGAAATAAGCTTTAAAAACAAGAAGTCAGAGCTGCCATAGGCAGCTGCTTATGGTCCTCAGTGGATTAAGAATAATGGAGAAGGTTTCATGACCTGGGAAAAGGAGGTGATTCCTGCTTTGAGTTTTATTCCACTTGCAGGAAAGAAACTTTGGAGCGTAATGACTCCCACTCTGGGTTTGTAGTGCTGCGAGATTTGCAGACTTTCTCCCTGCGCTATTCAGATGGACTTGGGCACTGGAAACAAATGACCTGCTGAGCCTCTCAAACCCAAACAGAGATTTATGATTGGGCTGAAGGTTTGCCTGTTCTACTGAGATTTCCCCCTTCTCCCACCTACCAATTTACTTGAGTTTCTCTGCACATTGGCAGAACAGCTCTGAACAAATAGAGAACTACTGCTTGCTCTCTTTACCATAGCATTGATTGCCTGTGTCAATGCAAGTTGTGGCCAGAAGGCAGCACAGCTGCATCCTCAGGACAGTAGAGCCTGTACCAGCCCACTGCTTCCCACAGCACTGGAAGAGAGCTAATCCAGTATAGAGCTGAGCTGGCTCTAAGCCACAGGTGTTTGTGTCATATGACCAGCCCAGACACCATCCTGGGTTATTCCACATACAGCTGAATGGGGACCTTGGAGGTGTGGCTTGTTGGAAGCTGGCATAAAGCCTCATGGTCAGGAGCAGGAGGTAGAATAGAAGTCCTGGTACTGCTACTGGGTGTTAGGAAGCATCTCACCTGTGACAAGATAATACAGTCCAGCTTTTCAAAGGTGTGTTGCAGGGGTGGGAACGATAGTGTCCTTGATTTTGCATCCCTCATTTGTTGAGTGTCCAGTTCAGAAGATGGGAAAAGCAGGTTCAAGGAGAGTCAAGCACTCATGTCTCTAATGGAAATTAGCAGGAAGACTCTCTCTTGGGTATTCAGATAGGAAGTTCTTTGAGGTGGGGCTTGTTGCTTACTATATGTGTGTGTAATATGCCCAGCACAATGGGGCTCTGACTGGAAGCTTAATTTAAGCCCTAAAATAACTGTGTGTGAATAGCATGTCTGAAAATCAGGCCCAGCATACCTCAAGTTGGGCACGCAGTTTTGAGGAAGCTGGCTCCAACACTTTCCCTTTTTTACATGGATTTGGAGGATAAAATCTGGCTTGTTTCATATTAGTAAAGCTGCTGGTTTCCCCTCAATCAACAGTGTCCTAGCTTTGCTAAAGGGGCTTGAAATATTTTACCACCTGATAATGTCATGCTCACCATTCTCAACCTCTGTATCGCCTTGGAGGTCAATGATTCCCATGTAACAACAGGCTCAGATGAGAATATGTTCAATAGCTGACATTTACCACCATTGTATTTTACTGTGGCACAATGAACACAGGGCAGAAAATGGTAAACCAAGCATCCAAAGGCTAAACTATTGACCAACACACATGTATTCTACTCACAAGCCTCTTCTCTTGTCACAGATAGCTTGTCATGGTCAGAGTAGTTCAATGCACCAGAGAATTTGTGAATGCATTGACGTTGCCCAAGGACTCAGGAACCAGATGCCCTCTGGGACTGATGCCTTTGTCTCTGCTGACACTTGATTGATAAAGGTCCTTAATGGGTAGTTGTCCTTCCTGAGATGGAGCAGGGATCCACCACCCCTGCTTACAAATCAACATCCTTGCACTGCAGAGAAATGACTTCTGTGTTCTAAGAGTTTGGCCAATGATTGACCAGACAAGGGCAAACCTTCTTTCCTCACTTTACACTCCCCTCTGCTGCTAGGCACTCCCATTTCAATGCACATCATGTCATCCAGGAAGATGCTCTGATGTGTGTCCAAGTGCACTGAGCCTCAAACCCCCCTCTCCCAGAGGCTTGGGCTGAAAAACAAGTTCCCTAATGCATTAATAATGCAGCATCTATCAGTGGAGGAGAGGAATGTGGTTACCCCTCTTGGTTAAATCCTCTCCTCGAAGAGGGGAAACCAAAGACTGCATGGACTGTATGAGGAAAGAACAGTAGGAACTGGCTACATAAATTGAAAATTATCCAGATCACTGCTCAGTGTATTTCCTTTTCCCTCTGTTTAAATATACTTCATAGTCTGGGAATATGATTCGTGAGAGGGTTTTTTGTTTGTTTTTTGTTTTGAGTAAGTATATTGCAGATGATAATAGAGAGAGTGCAGTGTACTGGCTGCTTTGCACTCCCAACCCAGGAGAACCTGCACAGTTGACCTCCTACATGCACTGCTCAGCCATGGGCAGATCTAGAATTTTGAAACGGGGTCCCGGGGGTAAGGTCTATTATCACATATAAAACAACACATGTTTTTCTCCAGTTAAAAAGAAACAATAAGCTTTACTAATATGTTAGAGGCTCAGAGTTGTATTCTTCAATTTAAGATTGTAGCAAAAACAAATCTAACTTCATTGGAATGAATTAAAAAATGTTCAGGGCTATGAAATAAGAGTTTCCTTACCAGGAGCAGCTCACAGACAACAGAAGTGCAGAACAGGTGGAACATCAAGACCATTGAAAAGAAGAGATGTCTGTTAACACCTGTGAAATGACAAGTTTCAAAGGGATCAGGCAGATGACAACGAGCCATGAAGTCAAGTGACTCCTTCAGTACTGCCTGACTAGAAATGCTGCTGCCACTGCCAGGCAGCTGGTTTTAAACTTTGGATAGACCAGGAATCAAAGTGGAGTGCAAGTGCACCAGTGCATCCCCCGTGGATCCACCTCTGGGTTTCTAGGGCTGTGTGGACCCTAAATGGTTATCACACTGGACTAGACACCTTAACACCATTTTTGGAGAGGAAGCTTGAGCTCTATCTTGAGTTTTGAGATTGCCACAAGGGGGTGGCATTGCTGTGCTTCTGCCTCCACTTGACCAACTATAGTCCTAGCTAGGTGGACTTTGGTTCCAATCCCACCTGATTTAACCAGTGAAAATAAACCTGAGGATCTCTCTCTAATCCTTAACAGACGCTTATATTGTGGACCTGCTCCCCATCCGCTGGTAGCATTAGGGTCAGGGAAGTTTAGGGTTCTGCCAGTCAGGACTGAGGGCTATTGGCAGAGCTGTGGGGAGAGTCCAAGTCTGGGTAGCAGGGGGAGGGGGCTACCAGCCAGGGTGGAGATGTATCAGCAGAGCATTATTATAGCTCATGCCATGTATGCTTCTCCTCATATAAACTATTAACTGATGCACAAATTCAATGAGAAGACAGCTAGGCTAAAAATCCTACTTCATCAGGAAAAGAGATTTGCACTCATTTTATTGCCTGAAGCCTGCACCTTCTCTGGTCTGCCCACCTGGAATCATAGAATCATAGAAGTCGGGTTGGAAGGGACCTTGTAGCTCTTCAAGTCTGACCCCCTGCCTGGGCAGGAGAGAAAAATTAGGCTCAAATGATTCCAGCCAGATAGGCATCAAGCCTCCTCTTAAAGACCCCCAGGGTAGGAGCCAATACCACTTCCCTTGGAAGTTGGTTCCAGATCCTAGCTGCCCTGACAGTGAAGTAGCGCGTCCTGATGGCTAGTCTAAACTTCCTCGCCAACAACTTCTGGTCGTTATTCCTTGTTATGCCAGGGGGTGCTAGGGGAAACAAGGCTTCTCCCAAACCCTTCTGGTCCCCCCTAGTGAGTTTATAGACGGTCACCAGGTCCCCCTTCAGCCTTCTCTTGTGAAGGCTGAACAGGTTCAGGTCCCGCAGTCTCTCATTGTAGGGTCTGCCCTGT
>NW_017728917.1:18862837-18904423 GCF_001723895.1 Crocodylus porosus
GTCCATGGCAACACCTGCATCCAATGCTTTTGTGACCTGATCATAAAAGGCAATCAGGTTGGTCTGACATGACCTGTCCCTAATGAAACTGTGCTGGTTGCACTTGAGCATCATCCCTGAAGCCGGCCAATCACAGATGTGCTCCTTGATGATCTTCTCAAAGAGTTTCCCTAGGATTGAGTTAAGACTGACGGGCCTTTAGTTGCCCGGGTCCTCCCGCCTCCCTTTTTTAAAGATGGAGACCATGTTGGCTATCTTCCAATCATCTGGCACCTGGCCCAAGCACCACGAGCATTCGTAAAGCTGTGCCAAGGGCCCTGAAATAACCCCTGCTAGCTCCCTCAGCACCCTGGGGTGGAGAGCATCTGGACTCGCTGATTTGAACACGTCCAGCCCCTCCAGAAGCTCTCTAACTTGAGCAGCCTCTTTCTGTTAAATAAATGCAGCAGTTGCAACCTTGTCCATCCCTGGAATGGCAGGTGCTGTCTCTTTGCACGGTGTTAGTAACTTGCTTGGACATGCACAATTAAAATATATAAGATAATGCATACAGTCCCAAACTATCAATCAGCTGAGGAGATAGGGATGATGAACTGAGAGACTGGAGCATATTTATATCCAACTCCCCCGACCTGACACAGAGGCAAACACATCCATTTGTTCCTTTTAAATATAGAGAAACATTACGCTGCCAGGAAAACCTCTTGCCGGCTTTGAAGTTTCTGGATTGTCAGATGTGCGTGGTACATGAGAGAGCATTTCAACTCTGAGGTCCTGAGTGTTACTAAACTCCAGTAGATGTTTGGGGGCTGCACCTGCCCTCCAGTAGGTGGATTTTGCATGTAGCAACTTGATTGCACCAGGAAGCGGGAGGGGCTCCCCTGATTCTGTGAACTTCTGTACAAAATACCAGCTGTACAGAGTCAATGCAGGCTGCAGTGTTAATCAGCCTAGTATCCATTTAACGACCTTGTGTTGGTTTTAAGATATTGAGCTTAGTCTGCTCCTTCTGTAAACTTGGATTTTGTTAAAAACCCAACATAGGAAATGCACAACAATGAAAATGCTCCTATTTGAGAGCATGTGAAAAATTAAAAACGGAAATGTTTGGGGGTGGCTAAACAACTCAGTAGGGCTTTGTCCCTGTGATGTCTGGAATAAAGTCAGTCTTTGCTAGTAATGACTTTGAATTACTAAGGAACTGTCTGCCTGAAAGTAGGATGAATAACCTCATCTAAAGCTGTGTGTAGATGGTTTTTATCTTGAAAGATCCCCCTCCCCACCCCCAGCAGATGATACACTTCACACACAATTAGTGTGTGCGCTCACGCACATGGTGAGCAGGTCTATTTTATTTTTCTGTTTTTCCTGGATTTTTCTCCTCTCTTCCATAAAGCTGCTGAGGAGGGAATGACTTTGAGATGGGGATATGTATGGCCAATCCAGTGTTTGTTTTGTGATTGAAATTTCTGAAATAAGCAGCCAGAGGAGAAGAGGGGCACTTATAATTGAGCAGTCTAAAAATACAGTATTGCTTGTGGGCTACATCTAGTCACAGGGTTAAGACTCATAGACGCTAGGGTTGGAAGAGACATCAACAGATCATTGAGTCCGACCCCCTGCCTGGGCAGAAAAGAGCGCTGGGGTCAGACTTGGGGACTGGTGAATTCACGCTCTGGCTGCAGCCTTGGGCAACTGCCTACTTAACTGCCCTCTGTCCCAATAGTTCCCCATTAGTCGAACTATCTTACCACAGTTTTGTGACAATGAGTTACTATCTGATCAATAATGCAGGATAGAATGACTGGGCTGAGAAACCTCTTCATCTCGTCTGGAGTCTCATACCATATCCAGAACCCGGTACCTTTGAAAGTTGGGATGAATCTGAGAAACAACATTTTTGCATTGGCTGTTTAAGATGTAGCAAGGCTCCTTGGGACAACCACAAGCAAAGAGAGTTGATTTTTAAGAGGGAAAAGGACCGTGGGTGTGGGTGTATGTGTGTCTTGGGGGTGGGGGGGGCAGGAGGTGATTTCAGGATGTTTGTGTGTATGAAGTGGCTAAAAATCTCTCAGATGCTGCTAGCCTTTATAGAGGCCAAAGTGAGTAGGTCTGAAAAAGGCTGGCCTGACCTGGCTAAGGAGCATTTACATGAAGGAAAAATATAACACATGGGAAGAAAGCATTTCAAAAGCTGCTGTGTGTAAGGAGGGGCTCATCCTTCAAGTTCCTTTCCCAGTACACATACACTTGGTGTCATTTGCATAGGAAGCACGTACCCTGGATTTATGTACATCCACTTGCTTAAGAGCAGGATCCCACCGTGGCAGTACGCTACGTCTGCAAGGAAATCACAGCTATGGAGCTTATAATATTCAGCTGGTTCCCATAACCCCCGCCCATCTGAGGTTTAATATTAGAACTATTTTTCACATTGAAACCGAAATAGTACAAAATATGGGCCTGCTGTAATTGTTGTTAGATTATGTGTCACCATGATAAGATGTAACAAATATTTTCCTACCCAGCAGGGCCCGTTTCCCTGCGTGTAATGGATGGAGAAACTTCTCATAGTCTGCAGGCAATCGGTCGTAAAAACTTCGCTCTGAAGATTAATGCAATAAGCGTAGCGCTGCTGCAAAGTGGAAAGAGCAGAATTAAAATAATTTTTTGCTTTTCTACATTTAATAATAAAACTAGGCCTGCAGGGCTGGAAATAGTCTTTACTACCACAGCTTTCCCTCCTCACACAAAACATGAGTGTTTTGATTCTTGATGGAAAAAAAATAAATGGACCCCTTAGTAAAAGCACTAGTATGTGGTGCAGTCATTCTTCCAACAGAACTATTTTTATCAGAAATATGAAGCCTATTTTCATGGGCAGAACTTTGACACCAATAAGTCTGCTGGACGTCACTTAATAGGCCAGATAAACATCCTCTTACCATTTAGTGTGCAAGGATTTTCCCTTTATATCATTGGTTTATGTCTTTCCCAGACATTTTATGGCATATGGAGATTGTTTTCCAGACCTGGTGCATAGTAAGAGCAAAGAGATGGGTTTACTTGATGTCGTACAGATGTTTAATCTCATTATCCACTGCAGAATTTATCCAGGTTTTTTTTTGTTATAGAGGTGCTTGACTGGCTGTGTAGTGGTTGGTAATAAGAGGCTGGCTGGAAAGATTCTGCAGGCGATTCCATAACTGGCCATTACAGGGATTCTTGCAACTTACCGAGAGACACTGGGACCAGCCATTGTCAGAGGCAGGACACTGGACTACTAGATCCCTTGTCCAGGCTCGTGATGATGGTTGTATACGATATGAGTCCAAATTTTCTTGAATTCTGGGAAAACGTTAATTCTAGGGAGATTTCTGGTGCTTCCCTCCGACGTATATTTAAGGGCACTTTAAATTCCTGTCTTCCTGCAAAAGCTCCCCTCCGCCAGTTCTGCCCCCCGGGATCCAAGTATAGAACCTCATTCCTCTGCTGCTCCAGCAACCCTGGGTGCCAAGAGAAATCCCTTTTTCCTCAGGTTTTTGCCTGACTTTCAAGGGCTGGTGAGCTATTCAGTTCAGGTGTGGGGGAGGTTTGTTGTTGTACAAGTTGTGGAAAATATTTCTTTCCATTACATTTTGAATATGAATAAAGAGGGTTTTATAGAGTAAAAATATCAAGTTTGCAAGAAGAGAAATGAATTCCTGTCCTCTCCTTCTTGAAGTCTAAAAAGGAAACAGGTACTAGAATATTTCAGTTTTCTGTCACACCTCAACCTCCAACACACTTGCAGGCTCCTATTACTTTGAGTGGACCCCACAGTTTACCAGAAAGCCCCCTATCATCAAACTCAGACCTGAATTTTGAACCACCTGGACCTGCAGAATGATTTGGGGCTGCTCCACTGTAAACTAATCTGTTTAAACAAGGAAAGCTCAGATAATCCCAAATACTTCAGGCAACACATGACCTCTTCATTTCTACAGAACCACCGTATTTTCCACTGCCATAAGAAGGAAACTTTCAAATTGGGGCAAACCGGGTGAGTTCATCTGTGAATGGAAGGCAGTCTGGTTTGTCAGGACTCTCCAGTGATCCCTGTTATAAGCAGTCTGGAGTGGAACTAGTCCAAACCCACCTGCAAGTGCTTGTTCTTGGCTTGTTCTACATTTGTGGAGATTGCTATGATAGTGAAAGTCAACGGGTCTCCTCAGATTCAAAAGCAAGGCTGCTGTGTCACCTGAAAATGTTTCCATCACCCTTCAGTGCACACCCTGGCCCCTACTATTAGATGATGTAGATGTGTAGAAATAAATCAAAGTAGATTTTATAAAGCACAGAAGCTAGTTAGGGGTTCCTGACAAAGCTTTACATTTTATTGAAAAAGATGAGACAGGTCTCTTACATGACTGAGCTGGTAGTAGCATATGACTGAAACATGATTATTTGTCCTATGATAGTGCTTGAGGGCCTCTGATGCAAATCTTAATTTGGCACTTTCTGCAGTTGAGTATTTCCCACATGGGCAACAAGGTATTCAGTTGAAACCATTCAGCCTCTTTTCATCCTAAGCCACTTGTCTTTGGTACGCTCTGTCCTCTCGTGGTAGCAGCTTATCACCACTGAACTCAGGAGTCCTGGTCTTTTGCTTAGAGACCTTAAGAGATGAGGAATGGCTACTGCTTTCTTTCACTAAAAGCACTATGTTTCAGGGATAAGACAAGGCATTAGACCCTCCTGCTTTCTCAGTGGCAAGATCATAGCCATGGAATTTCTTGGCAGACAAGACGCAGCCACTTGCTTAGTTCTGTGTAAGACTCTGAAGCAGTGTTGCACTCTTGCATTGCTAAATGCACCTACATCCATGCACAGAAACAAAAGGAGCAACCGCAGTTTGCCAGAACAAAATTAAGGCAGCATGCAACTTGATAACAACAATTGAAGATTGTTAGTGTGAGGAATAGCTTAACGCTCTTTGGGAACTGGCGTTGTACATTACCCTACTGTCAATTATGGATAATGCTCTCCTCTTGGTGAGCCATCTAGAGCAGTGGTCTCC
Organism: Crocodylus porosus; assembly: GCF_001723895.1. NCBI lineage: Eukaryota > Metazoa > Chordata > Crocodylia > Crocodylidae > Crocodylus > Crocodylus porosus. The sequence goes on from NW_017728917.1 coordinate 18,867,897, forward strand.
AAAGTGGGGTGCGCAAGACGATCCACTGGGATGCAGGAAGAAAATATTAGAAATTCTATTTATATAAAATATACATATATTGGGGGTGCATGCTCAAAAATTTTTATTGCTAGGGGTGCGCGATCAAAAAAGTTTGGAGACCACTGATCTAGAATCTACAGAACCGGTGAATCACATAGCAAATTTGAACTGGAAATACCTGCTGCTCTGATTTCTTCAGACTCTCATAGAGTTAAAGACTAATAAAGGTTTTTTCTTTTTTTAACCTATAATGTTTGCCAAAACCAGAAAGAATCCTGGTAGCATTCCACTTGCACTAGTGATTCTCAACCTGTGGGCCCTGAGATGCTTTCAAGGGTGTCACAGGATGCCATGCAATGTTAGCACGGCTAACATGATTCACAAGATAAACCCAGAGATTTGAAACAGGAATTCAGAGTGTTAAAAACATTCTGCCCTCTTGTAGTCTGAGTTCTTTGCAACAGATGAGTTGCTATATTATTTTTCTGCAGTCATAGTCACATTGGAGGCTACTCATTGCCTTGATTTTTAATGCATTTGTCCTCTCATCCTTGTCAAGTATTGAAACCCTGTCATCTGCACTTTATGGAGAGGGAAACTAAGACACACAGACGCAGCAACTTGCCCAAGCTCATCCTGGAAATCTGGGGGAAAAGTAGGAAATTAAACTAATTAAACCTAATATTATGTAATCAATTACTGCTAGAAATAATTATCTAGTCACACTTATATTCCTGGGAGAAGACACAGATACCTAGAGAAATATTAGCAAGGCATACCAAGAAAATAGAACCCAGTTAACCCAAAGAAAAAGTGGGCTTTATTCAGATTGCTTAAAAAGAACTGAGTAATGGGCACTACTAACTGAAAGAAGCAATTGGAAAAAAAAAATACATATCTTTGTTAAAGATTTAATACCCTTGATCAGGGATTCCCAAAGTTTCTATGCCGTGACCCAGCTAACTGCAGCTGGAATTTTTGGTCGGAAGGCAGGTAAGGATACCCCACCCTGGGTGGGCCCAACCCTGCGCTGCTGCAGGCTGCCACTACTTCCAGTCCAGCAGCCGAGCCATGTAGCTTGGCACTGGGCCCTGGCCTGGGGTTTGAAAACCCCTCCCCTAGGTCTTCAAATAACCCAGCGTTTTGAAACACACCGAGAGAATCACCACTCTGTATTTTAGGTTCCTCAAAATAGATGTTCAGAGAAAAATTTCTAAAATCTACAATTATATATTCCTGATGTTTCTAAAATAATGGAACATCATGTTATAAAGCACCAATGGTATAAGATCTATTTTTTTCTATTTTGCTTTTCCATTTTTCTTTTCCTTAACTTTAATTTACTGAAGTCAAAAGAAAGAAGGACATTTCTTCAGGAAGGTTAGCACACAGGAAAATCCACAAAAATTCTTGAAATATTTTATTATAAATCACTTCAAACAAGTTTCAGGTAAAAAAACCCACCTTTTTAAAAAGGAAGGACTTTTGTCCACACTATTTTAAAACAAAACTTCATAAAGAAAATAAAGTTATCAAGCATCAGCTTCTGTCAAGAGTACTTTTGTAACCAAATCTAAAGGACAAACAAAACAATGGGCATGTACATCTATTTCTTTTATACTCATAATATGAGGGAGACTAAGACAGTGTAGGCATCAGGAAGCATTTTACTGCTTGCCAGCACAGGATGAATACTGAACAGCCAACTGTCTCGATGAAATATTTTCACTTGTATTTCAATTATTTTCTGTTCCAATAGAAATTAACCATGAACATTTTCTTTGAAATAATTAACCAAACTCTTGGAAAGGGTTAAAAGCCATGCAACAAGCTACTTCACTTCATATACTTTTCTTGTTGATCAGCCAGGATTTTTGCGGAGGATTTGGCATCATAGAAAAGTTCATTTATTTCTTCAATGTGCTCCTTCTCAATGCTGTCTTTCCCATTAATCTTGGCGAGCAGGTTAGCTGGGGTCAGTAACTGCACGGCATACCTATGATCAAATGCAGGAAGAGGGTAAGACTGATTTAATAGTTACAATCCAGTACATTAGAGTAAACTCCAGAAAGGATATAGGTAGCACTGGCATATTCATACACAGATCTCTCGATACCAAAGGTATAAAAAGGCAGCAATGCACCCCAACATTGGGAGAAAATGGAAGGACAACCCCTTTCATTAAGTTCAGTGCCACTCTTACCTAGCTAAATGTCACTGTACAGCAACTAAGTTTCACCCCTGAATCAGGAAGAAAGTCTGTTATCCCAGAGTGTTTCCCCACCCAGTTGCTCCAGGATGCAAAAGGCAAAAAAAATGGAATGAGTCCTGCTTACCTTAAGGTTGTCTTGGTACCAATTTCTCCTAGATGGTTTAGGGCTTCCTCACTAATGTTAATTCCCTCTGTCTGGGCACGAAGTTTTATGATCTGTTTGGTTAAATAAGGTAACTAAGTGAAGCTGCATCAGTCAAGTAATGTGAACAATAGTAAATGCCAGGCTTTTGAGCTCACAGAAATAGGTCGCACAAACTGGATACGCTGTTAATTTAATTTTACCCCTAGAGTATCCCCTTTAAAGGCAGACATGCACATTTCTAAGTCATCCAGAATGACTGACTTTTAACAGGCAATATAATACTTTTTTCTATTGCGTATCATTGTATGTGGCAGATGAGTGTGACTATGTGGCATGGTAAAAATTTCTGGTGATTCTGAAAGACTTAAGTATTCTTGTTAATTAGAATCAGAAGATAAAAGCTTACATAGGTAATGCTTAATACATGCTCAGCCATTAACAAAGGCAGCTAGGGCCCTGTGAACACAGAAGCACAGAGCTGCACTGATCTCTCAACCCAGTTGTGTACTATATAGTCACTGCTGTAAAGCAGAGTCCTCTGACAAATTCTATGGAAAGCTATGCTTTCCTCTCTGCTGCTCACTCCACAACACACTTTTTATTCACTTGATAAACAAGATGGTAAAATAAATCAAAAAGTTTCTTTATAAGGTTCACCTACCCCCACAAAAAAATCACTGGGAGGAATCTAATCTTTCAAGAACAGTCTCTAGCTTGTACCAGTTTGAAGATCTTTGTAAAGTTGGAGAGCAAGATATCGCCAATAAGCCTGAGCGTATAAAGCTGTAACAAAAGTGGCACAAGTCCCCCGCAGTCCGTATTACCAGCTGAGTGATAAGGGGCAGACTGGATAATGATGTTGTGTTGTAGTGCTGAGATAACTCTGGAACTGCAAGCCTCATATAATACAGGTATTTTTCACTTTGGCAGCTTTGTAAACAAGATATCAAGAAGCACTCGTTTAAATTAAAGCCATAAAAATGCACCGGGGAGGGAGCCAGGGTTGTGGGAAGGGGGGAATTTGACATGGCAGAAAGTTCTACTTGTAACATTACAATCTGAAGCAGTTTTTAGAATATTTAGTATGAATGGCAACCTTAAGATTTTTTTCCAACTTGTAAATCGACTAAACTTCACTTCTCCAAGCTTCCAGATACAGCTGTTCAACACAGACCCTTCCTAGAAATACCAGACCTTGAAGTGCTAATCTAGGTTAATATAACATTTAAAAATGGTATTTTTAAACTTTCATCTTGGGCTAGGTTCTGCTAAGTTATCAAGCAAGCAAGAAACAAGATATTAAAGCCAGGAAATACATATAAAAAAGGTGTTATGGAGGGGGAAGGGAAGTATTTCAGGTAAAATAGTTCAACAGGAAAAGAGTTCCAGTTACGCCCCCCTTACTATTCAAGTATAAGTACATATACAGAAGCTGAACAGAACACTGCCACTACATTAAAGTCCATATTAAAGTGGATTTTCTCTTCATCCAGGTAGAATGAAGATATTTGGCATTCTTATGATCTCTGATTATAGCTTTAAAATGTACACAAGATGCAGTAATCTTACATCGACAGCATAATCCGTACTACCAAGACAAAAAAAAAAATCTTGCAGGTGCATTTTTGAATGCATCTAAGTTAAAGTTTCCACAAACTGTTTTTTGAGATTAAAATCAACTGTGGCACAAACAGAATGTTTGATGCTTGATCCTGTGAGGGCAAAAAGTGTCATTTCTGTGCAGAAGTCATGGTCTGTGGAAGCCACCACCTTCTAGCATGAAAGGTAAAAAAAAGCAGCAAACTCAAAAGTGACACAAAGTAAATTCCACCCTCAGTGTGTGTGCCAAGTTCCAGGTCCTTCCCACCCAAGTAGGACTCCAGGGTATAAGACAGCATGATCTGTGAGCTTTAATATTTGGCTTTAAAAACAAGAGTTTTACTACAGCTCTTCCTCTCCACCCTCCTCCCCTCCCAATCATGAGCAAGTCAGAGCCATCACATGGCTCCTTTGAAAATAAGAGAGTCCATAAATTAGATCTTGAATCACTTAACAGTCTACAAGGATAATTTGAGTGTGTCCAGTATGATAGCACAGCACACAGTAGTTTATTTTATGATAAACTACATTACAGTGTTAGGAATGATTTTAATTCAACAAAAGCAGGGCAATTCAAAAGACACGCTGCCACTATCTTGCCTCACCCTTTGTGCCCAGAAAATCTAGGTACAATAGGGATAAGTCCAGGACACAGTAGCATCCCTCAGTGAATCCCCAGGTTTTGAGTGAAAGTCAAACTTTAAAACTGGCTTAATGTACAGATAAAACCCAATTGTATTACTATACCCTCTGGCCACTTCTACTTTAATCTGCACTGAAGTGCTTCAGCTATTCTTTCAGGTGCTCAGAAATCATCTCGAGTATAACTTGAAACCGTGATCCAAGAAAGCCTCCTCATACCAAATGAAACGAGGCTTTGCCTCTACGTTTATATGCGATAAATGCCTCAGCTTCACCTTGGCACTTATCCAGCAGCGGGAGACTATTATCTTGTGACAACGCTCTCCTCCATTGACACTATCTCTTAAATAATACAAAGAATTGACATGATAAACCATAATGGCTCCTGTATCGTGTCACTTCACAGTATTGAGACGCTAATGAGGGGGATCTTTGACACGATGCATCATAATGGCACCCAAGGATTATAATCAATACATAATACATTGCAATGGCCCCACAGGAAAGTCTTGGGCATTCAGAAATGTTTTGCTACAACACATCCTTGCTGTGCTTACACTCCCAAGCCTGACCCAGAAGTGTGAAGAGGTTTACTGCTCTGTTTTAGAATGCAGAACCTGTAAGGTTAAAAGCTAGAGGAAGTCCAGCTAGTGCAAGGGTGGCAGAAAAACAGTCCACAGGGTCGTACGCCACAGCTCCTCTCATCTTTAATATGCAGGTGCAGCCTGTGGAAGCAAGAAGGCCCAGCTTGCAGTGCTATTTCTTATACTGAGAGACACAGCACAGGCTGCTGGAGCACACAGACTCTGTAGGCAGCACATCCGTATCAGAGATAAGTGTAGCAGCAATCCACACCATTTCACGTAAGTTGGGTGTCACTTTCAAGCTCCAGACAATTTACCAATATGGCCATTTGGCAGAGAAGATTCAGACTACACTAATCCAATACTGGTCATCCAGGAAAAAATAGAACAGAACAGCAATGAAGTACTACTTATATAGGAGGTTACATGGTACAGACAAGGTTCTGGGAGCAGACTGTTGTCCAAGTAGAGGTCAAACTGCATTACAATATCATGGCCAGGACTGCTCATTCTTAATCCTAACAAGCCATAGTTCCAAAGACTTTTTCAAGACTTGTTTAAATCATAGAAAATGAGGGACCTCAGGAAGTAATCCAGACCCTTAACTCAAAGCAGGACCATCCTCAACTATATTGTTCCAGGCAAGGCTTTGTCTAGCTGGGTCTCAAAAACCTCCAAACCCTTACCTGTTTCATTTCCTGTGGCGTGTACAGCATGGTTCGAATAATCATTACCCTGTCGAGAAGGTCCAATGGTATTCCATGAGGGGAAACTACATCCTCTGTGCCTCTGAAAGAGAGACAAAAGATTAGATTTCTTGTTCTGAAGTTCAATGTGTGTTAACGTTAATAACTATTGGGTGACTGCCATGAAAGAGCCACGGGCTGCTGGATTTATTCTTGCATGGCATGCACACCCCACCTTCCCCCATATATGCGCCCCCACACACACTGCATGCTGGACCAGGGTACTGACCCCAGAGTTTGTAATCTAACCTGGAACAACACGAAGAGAAACTATTCCTTTCACTCTAGAAATTTTGCAGAGAAATATTATTGGGGTGCAACCTTCCTTACAGTACAATAAAACTATATAGTACTAGTCAATCTCCAATGATCTTAACCTCTGACAATTCCAAGCATATAGCACATGTCCCAGGAAGAAGCAAGTCATTGTTATTAGGAAATTAAATAGATACTGTATGCAACACTGAACATTTAGAGAGCATCTCTTCCTGTTAAACCAGCTGTTCTACTGTTTATTACTGTACACTGGTGCTCTTTCCCTCCCCTTCTTCTCCCAACTACTGTAGTGGTTCATATTCCCCATTGACTGAACAGTGCAAGGCATTAAGCTTATAGTACAGAACCAGCACTTGGTTTCTGGCAGGAAAGAGCAACTTCAGGAATTCTAGGTCCTTCTTCTTCTTGAAACAGTGAGGCTTTTCAGAAGTCAGTCAAACTGGGCATGATCAGTTGTGACAACTCCGCTGAGCTTACGAGATCTACTGAGATCACAGCCCAAGATGCTATGCTTCTAGTAAACAATTCTACTTCCACTGTGGGTTATCTGATGTTTCAGGTTCTACTCATCACCCTGCCATGGGAGTACGAAGCATTAATGAGAAAATAAACTTTCCTAAACATCTCCTGCTACATTCCCCAGTAGATGTCACTCTTTCACCTGAAGCCAGTTCTAGTGCTATTAGGATACAGCCATCTATATTATACAGGTACTAGGTGCACTGCTCAATTCTCCTTAAGGTTACCTACAGGCATATTTAAAGGAGAATACACCTTAAATCTCTTGGTTCAACAGTATATGTTAAACATCTTCCATTCTGAAGGATGGAATTTAAAGAATCATAATTGCCCTAGACTGCGTAGGACTAATACTTGTTCTAACGAATTCCTCCTCCAACAAATCAGATTTGTTGTTCCAGGGGGGTTGTGTGCACCGGACACTGATGTGTTTCCCTTTCATGAGGCAGCCAACACAATATCTATCTCAAATGTGTTTAAAGTACTTATCACCTTGATATCTAAGTAACAGGGATGAAGAAACACAAAGACCAGATGCACCGAGTGGGTGTAACCAACAGGGGAGGGAGAAGTAGGGTACAGGCAGCTGGTTACATAGATGAGCTCTGTGCACGATTCGCAGGTTGACTCAATTAACAGATAGTAGCAATCCCTACTGGCAGCCTGTCTAGACATTATCAGTTGGCAATTTACCATAGGCAACATGATAGCAGAACAGGAGAGTGGTTTTACTGAAAAATTCAGTGTGTGTACACCTTGGTGAAGTGGAGACAGACAAAAGCGTGACGGGGCTTATGGAAAAGATGGGTTAAGTGACTGGCTGGAGAAGCCGAGAAGGCCAAACCAATACTGTGACAAAAAGGGGTATAAATGGAGAGGGACTGAACTGTGAGAGGCCCTAAAGGCAAGAACAAGTATGTTAAATCCAATGCAATGGAGAAAGGAGAGAACAAGAGGCCTGAAAGGGGACAGAGTGGGAGAAACAGGAGAAAGTCATAACTTAGGAAGTTTTTAGTAGCAGTGTTTTGAATATTCCTGGAGAACAGATATGTTTGGTGAAGGAAGCAAGAGAGGAAAGGAATTCTAGCAGAATGGCAAGGGAAAAGAAACAGAGGTGTGTCCCTGAAAATGAGATGGGAAAAAAAAAATACTTCCATCATCCTCTAACCTGCAGTCACCTCAGAATTAAGTGCTTTCCCTTTGATGCAACCCTGAAGCAGCTCTCCAGTACTGATAGAGCTTGTGACCCAGCCAAAAGATTATCACAGGGGTGTCTGCACCAAAGATGAAAACATTTAAAGATCATAGTTCGTTGTGCTAAGGCAGCTAATTCGAAGGATTACAGACAGATGTGAATCATGCAGAATTCTGCTGTAGACACTGTACCTGATAATGCAGTTCCCTCGGTTGGAAGCAAAGATGACGATAGGTGAGATAGACGATTCCAGTGCTCGATGCAGATATGTGAAACATTCAATATCCAGCATGTGAACCTCATCTACAAAGAGCACACCTGGGACCAGCTCTGCAATGCCTTGATCAATGTATTTATTCACCACCTTGTTGATCTCCCCTCGAAGCTTGTCTAAAAAGCAGGAAAGAAAACCATTTTAGTTGTCCTGTTAGAGGCCTCTGGATTTACCTAAGGAACCCCGAGAGACTAAAATGGGTGCTCTCTTTTCTAGCATTTTGATTCCAAACTGATAACTTATCCTATCAAGGCAAGCCTGCAAAAATTCCAGGTGTGGACTAAGACAGGCTAAGCTGCCAAGTTTCACATACAGATCAGAAGAAAACATTGATGCAACTATAAAATCTTAATTGACTCAATGAACTTAAGTGACCATAACTGCAAAATACCACATGCTGAAGGTAAAACATTTGAACTACTTCTACGCTCTACAAGATAAAAGGGATCTGGCTGTCATCATGAAAGCTCAATGCCCAGCAGTGGCCATAAAAACAAACAAAACATTACATGCACAAGGAAAAAATGACAAATAAAACAGAATATTGTGGAAACACATAGAACCAGTGATGTGGACGCCCTAGAACACTGCCTGCAGGGCTGGTTATCCTGTCTCAAAAGGGATTTTGCAGAAAGAGACAGAGTTCAGATGGCACAGATGGTTAACGGGTCTGGAAATTTCACAGGAAGAGAGGCTGAAAAGATTGGAATGGTGTGTCTATTTAGATACAGAGATAAACAATAAGGAACATCAGATGCGGTTTTGTTTTCTCTCTCTTTCAACACAAGAGCAAAGGGACAATCAAAGCAATTATAAAACTGACAAATTCAAAACTAACAGAAGGAAAATACCTCCCCTCTCCCCCGTGCCAATCTGCAGACTGTGGGTACTTGTTGTCACAGGGAGTGCCTAGCAATCAGGAATTTGGATTCACAGACAGGGAGTATTTGCATGTAATATCAAACATAGTTTAAATCAATGCTATAATTATTGAAAAGGATGCTGCACTTCATTTCAGGGCCTAAGACAATTTCCAACTATAAAGCTCAGCATTAGACAAACACAGAATGGCAATGCAGACTAAAGCACCTGCCTATACTACCCCACTCCACAGTGTCTGGTAGTGGCCATTGTTAGGGGGACACTGGGTGAGATGGACAGCAAGTCTTCTCCAGTCAGGCAATACCTAGGTTCTCAATTGCTTTTTTTTCCTCTGATGGTCATTGTTCTATATCCCACATACATACATCATCTACATTTGAAAAAAGACCCAGATTAACGTAATGCACTGAAACACCAGACTGTGAGCAAGAAAAGAATTTTTTGCTATTCACCACGAGTACAGGAATAATCTGCTTGAACTGAGTTCTTAGTTCTTTCAACTGGGATAAACCTCCTACTCACATGGCTTGTGAGGAACTCTTAAGTGATGTTAAGAAAAAAGCAACTTCGAAATCAAATGACATTTGACTGACATTTTCAACAGAAAATTTAACAATATGTCCAAGTGTGACTGGAAGGAAAGTTAAACGTGGGTCTTGTATTTCACATGTTGTTTGTATTCGAAGCAAAAAACATAAGTCTTCAGCTTTTTGAGCAAACAGATCTCAAAGCTGTGCAGGAGGTTACATGGATAAAATTTAACTTCAGTGTAGATAAAATGACCTCCAAAGAAGGAATACTTCAAAACAGCACCACTGAATTTAGGTACTGAAACAGACCTTGATTGGCATTTAGGCAGGCACCTATGGAAGCATCATTTCTTTCAAAGTAAACAGAAGGAAAGCTTTCTACTGTAGATCTTTTTCCTTCAGTGATTTGTAGGGAGGCAGAAAAACAGCATCCACAGGCTATTGCTATGGACAATGCTATAGCAAGCTGAATTGTTTGATTAATTAGGAGCCATCTTCCTACTTTGACAAACTGTTGTATAGTTGTGTAATGAGAAAGGAAATGTACTGCACCTCATAACAAGAGAATTTTTGTTCTGTAAATGGTACCAGTATGTCTCCATAGAACATATGGGCCCACACCATTTCTGGAGGTAACTTTCTGAAAGCATGGGAGCTAATATTAATGTCTACCCAACATTCTCTCTGAAAAAGTTGTTCACCAGTCAGGTATTACAAAATGCAATACATATGTTATATATCTCATTCCAATCACTGCACTACAAGTATCAAATGTACTGCTTTTTAAAAAGTTAAGTAAGGTAATAATCGTTATAGGTACTTTATTCACACAGCATGCAACAACAAACAAACGCACCCAGATCTTTCAAATCCCTAGCCAGCTGGCCAAAATATAGGGCTAGGCTAATATTGCAATGAGGTCATTGTAGAAGCAGTTTGCATACCTGTGATTTCTGTTTTCTTGGGTTTCATCAACTGTCCCATCATGGAAAGGATGTCCTGCCCACCCTAGATGAGACAGAGTTACAGTTCATTAGCGTATCCTTTGAACTGTTTAATGCAGGAGGTTTGATATAGAACAAACCTAGGAGTTTATGCATTTCACTCGAAGTTAAAGATGTGATTTATTTGAAGCCCTTTTATAGTTTCCTCTAACAGTAGTTGATTCTACTCCAACAGTCCAACCCATTAACTACTTTGCTGGCATTCCAGGCACTAAACTAGAGGCTGTACAGACCCCCTTTGCAGGTCAGTACATTAGGGTAACCACTCCAAGCCCACAGCCTGACGTCCTTTTCTACGGTACCATCCACCTTAATCCTAGGTCACAAGAATGGAAATGGCTGGGGAGTAGAAAGACAGACTGCCTGCTTACGGCGTAACTGTTACAACCCAACAACACAGGAGTGGCTGCATTTTGACTTTGGCATATCTTGTTTACATGGGCTAAATGGGGATTTTGTTTTAGGGGAGGTTATTTTGAAACTGGGCATATTAAAATGGTGGGACTTCTAATTGTGAGGATGTTGACACTGAAACTGTCCCTTTTCATACAAAAAACTCACAAAATATCAGCTGTCTGGTTTAAGATACAGAGTTGTGGCCTCTCACTACTCGGGTATAAAGAGATTTCCTCTTTTCAAGATTAGGGCTCTACTGCAAGTCACTGGGAACACAATAAAAAGTTATAAAACATTTCTAAAGGATACAGAGGCATTAACAGAAAGTACAGTGAAGTCAGACAAATTTAAAGGCCATTTATCAAAGTGCTCGCAGTTCCCATTTCACAGCCATCAAAACCATAAATGCAGAGCAAAGGAAGTTAATCTGTATGCAGAAGATTTTAATAAATAAAGATGGTGCAGACCTTCTGGCTGCCACTAGCTGACTTCTTTAGGCATTCAGGATGGAAAATAATGAACTCTTTCACATAGTGATGGCAAATGTTACCTATAAAGATCTCGTCTGTTGGCTTCTACCCCCGGTCACCAAGCACAGACTGTCTGGTCCGGATTATGCAGCTGTTCCTTGATGTCTTTGTGTGGGAGATACCCTTTTTGATACCTGAGGCTCATGCGCCTTCTCATCTCAGTTTGTGTTCTGGCACAGTGCAGCATCTCTTTTTTTCCCTAACTCTGTTCTTTCCCCCTTATTTGCTTCTCTTCCTGTCACCTCACTCAGCAAAAGGCTACTTCCTGTGTATGATACAGGGCATGAGCAGACATGGGAAATGTATTACAGCCGCTGAGGATTTTGTAACCAGATATATATATATGCAAGACACAATGTTGTTTCCTCAACATGTGCAAAGGAGCTGTTTGTAGGGCCAGCTGCAAAAGGGGTCTCCTCTTAAGGAGAAGGGAAAAAAGGTGTGTTTTGAGGTGCTACTATTGCTCTTCCTATAGGTGACAGGTTTACATTGAGGAGTCAGACTGGATTTAGGGCCTGCAGCATTTCCCATCCCCATCCCCTGGATTACTCCTGAATCCATCTCCAGGCTCTCAAGTACCTGAGGTCTAGCATTGGCCACATCCAGGTCATGCAGGGTGACATCCTGAATAATTTCTTTTTTCTTGTGGACATCACCCTTTGGCAAGGGGACGTACTCCTCAGCTTCAAGGTCAAATTCTGTGGCATAAGTATCACACCTGCCTTGCCTCTGAAAAAATGGAAGAAGAGAAACACAGGTATTCAGTTGGTTTCACTGCGAAGACCTTGAGTGACATACAGCTGATAAAGGGCTTGGCTCACAATTCTAGCCCTGACAAGCTCCAGTTGACAATTCAGAATATGTCCCATTCCCTGCTGGGCAACATGCATATCCTATGAACTGATCTAGGCTCAAAAACCTTGTTGAAAAACACCTGAAATTTTCCAGTGAGAATATTCCACTCTCTGGCTCCTCTTCTTTTTACTGTATGCAATTTTCACTAAAGGACAAACCCAACAGATTAACTAAGAGATTGGAAAAACTGTTCAAGACTCCTTTGTAGGTGGGTGATTTATTATATGATACAAAATATTATGCTCATCCATTAAACAGCAAGTATCGTGGTACACTACATTTTAAATCAGATATGAAAAGAATGCTAACTAATGCAGTATTCCCTTCTACATGCATATATCTTGTGAAGAAAATACCAGAGAGATAAAAGAAAGATTAAATACATTGCACATTTCAGCTTGAGAAAGAAAAACCCAAACAACTTTAGTCATTCTCTTTTTTAAAGAAAGATGTCTTGGTTTTGTAGCAAAGAAAGCAAGCTCAGCCCAAGCAGCTGCAGTGATAGCTTTCTCTCTAGGTGACCTTAACTGTGAACTGAATGACTGCTTCCTCTTTGGATAAGTGGCATTTCTCCCTCTACAGCTGCAGAGTCCTGGGCCTATCCTTAACAAGTTTCCTATCCAGCCCTGCCAGGTCAGTAGGACCAAGCCCTTCAAGTGCATACACATGAACAGGGCTGTCCAACTGTGCAGCTCCTGAGGGTTAATCTACAGCTTCTAGGCTTCTGGTTTGGGTTTCTGTCCCCCTATCACTCTGCTGCTGTTCCACCAGGGTCTCTGGACTCACATTCCCTCTTCCAGTTTGTTTTCTGCCCCACCCCTAGAGATGGGGTGGGGTGAGGCAGGATGGTATGACCTGAAGGACCACATAAGTCCATAGCTGGGAGGTTCAGGTAGACCCCAGAGGGCGGAGCCACCCGATGCAGAGGGCAGAAAGGGAGGTGGCACATGGTATAGGGGCACCAGCAGTGTGCAGCAGGGGTGCCTATGCAGTGTGGTACACAGCCCAGGAGGCATGCAGCCCACACAACACGTGGCCGGGGCCCTGTGGTCTCTGGCCACTCCAAAGTTGGACATCCCTGCACTACAAGAGTGTCATCCCATTCTTCGCGTTACCTTGACAGCTCCACTGTTTGCTTCAATGTAAATCACATCCCCTGCTTCCACTCTCTCCTTCTGCAAACTTTCGAAGATACTGGGGTCCAGCTGTAGACAAGCACACATATAACACAGTAGTTAAACAGTTCCACTGCATTCCAGAATGACAACAAGAGAACAGACTTTAATTGAAGTTTAATTACAATAATACAGGAGTTTACTCCTTTATTGCAATAATAAAGAATTTAGATTGTCACAAAGCCAAAAAACATGGGGAACTGATGACTCTATTGAATCTTTATGGTCAAATTTATAAAAAAAATGCTGAAAGCTTATACTAAAATTTCCTTATTGACTTCACCTGCTATTTGAGGAAGAGACTCTATGACTAAACTACATCTACTAAACTTTTATTTATAAGGGTACTTGCAATGCCTGATTTTCAAGCCTAATAGATCTCTGATTAATTCAGGAAGAGGATGCCATTATACTTCACGCTTAAACTGTTGGTTCTTAGGATGTGGTGGTGCTCTTTGGCTGTTAGTTAAACTGTTTTTAAAGGGTTGGCTGTTGTCCTTGGAAGAGATCACACTACTTGACTATTCAGTGTCTTTCTGTAGTGATGTGAACCTTCTGTTCGATCTCTGCCACGTGGTTAACTAGGCAAGACAGAAAATAGAAGAGGTACACACTTTTTTTCATTGCTTGAAGCATGGCTCATTTATTTTCACTGTGAGATTCTCTGATTGTATTTTCAAAGCGAACAAAGGAAAGACAATTTTTACTAAACAGCAGGCAGATGTTGCTGTAAAGTCTCTTATCCCCATTTTACCAACAGGAAGAGAAAACCAGGCAGAAGAGGTAGAGAGACTTGTCTTGAGAAAGCAAAACAAGTCTGGGTCTAATTTAGCAACAGAATTCACAGGGAATGGGGGCCAGAAACCTGCTGACATCACTAGAGCTTACTCCCTTGATAAGAAATGGAGGCAAGTGATTAATGAAATAATTTATATTAATACAAGCAAGATTTCAAATAGCTAACCTTGAAAATTCAGAGGGGTAACAATGGGAAAAAAGGAATTTATTTTGCACTTAATGTTTAGGACAAATATGAGATTGTAGTGGAGGTCAGGCTAAATATCGCATACCAGCAAACTGTACTGCCAGGCAGAGGCAGATCAGTTTGGTGCCTAAGCTTAGCCCTTTGTTCCACAGGGCTAGCAACACTGTGAAACTGGCAGCATCTCCTGCAGCCTGAACAATCCTTTTGGCTGTCAAGAGATACATGTTTGTGTGTTGGGAGAGAGAAGACAGGGAGGAATGGGAGATTTCACAGGGCTCCCAGATCATCAAGCCCCAGGAACAATAGTTGGTAGTTCAATGGAGAAAGTTTTCCTCATATAAGACTTCTGATACACAGTAAGAAACATGGGTATAGTCTACCAGTTTCTGAAAAGGAACATGGGTCTGTGCTTGGTGACTGGGGGTAGAAATAGGCTTTTCCTCTTTATCTGGCAACGAGATGGAGTTCACAAATAAGTAAAACTGTAACCAAGTGCAACTAGGAAGTGAAACTCCAGATCTGGAACAATAAAGGATGGGTTTGGGAATCAGTCATACATACCTTTAATTGCTTGGTTCCTTTAGCTGTTTTGAGTCCTATAATTACATGGCTAATCGTTTTCCCATATCCTCCCATAGGATTTTCAGTCTCACATGGAGTTAACTCTGTGACTTCACCTTCATAAACCTCCTTGGTTTCTTTAATCCTCAGCCCTACAAGAAATTGTTTAGAGCGATTTCAGTGCATACATCAATTATTAATTGTATTTAATTATTCTAGACTCTTGCCATCTAGCGTTCATCCTTGCCAATGACACCAGACCTGAGAGAACATACGTAACATATTATTTATATAAATAATATAAATAACATATTATGTATGTGCTACAACCTTCTTTGTAGTACTTCCTACCTTGGAAAGTAGAAAACACCACTGGTAATTCCCACCATTGCTATATTATAAAGACAATATATGTATCCTCAGATCACATGAAAGGAAAAGCTTAAGGATATTCATGCAGGTGAAGTCCAAATTGTAACCTACAAGTTCTGTAACAAAGCCCTAATAGTTCATGCTTCTGTCCACCCTTTAAGGGGTTTTGCAGAAAATCTTTTTTCTTTTTTATAAGTGCCACAGATAGAAGACCCACACAAGAACATTCTGAAAATACAGATCAGTGATGCTGGTATATAACCAGGATTTTTACATTTTTCAGGGACTCAAATTATCTGCCAAACTGAAACATAAATATCTGTTGAAACTAAAAACAAACTATACTTTTATGTAGCTTTAAAAATTCTAGTGGCAGCAACGGATTAAAACAAAAGGGCCAAAGAGTATTCTTTTTTATTTGAAAAGTTTCTAGGAGAGGTTAAAATATTTGCTAGTGTTCTTATTTTTCAGAGTCAACGTACCACAGAAAAACACAGACCAGATATAGTTTAACAGACCGCTGGCTGCTATGCAAAACCCAAACTACTTCAGGGTGTGACATCAGAACCCGCTATTGATATGCAGATATTTCCACGCATATTTCTGTGTCCACCTCTGTATTTCTCAAGGGTTCCTACTTCCTGACTATCTGAATGCCTATTAACTTCTGTGGCCACTATAATCAACTCAACTTATTTTGCAGGTTTCTTAATATTACAAGGTAAAGAAGCTTATAGCATATGGACAGGCTGTAATTAGATAGAAGCTAGACAATTTGTAGAGTCTGAACACATTAGACATTCACAAAACTTTGCTTTTGATTTGGTTTTAGACTAAATACATGGATCAGGACTTTACCAGTTATTGAGAGCTGCAGAGAGTGAAAAAATGTTATCTGACAAATGTTAGTCTGTCTCCCCCTGCTGGACTTAGGTTAAGAATGGGAATTTTAATGTAAAAAAAAGTGAATGGTTTGATCATTCTTCTGTGGGATAAATTTGTCTTTTTTATTTAAAATCTTGCAACATGCATCAGGGAATTGAATTACAGGAATGTACTTAATATTTCCAGATAATATCTTAATGTGCACAAAATAAGAAATTAAATCTCTGAGTAGCATAATTTACATAAAGAAGATGGCATCACATTGAGAAGTTTTATAGATAACTCCATCTGGTTACTTTTCTGCAATGATATAAGTGGATTAGTATTGCTCCTTAGATTTTTGGAATTTTATCTGGATGTAATGGGAGTGAAGTTTAATTTAAGGAAGGAAGCAAGCTTGGAAGAGGAAGAGATGACCTAGGCATTTCTTGTATGTGTATTTAGAAGCATAATTTCAAAAAGGAACTTGTAGGGTCCTGTATGTACTCAAGTTGCCACTAATGAGCCAGTAAAGTCTTGCTTACCTGTAAAACACTCAGTTATGGGTTGGAGATCTAAAGATACTTTAGGCAGCAGTTATGCTTATACTCATAATCATATTCTAAGTTATAATTATACTATTATTATTATTTTTACTTCAACTGGGATTTACCATTAACTTCTGTCAGCCTTTTCAGCAATAACTGCCTTTATATAGGATTAAGACCCACAAGTTAAAAAGAGGGCAACTCCACCCTCTGATTTCCTGATCCACTGTGTGTTTACATCTCTTATAAACTGAAAATTCTCCAGTGCAGGCAGTAGCTGACTGGCATCCAGAATGGTACCTAGTACACAACAAACTCCAGAATCTCACATTTTAAGGAATCCCAGTAACAGTTCTGGCAGCGCGCCCTCACCTTAATACAACAAATCTAAAAGGAAACAGGGGAACCATACTTGTTACATTGCTAGAAAGCACATTAATGAGCAAGGCCCAAAACATCAGGAAAATGCAAGGCACTGTTCCTGGTTATGATGGTTGCAAAAGGAGGGACTCTTGTTATATCCAAGAACAAGAAACTTTCTGAAAGACACTTGACAGTTAGCTTATTAATAGCTTGAATCATTTCAGCAAACTTGGAGGGGGGGGGGCGGCTAAAGCGAGTGAAAGTACTTTGCTGGAGTCATGAATTAGACCCCGCATCTAGTATGACCTATCACTGAGGACCCTCATTACAAAGCATTCAGTGGGACTCAAAACTGAAGTCCCACTTATATCCATGGTATACTATCTTGTAGTCACCACATGCTTCACACTGCGGGTTACTCCCACTTGGAAAACACTTATATAATCTTTTTCTGGAAACACTTTATAAAACCTTATATATCAGCCAACAAAGGTGAAATTCAACTGGTCAGATTTGAGCATGGCTGAAAACTATTTACATCATGAAAAAAGTGGGTTAAACCTTCTAAAATTGGTTTATGAGGATTTTTTTTCAATAATCCAAAGGAATGTTTAACAATCATTTGTGCTAGGTGAATATAAAATGAAATTCAACAGAAGGGACTAAAAGAATCTCCATCTTTCATTAACACCAATATTTGTTTAGATGCCTTCTCTGTGCTGACATCCCGGGAATGTCGAGCGCTAACAATGTGGCTGGCTGTTAACTAGAGAGTTAAATTATTGCTATCTCTGCGGAATGACAACGTGGATGACACAGATTTCATTTGCTGGTTCAAATTTCCAAGTCTCTGACAGGGAACTTCATCACATCAAGGAAATACTGCAGACTGCTCTCTCTCTGTCCCTAACTCCCCTCCCCCAAGCCCTAGCAACTTAACAGTAACTTTAACACTGCACACTACAGAAAGTCACTTTTTTACAGAAATCAATAGGTCACTTTTGTTTGGTTGCTGCATGCAGGTAGACAGGGGGAAAGAAAGAGAGAGAGATGTCTTCACCTTCCCACCACTGGATACCTAGTTGAAGTCCATAGCGAATCATGATACGAAAACAGGAAAGTTAACTGGTAATGTGTTCAATACTAAAAACAATTACGCTATCTCCATACAATCCATGTGCATGCATGGACCACTTCTGATGGACTTTATCAGCTGTCAGCAGCAATCATAAAAGATTTTAGATACTCAGTGAGGCTGTACTGCGAACTTAACTTTGTTCTTCCAGATACATTGAAACAGAACATCTTAAGTAGAAAAGGCATACTAGAATTGGAAGAGGAAGTTAACTGAATCCAATAGTCATTTCTGTGGCTTAGACCAGTCTCTTATGCTCATCTGGAATAAGATGCCAGGCTAAGTGTGGGATGCTTAGGTTTGAGTTTTTGATGAGCATGACCTGAGACTATTAAAGGGAAAGAGAAAAAAGCATCTCCCTTTCTACAAAACCCTCCTGCAGAGCCTAGGTCAGTGCCAAGACTGTAAAGAAAGTTTCTTCCAGGTTTGTTCAGCAGCCACTGACAAGACTGAGGTAAGATCCTGGAGGGCATGGAAAGAAAACAGTGAAAGAGACTTAGCTAGAATAACTAAGGTGGGGAGATATGGAATTGTCAGAAAAGCATCCTGATTCAACTAAGCTGGTAAGAATGTCCAACAATGCCAAAAAGAGAATTATAAAAATCAGAACAACAGTGGGGCCTGCTCAACAGGACTGGTCCAAAGACCTAGTATTTTCTGCTTTCTTTTTTGAAAAGCCAAACAGCCACTTTACCCTCCCTCATTGTTTTTAACAAACACTTACCAATTGCCCTTCTGAAGTTTTCCATCAGGACTTCTGTCTTTTTTATCTCAGTTGAGTAGACCTCGCTTCCAACCATAGGACAAAAGGGAACCTTACTTCCCAATTCTTGAGCAATAGCCAGCGCCAAAGCAGTCTATAAAAATTCAAAACATTTAAAGATCATGCACATATATTTTCAGAAGAAGTAACAAGAACTTATGGAAAAAAAGATTACTGCTCCACAAAGTTAAGAATAAATACTATTTTAATCTTCACAGCATTCCATTTTTATAGGTGGAGGAAAATACCAAGCATCCTTCCTGAAACGGAAGTAGGGGGTAAATAAATTCACTCCATGAACCATACCTGCTGATGTTTGCATACTTCTCTGTGCTAGAGCGCTGGGGCAGGGGAGTTGGGAATGATCATCCTTGCCTATATTAATATGGTCAGAAGGTGGATAGCAACCCTCCACTCTCAAGATCTGTAACTGAAAGGCTCACCAGATGTTTTCTAAACATTGAGAGTTCATGGAGGAAATTTAGGCTGGAGATTTGGAAAAGCTTCCTCACTATGAGGACGGTTAAGCATTGGAAACAGGCCACAGAGAGAGGATGTGGCATCGCTGTCCCTAGAAACTGTCATGAGCAGGTTAGATGGACACCGAAATAGCTTACATGGAAATGATCTTCCCTTGAGCAGCTTTACTTTCTGATAAACCTAATGCAATGCCCCAAATCTCTAACAAAATAGGAATCCAACAAGTGAGAAAATGGCAGGGTAGATAGAGAAACCAGAAACCCTTAATTCTTCTTAATGATAAAAATCCTCAAGCTCTTCTCCCTTGTTTCTTACATGCAAAAACAAACCTGTGCATACATATATATATAAAAACTTAAGAGCACCAACAAGAAGAATTTTAAAACTTTGAATAGTACGAAGAAATAATTTTTACCATCCTTCATGAAAATGCTTAAACTTTAAGCAGTGTAAAAAATGTTAATACTTTTAAAACCCCAATCCTGGGGCTTCCTCCAAAAAAACAGACTTCAGAAGACTATGATAGCATCATTTTTCTGCATTACCATTATGCAGCTGATGCCTGGATGAACTATTGGTTTCTGCCAAAATACATATCACGGAGAGGTGTGATGTCAAACAGTGATCAGCAGCAAAGGCCACTCTGGTTCCAGTTCAACATGACTGGAGCAGCCAGGGAAGCTGCCTAGTGAAACAGTGCCTCAGAAACAGTCGTGGCAGGGAAGCCTTTTGGCCCCAAACAAAACAATACCTTGCCAGTGCCCGGTGGTCCTGCCAACAGCACAGCTCTGCCAGCCATCTTCTTGCTTTTGATCAATTCCACTATCACGCCGCAGGCCTGAAAAAAGGAAGACATGTCCATAGTTACCAGCTGGTCGGAAAAATGCCTTCAAACACACGGAACGCAGAGAGGCAGCACGGTTGTTATTGCAGAGACCACCGGGAAACTGAGGCCTGGGCAGAGGTGGGGGCTGCCCCAGAACTCACGATGTTGCTGGGGGGACGGGGGGGAGCAGCCTGTGTGGAAGGGGGACGGGTGAGGGGAGGTCCATCCCATGGGGAAGGAACAGGGAGGGGTTCATCGCAAGGGGGAAGGGCGGGATGAATCCCGCGGGGAGGGGCGGGGGTCGCGGACCTCGCGCGCGTTCTCCTGCCCCACGAGCCCGGCGCTTGCGGGCTTGGCGGCGCCGCTGTCGTCCAGGCCGAGCCCCTTGACATGGCTGTGCGCCGCGATGCGCTGCGTCTTCGACGTGCTCTTCACCTCCTCGATCTTCATGGCGACAACGGCGCCAGTTCCCACGCGGCCCGCGCGTTACCTAGGCGGCCGGCGCTACTGTCCCTGTCCCGGTCCCGGCCCCGCCCTCCACGCCGCCATTGGGTTCCTCTGAGCCAGCCCGGCTGCTAATTGGGGCTTGCTCGTATCTGTCACAGCGCGGGGTTGTTTTTCTTTGGAACCCGCCCATCCACTTCCGCTTGTGCGTTGTTCAAACGGGTCCGCGCCCCCCCGCCCCCGGCTCTGCACGGGGTGGCCGGGGGAGGAAGGTTCCGCGGGACATTAAAGGCTGCTGCCTCATAACCGTGGGGAGCACCTTGTGTCCTGCTGGCTGGAGGGGAAGTGGGGTTGGGGCAGGTCCATGCAGCTTTCACTGGCAGTGACTGAGAGCCCCTTTCCTCTGACCCCAAGCAGTTATTTTGGTTCAGCTGCTGCATGCAGCAGGGATGGTAAAGCTGTCTTCCTGGCTCCTGTCCCCTGGAAGGGCCTTTGGTTTTGTGGTTATTGACTTTGATGTTTTTGTTTTATTCCTTGCTGTATTTCCATGATGGTTTATCCATGGAACTGGGAAATTATCACCCTGCTGCTCCTCTCCCTCTTCAAACTGAGTGAAGAACTGAGGTATTGACCTGACCCAGCAATGGTCCCAGTAGGTGATGCTGTGTGGATGCCAAGTCCAGCCCCTTTCTGGAGCTTGGTGTTAGCAACTAAAGGAAGAACTGAAGTGGGGCTTCATTTCCTTCTGCTTACAACATAAGAACTGCTGTTTTTGTCTTGTCATGCAGGAGGGCTGCCCTGATGCTGCTGTCCAAAAAGGGGGACTCCTGTGATCTGAGGAACTGGCACCCAGTCTCCCTCCTCTGTATGACTAAGGTCATAGCAAAAGTCATCTTGCTGTGCCTGAGGTCTGTGCAGACAGACGTGTTTCACCTCAACCAGATATACAGTTGCAGGGTGCTCCATCTTTGACAGCCTGTACCTGGGTGTGAGACCTCCTTGAGCTTGCTCGTAGGGTCAGCCTGTCATTTGCCCTCCTTTCCCTTGACCAGGAAAAGGTGTTTGACAAGGTGGATCACAGGTACCTCACAAGCACGCTGAGGACATTTGGCTCTGGTCTCTGCTTCATGCGGTTTCTCCAGGTGCTGTATGCCTCCACAGAGTGGATGGTCAGGCTCGATAGGACACTGGCAGAGTCCACAGTGGGGAGAGCATAAGGGTTGCCCATTGCCAGCCCAGCTCTATGTCACTGCCTTTGAGCTGTTCCTCTGCCTGCTGCACAAGCAGGTGGTAGGGCTGGTGCTTGAAGAGCTGGCCATGAGAGTGATTCTGTCACCATATGCCAACAACATGATCCTCACTGTCCAGGATGTGGGTGACCTGGTGCATCTGGAGACCTGCAGATCCATATACTCAGCTGCCTCCTCTGCCCGGGTCAACTGGGTCAAGAGCTCTGGTCTGACAGTGAGTGACAGGTGGCAGGTGAGCTTGCTCCCACCTGCGCTCCAATACATCCAATGGAGTGTGGCCTCACTCCTCCATCTGGAGAACTGACACAAGCTGGAGGTCAGGGTGTTTGAGCAGCTGCAGGCATGGGCAGGACTGTTACAGTGTCTCTCCCTTCATGGGAGAACACTAATCATCAACCAGCTAATCCTGTTCATGCTCTGGCATCATTTCAACACCCTGGCCATGCCCCCAGATCTCCTGGCCAGTCTCCAGAGATGGGCACTGGGTTTCTTCTGGCTGGGACATCACTGGTTCTTTGCAGGTGTCCTGAGACTCCCCATGCAGGAGGACATGAATGGCCTGGTCTGCCTCTGCAACCAGGTCCACACCTTCTGCCTTCAGGCCTTGCAGAGGCTCCTATACAGTGCAAGTAGTCAGGCAATGTAGTGCCTGATCGGCTGTGCTTTCCTCCACTGTCTCTGAGGGTACTGGTGTGACTGACAGCTCTTCTCCCTGTGAGATCTCCCCAAGCAGGATCTGGAGGAGCTGCCAGACTTCTACTAGTACCTCCTTAGGGCCTGGAGGTTGTTGTTCTGGGTCCCCAGACACAGTAACCCAGGGCGTTGACCTCCTCACCAAGACCCTGCTGAAAAACCTTCAGCTGATGGTGCTGGTGACAGAGGTGCCCTAGGTGCACTGGAGGGTGGTTCTGGCCAACATCACTCTTATTGGAGACCTTGGGTGGGGCTGGGTTTGCTCAGTTGGGCCCAGTTCTGTTCAATGTCTTCCTCAATGACCTGGAAGATGGCATAGAGTGCACCCTCAGCAAATATGCAGATGACATTGAGCTCTGGGGAGTAGTAGGTATGCTGGAGGGTAGGGCTAGGATTCAGAGTGAAATAGACAAATTGGAGGATTGAGCCAAAAGGAATCTCATGAGGTTCAGCAAGGACAAGTGCAAAATCCTGCACTTAGGACAGAACAATCCCATGCACTAGTATAGGCTGGGGGCTGACTGGATGGGCAGCAGCTCTGCAGAAAAGGATCTGCAGGTTACAGTGAACAATAAGCTGAATATGAGTCAGCAATGTGCCCTAGCTGCCAAGAAGACTAATAGCATACTGGTCTGCATTGGTAGGTGTATTGCCAGTAGGTCAAGGGAAATGATTATTCCCCTCTATTCAGCACTGGTGAGGCCACATCTGGAGTACTGTGTTCAGTTTTGAGCTCCCCACCACAGAAAGGATTCACAGATGTTTGGGTCGGAAGGGACGTCAGCAGATCATCGAGTCTGACCCTCTGCCCTGGGCAGGAAAGAGTGCTGGGTTCAGATGACCCTAGCCAGGTGCATGTCTAGCCTCCTCTTAAAGACCCCCAAAGTATAGGAGAGCACCATCTCCCTTGGAAGCCCATTCCAGATCCTGGCAACCCTTACTGTAAAGTTTTTCCTGATGTCTAACCTAAATCTGCTGTCCTGCATGTAGATAAATTGGAGAGAGTCTAGTGGAGGGTGACAAAAAATGGTGAGAGGGCTGGGGGACATGATTTATGAGGAAAGACTGGGGGAACTAGGCTTATTTAATCTAGAGAAGGGGAGACTGAGAGAAGACTTAATAGCAGTCTTCAACTACCTGAAGCGGGGTTTGAAAGAGGATGGACCTAAGCTATTCTCAGTGATGGCAGAAGACAGAACAAGAAGCAACAGTCTCAAGTTGCAGCAAGGGAAGTTTAGGTTAGATATTAGGAAGAATTTTCTCACTAGGAGGGTGATAAAACACTGGAATGGGTTACCCAGTGAGGTGATGAAAGCTCCATCTTTGGGGGTTCTCATACCCCAGCTAGACAAAGCTTTGGCTGGAATGATTTAGTTGGGGCTGGTCCTGCTTGAGCAGGGGGTTGGACTAGATGACCTGAGGTCCCTTCCAACCCTAACTTTCTATGATTCTACCTCTTCCACTGTGTCAGGCAGGGGAGGGCAGATCCTTCTGCGCTGGCCCGGTGCATAGAGCGGCCCACACTGTGCGCTCCCTTTTGCTTATTCCAGGAGGTAAAGGCTGCACTACCACCCACTGCCTTCACCTGTATTGACAGATCCTGTATGAGGACAGTCCCCATCCACCAGTATCCCCCAGCACTCTGGAGCTAGTTTTGGGACACTGCCTCAGCAGACTCCATGACACTCCCCACCCAACCATTGTAGCAGTCTGGGGGATATCAAGCCAGTCCACCTCCAAACAACTCACTGCTGCCAGCTCTGCATGGTCATGCTGTGCTCAGTCCATCATCCTGTCCTCACGTCCTGCCCTGACAAGTGGTGGGACACCCTAGGTGATGGCACGAACAGAGCTGAGGGTCCTCAGTGGACAAGTCTGTATTCTATCTTGATTCCACAAATCACCAGGGATCTCAGCTGGCAGCTTCTCTATGGAGCCATCACTATGGGCATGTATTTGGTGCACTTTACAGACACCCCTGACACCTGCCCCTTTTGCCTGCAGAGGGAGCCCGGGGCGCATGCCTACCTCAAGTGTGCCAGGTTGCAGCCCCTCCTCCGCCTCCTTTAGAACCTCCTGCTGAGGTTCTGGCTGCGCTTCTCCCTGCACATTTTTTGTTACGTACTCTGTGCCCACGGCCCCACTAAGCTCTGGGATATCTTGGTCAACTTCCTCCTGGCTCTGGCCAAGCTGGCCATATACAAGACCAAGAAGGAGGCTCTGGCTGGGGGAAACCTGAGTGAGTGTAGGGCTGTCTTCCTGTCACTCCTCTGCTTACATCTCTTGGCAGTTTCACTGGTTGGCATCCACAGGCTTCCTTGACTAATTCAGGGGGCAGTGGGCACTGGTAGGGCTGCTCTGCTTGGTGTCCCCTTCCGGATCCCTTGTTATTAACCTATAAACTCACTCCCCTTCTTGTTGTTTTTATTTGCCCCAAGAAATTAGTTTATCAGTGGCCTCCCTCATTAAGGGATCCTTATAATTTCATAGTTGTTAGGGGCTGAAAGGGACCTTGCAGATCATCGGGTCCACCCCCCACTGCACATGGACAGGAAGGTGGGCGTCAAGACATTTTTTGAAGGTTGCCAGGATGGATGACTACCACTTCTGGGGGAAGCCTGTTCCAAACCCTGGACGCTTGACTTGTAAAGAAGCTTTTCCTTATGTTGAGCCTGCAGCGCTCTTCAATCAGTTTATGCCCATTATTTCTTGTCCTCCCCTGGGAAGCGTTGGTGAATAGATGCTCCACCAAACCTTGATGTATGCCCCTGATATACTTATAGGCTGCAACCAAGTCCCCTCTGAGTCTTCTGTTCTCCAGGCTGAACAATCCCAAGTCCCTCAGCTTCTCCTCATATGTCTTGTTCTCCAGGCCTCTAATCATGCATGTGGCCTTCCTCTGGACTCTCTTGAGCTTCTCTGCATCCTTCTTGAAGTGTGGCATCCAGAACTGGACACAGTACTCCAGTTGTGGTGTTGCCACGGCCAAGTAGAGTGGGAGATTAACATCCTTTGCCTTGCTCGAGATGCCTTGGTGGATGCATGCCAGTGTTTGGTTAGCTCTGCCAGCTACGGCATCGCACTGATGGCCATGAACGCTGTGGGCCCCTGGAGGCTAGTGGAACATGGTGAGCTCTTGCAGGCGGTGGCAGTGTGTTGGTGGCTCATGCTCTTTTTGTTGTCAGTCATGACACCCAGGTTTTATCAGTTATGCACTGCAGAGCCTGTAAGTGTGTTGTGGGTTATTTCTCCCCAGATGGAGCACTTTACATTTCTCTGTATTAAGTGACATCAGGTTGAGGTCTGCCCACTTCATAAGCCTGTGCATGTTGGCCTATATTGTCAGCCTGTCTTTGAGTGTGAAAATGCTCCCCCCATAGCTTGGTGTCATCAGCGAACTTTGCCAGATTGCTTGTAATACCTGAATCCAAATGGTTAATGAACATATTGAAGAGCCCTGGTCCAACTACTGACCTGTGAGGGATGCCATTAGTTACCCTCCACCAAGATGACTCAGTTCTGTCAATCAATAACCTTTGGGTCCTACCACAGAACCAGTTACCTAGCCACAAGGCTGTGAAGTAGTCGAGCCTCAAGGCCACATTTTCTCAATTTGACCATGAGGACATTGTGGGAGGCCAGGTCAAAGGCCTTTTTGAAGTCCAAGTATATTACATCAATCTCATTTCCCTTATCCAGGAGGCGAGTAACCTGATTGTAGAAGGAAATGAGATTGGTCTGGCACAACCTGCCTGTAATGAAGCCATGTTGTCTATCCTTCAGAATACTACCTTTAGTTAGCCTGTGTGTGATGGCCTGTGTGTGATGGTTTCTTTGATGATTATCTCTAGGATTTACCTGGGATTGAGGTCAAAGTGGTTGGCCTGTAGTTTCCTGGGTCCTCCCTTTTCCCTTTCTTAAAGATAGGTAGCAAACTGGCTTTTTTCCAGTCTGCTGGACCCTCTCCTGAGCTCCAGGAGTCTTCAAATAACATCTCCATTGGTCATGTGATGATGTTGACCAGTTCTTTTAGCAATCTTAGGTGTAGTTCATCCAGTCCTGTTGACTTACAGATATTTAGCCTTTGTAGGTGCTCCCCGAGAAGATCTATGTCAACTATGGGAGAGTAGTCACCCCCACCCTGGTCACCCTGTATCCTGTCAAGCAGACTAATACTCTTGGACTGGGGGAATACTGATGTGAAGTATTCAGAAGTTTGGTTTTGTCCTGAGTGTTGGTTAACAGCCATCCCATTTCATTTATCAGGGGCACTATGCTTCCCTTGTTCCTTGTGTGACTTCCTACATATCTAAAGTCTTACAGTTTTTCATGATGGGTTAGCCCATGACCCTATGGCACATCAAATAGGCCTTTGTCACACAGTGGCAGAGAGTGGATGCTGAAAGAGAGAGTCAATTGAGGATGACCAGGTTTCCCCCTTCCCCTTGATTCAGAGGCTGTATCCCTAACTCCTGTTCCCAATAGCTAGAGATGCTCCTTTCCTCCAAGAATTTGTCCAGTCCCTGTTCAAATCCCCAGTTCATTCTCCTTTTCAGCATCCACTCTCTACCGCTGTGGGCGCATCTACACAAGATGCCACGTCACCGTAGCTTGTCATCGTGTTGGCAGGTGTGAACCATAACGTTGGCGCTACTGTGCAGTAGGGTTGGAAAAGACCTGTGTGCTACCAGGACTGCTCAGTAATGGTGGTTACTGAGCAGTCATTTAGTACTTGCTAAAGTACTAACTTGCTAAAGCAAGTACTAAATGACTGTGCAGTAACAACTGTGCAGTGGGGTGCACATGTAGATGCGCCATGTGTGACACAGACCAATTTACTTGTCATATACTTGTGCCATAAGCCTTCTCTATTCTGGCTGTAGCTAGCAGGTAATATGGGTCACTGATTTTTCTTTTCTCCCCCAGTAATTACCCTACATCTTTAGTGGGGTATTTAAAGACTTGATCTGGGGATGGCTAACAAAATCCTGGGTTCTTATGCAGGTTCTAGAACTTACTTTTTAAAAAAAGAAAACATTTTGCAGGTGTTTAATGCAGTCATTAAGTGTTTGGGTTACTACTCAGATTATGTTTAAAATGCTAGAAAGTGGAAACCTTTAAACTATAGAGTGCTTTGTTTGTTTAAGATATTATCACATTGGCAAAGGTAATGTTTTACATAAATAGTTAGCTGTGTTAGTCTGAAGAGGGGCATAGATTTCATTAGTCCGTGAGGTGCAAATCTATGCTGCTTTTGCTTTACGTAAAAAAATCAGTATGACAGGTTGGAAGATCCTACCTGGTAACTATAGCAGTAATTCCATTGCAGTTTTTCCCGCTCTTTCCAAATATACTTGTAAAACTATAGAAATGATTTTTTAGGCGAGGGGAGACAGAGATGTGCCCACATTTATGGGAAAGGTGAGTAAAATGTTTAATTTACAGTACTATGGAGCCTCCAGTTGGGTAATTTCTGATCTCTTTCTGCTTATAGTAATATTTTTGGGTATAAATGCCATCCAATAAGGAACAGACCTGGTTTGTGACTATTTCTGTTGAGTCATTCTACCGGTTTATTTTTACATAATCCAGTTAAAAACTATAAGCATCTGCCTATGAAATGTATTAAATATATCATTTATGCATATTCTAAGGCTCTCTTTGTATATGTAGATTTACACTTAACTAAGAATTACTACTGAATCTATCTAAAGGTAAGGTATCCTTTAAGTAATAAGAAAAAGCATGTATACTCTCAAATTCTGTGTAAGCCTGAAAGAACATATCTGTCATATAATAGAGGCTGCTAATCTCTATGAAACAGGAGAAACTGAGCAGTTTTACATAAGATATGAAGCTTTCACTATGCAACAAACAAATATACAACTTTGATTTCTCCAGTGCATTGGAACTGACGCAAAGGTTGTGAGCAGCTCTGCTCCTGTTTCAAGGATCTTCCAGTTCTGAAAAGGCAATTATCAAGGTTTGAATGTTGAAGACTATATAAATAGCACAAGGTCAAGGCAATGGGTGGTTTTCATCTTAGTGAGTGGGACAACAGAAAGAACCAAGGGATGAGCTGTATGGCCTTTGTCAACTTTAACAAAAATCTGCCCTGCCAGGTTTTGCAGGTTTGGCATCCCTTCTGAAACTGCAGCAAGGGGTAGCTAAATTCATCCACACCTGTCAATCTTTACATATTTATTTGTGGTGGACCACAAGGGCAGGGAAGCTGGGAGTGATCATCCTTAATCATTTTAATATGACCAGAGGGTGGATAGCAATGTTCCACATCTCAAGATCTGCAAGTGAAGGCCTTTACAGATGTTTTGTAAACATTAACTGAGAGCTCACGGAGGAACTTTAGGTTGGAGATTAGGAAGACCTTCCTTAACATGAAGATAGTTAAGCACTGGGACAGGCCACCTAGGAGAGGTTGTGGAATCTCCGCGCCTGGAATTGTCAAGAGCAGGTTAGACTGGGATGGTTTAGTCGGGGATAATTCTGCAGGGGGATGGACTAGATGCCCTCATGAGGGCCCTTCCAGCCCTACTTTCTTATGTTCCTAATTCAGGTTCCCAAATCTCTAACAAAGTAGGAATTGTCCCTCTTTCAGACCATGGGGAAATTGTGGCAAAGACAGACTAAATGTTTCAACTAGGGTGGAAGTAGAACACAAGAATTTTGGCTACCAGGACTCTCCTCTGTTTGGTAGGTAAAAGCTTCACGCTGTGATGAGAATGTTTTCAGTAATCCACTGTAGTAAGTTTATTACGTAAAAGAAACGCTTCGTGGCTTTCCTAGATATAGTAGCATTTGGCCTGAGGAAATTGTACAAAGATTTGGTTAAGCACACAGTAGTTACTTCACCCTTTGCCCAGGTGAGTGTGACATCATTCCAGAGGTCTGCTTGTCCATAAATTGAAAATGGTTTGACTTGTTTCATTGTGTTGGTTATTTTGTTCAACATTGCATGTTACTTGTTTTGAGTGTTTTTGTCCTGAGTTTGCTCTTTTTCAAAATGGAAGCCATTTATTAAGGGTGGGAGAGACCCCCTTGCCCTGTCAGACCACACAGGATTATCTTGTATGTTTCCCAGATGCAGCAGAGCAGAAGTGGAACCATATTCAAGTTATAAGACTGAACTTAAGCAACTTAAGGGATCTACTATAATTGAAGTCTGATGTGAATTAGCATGTGGCATTAGGAGACATCAACATAATACTGAACTTGAACTTAACATGATTCTCTTGACCTTGGTTGGCCAAAGCATTTATTCTGAGAGAATACATCCACCCTGGATGGTAAGTACGAGTTGCTGACCTCCTTCTTCTGCACCAGTATTGTTTCTTAAAAGAACTTGAGTTGTCCTTGAGACCTTAACTGGTCCTCTCACATTTTAGATGCTTTGAGCATAATCCAATATTTCACTAGCCATTTAACCAGAAGAATAATACCTGCTGTTAACATAGTCTGAGCTGTTATTCCCCAGGTTTAATCAACTCGTTTTACCAACGTTTCTCTTGCCCCCCTCCTCGAGGTCTCCTCTTTGGCACAGACGTCATGTGATACCTGAAGTGGGAGCTAGAGATTTGCAAGCTGTTTTCCTAGACTAAACGTTTGAGGTTACAGGACATGGCCTAGTTTCACATAAGCTTTCAAATTTCAGTGGGACATGCTGAATCCTGAAACTGTCAAACAGTGTATTATTTTTGGAGAGAGCGTGAGTGTGTGTGTGTGTGAGTGTGTGAATGACCTTTACATTTTTACCTTACCCCAGAAGTCTGACTTCCTGCCCTCAGTCCCAGGAGTCTTTGAGAGCTTTAGCAATTAAAATGATTTTTTTCTGAAGCAAGAATTGAGTACAAAAGAAAAATGAAAATGGAAGGAGAATAGTAGATTCAGGTAAAGGGGACAAAAAGAGTTTATACTATTTTATTGGGGGTTTTATGATGTGTGTAAATGAATCTGGGAAATCCTAGCTGCCAAATTTGGAAATATCAGGAGCACAGAGTCATTTTTTTTCTCCATCAAGGAACTGCTAGAGGTGACCCTTGGAGTACCCAGATAGGTGGACTGGAACTTGCCTCAGTCCTTCATCAAAGGAAGTGATCTGCAACCTTCTTAGACTTGAGGCGCCCCTCAGAAAATGCCAGCTCTTAGTTTTCACTCTTTTTTGACTACAGAAAAATAATAGAGCGGTTTTTCTTGTTGTAATGAACTCAGAAACTACTTGAAATCTCCGGGCTTATCTTATGAATCAGGTCTGCATACCTAACAGTGATAACATTGTGTGGTACCTTGTAGCATCCTTGAAAGGATTTCAAGGCACCCCAATCATCCTTCTCACAGTTCACCAGGTTTCATGTCTTTAGGGTCTGTGAGATCAGAAAGATGCTCATTTTTCAAACATAAAAGCAGTGCACTGTTTAAATCATAATCCTTCTGTCTACATGGAGGGCCTCATAGCACTGGAACCTAGTGGACAAATTCTTTGGATGAGTCCCCATGAGAGGGAACATGTTTCCCTGGGGACAAAGAGCAGCGGCACAATATGTACTTCTGCTACTTTTCCTTTACTAGCCCCCATGCAGTGTGGGGCAGTGAGGGGCAGCAGAGATTGCCTTGAAGCACCCAGTGAGCACTGGGGCTTTTTTTTTTTAAAGTACCGAGCTGGGATGGGGGGGAGTTAGGGGGGGCTGGTAGGTGTCCCCCTGTGGTCCCCTCTCCCCTCCACCAGCCCCCCCTCCCCCGCCTCTAGTACTTACCAGTTCGGAGTCAGTTGTAGCTCCCTGTTGCAGCCACTGGGGACTATCTGAATCATCGAAGCTCTCTGAATCTATTCCAAAGATTTGGAGAGCTTTGAATCGATTCGTACTTTTAAACTGGTCCCCTGATTCAATTTATATTTGGAGATTTGGTCACCGAATTGGGCTGAATCTCCTCTGAATTGAATCACCACCCGAAGCTTTGCACAGCCCTATTACGCAGTGTACCTGTGTGCTCTGATGCATGGCACATTGCTGGGGTGGGGGGGGGAGGGGAGGCTTACCTGGGCTTCTGGAGGCCTTGGGGGCTGCAACTGCAGTGATCCGGCAGGGAGGAGCCTGGCTGGCAGCCGGAGTGTGGTTTCAGCTGGCCAGGCTCAGATTTCAGGCAGCATGTGCTACTGCCACATGCACTGCCCTGTTTTTTTCAGGTGAGGGTTTTTTTGACACTGGGATCTCCTGCACCATGTCAAAAAATCCCCTGCACTGCAAATTAGCAGCTCAGGGAATGCCTGCATGTGCAGGGTGTGCGGTGCCACAGATGGGTTTGCAGCACGGCATACTACACGTTCCTACTTGTCTGGATGCACCCTTTGAGGCTGGACCTTGTGTTCATGTGCTCTGAGGAGCTTAGCATCACTGTGGTCATTCTAATATCATGCCTGTTAAGACAACCTACATTGCTGATATGAGAAACAAAGCAAGAGAGAGAGAAACGTTAACCCTTCCCCCCTCTCCTTCCCAAATATAGAGAATTTCAAGCCACTGTCATACATGTCAGGGGAGTAAAAAAAGAGCTCAAATTTCTGTTTTACAGGCCAACTTTAAGAACCATGGAAAAAAGGCATATTTGTTGCCTATTAAATTAGACATTAACTTCACAGAACTCTTACCATTAATGCAGAAATGAATAATACAGTATATTTATTCTTGGAATGGTAGACTTGAAGGATCCCATCATCCAAACCTTTGCACAGATGTGGAATTAATTGTTCTTAAACCACCCTGGGCAGATGTCTATCTGGTCTCTTGTGTATTACTGCACATGGACTTGGAATACAATTGATATTATGTCTCTTACAGAAAATCTACAGGGGGAAAAACCCTTAAAACATAGAGAATAGTACTTTATTGTATAAAGCCAATTTACAGAAGTATGGATTGTCCTTGACAAGTAGTCCTAAAGTTGACTGATTTATTCAGTCTGTTGCTGGCTTTCATCATGTGAAATATTAGCATACTTCTGGTTTCTAGTGATTCACTTATACTGAATCTGCAGACACATTTGTGTACCTTTTGTTATCTTAAATATATAGGTCCTGTACGCCTTCTTACACCAGTGATAAATGCATCCCTTTCCTTTGGTAGACTGTATTTCAGATGCTCATCCACCCTTTTTCTTTTGACTGTAGAACTTTGTTTTAATTTGTGAAGTTCTCCACAGAGTACTTCTAACCATTGCTTAGTTCTTGACTGTTTACAGACATTTAACCAGTTAAGTAAGATGCACTTTTTGCAGCACAGTGCCCTTCCCTTTTGCCCTTTTGCCAGTGACCTTTTTCAAGAATTTCACAAGTCAGACCAAAAGGAATCTTGCAATTATGGAACCCCAAACCTGACCAACTTCTTTGTACCTAGATACAAAGCCTGTGTAAAGGTTTTTTTTTCTTTTTAAAACACATTTGTTCCATATACTTTTCTCTAAATAAAATGAAATGGTATTAGCCCCATTTCTCATATACTTTTTTCAGTTAGAGGTTCCTTATACATACATGCTGTGGATGGATATGGAAAATCCTAGAAGCACAAATGTGTGCAGTTCAGAATGCAGGAGCAGCCCTAGAATAACAAATTAACATGGATGTGATGAAAGAAAACAATTTCAACTAGGAAAAAACTTCAGCAGCCCAGGGATTATTATAAATCATTCACTGGAGGCTTTTGTAATTGATACTCTTGACTTCCCTTCTGTGCCTTTATGTGTTTTTTTTTCTTTTATTTCTGATGAGTTTGCACTGTCATAGCCTTCCTCCTGGTTTTGTGGTTTCTAAAACACAATAGACCTTTCTTCACACTTCATTCACAAGGGTATTTCAGGTTAGAGCACATATGCACAGTTAGATGGAAGCTAATGGTGCAGGCAAGATCTTAGTTTGGAGTAATCTAGTAGAGTTGCCTAAAAAAGTTGTTCTCCCTTCCCTGGTAATAAGATGATGTTATTAAACATATAAATTCAGAGAAGTGTTCCAAGAACTCAAATAGACATGGTGCTATGTGTTGGACACACATAGATTCATAGATTATAAGGCCAAAATGGACCGTGGAAGATCATTGGGTCCAGCCCCCTGAACCAAGCAAGAAAGACAACTGGGGTTAGGTGACCCAAGCAAGGTGACCATCCAGTCTCCTCTTGAAGATTTCCAGGGTAGGTGATTGCACCACCTCTGGAGGAAGCTTATTCCACAGTCTGGACACCCTAACTGTGAAGAAATGTTTCCTAATGTTGAGTTTGTAGTCATTACTCCTGGTTTTCCCTTCAGGTGCCCTGGTGAACAGTTGTTCACTGAGCATTTGATGTAGTGGTAAGCTGCTACCAGGTCCCCTCTCAGCCTTCTTTTCCTCAGGCTGAAGAGTACCAGATCTCTCAGCCTTTCCTCATATAGCTTGCCTTTTAAGACTCTGATCATATAGGTCATGAACGCCTGGTGCCTCCTGAGGCTGCGGGGCATGGTAACTGCCCACAGATGGCGATGGTGGCAGTGGTAGTGTGATGGCAGTGAGTGGGGACTGCCTGCAGGTGGTTGCAGTGATGTTGGCGGTGAGGGCAGGCCAAGTGGGCACTACCCTGGCAGTGTCAGGGGAGTTGCGAGCACGAAGTGGCGATTGGCGACTGCCCACAGATGTGGCTGGCAGCGTTGGGGCGGGGGGTGACCGACAACCACCCACATATGCCGCTGGCAGCGTCAGCCAATCTCGGGGTGCATGGCCAAGCTCAGGGCCAATCTCCCTATGCATCACCAATGATATGGGTGGGTCTTCTTTGTATTCTCTCAAGCATGTCCACATCCTTGTTTAAGTGCGGTGCCCAGACCTGGACGCAGTACTCCAGCTGCAGTCTCAGCAGTGCTGAGTACAGCGGAAGAATCACCTCTTTGGTTTTGCTGGAGATGCATCCATTGATGAATGCCAGAGTATTATTTGCCCTCCTGGCTACAGCATTGCACTGTTGGTTCACATTTATACTGTGGTCTATTGTTACCCCCAGGACCGTTTCATTTGTGGTCCTAGTCAGTTTGATGCTGCCAAGCCTGTAGGTGTGTTGGGGGTTGTTCCTCGTGAGGTGAAGCACTTCACGTTTCTTGATGTTGAATGTCAACAGGTTCCGATCCACCCAACTTGCCAGCCTGTCTAGGTCCACCTGTCTGTAGCCTATCTTCAAGCATGACCACACTTCCCCATAACTTGGTGTCATCCACGAACTTGGCCAGTGAGCTCTTCACCCCCATATCCAAATTGTTAATAAAGATGTTGAAAAGTACTGGACTGAGCACCAACTCCAGATCGAGTTCCTCCTCCTGGTTTGGTGGTCTGTAGTGTAGTATACACCTACAGTAAAGGGACAGTCTTTGTCCTAAAGGGCTAATATTCCAAAGCCAGAACAGATGAAGAGCTGAGCGGGGTCAGCTGAACATGTAAGTAAATAAACATAGTGAATATAGATGAATCCTGAATCTTTTGTTTGGGTTGGTTTCTTCACCATACACATGTACCGTTTGCTGATCTTAAATCCATTGTTTTTCCTGGCATACCCATAATGTCCCCTTATATGTGTATGGTGTTATGGGCACGTAAATGAATGTGTGCTTGTGTACGTTACTGAGCATACGTGTGTGTCAACGTAGTACAAGTTTTGTATGGATTGTGGGTAGTGTATATGGAGAGAGGCAAAGATTTCCTAGGGTGAATATCTTTTATTGGACCAACTGCATAGTTGGGAAAGAGTTAGACAAGCTTTCAAATTCAGCACATTCATCTTCAGGTCTTGATGAAAACTGTCTTGCTTGCAAAAGCTCATTTAACTCTATCCCAAACCAGGCATTTGGTCAACTCAAAGGCATCACCCACAGAAATCCTTGTCTTTCGTAATTCCTGGACTGTCCTGGCTAGGCCCTCACTGGAACGCTACAAGGTACAGGGAGAGAGCCTGCAGTTATCTGCAGCACGAGCCCTCCTGTCCACACATGGCCCAGAGCAGTCTCCCGGTGAGCTACTCCCAGGCCCTTAGCTGCGTGCGACTGTGTTCTCCCTGGGGCCAGGCCTTCTGTTGTCCTCTGCACAGCTGAGCCTGCTGCTGGCTGCTCCGGGTGCGGCTCTGGCCAGGGCTTTGCTGCCTGGGGAGCCTGCCTGTGCGTTTCCCCCCTCCCAGGTGTGTGTCCCCTCCCCTGCCCCCGCTAGATGTGTATGTGTGTGTTTTCTGCTTCCCAGGTGTGTTTGCATGTTTTCTACTTCTCTGGTGTGTCCCCCCCCTTTGTGTGTGTTCCCCCCTTCCTTGTGTGTATATTTCCCCCCTAGGTGTGTATGTGTGTGTTTTCTGGTTCCCAGGTGTATATGCGTGTTTTCTACTTCTCTGGTGTGTCCCTCCCTCCCAAGTGTGTGCGTGTTCTGCCCTCCCTGTGTGTTTCCCTCCCAAGTGTGCGCGTTTCCCCCTCCCACGTCTGTCTGTGTGTTTTGTGCTTCTCCGGTGTGTGCGTGTGTCTCCCGCACACCCGTTGCTGGGCGTGTGCGTTTCCCCACCAGGTGTGTGGGGTGCCCCCGCCGGCCCGGGCCGCAGGGAGGCCGGAACGGCGGTGCGGGACGCGCGTTGCAGCCGGGCGCGGCGGCGCACGGACC
>NW_017728917.1:18904523-18947222 GCF_001723895.1 Crocodylus porosus
GGGGGCGGGGCGCCGATGGCGGTGGCCGAGGAGCCGGGGCCGGGGCCGAGGCGGCTGAACGTGAATGTGGGCGTCCTGGGTCACATCGACAGCGGCAAGACGGCGCTGGCCCGAGCGCTCAGCACCGCCGGCTCCACCGCCGCCTTCGACCGCGCGCCGCAGAGCCGCGCCCGCGGCATCACCCTGGACCTGGGCTTCTCGTGCCTCTGCACCGCGCTGCCGCCGCGCCTCGGCCCCGGGCACCTGCAGTTCACGCTGGTGGACTGCCCGGGCCACGCCTCCCTCATCCGGACCATCATCGGCGGTGAGGGCCCGTCCCTGTCACCGCGGGGGTGCGGGGCGCGGGGGGCGCGAGCGACACGAGCCCCCCCCCCCGGAGCCGGGACAGTGGCACGGGCGGACACAGGTGCAGTAGGCACGATGCAGAGACAAACGGGCAGACACGGGCGTGGACACACAGGCATAGACACGGATGCGGAGGCACAGACAGACATACAGGCATAGATGTGGATGCAGAGACAGAGGGACAGACACACAGGGGTAGACATGCAGAGACAGGTGGACACACAGGCATAGACAAATGCAGAGGTGTAGACACGGATGCAGAGATGCAGACAGACAAACACACTGATGCAGACACAGACGTGGACACGGCAGCAGCACAGGCACGTGAGACAGACAGACGCGCGCACAGACATGCCTGCTGCCGGATGAAGCTCCAGTGTAAGATCCAGCCTCCTTGGAGTCAGGAGCGCTAGTTCTCCTGCGGTGGGTTGGGAAAAGACCTGTGTAACTGCAGGGGGCAGGTGGATGTGCACCTTGTAGACTAACTGAATGGGAGATGGATGGCACGAGCGTTTGAGAGCCTGAGCTCTTTTCCCCTGGTGCTGAAAGACGTGCACAGAGCAACGTAGAAAGCAGAGTGGACTCCATGTAACAGCAGCCAGGAATGGGCCCACATTGGGGATGCCTTTACTGGTTACAGAATAAGTACAGTGGGGACTGGACCAAAAAAAGGGACTATGCCTTTGCTGGTCAATGAGAGGAACAACCTCCCCAAGCTTTTCACACCTTGTTAAGGCTTACCTTGCTTCTGAGAGCCCCTTACTCTTCTAATTGCAACTTTGACATTGACAGGGCTCTGTCAGCCTGGGCTGCTTTAGAAGCCTTGAAGTCATTTCCCACTTGACTCAGGTACAGGGAGAATGGCTGGGTTACAGTGTAGACACTGGAGCTGAAGAGTTCCTAGGGGCTGAAGTGGTTTAGGCAAGTAACTGACCTGAGTTTGTTACAATGTAAGTAAATAGGGGAAAGATTTGGACTAGCATCTTGCTGTTCAGCTGAGCAAATCATACCCTTTACCTGTGTAAGTATAAATGCAGTACATTATGCCAGTAATATTTGACCTGTAAAATGCTCCTCATGCGGATGAGGCTCTATTGGCAAAGCTGTGCTTTAGTTTGTGCCTGTGGTTGATGGTTGTATTTTACTGGTACAGTCTATTTTAGAAAAAGTGCAATTTTGCCTGTATGCCTGTGGACAGTAGGAGCTTCTGATGACAAAGTCACATTGCTGAAGGTTCACATGTCTTCCCTTCAACAGGCTAGCTCAGTTAGGAGAGCTCTACAGAGTAGACTTGGCATAAGACTTGTACTGGTGTCAAAATCGCACCCTAGCTAATATAGTAATGCTAATACACAAGTTGCTTGTAGACCGTATCTGTCCCTCCAGGGTAGGTTCAGAGTTAGTGGCTGGGGAGGTAGGTTTGCTAATTTTTAAAGCATGTATATATATATTTAAAAAAATCTTTGTTGCTAAAAGGGGCAGTGGGTTCCTTCTTTGTATATTTCATAGCTCTACATTTTTAATCAGATTTCTCAGATTTAATCAGATTTTCTTGGAATTTCCTTAATTTAAAAGGCTACAGGTTGGTTGTCCTGATAAGGAGCTCAAATGTACACTTGTTAGAAATTCAGATGCACAATTCCTTTCCTACTAAGACCCATGTCAAACTATAGATTTGGAAGCACTGTATATATTTCAGTGACACTTCATTTTGTTACCTCTTTGTGTAAGAAGATGGTTGAAGGTGAATCTGACTTATTTCTGCTGCATGTTTTAAATCAATTCACATTGGCCTGGGGGGAAAAATAACTTCCACTTCCTGAAAGGCACTTCAATCTGCTTGTAGAATAAGGCTCTTTCTTGCTGTAAAACAGGTGATTGAATCTTGCTCCATTGAAATCTTTCTTGGCAAACCTAACAGCTTCTGTATTTGCATATTTTTATGTCCAAAACAAAATGTTTTGTATTACTTAATACAGGTGGTAACATCAGAAAACTTCATGGTAACTTTTCCATGTACAGTTTTTGGGGGAACGAGCTTCAGGATAGAAAGCTGAGCAAAGGCTGGGAAAGCCTGTTGGAAGGAAATTTGATTTAGGGAAGTTGAGGTTTTGACTTCTCTTTGGGTATGAACTCTCAATAAAAGGACTTTGAGATCATCTCCTTGGTAGGGTGAAAGCATGATGAAGACTGCTTTGTTTGGGGTCATGTGTTTGAAATTCCTCAGTGTCCAGGTTGCTTTAAATAGTCTTCAGTATGTGCTGGAGAGAGGGCTTTTTTTGAGTTTAGATGGTACTAATTTTCGCAAATATTGTTTAGAAGTTATAGCATTTTTTATAACCATGTTGCTCCTTTGTTAATATTTATAAGTACTAGTATAAATAAACCTTCCCTGTTTTGTGTTCTCTAGAGAGAGAGTTACATGCAGCTAAAGTTGGAGACTTAGCTAAAGTTAATCTGGTGTTTTGTGAGAGACAATACTTCTGACAGTAACTGGCACAAGAGACGTGTTCAGGATTGAGAAGTTATGCAAGTGAGTGGCAATGGTAACATAAGAAAGGACTATTTTAAATGCAAAAAATGCTTATATTTCTGGGCCATACATCACCAAAATGCATTAGCCCTGGACTCTGAAGTGTACTGTTTCTTGACTAGGAGTTTCAAAATAAGCAGCAGCAGGTCTAACTTCCTTCAGAACAACGGGGTTGGTGCTCGTTAGTGCTTATACACAGAGACCTTCTTTAGAATTGGTTCATTCCCTGTGCCTTTTCTTTCCTGAGGCTGACTTTGGAGATTACCCACCAGCTCGTTTCATATATTCATGAGAAAAGTACCTTTTGTGTAGATAGCTTTACTACTTGCTGGTGATGCCTCTGATGTCTATGGCTTTGAGTCCTCCTTTATAGAATAACAAATGCTTCTTGCTTTAGTTCCCTGGCAATTTGGAGCAACTGTTCTGTTGCTCAGCAATTACAGGGAGAGGATGACCATGTGCTGCATTTCAGAAATCTGTGGGTTGCAGTTAGCCTTCAAACTGTGCTTTGTTTCACAGCAGATGTGATTGGTCATTTATACAGACACCCGTGTAAGTTATTTTTCAAGACCAATATTTATTCTGGTAGATGGGATGCTTTTCTTGGAGATGTCTGTGTAGAAGACTGCATTTGGATTTAAGTCTGTAAGAAACCACCAAGATCTGGCAGGGCCAAACTTTCCATTGAGCTGTTCACTCATAAGCAAGACCTAGGTGGGTGCTAGGGGAAAATCTGGCGTTCATCCACTCTGTGGTGTTGAGTAGATAACGGGTGGAACATGATTTATCATCAGTACCAGAGAGTTCTCATTTGCTGCTTTTCTTTTAGCTTTACAAAGGAATTTGGATTGTTTGGTCCCAGCTGTTAATATTATCTGAATATAACAATTAAACTTTCATTGCTCACTGAACATGAAATATAAAAAAAATCTGAAGAGTAAGAGAGGATGAGGGTTGTGGACAGTGGATTAAACAGCACAGTGGAGATTGTTTCCTGCAAAAATAATTCTTTATTTATAATTGTTCAGACACATGTATAAAGTGAGCTCGATCAATTCAGTTCTGATTGTAATTCTACCCAAAGACTGGTTCTTGTTTTAGTAGAACACTGAGACCAGATTAGCATGACCTTCTACAGCATTTTCATATCAGGAAACGTACAGAATGGAAAAGGCAAAATTACAGAAATAGAATACTGTGGTAATAGAATATTGCAATTAAAGAAATACAAAGTAATGAAAAGTGAAGGAGGAGAGTACTTTTCAATTGTCTCTGACACTGCACTAAAAATTCTTGATTTGGGTTGCAGAGTAAAGCTTTGATACTACAGTCTGATCTGTGGATGTCCCTTAGTCTCATTTGGGTTCAACATGATTGGAGCTTAAGTGAAATATAATCTAATTAGTTCTCTGTATTAGAAATGGTTCAGTTCTTGGATACTGGTATTGCTTACTCTTCTGCCTTTCCAAAACCATAAGTCTGACCTCCAAATCAGAAGCTTAAAAAAAAAAGAAGATTATTTTGATCCTGTTTCTACATTTTGAACCTCTAGATTTCAAATTTTCAGGATTTTCTTTGCAACCACGAAGGCTAGTAACATCTGCCTGTTTTCTTTTTTAAGTGAAGCCTGTGATTCTCTTGTAATCACAGCACTCCAGGAGCCAGGATTTCCAATACAGTGTCAAGTATTATGAGACTTAGCATCTCCTATTCAGGATTCCATGGCAAAAAGTACTTTGGGTGCTGTATGAGATGGCATAGACTTTAAAAATGAACTCTTTCCTTAGAATCAGGAAGGAAGAGATATGTCAAATTTAAATCCAAATATTCTTTTATGTACATCAAACAGAACAGGTAAAATCTGTAGTCTGTAAAATAGGTATGATTAATGGTAAATCACTTAGTGATCCCCAGAAAACCTTAGTGGTTTTATATATACATGCACGGTGTTATTTGTGGTAGTATTTAAACCTCTATTTGAAGGCTTTTCCAGGGTGGTGGTTACTTTTTAAAGAGCTAAATGAAACAGTGTCCCCCTTCATATCAGACTGGTACTAGCTAATTGTCCTTAAGGGATTTCCCATAGCTGTGTCTTCTTGTTATGCTGGACAGCATGTGACCTTGCAATACTTTTCCTGGCAACACCAAAGAAGCCTCACCGGAGAGGAAAGTTTCAAGTCTAAATGAATGCAGAATGTTTGAGCAGTAACCAAATGGAATGGAAGATGGAAGTCATATTTCATTTTGTGTGGTTGCATTTTTCTTCTTATAAAGCTTGCCCTTGAGAACAGAACATATCAAGTGTTAAATCAAAATAATTTTTTTACCTACATGCTAGGAATAGAGAATGTTACAGGCAGCTCTACCTATGATGTTGTCTTAAGGTTTTAGCCCAGAAGGTTATATTCAAGGTTGGAATGAGAATGACTGACAGTAGACTTGTTAATATATTACTTTTTAGGTCTTAGTTGCATCACTTTCAGTTTGTTCTTGGACTCTCAAACCCGGTGGTTTGACCTAGCAGTGAAGTATCGAAACAGACTGGGAATCTCTATGCTTCCATGCATTTCCCTGGCTTTTACTAGTGCAGCACTGCTTCAACTTGCTAATTTTGTGGGGAGGGTAACTGAGGAGGGCCATAAAACAATAGTCTGAGGATGTGAGGAAGAGGGGTCAGTTGTAGTAATAAGGTTATATGATTACACTGTAATGCATGTACTTCATTGTGGGATGATATACATGTATATACAAGATCAACGTCTTTGACATGCTGTTTATGGGTGCCATCATTAAGTGTGCAATGCTTCCCCTGTGTTTCATCATGTGGCCTTATAAAATAGAGAAGGGACATAAGTGATGTGCTGGTCAGGATTCTCTCAGGCAGGACCATCGGGG
This sequence comes from Crocodylus porosus, assembly GCF_001723895.1. Lineage (NCBI taxonomy): Eukaryota > Metazoa > Chordata > Crocodylia > Crocodylidae > Crocodylus > Crocodylus porosus. The sequence goes on from NW_017728917.1 coordinate 18,910,297, forward strand.
GGGCGTGAATCGGGGTGACTGCCCTGGGTGCCATGCTTTGGGGGGCCCCACAGAGCTGGGTGGAGCAGCTGCAGTGACTCTGTGCTGCCGCTGGCTTCATGTCCGGCTGCTTGGCACCCCCTGCTGCTGAATCCACCGCTGGGTTTCTCACATCCAGGGGCAGGGCCCCACACAGGCTGATTTGCCTTGGGCCCTGCACCTTGCTTGAGTCATCTCTGCCCACGGGCTCCAGTATTTCAGGTTCCCTTTAAATTGTTGCTCAGCATAGGATGGCTGCTACAGTTACCTCTACAGCCAGTGTACAGCTCTTACTTCTGTGAATAGTACAAGAACATTGTTCAAGTTCTTTTCTGGTTATGAGAGACTGTGATATGTAATTCCATATTTTTCCTTGTGGCAAGGTGGCCAATCATATAACCAAGGCCGTTAGTTGCTGTTTGGCTTGATAATGGTAAAGATGCTTGACAATGGTCTCCCAGTTGTGTAGGGCTGTAAGCATAGATGTAATTTGCTGAAAAAAGAATTTCATTTGGAGGATGTATTCTTAAGTTTTGTCACAAACAACAAGATGGTCATCAGCAGATTGCATAAGTGAATTGCCATCTCATGTGGCTGAATAATTTTCTGTAATCTAAAATGTTGCTTGTTTCTGTTTGCAGTTGCAACTTCTCTTTCCCTGCTAGCATCACAAAGAGCCAAAGGCCCTATCTGGGATTGAAGCAGAAATGGTAATTCTAGGACTAATACATTCCCCCTTGCCCAACTGTGTACTGAAGTGCAATATCACTTGATAGACATGAGTGGTGGTGTCAGAAATGTTCTTTGGATATTGGTACAAGTTTAGGCTAGTGTTTTGGTTGAGGGATTTTAATCCATCTGGGCTAGTCTGTGTGCTGCTGCTTGTTTTGAGCTTCTCTTTAGGTACTGAGCCTTATGAATTTCAGTGAAGGTGGAATTATCCTTGTCTAAGGAATAGGGCATTTGTTCTTCATAGGCCTAGACATCCAGTAGGGTCCTGAATGGTTTCTTGACTGAGTTCAGCAGTAAGGGAAGCCTGCAGAGAGGTTTTACAAGTTAATCTTCCAGGAGAAACTCAATCCTCATATTTCATGTTAAGCCCACTCTGCGTAGCAAAGTAGTTTAACCAGTAGCAGATTTCTGACTTGCTGATGGTTAATTTCATGCCCTCCAAAGGGTCAGTGCACGAGTACAGAGGTACATGATTACCTCATCCTGGTCACCCGCCCTCCCCACACACGCAGTAAGGGATATTGTACTGTTTGTTTTAGGTAAGCTGTTTTCAGATGCCCTTTATGTGCTTGACTTTGAGTGAGCTGAGCTGGGTTCTCAAAGAATATTTGAAAAAATGGATTTTGCCTATAAAGTTCAAAGGACAGGGTAGTCTTATCAAGCTTTAATTGGAAAGCTACTGCTTGACCCTGGTTGTCTAAACCTGTGGGGAACTTTCAACAAACTTGTTGAGTTGTAATCCTTATGCCTGTCTGAACCTTTGACCTTTTTACTTCATAACCAGAGCTTCATTGTCACCTTTTGTCCCTACAGTTCCTTTAAAAGAAAGCTGCCTGGCCAGTGTCTGTTTCCACTTTGCTGCTATGTTCACTTAAGGAAGGGTAATTCATACCTGATACATTGAAAGGGCCAAGACTTCTGAACTTGTACAAGGACTCGGGGAAGGGAAATGAGCAGAGGGAAAGCATGTCTTGCTGATGCATATGACTAGTGAACACGTGGTTGGGAGATCAAGGGAAATGCGAGCTCAGTACCAAAGTTCACATTTGGTCGGAGATAGATCATTTGTAAGACTCTGGTGGCAGCACTTTGTCGGTAGAAAATATTTGCTGCATTTGTTCAAAAACATAATGGATATTTTTGGACTCAGGTATGTAGAATCTGTTAGCCTAGCACAATTGATATGAGCATTTACCAGCTTTTGTACAAAACCTACTTGTCTTCCCTTTTTATGAAGATGATAATGTTGATATTTTTATTTACCCTTGATGAGTGAACACGTAGGGTTTTACAAGGCTGCTCTTCCCCAAGATTTGACCTTCAGCCCTGCTAATGCCTTCATTTGGTCATCTAACTGGAAGGATGCAGTGGGACTGCAGGTATAGTCCAAGTAGGGTGACCATATTATTATGAAGGAAATCTGGGATGGGAGTGCCATCTCTTCCCCTCCCCCCCATCTCCATCTGTTCCCCGTCCCCTGCCCCCTGACCCCATGGCTTCCAGGAGCCCTGATGTTGGGGCAGGGCAGAACAGCATGGAGACCCATGGCTGGGTTTCAACCCCTGTGCACAGAGGCTGGACCTGGTTGGGAGCAGCCGCCATCCTACCCTCTACTAGCTTGTGATGCGTGGCCACACAGCACTCCCTCCCACCCCCCGCCACTGGTAGCTGCTTGGGGCCACCACACATAGCCTGGACCTTGGCAGTAGCTGCAGTGACAGGGCATGAGGCTTTTGGTGGTGGGCTCACCCCCATGCAGGCCTGAACCCTGGCTTCTGCTCCCGCCCCTGGCCTGCCTCCTGGCCAGTCCGGGCGACAAGCAAGAGGAGTAGTGCCCAGCCCACCTCCAGTCTCCAGCTGCTGCTCAGGAGGAACTGGGCTGGGCATGGCACATGTGGCTGGGATGGCACCACTAATCCAGGGTTTCATAGTTTCATAGTTTGTAGTTTGGCCTATATATCCAGTAGGGTCCTGAATGGTTTCTTGACTGAGTTCAGCAGTAGGGGAAGCCTGCAGAGAGGTTTTACAAGTTAATCTTCCAGGAGAAACTCAATCCTCATATTTCATGTTAAGCCCACTCTGCGTAGCAAAGTAGTTTAACCAGTAGCAGATTTTTGCCTTGATTTTAGGTAACTGGCACAGATGGCCTATGAGATCCAGGACTGTCCTGGCCAAACCGGGGCATATGTTCATCCTGCCAGGAAGGGTGTAGATAATGCCAATGAAGCATCCTAGGAGAACTTTATCCAGTTGCATGTCCTTAAGATGATGGTGTCTGGAACAACTGGGCTTCAGTGTGAGTCCTGTTGGGTGTGGGGAATGGATGGGAGTGGGTATCCTTTTGGGAGCCCTACAGCCCGGTTATTAATGCAAAAAGGATCCTCAATTTTTTTTTTAATACAGCCCAAATGTATATGTGTTAGACTGTTATACCTATAAAGTATGTTGGATTATCATCTGTCTCCTTGCATACATTGTTATCCATTCACCATGGGTTTTTTAAACTTTAACCCATTGGGGAGCGATCCTTAGTTGTAACCCTCTGTTGATTGTATTGTATCGGGATGAGATATTTGAATACTGGCTCATTAAGATCCAGATGCTGGACAGGGAGACTGGATCTGAGTAGCTCTTGTAAAAGTTGCTTCTAAAGAACATCTCAAACGTCATTTGAATTTATAATACAATCTTCTGGATGCAGGTCAGTTGGCCCAATGGTAGAGTTCTCACACTGCCACATAGGGAGGCTTACACTTGTTTCTAGACCTCTTGTCCTGGCCGGAGTGAAAAATGTGAGAGGAGTGTGTTTTTCTTCAGGGAAAGAGTGCCTACCTTTGCTTAATAGTTATCATTCTCATCAGTTGTGTTGGGGAGCTCAGGAAGGACCCCTGGCCACCAGCAGGAGTTGAGGAAGCCTGCTGTAATAAGGAAGGCTTGGATGCCATTAGCAGATGTTAAAACGCAGAAGAGCTAGGACTTACGTGGGCAGTATAGTTGTACTCCAATTATTCTCTGTCTAGTAAACACTTCTAATATTATTGCCTTAAAGTTTTTAAACTAAATTACTTCCCCCCCCCCTTCAAACTGAAATTTACAGTTTTTAAAAAATGATTTCAACATGTTCTGCTAGTATGTAATATTTGCACAAGAAAGTGTAGGAACAACTGTATTGACTTTTCAAGTGAAACAGCTAAATGTTTGCTTGTTGAGAGTACATGTTGCTGCAGGTCAAGAGAAGACAGTTGGTATAAAAAGTTCCTGCTGTTAAGAAAAAAAAAAAGCAACCTTTTCTACTGGACTTTATGGTGCACAAGAGGGCAGTGTTTGCTTACTATGTAGGATCTTTATGATAAATGTATAGGGTAGAAGGTCAGCCTGGAGGGAGTGACCTCAGTTTGAAACAAAACAAAATGAAGTGTAGACCCAGAATTCAAACTGGGCCCCCTATCCCACTCCAAAGCAAATTCATTTGTGCTTTGCTTTTAAGGAAGAACTGTTTCTGTTTTGATGTCCTCAACTTTGTGGTGTTTGTAATTTAGGCAAAAATAAAAGATTTTCAGTTGAAAGCCACATGTGAGTAGGAGGACTCTCCCCAGCCCTTGTGGAAGGGGTCAAATGTTGTATAGGTTTTTTTTCCATTTATGTAAGGATTATCCGATTTAGCTTGTAAAGCAATTAGAGATGTGGGAACCATGGTACACAATCTTAATACACACACCTGTGTATTTTACCTTAAGGTCATCTAACAAATGAGCAAAAGCAAGGAAATTGCATGGTGTTAGTCCTAAGTCTGTTCAAACTCCTTCTGTATTGCCTAAGGATTGTATTGTGAGGCCTTTGTTAGAGGGGGATAGTGGAAAACTTGAAGGCAATTCATCTAGTTTTTAATATGGAGTTTTCCTTTTTTTCATTTGTGTCATAACTGGAGTGTTTGAGAACAAATATTATTGTCTTTTTATTTCATGTTAATGTAGTTTGTTAACGATCTGGCCAATTTGGTGTGCAGTCTGGTATGAGGAAGTCTTTGTGCTTTTCCCCCTCCGTTTCTTGGTTTAGAGCTGACAGGTTTTCCTACTAGGAGCTACAGATTCAACAAGGCCATTGACTTCGTCAGTTAAGTTGAAAGTAGTTGTAAGAACATATAGAGAAGATTTTTTTCCTTACCTTTTATGGGATAGAAGAAGAGATGTGAAAAAGCAAGATTTTTGGAGCTATGCTGAGTAATTGCTAGCTTTTCTAGTTTTTGTTGAAAACTGAGAAGTCTGACTTCCTTTGTAGTGCTCATTTATTTATACTGTTCATCTTGGTTTTGAGAGCATCCTTAACATTATGCTTTAATTCTCCCTTCATCTCTATGTGTAAATTATAAAAAAAGTGTGGGTTTGCTCCACTATTGTCCTTTGGCTTACATTCAGCTTTGCTTCTACTAATTCAAGGCAACATGTGCACAAAGTTTGGGAGGACATGTTGCCTATATGCAACAAACTATGTTAGTTCATACTTCATTATTTTACACACATGTACAACGGCTTCTCAGGAGACATTTAATAACCAGACACTGCAGACTTGCTAATTCTGGTGTTTGATCATTCTTGCTATTGATCTAAAAACAAAATTTCTTTTGTTCCAGCATGCTGTGTATTAGCATTCACTGAATAATGACATAACCTCTCACCCTTTCTTCTTGCTGCTTATTATCTGAAAGTAGTTTATGAACTGTTTGGGGGTAGTGATCAAATCTTCTATCTGTCTTTTGGTGCTTTTTACCTAAGGCCTCATTACATTAGTAATTGTCTTATTAAAAGCTTGTTACTATCCTGAAATCTATTAATAAAATCTCAGTTCATTGTACAGTCTGAAGGATTTTTATGACTAAAACAATTGTAGTCAAAACAAAGTGATTTTTTAACACATGATTTTTGGTCATGATGGATGTGGCCTCACCTGCTAAGTGGCACAATTTAGCACAGAGGTAGTTAGCTGTGTTAGCATCTGATGATGTAGGCTGTTACTTACAACAGCTCATGCCTCTGAATTGATTAGTCTCTAAGGTACCACTTTGCCCTACCTTCTGCCTGACAGTTCATAGAGGTTTCCTACTCATTGCTGCAGATTACATACAAGTTCCACTGCATTCATAAATACAAAACCTATAGCTTGGTTTAGAAAGTACCTTCTGAATAGTAGCTGCTTGATATAGTCAAATGTTATATGATGTAGAACTTTACATAAAACTAGAGCTTTGCAAAGCTTTGGGTGCCGATTTGATTTGGAGGAGATTTGGCCCAATTGAGTGGCCAAATCTCTGAATCGAATCAGGAGACTAATTAAAAAGCCTGAATCGATTAGGAGAGCTTCAGAGATTCGGGCAGTCCCTGCTTGCTGCTTCAGAGATTCGGGCAGTCCCTGCTTGCTGCCGCAGGGAGCTGGACCCGGACTCCATGCTGGTAAGTAGGGGGCAGGAGGAGTGGGGAGGGGACCATGGGCAGACCCCTGCCCACTCCCCCAGTCCCTCCTATGGCTGCCTCACCTGGCCCAGCTCTTGGTTGTTTAAAAAAAGCCCCCACTCACCGGGTGCTGCCCTGTGGGAGGGTGGGGAGTGATCCCCACTGCCCCACGCTGCATGCGGGGCTCTGCCATGAACCCCCAGCCCCCTTATTGCTGCCTCAGCTCCCGGTTCTTTATTAAAAAAAAAACAGACAAACTCTGACTCGCCAGCTGCTGCAGCAGTCTTGGGGCTTCTGGGGGCTCATGGAAGAGCCCCCCATGCAGCATGGGAAAGTGGGAGGCAGCAGGGATCACCCCTCTGCCTGGCAAGGAGCCGGTGAGTTGGGACTTTTTTAAAAGATCCGGGAGCTAGGGCAGGCGGGGCAGCCATGGTGGGGCTGGGAGAGTGGGTGGGGGTTGGGGGACTTGTGGCAGAGCTCCCCATGCAGGGGGGCAGTGCAGATTGCCCTCTTCCCCCCACCCCCCGGCCTGGCAAGAGCTGGTGAGTTCAGAGCTTTTTTTTTTTTTTAAATAAGAGCTGGGGCTGGGATAGCGGGCAGCGGATGAGGCCTGTCCAATTTGGAGATTTGTACAATTCGGCAGCAGCCAAATCTCCTAATTAGATTTGGCCTAATTGATTCGGAACAGTGATTTGAATCACTGAATTGAATTACTGTCCCCCGAATCGGCCAAATCTGAATCCAAAACAAATACTAGCCACTTTGCACAGGCCTACATAAACCCCCCATTTTTTAATTAAAGAGTATGACTTGTTTAATTTGGTGAATATGTGGGCTTAGTTTCCTAAAAGTATTTCTTCTTTCCACCTGTTTTCTATGTGCGTTACACTTACATATGTTCTTGGATGACATGTCTGCTTGACAAAAATTACAGGTGGCAAAAGACTGGAGCATCATGTTACATAAGATGTGCGGTGTGTCTTCCAAAACATTATCCAACAAAGAAAACAAACTCAAACGCCAAATTTCCATTGGGTTGAAGCCTGTAAGTAGAATAAAAAGTTGTTTCTGTGTGTGGCAGCTAGTTGTTTTCTATCTGGGAACCCTAAGGCAGGCCTGGCAAGCTGAAGAGTAAGGACAGATGTTCCCCAGCAGTAATTTCCAGCTGGATTCTTGAATGCATTGTGTACTGTGGGTCACAGCTCATAATGGAACAAAATTGAGTGAGAATTCCTGCAAAGAAAGGCTTGAACAGCCCATAGGATAGATATGATGGCAAAGATACTGTGCATTCTGTGAGGAAAATATTTTCAGCGCTATCTGTAAAATTCAGATTAAATAGTCATTCTGAAGTGCTCCTTTTAAACAGTTTGCTTCCATAAGCATTGCAGGCAGAGTAAATACCAATAATTCTTATTTCCCATCTTCTTATCAGTTCTTCTACCAAAATGTTCTTGTGCAGTCTATCTAATCTCTTCAAGCGAACATCAAATGATTAGTGTCGGCTCCCAATTTGAATTATGATCTGTTTCAAACCTAAGCTGATTATTTCTGCATTCGATTGTAATTATCAGTATTACCAGCACTCGGGATGGTTGTGACCAGACAGAGAAATATATATGTATGAATAAGACAATAAGAAGAATGGGTAAATTGTGGAGGAAAACCGACAGAAGGAAAATTTCAAAACAGTGCTCTTGAGACTACCAGTCATGTTTTGGGGTGGAGAGTGGTTGGAAGGTGGGGGTGCAGGGGGAGGGAAGGGTGGAATAGGCATCAGATATGGGATGCCTAGGTTTTATTCTTCGTTAGTGCAATGTGTCCCTCAATTGTCTTGTTCTGAGAGATGAGTTTCATTATGTTTCCTGAGGTTCACATCTCGACATGATGAAAGAAATGTCTTGTAACCTTCCTAAAGACTCACTTCTTCCAGTTTCTTAAATGACAGGCATTACAGATCAAAGACCACTTCTATTTTATAACTTACATGGTGCCCAGCATATGGTTGGGAGTTAGAGTCATAATACTTGGTACATTGCCTGCTTGGTGTCCTGCTGGCACTCCTCAGAAAATGAGGAATTTACCTCCAGTTGCTTGCTCAAAATTTCACCTGCTCTGATTACTTTGAAATGTGGTGTGTACCAGCTGGTCCTATTTCAATAATGAAATTATTCCTGTAATTATAAGATGTGAACAGCACTTGCAGAACTTTGGGGCTGAGAAGCTGTAGAAATGTAGACGATCAGTGTTGGTAAAACAATCCAATTTAAATAAAAGTTGGGTGGGTGGGGGGAATGACTTTTTGTCCCGGACACTTATTCATGCGTCAAATCTACTTTTGTTAAGTCAAGTCCTCCCCTTCTTCCCTTCCTTCTTCTGCAGGCAGCATTATTGCACTGAAGAAGAAAGTTTCTAAAGTATGCAAAAGCTGCATTTCAAAGAAAGAAACAAAATTATTGTGTTTTTTTTCCCCTTTTTTTTGCAATCAAGACGAGAAGGGGAGGAGGGAAAATAGATTCCTTGTATTTGGCCGTGCTGCTCAATGGAAGACAAAGCCCAGTCTCTCTTGCTGACTAATGTCATCATCGAGATTTTTTTTTTTCCCACAGAGCAATTTTGTCTTCATTGAGAGCCCCACAGCCATTGGCAAGTCCATGGCCCTAGATTAAATCTCATGCTTGGGTGAAATTCTAATGACTGTAATTGTTTCCTCTTTTCAAGTCTGTGGACCCTTCATCAAAGACTGGTGCGGAAATTATGCATTTATGTTGTAAAAAGGGAGGTCAAGATTACCTGAACCTGTGGCTGACTTGGGGGGATTCTCTGTGGTGTTCTGGCAGTGGTTATCCATCCTGACATTCTAGTACGTGAAATGATTTAAAGTGTGGCTTTGGAAAAAAATGAAATATATAAAAGGATAGTGGCATGCCTCAGTCGGCTATGGGGTTTATATCCGACTGCTGTGCTGTGTAACCCACTACTGGGTTATTAAGATCACTCAGTAGGGGAGGGCAGTGGTAGAGGTGCTGACAGTCGCAGGCTGAGCAGGATTGAAGGAAGACGCAAATGGATGTGGAATGGGACAGGTTTACTCGCAGAAATCTCCATGCTTGCTGGAGGTACTCAGTGTCATCAAGGATTGTGCTAGAGGAGCAGTCGAAGGAGAGGATATAAAACTTTGCATGTTTGCTGTTTTGAATAGATATATTAATAATCCAGCATAACTGATACAGAAACCTCTGATGTAGAGCATAATATTTAAACAATAGTCAGAAATCTATCATTTGGGTTCCCACAGCAGCAATTTTTATTCCCTATGGTAACAGAGCACTATTTTAAAGTACTAATTAGCCCAGACCTTAGAGTCTATAGGAATTGGGCCTACTTAATATCTTACAGGGAGCATCCTCAGCGTTGCTGCATTTCGTCTTTAACGTATGAGTATAGTTGGTTCAAGTTACAGTTGTTGTAGGTACTGCATATTTTGGCAATTTCTGACTTTTGGGTATTTAGAAGACATAAAGTAGGATCAACTTTTTGTATTGAATTTCTTGGGTTTCTTTTGTCCTGGTGAGGTTAAAATATCTATTCCATATTAAAATAAATAGATGATTCACATTTATTTTATACTGTGATATGAGAGTCAGTCAGTTTGCATTTTCCAGCTTTATTACATGTTCGGTTTGCTGAAATCATCTGCATGTAAGTGTACAAGTCTTGATATACTCACTTAGCTACATTGAAAATGTCCTGAAAAAATGACACAGTATGCTGTATACATTTTTTTTCAAGTTTTATTATTTGCAAAGTATTTCTTAAACACAGAAGGGGATTTTGCTTCAGATTCATGTTGATGAGTGAAGGCAAAAACAGCTAACTGTTGATGTCTAACATTTTGTATTTAAATTGGTATATAGACTTGAATAAGAGACCTGATTTTTTCAGTGATACTGAGCCACCAGCTTCTTGCATTGACGTAACCAGGGGTGGCGAGTGCTCAACACTGCTAAACGTAACTTGACTTCTTTAGCTGACTATCATTAGGCCCACAAGTTGGAAAACTGTGTGTCTTAAAGGACATGTTTCTGATTTCCTCAGCATGACCCCTTCCCCATGGTCAAAAATATCTGAAAACAATTCTTAAAGCACGTGAAATGCATCTCTCCCAAATGTAATCTCAGTCAGTGTTTATACTAGGAGGCAAAAAGCCTTCTAAAGCAGTAATGGTGCATGTGTGCATATATATAACCTGAGTATCTGTGTAACTGAATTATTGCTAATGCTAAACATTCAATAATAATGACTTGGGCATTTTTTAAATGCAATTTAGGCTCTTACTTGCCTTCTAACTTATGCAACAGTCTGGTATACTGGGGTCACACTTTCATGTTCTTATTTGCAACTGTGAAGTCCAGAAACTTGCTTTTATATATTTTTCAAATGAATGCTGGTTCTCATCTACTCACACAATTCCAAAAGTAAACACTAATAATTAGCATCCTTATGATATGATGGTTGTAGTTGGCAACACTTTAACCTTCTCTCTATCTGCTATATATTGTAATATCTTTGCTGTCTTTCCAAATTATCATTTAATTAGAGTCTTTCTTGGAGAAGAACTTACTATCTCATGTTTCTGCAAAGTGTACAAGTGGGCATTATAAAATAATAAATAATCTTAGCCAAATAAAATTGTACTAGATTCTACAAACCAGGGAGGAGGGAGAAAAGTTTTGGCTGAGAATATTAGAGACTTCAGCCCAAAGAACAACTTCTTCCAAAAAAGCTGTCAGCATTGGGAAACCCAGTTGTATATTGAAGCTGCCATCTCTGGCTCTAAGTGGCTTATTACAACACAATAGTCATCTTATCAGAGTGAGATGAAGACTATAATAATACACAGGGTCAAATGAGTTTTTTTCTTTTACTGAATGTACCATCACCCTACATCAAGATTGTGAACCCTCAGGAGGTATATTTCCAGCATGGAACATTTTATTATTCTAAAGATACAACCACCAGTGTGTGTATGTGTGTGCGTGTGTGTGGAGGAAAGATGGGATGTTAATGTTTCTTTTTACAATTGCCTATTTTCAGAAGTGTAGTTCTTGACCATAAAAAAAACAAACAAGCAATTTTGGCAAGTAATATATGTGAAGTGTGATTTCCCCCCCGCCCCCGCCTCCTAAAATATAACCCCTCATGTCTACCTGTTCCCCATCCCTGCTCAGTAAAGCAAACTAGCTCTTGCTTGCTTTTCAAGAATCACTGTTTTCTTGAAATTTAGGCAATTTCCAGTGAAAAGTTACTTTGACTACTAACAAGCCCCCACCCTTTACCTTTGGACCCTCAAAAACTGGGAAAACCATAAAGGTTGTAAAAAAAACAGTGTGACATTCTTTTTTCCAAATAAGACCATCCCTTGAAAAATTACTGATTATAATTTTTGGTACGCTGCTTTTTAGATTTATATGGTGACCTTAAAGAAAGGAAAAGAGTTGTAGTGAAGGGTTGGCATTTGTCCATAATATGGTGTTGTTGTTTTTGAATTATTGAAAAAGAGAAGAAGAAAATGTAGAACTGCTATAAAGCAGCTGTTACATGTACCATAGATCTTTATTTAATAACAGCATCTCAGTATCTGCTGATCTGCTGTCAGTGGGCGTCCACGCAGTAAGTTAACAACTTTTAGGGCTCCTAAGTGCATAGAGCCTCAGTTTCAACTCCCTTTGTCTTGGTGCTTTTTTTTTTGAGGGTGACTATGCTATTTCTGCTAGTTCTGTTTAGAGTGAGGAGACTGCTTTTGATCTAGTCCCTACAAAGCGTCCCATGTGCGCACTTGCTGCTTCCAAAAACAGACAAAACGCGTTCTGTGAATGAGAAACATGAGATGCTGTGTTGGGTAGGAGGTGAGGGTGGTGGCTGGTGTTTGCAAAACTACTTGAAGTAAATTTTAGGGGTCAAATGCAGAGCATGGTACCCGCCTGCTAGAAAAAAAGCGGCCAGGGTCAGTTCAGCTGAAACAGCACAACGATAAGGGTGTGTCATGTAAATATGGAGTGTTGTACGTTCACCAGTCTGGTGAAATCCCTTAAGCTGTTCAAGTAGAATTTAGATGGCTAATGTTGCTTTACCACAGATCAGAAAAATAACCAAGGGGGTAGTTGTCCAAAAGTAAATAAATTGGGGAAAGCATCTGTTTTGCTGCTGTATGGAGATGGTTTGTTTATTTTGAAATATTTTAAATGTCTGAGCTGTAACCTCTCTCTCCCTCTCTCATGCACTCCCCTAATTCTCAGCTACAAAAAGCTAAGCTTAAACAACTCTCTTTTTCTGTGAGATTATATGCTCGTTACTTTTAAAATGTGATCAGTGCTTTTCAGCGTATCTTAATGAAGCATTTGAAGCTAGGGGAAGTTGTTGGATTTTTGAATTTGGCTCATGCTTAGCAGTGTCAGCAGATCTTCTTGTCTGAAATCTGTTATTTTCCAAGAACATTGAAATAAGTGGGAGCAGAGAGGTAATTGCTTCAGCAGTAGGTTTTTAAAATCAGTCTCCCTTGTTGTTTGGAGGGAACTGTAACCAGAGCGGACTCATTCTAGACGTTCTTGAAAATGTATCGTTCTACGATCTATGTCTGAACTTTTGGCTTTCGTCAACTGAATGCTCTGGGTACCACTACATGTTTCATACCTAGTGCTAGGAAACTATATGGCAAGTGGATCCTGAAGGTTGTTGTCACAGGATATATTTCTATTTCCATGATGCTAGCAATTACATGTATTAATTATTTTTATTTTTTGGAGGAGAAGGCATCGAGGAAGAAAGAACAGTATCTATTTAATGGGTGTGGGCGTGTAAAAGCATGCAAGATGCAGTGACAGCATTCAGTGTTGTGTGGAGCAAGGGGCTGTCTATGGCGGAGAGTGGAGTAGACACTTGCAGGTTGTGAGATAACAGTGTGCCTGTGGGGTTATATGCTTGTGGGGTTAGCTAAAATCCCACCATAAGCTTGTTTGTACTTTCTCACATTTTAAATAGCCAAGTTGCTTATCCATGTTGGAGTTTGTGTGGTTGATTTCATTTTGCTTTTTATTAATATGTTCTTTGCCTGCCTGATGTGGGCATGGAGGAGGTGGCTTTCTGTTACTATCTTTTCTCAGAAGTGGAAATTCCAAAGCTTTCATTTTGCTAATAAAAGCTTTCTACAATCTCTCTTCTCAGATGTCCTAGGGGAGGGCTGTGATTTAGTTTCACATGGGCCAGCAGAACCTCTAATGTGGGCCACTGAAGAGAAAAAATGATTCTTCACATCCTGTGTCTGCCTTTTTGTGAGGCTCTTTTTGCCAAGCTTCCAAGAATATTATTTTTTAAAAACAAGTCTATTACCAAACTGGCTTATGGAAGGGTTTGTTTTTTAATCTTTTCTGAAAAAAATGCATTTTGTTTAGCAGGAGCCTGGCAGGATAAAAGTAATACAAACAAACAAAAACCTTTCGACCTTTTACTAACTCCACTGGAAAATTTGAAATTTAGTTAATTTATGTGATTCTTGCCCAATTTGTTTACTTCCATTTGCCTTGGACCTTTTCACTAGGCTGGTCAGTGAAGGTAGTTTCACTTTCTGTGTCTAGACTGCTTCATTTTTGGTTTCTCCCTAAGCTATCAACAGGCATTTGTTTCTATCGGTGGAAACTTCAGAGACGTTTGCACTAGTAGAAATCTTTCCGGGAGATGGAGCATACCAGCATTCAGCTTGCAGCCACCCCCTCTCCCTTGCTCTCTGCACCTTTCTGAGGTGAGTGATCTCAGGATGGGAAGGTGTGGGGAGCAGTGGCTGCCCCATTTCTCCCAGTCCATTGAAAGAGTGGAGCAGCTGAGAGAAACTTCCCATACCTTCCTTAGACTGGGGTCTGGGGAATGGGTAGGGAGCAGCTTCCTGCAGTCTAGGAGGAAGAGAGGGAGCAATAGTGCTCAGTTTGGGGAAGACACAGGCAGCAGTGGTAGCTGCTCTCCTCCTGGACCCTGTGCAGGGGAAAGGAAAGGAGGAGAGGAGTAGGCCAAAGCCCTCACACATTTCCCAGACTGGGTATCCTGATCTGGGGAGTGGGCAGAGAGGAGCGAGTAACTGTTCCTCCGCTCTGCTTCCGGTCTCAGAGTAGGGGGAATAGAGATGCAAAGCCTCCACACCGGGTGCTCTTGTGTGAGGAGCTGGCAGGGAGCAGATGGCAGCTGCTCCTCTCTTCCTCTCCTGGTCTGTAGGAGGGGTGGGGGCAGTAGCCTCCTACAGCTCCTCCTTACCGGGGTGAACCTGGTCTTGGGAAGGCATGGAAGTCTTTCACTGCAGCTCTACTCTGCCTAGTCCTGGGAAGGGGTTAAGCCAGGGAAAGTGTAAAAATGATCATTCACCTGGGAGTTATCTCTCTTGTTGAAGTTAGGTTATTTTTCTTCTGAAATTGCCATTTTTGTGCCCGGAGAAAAAACTGTACACTTGTGGTTTCTCCCAGGAGAGTGGTGATTCTAGTAGAACAGGAATGGCTACTTGTGGCCCTTATCCGGTCTGTACTTCCTTGTTCTGTGTATAACACTCCTGAGAAACCTCTCCCGACTCGTGGACTGATGAAGAGTGCGGTGCCAGTCCATGGGCTGGATCCCATGTGTGAAGTCAGGATACCAGCATGACCCCACATGCTGGATCTGGTCACAAAGTAACCATGTAATGATGGGATTTGGCACATGGTGTCATGTAATCCATCCTATGGTGCTCCTTTTGGGTGTGGAAACTTGGTGACAGGGGAGCAGTGGTGGTGTTAATTGCTTCCAGAGCCATAGCAATTAATGCCGCTACCACTCTCTGGGTGCCAAATTTCCAGGCCCATGGGGCACCTCGTAGACCAGACTTGGCCTGCAGACCAGAGACTGAACACCACTGTTGTATCATTTCTTCAGACCTAAAGAACCTGCCTTAACTTAATGTTTCAACTTTCCGTTTGTGGAAACATTTTGGGTTTTGCAAAAGTTTTTTTTTTTTTCCTTTTTTTTTTTTTTTACCTCCTTTTAAGTTTGGGGTCCATGCTAAGCTGTCAGCATCCCTCTAACATATCCCTGGTATAGCTCTTTTGCTTTTTGATTGTCACATGGTTATTCTCCAACTCATTGCCCATTGACTCCATCGCTTGGTGGTATGATCATTAGACATTTCAGCCTTTTTCCTGTACTCACTGGAGGTGAAATTCATATTCCATGACAGTTCTCCTCTCTGTTGTCCTATAATTTTAGATTTTCAGGCCACAAAACTTGTTTCATTTAGAATCTCAGTTCTCTACGGACTTTCCTGTCTTTTCAAAACAGGAGAATATGAACCAAAATACGATTAAATAAGGAAAAAAAAGACTGTTAAGCAAGGAAATATGAAACTTACTGCCAGGAGAAACTGTCTGAAAGGTGTTTTTTAAATGAAGTATGTAACTTCTAGAAGTTTCTAGTTTAATTCTGACCCTTGTTCATGTCTATACACCACATAGTAAACCTTTCCCCTTCATATTCACCTGAGGAATTGTGGTTGGAGTTATTTTGAGGTTTTTTTGCTCAATTGCTAGAGGCTTCACTTCCAATTCTAATATTTAACCTTCCCAGACAGATGCTAGTGTCTGAATGCATGCACACTTGCTGCATTCTTCATGGCTGGCTGTGACTAAATGTTTTGAAACTTCCTGATGCTTTTTTTTAATATTATCCAGTTTTAAATATTGTAGCTCTACATTTAAAATACAGGACGGAATAAGTGCTATTTGTTTGTACTCGTTATTTTCCCACTCATCTAGGACTTAGTTTGTCTACTTACTGTGTTTTCCCATCAAACGACTTGAGCAAAATTCCTGCATTCCTGCGAGCCAATCACATGTGCTTGGCACAACAACGTGTGCTGTGAGCAGACTTTGTTTTCTGTCATTTTTTTCCAACTCCCTGGGGATGTTGCCAGCCTCTGTTTTAGTGCCCAAATTTAGATTTGGGGGAGGAGAAGCAGCCCTTGATAATAAAATGAAAGTACAACTTGGAGGAGACAGTGGTGGGGGGGAGAGATGAAAGTGCTGAAGTAATTTCTTCTCTCAAAGATCTTTCTTTGTCAAAGTCACAATTCTGACCTTGCTGAGGGTTTTGATCTTGATTGATATAATTCATGGCCAATAGGCAACGCTGCTCACCGAAAGAGTGGACTTCCACAAACTGCAACTTTTTCATGTCAAACATTGTTTCTCATACAGACACTTCAATATGGCCTTGAAGTAACTCTCTCTGATTTTGTTTAAAGTTGCTCAGCCATATGCTGTAGAACTGAAATGGGATAAAACCCAGTAGAGTTTCCTAGAAATTACTCTCAAAACTTACAGAATTTGTCAAAAGCTTTTTAACTGTACAATAAGATTATGGAGTCTGGGTATGATCAGCTACTAACTTTTATAGGAGGGCTCAAATTGCTGTATAGAAACATTGTTTTCCTTCAGTCTCTGGGATTTTTCCATAAGGGATGCGTATAGAGAGTTGCCCTCCCTTTTTTTTTTCTTGCTGATGGACTTTCCTACATTCACCCTTCAAGGTTTGTACTTCCTAGCATGTAAAGCTGGAAGCAAAAGGTTAGGCTGACAATGTCTGTGATCAAAATGTTTTCATCCTCCTAGGAGGAAATTAGTATAAAAGTCGCCTGTGAGCTCTTTAGAGCTGGGGCCACCTTATTTTTCCATTTATCTGTCAAGTGCTCTGCCTGTTTACTGCTCTGTTATATACGTATGTATTTTTAAGGCCCTTTCTTGTCCCCTCCCTTCCCCTTATCCAGTCATGTTTCACAGAAACTCATGTAGGTATGAGCTACAGGGATAAGGCATTAAGCAGTAAGTACCTTGTGGCAGGGCTTTTATTTTCTGCGAAGTTCACCGATGAAACTAGCTTCATGGATATGTTGCATAAATAGTAATAAGATGTCCTGGGTGATTGTGGCTCTGTGCATTGAGCAGGGATTGCCTAGGAATCTTTCTGAGAACTTCTGGAAGTTCAGTTATTTTCTTTGATTTTTTCTTTTTATCCCATAGCCAAACTGCCATACCATTAAGACCTTATTTTTTTTAACACTTTAATTCTTAGAAATGTATGCTTGTTTTAGTCCCCTTGGGTACAGAAAGCTATTTATCCCTTCTTCGTATGAATAACATTTAAATATTGATTTTTATGCAGTGTTGCACTCCGCATTATCACCTTTGTCAAGCTACCACATATAGTGTTAAATATAAATCCTAAACCCTCTTAATACAGCATCAGTTATAATATTAACAATTGTTGTAATACAGTTTTATTCAGCAATTAAACTCTGCCTTAATTTCCTTCATTGCAGTGAACCTTGCCTTTTTCATTGCAGTGGGTTTTTATTAATTATATGGACACTGTGTTAATGTGAAATGTAAATATTGTACAATCTGTGTTATCGGGATTGCTTGGGGAGGTCAATAATTTAGATAGCGTGTCCTGCATGATATGGGTTGACTTGTCCTAAAGCCCTGGGATCTGAGAGCTAAATGACTTTTGACCCTTTTGGACTGGTCTGAAGTAAGACATGTTCCTCATGAGGCAGTCCTCATCAGCAAAAGTTTTAAATAAAAATAAATACAGTGTCAAAACTCCTTATATTCCCCTTGCAGAAAGATGAAATAGTGCCACGTGTTTTATAATAGTTTCCTTGTATAATGTTTTCTGGCACAATATTATGCATCTTAAGTGACAAAATATGTAGAATGATAATTAATGTTATGATTTCATAAATGGTTTGAACAGGATCTTGTGAATGCCACAGTCATAGAATTAAAGAACTCAGTTTGGGTCATGAATATACTAATTCAATATACTAACAATTATTATTATTGTTAGTATATTGAATGAGATTTCTAGCCTTTTGAGCTTGTGAAGAAAACTTAACAAAAATGGACGGAGTTTAAACCACAGTTTTGGTGTCCTGCTCAGTTTATAAATGGGCAACCTGAAACAATGGCTGAGAGCGTGCAAAACCACTCTTGGTAGCGGTGTGTGGCTTAACTCTGTAAAACTTAACCAAAGCAATTTAAACAGCAACAAGAACTGTTTTGTTCCTAATTATTTTAGCAGAAGTTTTTAGCTAATGTGCTCTTCCAGTGGTTAATACTGTTGGGGGCAGGAAAATATGTAGGCAGGTTGCTTGATAGGTCAAAGCAAAAGAAATTCAAGCCCTAAAGAAAAATTCTCCATTGTCTTGGTTTAGTGACAGAGTGCTAGAAAGTACATCTTCTTAAGGCTAGTAGTCTCAGTCTCCATGACTTGAGATCAGTTGATTGGTTTATCTGAGATAACTGCATCTCTTCTCATTGCAAAATACTACAGCTGTATGACAGCAGTGATACCTGAACTGGAGTTTGGTGTGAAAGAAACGGGGTACTTGAAGGGTACCCCTTGATAGTCTGATGCCAGCTGTATTTATTGGTGCTTATTAGGCCTGTGCAAAGCGGCAAGTATTCACTTCAGATTTGGATTCAGCCAATTCAGAGGGATAGTGATTCGATTCAGTGATTTGAATTGCTGTCCTGATTCGATTCAGCTGAATTGGATTAGAAGATTTGGTGCCCTTTCAGAGATTCAGCCATAGACTAAACAGGCAGCAGTCCTTAAGAATGCCGGACACTGCTGCCTCCAGCTGGTAAGTCTGTTGTGGGTGGAGGGGAGATCAACACCCCCACAGTGAGGGAGGGGCTAGGACAAGCTACCCAGCAGGGGTGGGGAGGCACAGGCAGAGCTGTCTCTAGGGGTGTGCGGGGCCTAGGGAATATCAGCTTGTGCAGGGCCCGGGATGGGGGGGGTTGGCGAGAAGATGGAGCCGGCAGCATGTGATGGCCATGGCAGGGGCCTGTGTGCGACGGTCCGTGGGCCCCCCCGAAGCATGGACCCTGAAGCAGTTGCCCCAATTTGGCCTCCCAAAGGACGGCCCTGTGTGTGGGACTCGGGGGGGGTTCCTGCCACTGCACGCTGCCGGTGGTCCGGGAGGACATGGGAGCAGGCATGTGCCCCTGAATCTGCATAGGGCAGGCTGGGCTGGGCTGCACTCCGGACGGGTAGTGGAAGGCTCTGGGAGCTATGCTGTCTTGCTGCTTGTCCACACTCCCCTTGCCTCCCAGACAAGCTGCAGCTTTCACCCCAGCTGGGCAGCCAGTGGCAGGGTATGGTGGTGGGCACATGTACCTGGATCAGGCCTGGCCCAGTAGTAAGGGCTATGGGAAATTTTAGGATGGCTGCAGCCCCCCCTATAGCCCCCAGTCTACTTCACTCTGGGGGGCAGGAGGAGCCAGGGCTGGGCAGGAGTGGCTGTGGGTGGGGCTAACCACCCTGAGCACAGCCCTGGCTCCACCCGCCCTGCAGAGCGCAGCCCGGTGGTGGGAGGCTGGGGCTAGCCTTCCAGAGTGCAGCGTGGCCCAGCCTGCCCCACACAGATCTGGGGGCACACGCCTGTTTCTATGCCTTCCTAGACCAGCAGTGCCCAGTGGCGGGAGCCCCCATCCCTGAGTCCTGTGCTCCCCCACCCCAGCTGCGCAGCTTGTCCCAGCCCCAATCCCTCCCTCACTGTGGGAGCATTAATCTGTCCCCCCCACCCATGCTCCTTCCCTTCCCCTTGCACCCACCACCAGAGACTTACTAGCTGGAGGCAGCTGTGTCCAGTATCCCTGAGGACTTTTGCCTGTTTAGTCTATTGCCGAATTTCCAAATTGGGCTGAATCTTTTCTGAATGGATTTGGAGACTTCTGATTCAATTCGGAGCTTTTAATTTGGTCTCCTGATTTGATTTGGATTTGGAGATTCGGCTGCTGAATTGAGCCAAATCTCCTTGGAATCAAATTGGATAGCAACGCTTTGCACAGCCCCAGTGCTTATATGCAACTCATACAGGCCAGGTACAGACAGTCAAAGCCCAAGGTTGAATCAGTTCAATCTTTGCAGATTAGTCTATGATGCGCAGATTAAATTGAAACAGAAGTGAACAGACATTTACCTTTGATTCAGGAAATGCAGTCACATGCCTACAGTGGATCAGGCCAGAAGCCAGGGGGTGCTAGAGCACGACTCTCTGGCTGTGTGTTCACTTTCTCTTTCTGTTGCCCGGGAGGTCAGCAGAGGTCTCAGTCAGCCAGCCCTCACTGTTCCAGCACAGCCCAGCGCAGGGCTGCAAAGCATGCTGGGGGACTGTGATTTAACTTGAACCAGGAAGTGGCCTGGGACAGAAGTTTCATGAACTGGTTTGACCCAAGCCAGTTAAGTCTGATACTGCATTCAGCCAGGGTTATCTTAAACCAGTTTCAGCCATTTTGAAACTGGTTTATGTGCACTGAGCTTATGTTCAGTTGCAGGTTTAAATCAGTGTCTGATTACTTAAACCAGTTTATGTGTAACTTCTGTCCCTAGCCACAAAGTTCTGTGGCATGATGACTGACTGAAGGTTTCATGAAACTGAAAAAAATTCCAAATTGATGTTTCACCTGAATTGAACACCAAAGCAAACGATACAAAATACCACACAACTAATTGCTTTAGTTTTCATATTGAATTAAGTGTATAAAACTGTTGCTATATTTGAGGTTACAGGAATGAGTGAATTTGAGGTTTTTTTGGTGGTAATTGTGTCAAAATTCAGGTTTTTTTATATTGCAGAGTACGCAAGGTGCTGAGTGCTGTATAGATCCTCCTTTAAAGAACTTGCTGTAATATTTTGGTTTTTATCTTTCTTATTTTTATTTATTTATTTTTGCCCTGACCTAGCTGCTTGCAAACTGATAGTGGTTGT
Source organism: Crocodylus porosus (assembly GCF_001723895.1). Taxonomy (NCBI): domain Eukaryota; kingdom Metazoa; phylum Chordata; order Crocodylia; family Crocodylidae; genus Crocodylus; species Crocodylus porosus. Next base: position 18,931,342 of record NW_017728917.1, read on the forward strand.
TTATGCTAGAATCTTCTGGCGAAGAATAGATGTGGAGTGATAAGTAAATATATAAGTTAAAATTATCCTGCTCTTGCAGAGTTGCCTTCACCAGCCTTCTCCTTTTTGTCTCTTCCACTTGTTTTATTTTTCCAACTCAGTTAGGTTTGGTCTTCCCTTGGCTGAGATAAATTTGATTTAGTACCTTCTCTAGTCTTAACATTACATCCACATGGTTCAAGATTGAGCATATACTTAGATCTGCAGGCTTCACATAGTATCTTTCCATAAGGAACGTGTGGGTGGCTCAGTCCGCAGATTAAGCTGCTGTTGTGGCTCTTGAGCAAAGACCAAGTGTTCCTGCAGTGGAAGCTGTTGACCCTTTGTACCGGAGCCTGACAGTATCTGCCTTGCAGACTAACTCCTGCAGCCATTACTTGGAATGCGTGTCTAATATGTTCCACTTGGACCTTCAGTCTTGTTCCGTAATGTTACATTTAATTGGCTGTTTCTAAACTTTTATGTCCAATTTGGTTGTACAAGGTAAATTACCACCCTCTTCATATTCTCTTAAGAGAAAGAAGTAAGAATCCCCATTCCCGATCTTTTATTACGTTGTTCTTGAACTTTTTTATATATAGGAGTGCTAGGTATGATATTGAGTTTAGGAACTGACCTCTCCTCCAGGGTTTTTTTTTTTAACCTCTTGTGGATTGTCTGTTTTGACCTTTTCATTATTTTGGAACATCAAACCAACTTCTGAATTTCAGATTTGTTTGAGAAAGAATTACTTTTTTGGCGTGTGAAATTTCCCTGAATCTATCTAATTGTCACCCATGTCCGTTGTGTGTGTTTTGGATCTCCCCACACTTCCTTCAAACATGCTTTATTTCATACTTGCATAATTTAGTTTCACAGGGTTATTACACTGTCACTAGCGTCTTTGTGATGCTTGAAGTTTTATCCCCAGGCCTTTTGAAATTTAATTTTTATATTAATATTACTCTGGCTTTAGCTTAAGAGTGTAAATATTATTTAATTATATTTAGCATGGGAGTAAGCAATGTTTCCATTTTCTTATTGCACACACATGACCTTCTGGATAGAGACCATAGTATCAGTCTGATTCATTTTTATTACTCAAGAACATCTTCATGTTTGCTTTTGAGGTGGCTAATTGATAATTAGGAAAGTGTACTCATTGCTGAAATGCCTAATCTTGGGCTAGGATAAAATGATAGCCTTTGTCATTATACGGACATCACTAGAGGCTGCATTTTTGTGCTGGGGCCATAGTATAGTTTTGGCTTGGGCGTTCAACTGCAGTACAGTGATGAGTCTCTTGTTCATACTTGGTTTGCATAAAATAAAACAAAGCCTGCGTTTATCCTGTATACCAGGCTCGTGGGCTCACGTTGCAGGTTTTCCTTCCTTGTCCCTTTCTGACATGGACTGTTTTTTCTTCACCCAACACATAGCAACTCTACAGAGGATTTTTAATCTAAACAAGACCTCCAGTGGCTGATGGTCCACCAGGGTTGCTCCAACAAAGGAAGGGCGATAGGCTTTCTCATAGCCGGAGGATTCCAGATCTGACACTCCTGGCCAGACTGCCACGTATTGTGGCCACTGAACCTGCCCCTGCACAGCATGCCTGCCTCGAGCAGATGACTACGTTCCATAGACTCCGGGAGCGTGCTCTCCCTCCCCTGTATTTCAGGCATCCCCAAAAAGTTAAGACTGAGAGTCTTATGGTTTTGGATGAAAGGGCTTGTTGTCTCATTAAATTATTGCCTTCCCTACTGTATGAAAAGTGACACTGGCAGGTTAATAAAAGTAATATATTTAAAAACAACTTACTCCATTTTATTAAATCTTAAATTGATCAGGTGGGGGGAATTTTTAGAATCCAATTTATTTGATGATATGTGCTTGCTTGTTTTTTGTGCCACAATTGGACCATGGAAGTCGACTGGCCAGTTGCTGGACACCAGGAAACTAAATTAAACCCACCAAAATATTTTCTTTGAGATAACTCGTGAACATATATCTATTTTTGGATATTTCACAACTTCTTTACAAAAAAATGTTTTGGACCTTTAAAAGAATTTTATGTAATATGACTGGATTTTAAATGGACAGGAAGATGGTTCTGCATTTAAATTATGTGAGAACAAGATTTATGAAGCCTAGACCAAGATAAATGTTTCTCCAAGCTTTCTTTATATTCTGCTGAAATGTTTTGAAAACCAACTGTTTATGCTCTCCCTGCAGTTCTTGAAACCCACACATGCCATGCCTGTGAAGTTGGAAGAGGAAGTGATTGTAAGCAGAAGTAATATTAATTTAATTACATATCAGTACCTAAGATAAGGGAAATGCAAATAATAAGCAGGGCATAAATATTGGCAAGCAAAAGAAGATTAAAAACAATTCTTTCACTTTTTAAAAAAAGTTTAATGTGTCATTAATAGTTTACATGTAGAAATGTATTTACAGCACATTTAATTTGATGGCATTCTTTTTAATAGACTGGTGCTGTGTTCAGACTGAAATGACATTGCATTTAACTGTATTGTTTAGTATGCATTTGTCACAATTTTAAGAAATCAGTAATAGGTTAATAAGTGTATGTATTCATGAGTAAATTCAATAAGTGTTATAATACACACAAATATCTGCACCTTTATGTATAAATACATTATATGTTTCATCTAAAGGGAGCCTTCAGAGCTGTCTTCATTTGTGTGTGTGTTGGGGGGTTGTTAAAATCAGGATTTAGCCCTTCTTTAAGAAGTTTTCCAACTTAATGATGGTGGGGGTAATTTTGTTGATTTCTACCTGACTGCATCATTAAACATTACAAGAGGGGAAATTAGGGCATTGGGTTGGTGTCTTTTTTTTTTGTAAATCTTATTTTTTGATGGAGAGGCAGTTCTGTCGCCAGCCAGTCCAGCATGCGTAGACTCTCCCCCCCACCATAAAACAATGAGCACATTCAGGCACAACTCGTGTTTTCAGTTATTAAAAAACGGAGCCGTCTGTCTCTGCCTGTGACTTTAATCTTTAAGCCTTTATTCCCTGTACCCCACCCCCTCTTTCTTCCCCCAACCTTTTGTTTGTGAAGTGCAGAGCTATAGGATACGTGGGCCCGGAGTTTCTGAATGTATCATACATTCCCCTGGCAATTACAGATGTTTATAACCCTGACTGATGTTATTTCAGTGTTGTGGATGGTGGGGAGAAATGAAGAGAACACTTTTTTTCTCTTTGCCTCTAGCAGTCACTTTGGCTTTTTAAAATTCTTCTTTTTTACATAAACTCTTAATTATTTTTCGTCTTTTAAAATCCAGTTCTACTGCCCTCTGATCAGAAAGATCTGAGCGCTATGTGTGGATCCTTCAATGGTCTCTCCCAACTGTTCCTTGGGGACAACATATTTCATGTGGTTTTAAAAAGTTGTGTAGTAGTGGGCTTTAATACAAAGCAGGGCTTCCCAATCTGGGGACTGTGACCTGGGGCTGGTCTGTTCCAAAGACGTATTGGGCAGGCTGTGATTTCTGTGTTAGCACTTAAGAGTTGAGTTGAATGAAACTTCATATTTCCAACTTTCAGATGGGAACTAGGTCCTCTCTATAGAGAAAAGTTTGGAAATCTTTTGTATACAAGAGTTTTGCCCTGGTGATTAGCTTATAAAATATTCTTAAGAGAATTCATATTTGACAGGCCAGGGCAAATACTCCTTGTAGCTTTGTGTGAGATCTGAATTCACTTTCTGGTTCCTGTTTTCTGAACGCTGAACTAATGCAAGTTGCAAATGCTGCAGGGTTAATGTTTTTGAAACCACGTCTGGGTGGAGAAGACGATCCCCAACAGCAGATCCTTTAACTTAATAGATTACATGGATGTGTTTCCCTGGGATCTCCATCCACTTCACAGGGGGAAGGGATCATTGGTCTTGAAAGGGTTCACGGTGTATAGAAGGGAGCAAAAATAAGACTCCAAGAGAGACCTGGAGCCAACTTTTAGCGTTCTTGTAAACTTACTCTGCCAGGTGCGTTTTGCAACATGTACCACTTGCTTTGGTAGTTAAGTAAGGAGTAACACACCTTCATGTGGTATTCTTTCCTTTGTTGTAGCTGATGCAATGACACAAGTTATAATTCCGTAGGTTGAACTTTTGAGGAGGCAGGGGCAGAGTGAATGCAAAGTGACATATTTCTACTGCAGCTGCTCATTTGCTTGTTCATCTTTTTGGTCATGCAGCACTTTGCGCCATTCAGCATATATTGAGGACTTGAGAAGTAGCATACCAAAGCTGTAAGGAGAGTGTTTTTGTCATTTAATATACAAGTCCCTTGAAAACTTAGGTTTTAAAAAGATTTTTGCTTTATAATGTTTAATCACGTAGTTCTCTTAAGCACCCAGAGGGAGGCAATAGATACTGTGTAATACTGCAGGTCACCTAAACAGGTTCATCAGTTTTTAGGCATCAAATGTTTCTCTTCACCTTAAGATATTTTGGAGCTTATGTTCTGAAATATTTAATATGGTCAAGTCTTCTGGGAGGTGCGTACTGTGTTGTGTGTTGAAGTCAATTGCTCAGGTACTGACCTGATGATACTGTGACGAAACAACTTAAAATCTGCTTGAAAACTTCACAAAAGTTTGTGCAAAAATTAACAGAAAATGCATGAAATTTGGTTGCGAATGGTGCTGTGTCCTACATTTGTTCCTAAGTGTAAAACAGGTGTTTGTGCTTTCCTCTCCCAGAGTTTAGATAGAAGAACTGCAGAGATAAATAACAGGAGGCTTGAATGTACATGTATGTACACAAACAGATCTTGGATTGAGGAAGGCCTCTCTTGTATTTCCATTGTTCATGAAAAATATGATGTTAAGTAGAAACAGCCAGAATTACACCTGGCTGGCAGAAACATCTAACTGTTGGTTTGAGAGACTATGTGCAAACATCCTAGCTTTTCAGCCCATATCCTGCTTTGTAGTTTCTAGAAAATGACTAGAAGCTATATTAAGATTGATGGGCCAACTTTTTCACTTAGCTTAAGTGTCTCCCCATTCCTTCTCTGTTTCTTTTAATTATCAATCATACAGAGCTTCAAATTAATTTTACTTTGGGTTGAAGCCTTAAAACCCTGTCTCGTTAGCATGGTAAACTTTTGACAGCCAAACGGATACTTTAGAGGTTTTTATGGTTGTAAATGTATGCTGGTGTCTTATCACTTCCCGTCGTATGCTGTTGTGTGGTATCCACGACATTAGTACCAGAGCACTTCAGAAACTTTAAGTTACCTTAACAACATCTCTGTGACATAGGGAGGTATTATCCCCACTTTACATGGAGTTAGCTAAGTCTAGAAATTAGGCAGCTGAACCAAGGTTATACAGGAAATCTGTAGCACTGCTAGGAATTAAAGCATAATCTCAGGTACTCCAGTCTAATATCTTAACAGCAAAATGAACCATTCTTTCCCAGGTATGTCCTGACACTAGTCAAATAATAATTTACTCTTTTTCTCTCTCTGTGCCCAGAGAAAGAAGGCATAACTCTGATATCAATCAAGACCATAAAGTTTCTTAAATGTAGTCTTTTCCAATCTGTTTGCATTTGAGAAATAATTTATTTTTGGTTAGCTGTTTAAGGCCCAAGCTAAAATGCTTGGTGTGCCTACTTTTTTTTGAAGCAGTGTACAGAAAAATTTGGCTTTGATACCAAAACCAAATACCTCCTAACTTGAAAACTAAAGTTTGAACTAATCAGTTATCTTTCTGACTATTCAAGAAGCCATTCAGAGGGTCATAGGAGAATTTTGGGACCCAGGTTTTGGAGAGAAGGGGCAAGACAAAGATGGAGAGTGCCTGTGTGTGGTTGTGTTTTTTGTTTTGTTTGTTTGTTTTTTTAATTCATTGTAACCTTGATTCAACATCATTGTGACTATAAAACTCTTCAATGCCTTGTGCAGCTGATCACTTTGTTCATAAGGCAGGCTTCTGGATTAGAAAAAAATTCCCTTCAAGTGAGGAGGAAAAGGTGCATTTATTGTCATTCCCACCCCTCTTTGAGTAGCAATTCACCTTCCCAGAGAATCTGGCAACCATGTCCATGTGTTTAATGGAAACCTAGAAATTGTAGATAGGTACGAGTTGGTTTGTTTTTATCAGTCTGGTACCTAAAATCCCTAGTTAGTTACTGGCCACGACCTTGGTGTGCTAGGCACCGTACAAGCATAAAACGAGGAACTATTCCCTGCTCCATTGAGCTATCAGTGTAAGTAGCTGTTACAATTAATCTTACCTTAAAGAATGTGGAATTGATCGTTTTGCTTGGGCTTTGGTTGTTATAGGTACAAATGTCTTGATTTCCACCCCCCCCTTCCTAGAGCATCTTGCATCCCAATTGTCACACATTCTTTCCTGACATTCTATTCAAAATTTGCTTTCCTTAATTTCATTCATAGTCGTATGTCCCTATGTAACACTTTGCACAACTTACCTCCTGCTTTCCTTAATGTCTACACTTCAGAGTATATATGAGGAGATTGAAAAAGTTAGTGTTTGCCATTCATGTCCGCTTGCATATTTTTTTTTGGCTCTGAGCCTAGAGAAAAACGATGGAATCTCAAAGATCACTGTGTAGGTTCTTACTGATCTTTATATACCTCACTATGATGATCGTTGCTTAATTAAGTTATGTGAAGTGAAGTTTTCCTTGTAAGTGAAACTTTTATACCTAAAATCAGTTCTGTGCTTTTGCTTTAATTCTGTCCAATTTGTCTCTCTCTGGTGGTATTGAGGTGCTCATAACCATAAACATAAGTGTAGACAAGGCCGCTTTACCCTGAAAAATAGATTGTCCTCTTTTTGTCATATGACCTGAAGCCTCTGCTTTTCACATACCATGATCTCAGTGACAGCTTTTGCTGCTGGATTCCATTGCAAGATCTCATCTACTTTGCCATCCAATAATATACATAGGATTTTTCAGTCATTACAGGACAGACTAGCAATTCATTCATTCTGTCTCTGGTAATGACCAGTGGTAGATGCTTCAAAGGATGGTAGGCACAAGAAACCTCTTAGAACAAACAGCTGAATAAATACATAAATAAAATGCAGCTGGAAAATAACCAATCATATTAATTTCTTTCTAACACCCATCAGTTTATGTTTGGCTAATGTGCTGAAGTATGAGTGTGATTGCAGAACTTCATCCATTCAAATGAACATAACTGTGGCTATCTAATCTGAGAATCCTTCTAAGCTAGTGCCCTTGATAAAGGCTACCACCGGTGAATTCCATTGGTTAATCGTGTTACATAAAAAATATTGCCTTAAATGCTTTAATTTGTTTCTTTTCAGTTTCATTGATTGCCTCATGTTTTGCTAACAGGAATGCTTTATTGACCTTCTCTCTACCATGCACTGTTTTATATGCCTATGCCTTTAGCATTGTCCCTCTCATTATCTCCCTCTGTAAATTAAACACTCTGATTCTTTTCCTATAAAAACATTCTGGACTTTCTAGTCATCTTTGTTTCCTGTTTCTTAAACCATTTTTATTGCTATCCTAGCTCTTCATCAGAATGACCAGGTCTGAGCACCGTATTCTAATATTCCATTGGTTATAGAGTCCAATGGTGTAAAAGTGGTGCATTCAAAATTTTCTAACCTGACTGTCACATAACCTAGTATTTTCTTCACTTTTTTGACTGTTACTAAAACCTTGAGTGGACATTTTCATTGTACTTTACATAAAGACAGCCATGTCTTTTAACAAAGACAGTAAACTTAGAAATCAGAAAGATGCAGGTAGTTCAGACTACCTCTTCCGTCACTTCTTGACAGTGCTGACCTTCTTCCATCGTCACCTTACCCATTTTTTTAGCTTTGTTAGGGTCTGCTGAAGTTCCTCAAAGCTTCTCTGATGACTAATTTTTTCCTTTGCAAGGTATGCCACCTCATTATTTATTACATTTTCCAGATAACTACATAAAAATTATATAACAGCAAAAAATAGCACATAAGTCTACCCTGACCTAAAATTATATTGGTGGAAATGTCTTTTTAAATCACTCCCTCATAATATGTCACTCGACAACTGGAGCAGAGGAGAAAAGAAGCTATTAGAGAGCGACAAGTTAAAAAACATCCCGTTAGCTAAGAAGTGCTTCTTTCATAGCTGTGCATATTACTGTTTACTTTGTCATCTGTACAAGAACCGGTAAGCGAAAAGCAATTGTCTTTGATTTCTATTCTGTTTAGGTCAAAATTGTGGTTTGCACTGTTAGCAGAATTCACGGGTGTTACCAGGTATTGCCTGACAAAGGTTGCGATGAGAGTGCTTCTGCTATGGCCCCATTTCATTAGAAAACAAGATGTAGGAAGAAATTCTTTGTTAACTAAATAGGGAAGAGCAGACCCAAGCAAAAGAGATTTTCAGTTGTTTAAGAAAGTATTGTAAACACTGGGATATAAGCAAATTAAGATGAACAGATAGTTTAAGATAATTTGTTGGTTCCTGACTTAACTTCTGTGCAAAATAACATTTAATTTTCAAGTTGTTTTATGTCAAAACCCTTTCCAAGTTAGTCACATAGGGTCAGGGCCTGAGCATACAGTCCATAGGTTGGAGTGTTTTGTTTGAAAAGGACTGTAAGATTTGGCCCAAAGAACAGAATTCCCATGGAAATGAATAATATTTTGCTATGCCTTATTTTTGACAGTGTTGAGAGAGAAGCATTGGGTTGTTTATCATTTTTGATAAAGCTGCACAGACAGCAGACATAACTTGAAAAATATTGAGTTTTATTTGCTTTTGACAAGCATGCAAGGTTGTTCTCAAGGACCCTTGAATCTGAGCATTTGTACAAATATCCCATTTCCTTTTATTCAGAGTATTTGGTTTGTGTTACTAGAAAATTAGTGCCTCCTGTTCTTTGAGTCCTATTGATTAGAATGTCTTGTGTAATTTTAGGATTTTTGTGGTGTTCTGTTTTTCCTTTTAATTCACTGTTATAATTCTATTTTTGTGGGGACCACCACTTATTCTCTTCTTTGCTTTGAGAAAACTAAGACAGGATTCCTATACAACTTGCAATGCACCAGCCAAGGCACTAAAACTATGAGCAAAACTGGGGAGAAAACTGGAGAATTGTTATGGGACTAGGGAATGAAATGTGCTACAGACAGTCTATATAGATCTGCCTTGATTTATCTTATCCAGCCTCACCTCCCTGCTCTTTCAAAACAGAATTTGAACTGCTTGCTGCTTCCACATATATTAAGTTTGTTCGGAGGTTTTTGGCATGCTGGTTTGGGGGCAGCTGTTGGCGGTGCCTCCTATATGGTGGAATTTTTTCCTGTTGCTTTTAAATTGAACTGTGACCCGCTCTGAATCCTTCAACCTCTCTTTTTATCCAGAAAAAAAGTCTAATTGTATCCTGAGCTCATTTATATGACTTGCCTCTATGTCCATACTTGGCAGCTTATTCCATATGCTAATTCCACCCTTTCCATGAAAGAATTCCAGTGAGCGTATGCTTAGATTTCATTCATTTTTTAGATGGCGACTTCTTTTCAAGAGCCCTTACTGAGCTGAACAGTTTCTCTGGTTTTCCTTCATCAGACTCCATAATTTTTCAACATCTGTTTGTGACTCATTAATTTCTTCAAATGAACATAATGGCAGCTGCCCGAGTCTTGCCATTTAGCTTTGCAATTGGCACTTCTTTTCTCTAGCATAAATTGCATCCTTTTTACAGAAAGACTCCTATCCCTGTGATAGGGAGGTGAAATAACAATAGCATTACAATAAAAAGGGAAAGAAACCACTAGCTTGCAGAATGTAAACAGAAGAGATGGTAACTTCTGTGATTTAAATAACATTTTCTCTTTCTCTTTGCATTTTTGTTGGACCTTGAGAATGCTCATATTTCTTCCTTTTACTCTTCCCTCTGTGCTGGCACCTAGACTTTGAAACTGAGCCCTCTAGGAGATAAGGGTTTTTTTAAAATATAAAATAAATGTAATCCTTGGAAGATCCTTGGATATCAGGATGATGGAAGTCATGTAAGTACTTAGGCAGGCCTCTGTGCATGGTGCTTCTTCTGGTTAGGAGAGATCAGTTCCAGGAATTCTTGCTAATCACCATGGCTGGGATAACAGTCTGGGTCTGAATGCTCCTCTGAGTGACAGTAGTCACTGGGGCTTCAACGGTGATGTCCAGAGAGAAGTCAAGCATTTGGTTTAACTTTAGTCCTTTGTTACAGGGCTAACTGCACTTTTTCCCCTCCTGGTTTCTCTGGGTTCATCCCCCTCTGTTGTCGGATCTACTTTCCTTCCTCGCTTTAACTTGGGCCAAGTTCAGACATGAGCAATTCTTCCATTTTGAAATCTGACTAGTGGCATGCTGTGATGACACGGTTTTTCTTAACCAGAGTTCTGGATGTGTCATGGAAGGAAGAAAGAATTTAGAGAAAAAGGGTTTTAAAAAATCTGAAGATCTGTGTGTGAAGGCTTACCATCCGTCATGGTAATTTAGGAAGGCCAGACCTCTTCAGACACCCCTAGAGAATTGCCTGCGTCTCAGTCTGGTTACTCTGAACCACAGCCTCCTGTCATCAGAATCAGGGACCCTTTTTAAACTCCATCCAAGTTCTTTTGGTCTCTTGTATCCCTAGGCCTTTTCCTGTTTTAGTATTGTCCTTTAAGAGTCCTAGATTGTTGGTGGAATAGTGGTGTAACTTGAGCCAGTCTTCCCTTTCCTGCTTGTTTTTCTTGCTGCCTATTAAGCTAAACTAAATAAATATGTATTTAGATTTAACATCATAGTAACCAGATCAATACCCATTTCCAAATCTATCCCACCCAGACCATCATGGACTGATCATCAGAGCTACTTCCAACTGGTCAGCCATTGTCACTGAGAGCCATGTGAAGTTAATCCTCCTCTGTGGACTTCACCATATGGCCTAGTTAATGCAGACACTTCAGGCTTAGACAATGAGACTCCAGTTCTGAGCTTCAAACCTGTAACTAGGCTCCAAATTAGTAACAGGGTTTGTGTGCCCCTTAATTACCTTTTGGGCCTGAATTCTTTCAAAGGCAAGCTGTCTGCATCTCAAAGTTGCTTACTGTGACAAGACCATTCTAGGTTTGAAGTTACCTATCAAAACTGTAAAATGATCATACACAGACTGTATTCAACTACTTCTCAAATCTTGCAAGCGATTTTGCAAAAGCAGTACCAGCCGCTCTTGAGATGTACTCCCAACCTTGTAGGCATCTGCTCCTTCCAGAAAACAGCCCCCACCTACCCAGCTTGCTCACATTTATGGTGTGCACAGTTAAATTATGATTGATAACTGTAGAGTGAGAGAGATGGGGCAAGAGCAAAGCCTTTTTAGAGCAGCACTATACACTGTAAAACATGTGACATCCTAAACTATCCACAGGTTGGTACCTCTTGTGTGACGTGTGAAACCTTTTGTGAAATAATACATGTACAACCCTGAGGAGCACTCTCACTGCTGGTGAGTAGATCATCTCTTCACTAGCCATCAGCCGATTGCTTGTAGTTCTTCTAGGCAGAAGCATAAACACCTCTTCCTCTGCCTATTTCTCATGTGTTTTGGCTACTAGGAAGCTTTTGACATGGAGTAAAGCAGCAGAAATAGGTCTCAGAATAAATCTGGATTGTGGGGCTTGGTACTTTACTTTGGAGGGTGGGTTTAAGTCTCTATATTAGAAGTCAGCTCTTGTACCAAGCAGTTTCTCTCTGTTGACCAGGAACAGTTGGGTGTATTTATGTTTTTATAAGCTGTGTATGCCTGTGTAGAGAAATATGGTGCATCCTTTGGCTTTCTGGTCCATTGCCAACATGACCATCAGTCTTGCAACACTGGTGCTTTTGGCAGTCTAGAAACATTATGTAAATCAAATTTGGAGTATAAGGCTGTAATGCAGTTCCCTGCATGTACTTCCAACTGCTGAAACCATCCATCTGGAGCAGCATGCCTGGAAACGACTGGCGGGATACTTGAACTTTGGTGAGAGTTCCTGTCCTTTTCAAAGTGTTGTCTAATCAAAGCTCTGGCATCCGTTTTGATAAATGATTTGCATTGCTTTACAGAGGGTTTCTTCATGTGTAATTCATGCACACCAGCGCCCCCTCCCCCTCCTGTTAGTGTTGGATTTTGAAAGAGCCCATATCCTGTAGAACATCTCTCTCACCCACCCTCCCAGCTCCCTCAAGGTACCTACCAAAATCCTGTATAGCTTGTAGCATCTCCCAAGGTGTTACTGTATAGGAAAGCAGAGAATAATTTAGTTGTTTCTGAATATGAATTCTTACCAAAAAAAAGGGGGTGGGGGGAGTGGGGAGAGGTATGGTAGGGAGAAGTTTAATACTCACTGCATGAAATAGACAATATTTCCTGAAACAGGAGACACTAACCTCAAAGAATTTAAAATAAAACATCCATTTTATTATTTTTTTAAAGGGGGACTAGGAAAGAAAAAAAAAGTCTTTTTATCCAAAGTGCAGATGAAATTGATTAAACCTTAAAAACTCGCCTCAGTCCACCCGGTTTATTAATTGAAGAATTTCCTCTTCCCCAGAATGGGAAGTGCACATTAAAACAGAGCTTTGCCCCTGAGTAGCAATGATAACTTGAGAACGGTACATTTTCTACAATCCTATTTTCTCTTCTGCGCTAGAGGAAATCCTAACATGGTAAAAAGCATAATTAAAAAAAAGTATGTTTAAGGAAGTCCTCTTTCATTTCCTTGTAAAGCATGAAATCAAATTATAGCCCATGGCCCACAATTATTTTATTTCTACATTTCAAATTCCATTTTCTGCTTCCTTTCACTGCCTGTGAACAGGACTTGTACTGTTTGTGCAAAGTCAGCTAAAAAGATTACCACAAACAGAAACAGGACACAGTAGCATAAAGAAGCAAGGAGTCAGAATCCCATGCTTATGTTCAGTGCTCGGGTGGCATGCAAAACCTCTTCACTAATTCACGCTGGAACCCAACCCTATTTCCCTTTTCCTTCACTAGTGCAGATTTTACTGTATTTAGAGCCAAGACAACCTCACTTTTACATTGATAATGATTGGGTGGGGGGGCGGGGAATCTCTTGATCTGATGCAATTTTAAGCCCTGGTTGCCCAAAAAATGCCCTTTAATTTTCTTGTTCTGTATTTGATAGGAAAGAAATAGCATATTTTCTTCAAAAGAAAATGGAATTTGGTTTTGCCTTCCAGCCCTGCTAAAACTGCAAGTCAGATTAGTGTCTATAAAAGTGGTTCTCAACCTGTTTAGACTCGAAGCACCCCTCATCTGACTTGGATAGGCACCCCCTAGGTGCCCCTCTTATTTTTCACTCCTTTTTTACTACAGAAAAATAATAGAGCAATTTCTATGATGCAAAGAATTCAGAAAGACCACAACAGGGCAGGATTATATTAACACTGTAGTTTCCTATTTGAAATCCTGGGTTTATCTTGTGAACCTGGTTTTCACACCTAACAGTGCTAACATTGGGTGGCACCCCATGGCATCCTTGAAAGGATCGCAGTGCACCTCAGGGTGATGCGACACCCTGGTTGAGAATCACTAGTTTAGAGTTTATAATTTAATTGTTCTGAAGATGTGTACTCTGTACTTAAGACAATGACAGCAGGCTCTTGGAACTGACTTAGGAAGATGAGAGAGATTTCTGGACTTACCCCTGCCCTTTCTTGCCTCTTGTAAGTTACAGTACAACTGAAATGTACTTTCTTTAGTTCCTGTTTCTGCAGTTAGCTATGAATGGGTGAAAAACTATACTTGTACAAAGCCCCCTTGACTTCTTTGGAGGCTCCTTAGTTTACCAACATGCAACAGGTTGCCTGGTCAGGGCCCTAATTGCTGAATTTGTTTATACGTAGCTCTGTAATAACCTTGGATGAGCCAGGATTGGAATTGGCTCATAGGAGATGGGGATTCCCTCCTTGTTGTGTTAGGATATGTTTTCTGCACATTAAAGAATGCACACCTATATTAGATTGGGCCACGTCTTCACAAAACATTCTACCCAAAGTCGTGCACAAGAAACTTGGGATGACTTCTACTGTAGCACCTTAATTTAGGAGTGCAAAGCAATACTATCCAGAAATTGTAGGGACTGGACTTCAGCCTTGTGCTTTGTTGTGGTGCATAAAATCAGCTATTTATTGCCTTGTTATAGAAGTGTTGAACTCACAATCCTGTGTATCAATTATTTAAAACCTTATTAGCTTTCAATGTGTTTTTGTGGGGTTGAGTTCTGCTGGTATCAAGGGGAAGCAACAATTATTTCTCTTCTACTTTTGTTACTTGGAGCATACAGAATTTTGGATAAGGGCTCCTTTTCATTATAGGGGAAAAAATCCAAAGACACAAGTTGGTAGAAATGCAGGAAGAGTGGAAGTCAGTTGTTTTTAAGATTCCTTATTGCTCTGAAAAATAATAAAACTCAATGCAGATATTTTGGGAACATCAATATCCTTTTCAAGGTACATTGCATTTTTGGCTTTCTAACCTTGATGCTGTGTCTCAAGAGCCAGACTGGGTATCAGCAGAGAGTAGTCACTGTCTGATATAGGCTTAAGCACATCTTCCAACAGCTCAGCTAGTGGAAACTTTATTTTGGCTTGCTTAGTAATGCTGCTCTCTTCAGATCATAAAATGCTTGGTTAAGTTGCTGACATGGTATAAAACCTTAAATAAGAATCCTAGGTTGGATAGTAGATAAACTGCATAAATAAGTGACATGATCAGATGATGGAGGAAGCTCACTGGTGAAGTTGATTTTTGGCACCAACTAAACAAATGCATGTTCCTAACATTAGGGCTTTGTTAGGCTAGTCTTCAATTGTGCTATCCATGCCAATTAGATCGACCAGGACTTAGCCTACAGCAGCTTGGCAGGGTGCATTCTTGAAATTAATTACTAAAGAAGCTCAGTTGTGGTTAGATGGAGTATCCCAAGTCACACAAGTGCGATGACATACTTTTAGTAATAAGGCCAAGTAAACAAAGCATCTGTAATCATACAGAGGCTAGAAAATTAAAACAAGAACAACCAGCAGTCTTATTGAAGTAGGCAAGAGAGGTCACTGTTTCTTGATTTAATAGATGGTCACCATCCTGATTTTTTCCTCCCCAAAGGCAAGATTTCATAGATTTCATAGACATTAGGGCTGGAATGGACCTTGGAAGATCATTGAGTTCAGCCCCCTGCCATAGGGGCAGGAAGTCAGCTGGGGTCACAGGATCCCAGCAAGATAAACGTTCAATTGACTCTTAAAGGAATTCAGAGTAAGTGCTTGCACCACCTCTGGTGGCAGTCTGTTCCAGGTCTTGGGGGCTCAGACTGTAAAGAAGTTCTTTCTTATTGTTACAGGATCTTTCAATAGTCGGGCTTACAGCAGATCATGCTCTGCAATGTTATAGGTGGTCAGGCTCAACTTTATTAACGAGGTGCAAAACAAAACAGAATCAATGGTGTTGTGTCCACCAGTGAGCACACACTCACCATGTCTCACGCGCCCTAGTGACACGTGAGCCTGCTGTTGTGTTCTGGCGAGGTGTTTCCGGGGTTGGTCGCCGGGATCAGGCAGGTCTGGTGTCCTCCCCTCTGGCTGGCTGGGCCGAAGGTTGCTCCGAGTTCGAACCGATCCGTGAGTACGTTCTGTCGGGCGTGCAAAGACCCCAAAGTTCGTAGTGCAATGTCTTTTATACCCTCAGTGATGCAGGGCGGTCTAATCGCGTGTGGCACTTCTTCATTGGCTCGGAGCGGTGACTGTCACATTACTGACAGACCCTGGACTTTCCCTTGAGAAACCCCGTGTG
>NW_017728917.1:18947322-18956170 GCF_001723895.1 Crocodylus porosus
CTGACAGACCCTGGACTTTCCCTTGAGAAACCCCGTGTGGAAAATCCCAACCGCATGTTTCTTCTATACTGCAGCCCTAGAGTCTCTTATTCACTTAGCACCTGTTACATAAACACTATGCAAACCTCTAGCTGGCGTATGCGAACATGGCCACCTATTACAAAAGGTTATAACACATAACAAATGCAAAATGATTACAACACTTATGTCCAGCCTGAAATGGTCTTGGAGAAGTTTGTGACTGTTTGACCTTGTCATCCCATGGGGTACTCTGGTGAACAGGCATTCACTGAGCTCCCGATGTACACCCCTTATATACTTGTAGGCAGCCACCAGGTCCCCCCGAGCCTGCGCTTTTCCAGACTGAAGGGTCCAGTAGCTCTCAGCCTCTCATCATAAGGCCTATTCTCTTGCCCTCTGATCATGCTCATGGCTCTCCTCTGGACTCTCTCAAGCTTCTCCACATCCCTTTTAAACTGTGAAGCCCAGAACTGGATACAGTACTCCAGCTGTGTCCTCACCAAGGCTGAGTACAGCAGGAGGTTGACATCCTGGGATTTGCTAGAGAAGCATCTATGGATGCAAGCCAGAGTTTTGCTTGCTTTGCTGGCTGCACCATCACATTCGTGGCTCGTATTCATCTTGTGGTCAATCATGACCCCCAAGTTCGTTTTGGCTGTGGTACTAGCAAGTGTAGCACTGCTGAGCCTATAAGCATGCTGCGGGTTTTTCTTCCCAAGGTGGAGTACCTTACATTTTTTGGAGTTGAAGGCCATCAGGTTTTCATCTGCCCATTTTTTAAGCCTGTCAAGGTTGGCCTGGATCACCATACTGTCCTTGCGTGTGGATGCTTTACCCCAAAGTTTGGTGTCATCAGCGAACTTGGCCAGTCCACTTCTGACACCAATGTCCACATCATTAATGAAGATGTTGAAAAGGCTACGCCCAAGGACGGACCCTTGGGGGATCCCACACCACAATGATTGACTTCCGTCCGACCTTGAAGCCAATTCTCCAGCCGGTGGACTGTGGTGTAGCCGAGTCCGCGTTTGGCCAGTTTTTCAATAAGACGATCGTGGGATACCAGATTGAAAGCTTTTTTAAAGTTGAGATATATGATGTCAATCTCTTCTCCCTTGTCCCAGTGATATGTCTCCTGGTTGTAGAAGGAGATGAGATTGGTCGGGCAAGTTCTACCCACAACAAACCTGTGCTGGCTATCCCTCAAGAAGTTGCCTTCAGCCAGTTCATTAAGAATGGTCTCTTTGATGATTTTCTCGAAGATCTTCCCAGAGGTGGAGGTCAGGCTGATGGGCCTGTAGTTCCCCGGGTCTACTTTTCTCCCTTTCTTGAAGGTAGGCACTACATTGGTTTCTTCCAATCCTCAGGCACTTCACCTGAGTGCCATGAGTTCTTGAAGATCTGTGCCAGTGGCCAAGCTATGATGCTTGCCAGCTCCTTAAGTACCCTGGGATGTAAGCTGTCTGGGCCAGCTGACTTGATGTCCAGCCTCTCAAGGTGTTCCTTCACATGGTCAACATTGATGATGAGTAACAGTTCTCCCTCGCCCTGGCTGTCCCATACCGTATTGAGCCGTGAGGGCTGATGAAAAACCGATGCAAAGTACCTGTTGAGCAGGTCAGCTTTTTCCTGGGTGTCAGTTGTCAGTTAACCCATACGGTTTAGCAGGGGTCCAGTGTTACCCTTGCTTTTCCTCCGGCTCCCCGCATATGTAAAAAAGGACGTTTTATTGTCCTTGATATGTGTATCCAGTTGGAGTTCAGTCGCAGCCTTGGCTTTCCTGGTTCACTCCCCACAGGTCCGGACCAGTGCAGAGTACTCCTCCTTTAGTGTGGATCCAGCCTTCCATCCTTTATAAACGTTTCTTTTTAGATGCAGGAGGTCCACTAGTTCCCTGCAGAGCCAAGGGGGCTGCTCTGCCCTTTTGCTGCCTTTCCTCCAAGGTAGGATAGACGCTGCTTGTGCTTTCAGGATCACTCCCTTGAGGAGCAACCACTCTTCCTGAACTCCCCTCCCCTTTGGGTCATGGTCCCTTGGGGCCTTGCCAGCAAGTCTCCTGAGCGTGTCAAAGTCAGCTTTCCTGAAGTCAAGGACTTCTGCTTTGCTGACTGACTTGCCTGCTTTACAGCTCATGGTCACTGTCTCCCAGCTTCCCTTCTATTGTTTGGTCACTGATTAAGTCATACCCTGTTGCCAGTACCAGGTTCAGCAGTGCTTTGCCTCTCATCAGTCCATAGACTTCTTGAGTCAGAGCTCATCCATGCACATGAGGAAGCTTTGCGAACATTTGGATGTGGCCGAGTATGCTCACTGGAATGCATTATTTATACTGTTACTCTATTGCTCACTTCTTGAGAGGATCTCTTCCTTGCCCTCCCCACTTCCCCATTTGCATATCCACTTTCCTTATGGTTCCTGCTTGCAACAGGGTTATCTTCCCAGGCAAGTCTCTGCCTCTGGCCTTCCCCTGTCTTTGGGCAGTCTGCCCACTCCACTTTCCTGCCATGTCTTGATGAAAATAAAGTTCAGCTGTTATTTGAACAGGAGACTACCTTTTGTATGCCCTGATGACTAGGGCCGTAAGTGCACACTCCGACCATCCCTGCATGTGCCCCATGCCTCACAGATGTTCCACTGTGTGTTCCCTCTCTGGCCTAGCAAACTGGGCACATGGTTGTAGCTCTACCACACTATCCAGGAGGCGTGCCATCCCTCTCTCACTGGGGTCCCATTCACTTCATCGACTCTCACCCGGCCTCTTGCGTGCTGCCTTCTCTCCTGGGCCACATTCATAACACCTGGCTTCTCTGGCTTCAGGCTTGTCTCAATGCCTCGGTCAGCCCCAGCTCAGTTTGCCAGGTATCTCCCACTGCCCTCATCTGAATGTTTGTTGAGTGACTGTATCTGATAGCCTACTTCGCTCCTGGCCCCTCGCTGGGCCTCCATGCCCCCACTGGACCTCTTCCCTCTTCACTATGCCCCTATCTCTCAGGGCCTCTCTGTCTGTTGCCCCTCTATCTCAGGGCCTCTCCTTGTGCCCCCAGGTTTTACTCTGCTGCCTGGGCATGGCTCCAGGTCCATCTTCTGGCCTGGACTCTGCCCCAGGGCTCCTAACTAGCCTGGGCTCCCCCTGCTCTGCTGGAACCACCAGGGATATGGGGCTGGGGTTATAAGGTGCCCCTTCCTGCCTTTCACCGGGGCGTTTCCTGAGGGCTTCCATACCACTAGGAGTCCCATCAGGCCACCCTTCCCCAGCAGGGTGCAGTTTCATGTCTCACCCAAGACAACGGGAGCCTCTACCTCCTCATAGCCCCTTCCCCTACCTCCAGGTCCCTGAACAGAAGCTCAGTTGGCTGATGTTGCTGCTAGGGCTGTGCAAAGCTTCAGTAGCTGATTCAGTTTGGAGGAGATTTGGTCCAATTCACGGACCGAATCTCCAAATCAAATCAGGGGTTTAAGTAAAAGCTCTGAATTCATTTGAAGAATCCCAGTCTATTTGGAAAAGCTTTGGAAAAGATTTGGAGATGCGGCAATAGACTAAACAGGCAGCTGACAACTGCCTCCAGCTGGTAAGTCTGTTGGGGTTGGGGTTGGGGGAGGGAGGAGGGAAGAGGCATGAGGGAGGGAGGAATTGGGGCTGGGACTGGGACTGGTGGGGGGGCGCGGCAGTGCTGGGATTGGCAGCTCTGCCTTGCCTGGGAGGGGCGGGATGCGGGTGTAGCTTGCTCCAGGCGAAAGGGGCAGCAGGGCATAGCCCCTGCTCCCAGCTCTGCCACACTCGCATCCTGTGCCCTGCACACTGGCTGGCAAGAGGCAACAGGGCAGAGCTCCTGCTCCCAGCACTGATGCAGGCATGGCAGTGACCTGTTTTGCTTGTTCATTACTCTAGTTTCTGTATGACCTAAGGCTACATGTCCATCATTTATATGTGTCAAGCTGCCTTTGACCTTTTCACTCAAGCTAAATTTACTTTGACTGCAGATCCTTCTAGTTGCTGGTTCTCTACTTATGTCACAGCAGAAACTACATCTTTAGGCACTGCCTAAAATGTTACATGTAAGCCTCAACCCTCTGGCCTAGACCTCTGCTAAGCATGTGTACTACAGACTCCAGACAATGGCAGTTATAAATTATCAACTCTCTGCCAGCTATTCACTGTACAGCACTTTTCAAAGTTTTAAAGCAACTTTACATTGTCAAGGATGCTTTGGACTTGAGTATTTTAAAGTAAGGGGTGAGTTGATGTTATTATATTCACGTAAGGGATGGTTTAGATCATTTCTCACTTAAAGAACATCTCTAAATTTTCATTCTCCTGTCAATTTCCTGATAATGATAAATTCTGCTGCCTTCCAGTTTGGCCGGCTGTTTGCTATTTTTCTGTCTTGTACTTTGTTGCTAGTCTTGTTCCTTTTTCCCATCTCTGGCTGTCATCCGGAGACTTTGTTCACCTTTTATCATCTTTTATTGTCATTTTTTGACTTAGTAGGTTTCTATTGCTTTACTTTGTTCCCCTTGGTTTGTTTTGTTATCTTGCAATTTAATTCCCATCTCTCTCCACCTCTTCCACTTCTTCAAATGAAACTAGTTTCTGTTTCATTTTCTTGTTGCAGACCCATGTCTCTGGGCTGTATGTCATCCCCAGAAGGGTACTGGTAGTTGACCTTCCATTTTCAGGCTAAGTGGGAAATTATATTTCAGGAATCCCTTTTTTTTTCTTTATATCTTTCTGAATAAGCTCCAACACCTCTCTTTCATGCATGAAATAGCAGATAGAAGGCTGCAGCGTAGTTGTTTTTCTAGAATGCGTCTTTTTGATTGCTTATTCTTTAATTTTAAACTAGTTCAGCCTGACCCCTGAAACTGTCCCTAAGAGAGATGTTATATACCATAGTTCTTTGAATCTAATACAAGGATCCCCTCCTGCCCCTTTCAGTATGGGGGGAGGGGGAGGCATGTATCTTGGATTTTAGTACCAGCCTGGAGAAGGCATTGGCTGTGGCTCTGGCCCCAACCCAGGCCCAGGGCCTTTGTGTTCACTGTGCCTCCTTATATGTGGATCTGTCCTCTGCATGTATCTCTGCTTCCTTTGGATTCATCTGCTTGCCTTTGTGGTTTGGAGGAACTCTCTCATCTCTCTAAGATCGCTTCTCTTATGTGTATTGGACAATATCCTTTGATAAGCTGAAGCAGCTCAGCAACTATTTATTCTCTTTTTTCCACAGAGTCACTGTGGAAGATGTTTTCTGAATAAATTGTGCAGGTTCTCTTGTGAAATATCATCACCTTGTTTTACTTTTTGTTTCTGATCTCCCTGCTGCTATGGCAATGATGTTTTCATACTTGAATTACACGTCTACTCCAAGTAAGGTTTTATTCTTAGTATACTTATTTGACTTCATCCAAACTTTATTTACCTTATTACTTAAATCCTGGGATATGGTAGAAAAGTCCATGTAAATAATATTCTTGTTGACAGAAATTCAGCCTTGTGGAGAGCTGGTTGTTTTGTACCTTGGAGGCTAATTGGTTCTCAGGTTTTTATTACTTGTATGGTATACTAGAGAAGGACATCTCAGTTTTTATGTATGATTTGGAGTTCCACTTATTTTTGCTATAAATTAACTGAGAAATCTTACTGGTCATCTTGTCCTGTGTTTCCCATATTACTGTTTTGCTAAATATCTCATTATGATGAAGGACCACAAGGAGTGAATGGAACCCTCTGCAGAATGAAACCAAACTGAGAAGTAGGCAGAGGAGTAATATGGGTTTGGAAAGGATGCTAGGATGTATTGAGAAGAACTTTTGCAGAGTGGTCTAGAGGTGGGAAAGTTGAAGATCTACTATATTTCATTATTTACACTACAACAGTGCTCATGGGTACCCTCTGCTTTAGGAATCAGTGTTATGGGCTGTGCAAACTCACGAGACATGCAGAAGGTAGGGTAGCACTTAGAGACTAACTGGTTCAGAGAGGCATGAGATTTCGTAGGCAACATCTGCCTCATCAGCTGCTACAAAAACATAGCTCATATCAAGAAGAGATTGCTTTGTAAGAAAGGATGCTGCAATTGCTTCATCCTCCCCTTTATGTTGTAATTGCAGCGAAACTTTCTGCTTGCCATTCAGTTTAGATACTCTGCTAGGATGTGTTCACTGTCTTCCGATTACTGCACGCAATGAATATGTCATTCATTATTAGCTGAGACCAGTTAGCATGCAGAGCAGGGAAAAAGTAAGAAGTACTGCATAGATCATGAAGAAAATCCACACCAAAGAACTCTCTTCCTTTACGTCTAAGGTATGTCTGTTCTCAGTTCTCCTAGATATTGCAGCCTATGGTATGTCAAACTAGCTGCTGTTCTAAGGAGGCCAGACTCCTGTCTTGGTTACTCTATATGGTGTAACTGAGGTTAGAACTTGGGTGATGTGCGCCTTGTTGAAAACTGCTTGCCATACCATGGCAGTCACAATAGGTGACATAAATCATACACCACAACCATTATTTTGATAGTTATATGACTTAACAGTCTCATTATTAGCTGTCATTATATTTCACTTAATGAATTCCCATTCATTTTAACAGGCATCAGCTGTGTAGCAAGAGTTACTATGCAATAAAGCTTAGTAGAAAACATTAGTGTCATATTACTGTTATATAAAAACCCCCTGCTTCACAAACTTACAAATGTAATATTATAATTCTTTCAACTAGAATATTTCCCTCCACTTAAAGTATGGAGTTACTCAGGTCTAACAACCCATAGACTTCTTGTATTTATTTTTTTAACTAAACCATTTTTATATGAGGTTCATTATCATCAAGCCCAATTCCGTTTCCCTGAACAAAACATTTTTTTCCCATTGTATTTAAAAAAAAAAAAAGGAAAAATTTAAAAAATTGCTGCCATAAACATAGAATATGTGTTTGGAGGAACAGTACAAGTTTGTCTTGCGCAGTTTTTGAAGTGATTGGTAAAATTCCTGCAGGAGCTTTACTACTGTAATAAAGCCCCAGCTGTAGCTTTAAAGGATTCTGCATTCCCTCTTCCAAAATAAAAAGCATTGATAGATTGAAAATAGTAATTTATAACTGTTAATTTTCCTGCTCCGGTTCTCACCCACTCACTCACCCAGGCACTCCATCTCAGAATGATTTTCTATCTGGGGTTCATGGGAATTCTTAACAGGGCTGGCTGTTTCCATGTGATGCTATTGTAAAGATTAAACAAAGAAAAGGGGCACAGGGAGGAAAAGAACAATCACATTAATTTCTTCTTATCAGAAGTTTTGGTCAAGTGTTAGCAGCATTGAAAACAGAAGTTCTGGTTTTGGTAAATAATGACCCTGGTTTGGTCACTTAAGTTTCTTTTAGAATTTTTTTTATTTTATTCCCTCTTCCCCCAAGATATTTTTTTAAAGGCATTGCAGCTGTCTGCTAATTCAGTTTTAGACCTTTTAATGTTTCCAGTTAATCTTGACAATATTAAGGTCTGTTGCACATGGCATTCTAACATTTCATTTCAAAGATTTCTTTGGACGCTGTTTTAGAGTAGTGTAACTGATGCTCATCTTCGGTTTGCTCATCAGCTGTGTCAGTAGTCTAGCCAGAATGAGATAGAAAGGGCCTGAATATGGGCAGTGCAATGCCCAGAGCTCTCTAGTCATCAGAAGAACTGTTTAAATAAAAACAGTTCTGAAAGCTTCACTTTAAAATATTCAGGACTTGTAGAACCCAATAGAAACTGAAGAAAAAAAGCAAGGCCCTGTGCTCTTTAGATGCAGTTAAATTAAATGTGAGTGACATCCCTCATTGAAGGAAAGGGGATGTGGGAAACTGCCTGTATTTGTTCAGCTGTTACTGAAATCTACTGTACAGGTTTTAATTAGAGATAAATGACAACACATTATGGTGTTAAACCAATCTTTGGAAAGTGTATGCATTAGGAGATTTTAAAACTTGTTTTAAGATACTTAGATTTGATGGAAGTGTCTAACTTCTATGCCTAGACTTAAAATCTGGTAGAAGAGGAGAAAGGTCTCTCTTCAGTTGAAAAAGCTTTAGATATTTCTTTTCTTAGTCATTTTGTCCTGTCATTGTCCTGTTGGCTTTACGCTGGTTCAAGTTGAGACTAGTTCAGCAAGACTTAATTTTCTTCTTTATTTAGTAGCATCCTTTTAAATAAGTCTCGTTCTGCAAAATGTTTCTGTTATTTTGATTCTGTCTTCAAACCAACCAAGAGCCATAGATTCCAACCCATTGAAGATACTGAAAGTAACCCATGCAGGGATTAAATGTAGTTTCAGTATTATGCTCTTGCATTGTATAAAGGGAATTCAGGTTCTGAAAGCTGGCCCATTCTGTGTGTGTCAGTTCAATTATACTGTATTGGTTTGTCTCTACAGCAGCATGAAATGCCTACCCTGGTTGTCCTTTGTGGTATAGGACCAGGGGGTAATCAGTAGGCCTGTGTGAAGCGGCTAGCATTTGCTTTGGGTTCGGCCAGTTTGGGGGACCGTGATTTGATTTGGTGATTTCAAATCATAGTCCCAAATCGATTCAGCTGAATTTGATTCGGACATTCAGCCACAGCCGAATCAGCTGAATTTCCCCGTCAGTGGCGGCCCTGCCTGGACCCAGCTCCCAGCTATTTGGAAAAAAAAAGCCTGGCACTTACCGGCAATCCCTGCTGCCCCATGCTGTGTGGGGGGCTCTGTCATGAGCCCCCTTCTCCTGGCCCAAACTCCCAACTCTTTAAAAAAAAAAAAAAAAAAAAGCCCCCATAAGTCCCAATGACCACTGCAGCAGCTGGTGAGTGTGGGG
>NW_017728917.1:18956270-19028775 GCF_001723895.1 Crocodylus porosus
GAGTTCGGGTCCAGCTCTCTGTGGCAGCAATCGGGGACTGCCCGAATCTCTGAAGCTCTCCGAATCTTTTCCGAATCTATTCGGACCTTTTAATTGGTCTCCTGATTTGATTTGGATTCAGAGAGTCAGCCGCCGAATCAGGCTGAATATCCTCAAAATCAAATCAGCACCCCCTGCAGAGCATGGGACAGCGGGGGGCAGCAGGGATCACCCCCTCCTGCCTGGCACCCGTGTGGCAGGTGTCCCATGGCACAGGTGCAGCAGGGATTGGCAGGGCATTGTGCATTGTGTGCTGTCTGGGAGCTGGGGCTGGTGGGGCTGAGTGGTGCCAGGCTCTGGCTGAGTGCTGGAGTCACCCCAGCTCCCAGACAGCGTGCGGTGTCCTGCCAAGCTGCGCTGTACCTGTGCGATGTGACTGCTGTTGTGCAGGTGCCAAGTGGAAGGGAGGGGCATCCCCAGTGCCCCCACTGCTGCATGGTGTGTGGGGGGGCTCTGCCACAAGCCCTTAGAGGCCCTGATCCCTGCTGCTGCAGCCGGTGAGTACAGGGCTTTTTTCAAGTGCCTGGAGATTGGGAATGGCTTCTTCCATGGCTCCTTCAGCTGTGCCTACCTCTGCCCCAGTGTGGGGAGCCACAGGAGAAGCCCTCATGGCTGCCCTGCCTTGCCCCATCCCACACCAGGCCTCAGCCTCCCAGCACTTTAAAAGGAGGGCTGCTCTTCCCAGGGGCGCTTCTGAAACATCCGAAACATTTACAAAAAGTTTTGGATGGTTCGGTTTCGTTTCAGAGATGTTTCTGAACCTTCCGTTTCATTTTGGATTCGGTGTTTTGGGTGCTGAAATGGGCCGAAACACCTCCAAAACAAAATGACTGCCAAAATTTCGCACAGCCCTAGTAATCAGCATACATTTTCACTGTAGCCTATTCATCTGGTTGTGTTGTGTTACCAAACTAGTTGAGACCCATATGCCTTAGGTTTATGCTGTGGTGACGATCACTTATGCTTTTTCCAAGTTCTTAATGTGAAGCTCTCAATACGGAGCATTAGCTAAACTTTAATAATACCATCAGATTTCTTCGTATAGGCTCAGTTTTGTTCCATGGCAACTTAAATTTCCCTAAGTCTTCAAGTGACACTGAACAAAGCCATGTGTTAGATTTTCACGTTGCCCATGCATTTTTATTTATACATACAACATCTATTTATAATGTATACAAATAAGGTTTAGATATATAAAATATGCAAAGTTGTTTTTGTTTTTATTTTTAGAAAAATATTCTGGAAAGGTAGTCTCTAGTCCTATAATGCTGACCTAATGCTGATTCTGAATTCTCCAGGTGCCCAGATTATTGATTTGATGATGCTTGTAATAGATGTGACAAAAGGGATGCAGACTCAGTCAGCAGAGTGCTTGGTGATTGGACAAATTGCTTGCCAGAAGATGGTAGTAGTTCTGAACAAAATAGATCTCCTTCCAGAGGGGAAGAGACAGGCTGCCATTGAGAAGATGACCAAGAAAATGCAAAAGACCTTGGAAAATACAAAGTAAGTTACCAGATATGTACTTTCATTGTAACAGTTGTTACGCTATGCTTCCCCACCCCTTAACAAACACTCCCAAAGTCTTCAGGGCTGGTCTTTATTAGACTGGACACAGGCACAAAGAGATCATTCACATGAATGACTAGAAAGAGGTAGAGATATTACAAAAATACAAATACAGCCTTAAATTTTGACCCAAGTCAGATTCGCTTGAGTGATTTTTTTGATGCCTAACTTAAGATGCCTCCGTAGATGCATGTTTTTTAAGGAGTGGGCACATGGCCGCCCAGCACTGACCACAGCCAGTTAATAAGTTTTAAATATTCCAATCTTTGTCTACATTAGGTACTAACTGATGTTAAAAATATTATTGTGTGGTAGCCCAGGGGTGGACAAGCTCTTGGTGCTATGGGCAGCCTCTAAGTGTGGCAAGCAGCAGATTTGAGGAAGGGACAGACAGCACAGTGGGTAGATCGGGCAGGGAGCAGAAAACAGAGCAGCACTCAGAGGGTAAGGGGCTAATTTGTGGTGTGCCTGCCAGAAAGGTTAGCCACCACTGTGTTAGCTAATGCATTTAGTAAATGCAGCTCACTTACTTAGTATATGTGAGGCCTTTTGCATTCTACGCTGGATGATGTTGTTACATTTTCCAGCTTTCATTGTAGCCGTTAAGGAACTCAAGGTAGCTGCTTTTTTTCTTTTTTAAGTGTAATGTTATATGATATGAATGACTAAAAAATAAGTTTAGTTAATTGTTTTATTAATTCAGCTCGTATCAAATAAATTCATGGTCCACTGTAAGAGGAGACTTTTTCTTTAGCTTATGGGTTTATCACTGACTGCCATATGGAAGCCTTGTCAGGTGCAAAGAATGGGAAAAGAATAAAACGATGGACATCATATAAGGGAGAATATGGAATTTCTGTTTGGAAATTGTATTTGGAATTGGGGTGGTCCATCTGGTACAATAAAAATAATCTGTTGAATTAAGTAATGCCTATAAGTGGAAAGAGACCCTTAAATATGAACGCAATTCTTGTGTAAGGCCAAAAGATATTTTATCGGGACAGAAACTGAAGCACAAATGGGTGAAGCATTTTGCCCAAGGTCATGCTGCAGAAGGAATTCTGATTCACAGTTATCCAACTGGTAAATCAAGCCTTGTTCGCAAGAGTGCCATGTAGGATCACAAGTAGATTGGACATATGAAAGTGAGGTTTTTCATAGTGCAAGAGGAGCATAAAGCACCTCATGTTTAACCTATTTTGATGGCAGGATGGTGTCCTTGTTCAGCTAAACAATCTAGAAATCTTACTGTGTTTTATCAGCTTCTCTATTTGTCTGTGGCTTGTTTCCTTTTGATCAGTACAGCACAGAGGTCACTGCCAGAGGAGGCAAACTTCTTACTATGTATTTAGTGGAGAGACAAAATTCTACAACTTTCAACTCTCCTTCATGGTTTTTGATTGAAGGCAAACAAATATAAAGCCACTCTTTTTCCCCTGTCATGTAGGATGATAAACTCCTGCCCCACTTCTTTTAACAGACACCTGCAGCTTGAGCTGAGAACACTTAAATGCTTTAAATTCCTGTGTCCCTGCCCGAGAGGGTTTTTTTCATAGTTCTACCTTTGCTTGCTTCCATTTGCAGTTAACACAGACTGCAAAAACTGAGGAACAACCTTAACGTGAAGTTAAAATTTTTACCTCATGGTTTTCCTATCATTATATTTTATTACTTACTGCTAAGGTTGTACATATGTTATCCTTAAACAGAAATGAAAATTATATTTCAGTTTTTGCTTATTTCACTCATTTCTGAAAATAAATTTATACTCAGTGCAGATCAGTAAAATTTGAGAAATTAATGGTTTTTATTAATTTGGCTTTTATCTTCACAAGCTAATGAAATGCTAGCAAAGTGACATAATAAACCTTTATTTTATTCAATCTGAACTAAGGTTGTTACTGCTGTCTTAGTGGTTGCAGATTAAGTCCAAGAGTTTAAGGCAAATACAGGGAAGATAACCTTTCTTGTGACATATTATAAAACAAGGGTGTCAAACTCCATCTGGCTCCAGAGGCTGGGTGAGTGTTACTGGGCTGGTTTGTGGCCTGGACTGAAATGATACCCCATGCAGCATCCGCAGTGTTGGGTTCAGAACTGCACTGCACGCACAGCACGTGCTGGCCTAAGGGTTTGCTGTGCGTGTGGCATGCAGGGCCAACCTGGGGCATATGTTGCTCACTGTGTAGGCTGGACCTGGCGCTGCAGGCAGAACCAGGGGTCGGTCCAGGACACTGCATGCAGCCCACACCTTGAACACCCTGTGCCATGTGCAGCACTCTGTCTAGTAGGGGTGTGCAAAGCGGGCCTTATTCAATTCAGATTTGGCCCGAATCAGGGACAGTGATTCAATTAGTTGATTCAGATCACTGTCCCTCATTCGATTTAGCCAAATCTGAATCTGAATATTCGATGCTGATTTGGACATAGACACAGCTTAAAAGCTTTTTCTACATACATTGAGGCATGGCTCATGATTGCTGCGATGCTGAGGTGCATGGGGCATCCCACAGGAGTGCAGGGGGGCCCTCCACATACTCTTAGCGGTGAGCCCGGAAGTGGAAAGGACATACTTTCAGGTCTGCTGGGGAGTGTTCTGGGGGGCCATGGAAGGATCCTGCCCCCCACTGACCCAGGATGCACAAGTCACCGAGCCGGAGGCCCATGGTGGGGCCCCCCAGCATGCTCCCTGGTGGACTCGGGAGCCCTTTGCGCTTCTGTGGGATGCTCTATGCACCCCAGCATCATAGCATTCACAAGCTTCTGCTACCTAGAGGTATGTAGCAAAAACATTTAAAGCTGCACCTCCATCCGAATTGCGAAATCTCTCCAAATCAATTTGGAGTGTTCGGATTTGATTTGGAGAGATTAAAGGGTTCTCTGATTCGATTCGGATTCAGAGATTCGGCCACCAAATCAGGCTGAATCTCCATCGAAGCTCTGCACAGTCTTACTGTCTTGCCCGTGTGTGCCTCATGCTGGCTGTACATGCACAGTGAGCCCTGGAGCCAGTGTGTGGTTCTGGACTAGCTGCATTTGCTGCACACAATACAGGAGATCAGTCTGGGGTACATGCTTCATGTCGTGTCCTGCTGGATCTGCACTGCAGTTCAGGTACGGTCCCAGAGCTAGCACATACAGGCTAAGTATAGACAGTCAAAAAGCCAGAGGCTGAATTGATTCAGTCATTGCAGGTTAGTCTAAGAAGAGATTGAACTGATTAGCAAATGAATGCACATTCACTTTTGATTCAGAAGTTGAGCGGGCAGTAACATGCTGGTGCCCTGCCCACTCTGTTGCCCGTCATTGACAAGTCACATCCCACCTCCAGCCCTGCTGCTGCCCCTCACTCTGGACCCACTGACTCCAGCCCTGCCAGTGCCCCTCATTCCCTGCCCCCTGCCCTGCCAGTGTCCCTCATTCCCAACCTGCTACCCAGGCCAAGCAGCTCTTGCATTGTGCACTTGCTCTCTTTCTCTATCTCTTGCATGCATGCCAGAGCCAATACAGGCAGCAGAGGATCCCCAACAGCCAATCGGCTTGCCTGCTGCTCTCATCCTGGAGCAGCCAGACCTGGACAGAAGAAAGCCTGGACACTTCCTCTTATTTTAAAAACCCACCCAGATGCAACACAGGGGTCCAAAAAAGAGGACATGTCCAGGAAAATCCAGACATATGGTAACCCTGACCTATAGTGAGTGGCTTGAGTTAGAAGCATGCTTGCCAGCCACTGCCAAAGGGGAGGGAAGAGGGAAAGCCCTCCAAGACTTTCCTCCCCTCCCTGCTGGCATGGAGGGGGGCATGGCCAGGTTCTGTTGGGGTGGGGGGGAGTGGCATCAAATTCATAAAACTTGAACAAGAATGGTTCTTTCTCTGTAAAACTGTAAGTAACTGTAAACACAGCATGGGCTGTGTGTTCACTTCCTCTTCCAGCTGCCCCTGAGGTCTCTGGGATTTGCAGTTCAGAATCAGAACAAGGAAGACTGTGCAGGGTTGCTCATCACTACTTCTACTTGCTTCCAGGTGCCTCTGGGATTTGTAGTCCCAGGGTTGCCTAGGGTGGTGTGGTGAGACAGTGAGCCGTCCCTCACTGCTCCAGCTAGGGAGCAGAGGGGCAGAGCCAGCCCTGCTCTCTGAAGCAGACAGCACAGCCCAGCCCAGCCCAGCCCAGCCCAAGGCTGAAAAGCATGCTGGGGGACTCTGATTTAACTTAAACCAGGAAGGGGTTTGGGACAGAAGTTTAATAAACCAGTTTGACCTAAATCAGTTAAGTCTGATACTACATTCAACCAGGTTTATCTTAAATCAGTTTCAGCCATTTTGAAACTGGTTTATGTGCACTGAGCTTCTGTTCTGTTACAGGTTTAAACCAGTTTCTGATCACTTAAACTGATTTATGTGTAATTTCTGTCCCTAGCTACAGTGTGTGTCTAGGAGAAAAGGGGGGAGGCACGACTTGTGTCTGAGGTCAGTCCAGTGACCTAGGGACTGATTCATATGGCTCCATAGGTCCTATGTTTGACACTCCTGTTATAAAACATTCAACCACCTAACCATGAAAACGTTGGTTATGGGCAGATCTGTATTCATAAATCTGAATTTATAAATTTGGAAGGAAACTAGAATCTTTTCACAGGTGCTTCCTCACCCTAAATTCACATGCTGTTTTAACTCACTCTTCCCTTGATAGCCTAGGAACACACATAACCCTTTTAAACCCTTTTAGTGTACTGTGGGAGTCAGCCGACTATGTCAAACTGAGAGAGCAGTGAGTTCTAGTTATGATGATATCCTCACTGCAAATGTCCAGATTGCAGCCCCCTGCTGTTTTAAAGCAGCATCCTCTCAGTTCTAATGCGCCAGCTGATTTCAACGGCTGTGGTTCCACCTGCCGAGAGGTGGTTTGTCTTAATATTTCTAAAGGAAGCTGTTTGAACTGTGAATTCCAGAATGGCCATTTACCAGATGTCTGTATTGCCTACCTGCAGAAAAAATGTATATTTGGATGTTTGTGCCGTGCTTTTTGAAGTTTTTAAAATGATCACTGTCCTGGGGTTGACCTAAAGTGCCAGCCGCACTGTAACGCAGACATGCTTTCTGTCTTGACAGCTGCTTTCCTACTCTCAACTCTGAATGATGAAGCAGAGGCGATTGAAGCTGGTTTTGCATTTCAAAGTTACTTTTATATATGAGGAACCTGCTAAAACCATTTGGCAGTTTGCCTTAAGCCTCACATGCTTGTGCATGGTCGTGGGGGAAAGCGAAGGATTTTGGGCCCTTTCCATGCTAGGGGTGGAAACCTTTTACAGCAACCAAATTAAAAATGCATTTGCTAGCATGGTTACATCTGCAGTTGCAGAGTGGACAGAGCTTTAGACCTGGGCAGCATATTACAGCTACTGTCAGGTAACTTAACAGCAATCCAGGTTCCTTGGTCAACTAGCCTTTATTTTTGTCTGGCAGAGGTTGATGTAGTTTGTAGTAAGTCGTATGTGTTAGAGAAGCAGCTGGCAACCTTTCAGAACCACAGGCTGGAACAAGCGGGCTCGGCTCTGAGGTGGGTCAGCGTTCTGATCCGCCTGTGGTTTCTCTCCACTCCTCAGCAGCCTCTAGCCCTGGTGCAGCTCCTTGCCATCTGGCCCTAGCACAGGCACAGGTGAAGCGCCCCACTGCCAGAAGACTGCTGAAGT
This sequence comes from Crocodylus porosus, assembly GCF_001723895.1. Taxonomy (NCBI): domain Eukaryota; kingdom Metazoa; phylum Chordata; order Crocodylia; family Crocodylidae; genus Crocodylus; species Crocodylus porosus. The sequence goes on from NW_017728917.1 coordinate 18,963,569, forward strand.
CCCCCCTGCTCCCCTTTGGCAGTCTGCATTTGGCCATATGTTGCTGACCACTGTGTTAGAGGAAGGCAGTTACATCTGGGCCTCATTATACTCAAATACTTCCAAAAGTAGCACGTGTCACCTCTAGCTTGTCAGTTATATGGGAGACCTGGGAAGGGGACGTGACACCTGTTTCAGTATTGTTTATTTGTTAAAATATGTTGCCCCAAAATGTTGGGAAATTCAGTTATTTTTATGCAAAAGCTAGAATTCTTACTGCATGTTTTTCTCATTTGTGTCTATGGAAGACTCCGCTTTATGGCACGTGAGCAAAAAAATGCTATTTATATTGGATTACTGTTTGATCATTACATAAGTTCCCTCTACAGAAGTTATCATTCTGTCTTTATCAATGCACTATTTTCTCTAGTTCTTGCCCTATTGTGATTGAAAATCTAAAAATTAGTTAGAAGACAGTAGGGAGAGGGGTGAAAATCACTGACTTTTGGCCCATGTATGTTATATAGTAAATTGAATACTTACGAAAACTGAGCACCTAAATGTTTTTTCTCTCTCCTGCTTTTATTGTCATGTTTTGCTAACCCTTGTAATGCTGGAGGTGTGGGTAGTTTGTTTTAGAGACTCTAGTTTCTTTTTAAAAGTTTGAAAGAGTAGTCATAAGTGAGTTGTTAGCTCAGAAAGCCAGTTGTTTGTATCTCACAAAGCATAGCGTTCAAAATTAGGTAATGATTGAAAGACTTCTCTACAATAGAGGACTGAAGAACATAATTGGTCCAAAGGAAGCATTACACTGAGGGGGTGAATTGGGAAGTAAACTCAAAATTTTGCCTACTTCAGTTAGCAAAAGATGTTCATTAGACAGATATTATCAACACTTGGAGTCAGAGTTCATATTCCCTGATATAAGACGAAGCAGAGTTCACTTAAGATTTCAGGCTCTCTGTGCATTCAGATGGGCATTGCTTCACTTCACTGTCTTAACTTTGCTTCACATTTTGAAGCTTCTTGCAACCATGTCATTGAGGAGGGTTGTTTTTTTAATGAAAATTTAGAACCCAGAGCACAATATGCCAGTCTCCAGGAAGAAAAGGGGCTAACTCGCATAGCCATCACAGAGCAGCCCAATTTGTCTCCTGCTTAAAACTGGTCTAACAGAAATCTTATTTTTTTACTGCCTAACCAAATAAGACAGTTGGACAATAAGTTTTAAAGCTTTAGTAAATTCAAAGGCACTAGTAATACAGTCCCAGAAGAAAATGCCCATAATTAACTATCGCTGAGCTAGATAAATCAATAGCCAGGGCAATTTCCTCATCTCTTTTGACAGATGAAGCTTTTGTTATTTTCCCTTTCTTGCATGTGCAAGGGACTTGAAGTCTCATGATGGGATTATTTTTCTCTTTCAGGTTCCATGGGTGTCCTATTGTTGCGGTGGCAGCTAAACCAGGTGGACCAGAAGCCCCAGAGACTGTGAATCCACTAGGTGTTTCTGAATTAATTGAGGTACATGCCATAAAAAAGAAGGGCATTGTAGTATACTTCTTGAAGTCTGTTAGTGTTTTCTGTAATACCATTTAATTCTAATGTACTCATGTATTCATGTGGGAGTTTGAAGGAATCCTATTCTGTGCCTCACATTCTCTTGGAATCCATTCTAATTAAATGGACAAGTCAGGGCTCTGAGGCCTCAGAATTGACTTGTACCATCCTCTGTCTTAGTGCTTATGAACAACCACTTGCTAACAAGCAGCCACTGAACAAGTGCCTGGATTATTATAATAAATTAAAACATTTGCTAGATCTGTGGAAACTGTCTTTTTATAATTTCCTGAAAAGTGAAATTTGGAAGATCATGAGGTTGTCAAGTCAAGCATTTAAAAATCAGAAAGTCTGGGCAGCGTAGTTTAGCCTCCGCTAGCACATGTATTATGAAGCAGTTTTCAGTTGTACAATCACATGCTGTTTTTTCCAAAAGTCTCTTCCTCACTAAGTGCAGAGGATGCATGGTACCTAGTTAATGAGAAGCTAGTCAATGTTTGTTTTAGTCTCATTATTCATTTGGGTCCTCTTGCTTTATTTACCTCATGCTATTTAAAGTCGGTTCAGAGAATGATTTGTGTCTGACTCCTTTATGGAACTCATCATTATTGCATCTTGAGGGTTCTCTGTTGTTGGAAGCCCATTTCAAGCTGCTTGGGATCTGATTTTTCAATAGGAAAGCAGGGTAGATTTACACCTTATAGACTAACCATAGTAGATAGTGACATACAGGAAAAGCTATGTTAACCGGCACTTTATTAGCTGGAAAACTCTATTAACCGGCATCCAAGAGACGCAGCAAAAGCAAAACCAGAAGTACCACTTTCGGGTTTCGCTGCCGCGAGCAGAGTTTTTCTTTGCCATTTCTTCAACACATGGCCCAGGGCAAAGCAGCCTGCTCAGGGCCCCCCTCCTCGTCCCCCAGCACACTGACGCCAGGGGGTGCACCAGATGGTGCACATTTGATTAACTGGAATATTTGATTAAGCGGCATCCCCCATTCCCAGGGGATGCTGAATAACAGAGCTTTTACTGTATATAGCTCAAGCTTTTGTGAACTGAAGCTCCACTGGGGTTATGCAATTCTTCCAGTTGAAACTGAATGCTCACCACCTCCGTTAATCACACCACAGGGTATCCATCTGGGCACTCTGAAAGTTGGGAATAATCAGGGATTGTCTGAAAAGTTTGCCTTAGGTGACTTGTCTATGCAAAACAGGCCATATTCAATTCAGATTTGGCCCGAATCGGGGGCAGTGATTCAATCTATTGATTCAGATCACTGTCCCTGATTTGATTCAGCAGAATCTGAAGATTCAATGCTGATTCAGAGAATCAGCAATTCAGCCATAGACACAGCTTTAAAATGTTTTCTCTACATACCTTGAGGTACCAGGCGTGGCTCATGAATGTTGTGATGCTGGGGTAGATGGAGCATCCCACAGGAGTGCAGGGGGAGGCCCCCCCACATGCTCAGCGGTAGACCCAAAGTAGTCCGGATTTACTTCTGGTCCACTTCTGGGTCTGCCGGGGAGCGCTGGGGGCCCCTCCACACCCCCTCCGGCTTGGCGATTGGCTGTGGGGGGACCTCCGAGACCCAGGAGGCATCAGTCACCAAGCTGGGGGCGGGCCCCTAGCATGCTCCCCAGTGGACCCAGAAGTGGACCGGAAGTACTTCTGGTCCGCTTCCTGGTCTGCTGCTGAGCGTGCTGGGGACCCCTCCTTGTTCCTATGGGATGCTTCATCTGCCCCAGCATCACAGTGTTCACGAGCCACCTGGTACCTGGAGGTATGTAACAAAACTAAACTAAACTAAACTAAACAAACATTTAAAGCTGTGTTTATGTCCAAATTGCCAAACGTTTCTGAATTGGAGGGTTTTGATTTGATTCGGAGAGAGTAAAAGGTCTCCTGATTGCGATTTGGATTTGGAGATTCAGCCACTGAATTGGGTCGAATCTCCACCAAACTGAATCAGGTCTTCACACAGCCCTGTTGTGTAGCAGCACTTAGTTACGCTGTGGCAAAAACCGGGATAGAATCAGGTTTCTTTTGGGGGAGCGTTTAACTGATTTAACCATGTTCTTTTGTGTAATCATCTACCTTGTTCATTACACAACTTCCACTCCCTGCATAAAATGAAGAAGACTTCTGCAGACAATTCTGCTTTGCTGCACAGCTGTGATTTATTCCCAGGACAGACCCTTCCTGGCAAGAATTGTGCAAAAGAGCAAAAGGTGTACTCCTGACAGACAAGCCACTTCCATAGTATTAAAAAGATTGTTGGTAAAGGACCCACCATGTTACAAACCAAACTGCATTATTTGGGCATAATTGCTGCTCAGGGAAGTCCTACTAGTATTGGAAAAGCAGGCAAATGCTATTCCAGCTATTGGCCTATCCTCCATTCTTTCACTTGAGCAACTCAGTCATGACCGGCCATCCCTGTCTTCGTAACCGTTTATAAGCAGGTACTAACAGCAGCTCCTGTGATGGGGACAAAGATCAAAGAATTCTTTTCTCTTTGGACTTGAGACAACATTTGAACCAGTTCACCTGAACTAATACTAGCTAGGTGGCCACAGGCAACAGTAATTAATGTCTTCTCTCCTTTCTGATAGATATATGTTTTAACTACTTCGCTTGTTTGCAATGCAGTGAAATTTTAGTCATGGTAAAATCTTAACCGGATCTGGATGACGATGTTACTTTTGAGAGACAGCTATTTTTATCCTTTAAAAAAATGTTAATGTAAATCTTAAAGTCTGATTTGAAATCTTGCCTATTGGCAGTTTGATATTTCTTCCTGGATAGAAACAGGGATGGGTTTTCTTGAGCATTTAAAAATCTTTCAAGAAGTCACTGTTCTTGAAATCAGAGAAGCGAGAATAGTAAAGTGCAGCATAAAATCGCACTGTTTTGTTTTTTTAGTGTATGAGAGCAAGATTTTTTTTATTCATCCTCTCTTGCTTCACTGTTTATACTGAGTTTGCAGCAACTTTATCTCAACCCAGTTTTGCTAACCAAGCTGAACGTGCAGCTCAAAATCTTTCTAAGGCAGAAAATCAAACCCATCCTGCTGCAAAGTGTACCTCCTCTCTATAATGTGCCCAGTTAATTTGACACTGGTCTGTTCCAAGCTTGTCTGGGGACTCCTTAAATCAGTAAAACTGCAAGCTACTTGAATCTATCCTTGGTTTTCCACTCCTTCATTCCTGTCATGACATTTCACCCATACATGGTGCTGCTTTTGTCTGTCTTTCAGGTCCTGAAGTCTCAGGCTTACCTGCCATCAAGAGATCCCTCTGGACCCTTCCTTATGGCAGTTGATCACTGTTTCTCTATCAAGGGTCAAGGCACAGTGATGACAGGGACTATTCTTACTGGCTCTGTTAGCCTAGGTGATAATGTGGAGATTCCTGCCCTGAAGGTGAGTGTCTCATTTCCACCCTTCCCCATCCCCCAGCTCCACAACAGAGAGGGGGACGAATGGACAACTCTCAGTAAGGGAAAAGTAGCTGACCATTAGCCAGAAGTCAATGCTGGACAGTATATTTTCAGAAGATTTATTCTTTTTACAGTAGTGAAAGAACAGTGTACAATTCGGATTTCACAACTGAATATGAACTGCTATATCTGAAAGAAATTGCATTTGGATTAGAGATCATCCAAAAAATTTACTGGTTCCAGAAAATTGAGAATAATTCTGGATAAATACATTTGAGAATTCCATCATGTGATTTTGGACAATATGTAAAATACCCAAAATACAAAATGCATTGAATAACTTGAACATTATTTTATCAGCTTTATTTGGAGAGGTAGGTAATAGGGAAGTTTGTTATGAGATTTTGGGGTCACAGGCAGAAAGAGGGTGTCAGAGGGACTAGAGGAGAGTGGCTCTTGAACCAACAGGGTGAGATATTGGGGAGAAATGAAATGGGCTAAGCTCTGGATAAGCAGTGCAGGGAGGCAGAAGACAAACCACTTTGCATTTAGCAATGTCCCTCTCTGGGTTCTGAAGCAGCTGACTAGGGTTAATTAATCTTTTTACTAGCTTGCATCAGTAACGCTCCATGGAGGCAAAGCATGACTTTTCTCTGTCTTGTCTGGTGATGGTCACAGTTACTACTCTGCTGATACTACCCTCAGGAGGTGCTGATGCTAAGTGTTGGTATTCATTCCCATTTTACAGGTAAGGGAGCTGAGGCACAGAGAAAGGAAATCTGTGTGTATTGCACTTATTCACTCTTGCTTGCCCCATGTCAGACTAGGCTAGGATACCTATAAAAGGTCAAACCTTTCTCAGGCCTACAAGGTAATAGAGGAAGCACATTTCACAACACACTGAGGTTTGTGACTCTTACTGACCTTTATTTGCCCTGACCCTATGGTAACTGAGATTGACAGCCGGTGCCCACTGGGCATATAGGGACATTGCAAACCAGCTGCTTTTTAAATTTAAGGAACCCTCTCACCAAATAAAGTGGCATCACTTTCCAGTTCTACTAATGGACTTCGACATCTCTGACCGCTTGAACCTGCACAAAGGAGGGACACAGCAATTAAAAATAAACAGTGACATTCTCAAACGCCCAAGCTTGCTCTGATTGAGGCCAAGCGCACCAGCAGTGCATGGATTCCTTTACGCTCTTGCCTATGTAAATTGCCATCTGGGGTTGATTATCTGTACGGCAAAGAGAAAAATTGTGTGCGTGTGTGTGTGTGTGTGTGTGTGTGTGTGTTTGGCAAAAAGCTTTGACACAGCAAACAGTTCTCTAGCCAGGCAATTTAGTACCATTTGTTCGATAACACTCGCAATCTACCTTGAAGAGCATGAATTTAGGATTTCTGCCATGAAAACACAACATAGGCAGAATTCTCATGATCCCTTGGGATGACTCCACTGGTGGTTAGATCACCACCCTCTTGTGGTTTCTTAACTAGAGCAGTTTACCGGATGTGACATTTCTGCTCCTATCCTAACAAGAAAAAACCCCTCCAAGTTTCAGGGGCTGAGGTTTTTATTTGCAATATCCATTCACTTCAGGAGGATGATTACGTAGTAAAATAAAATGTTGGACATATTGTTTAAGTATACTTTACTATAAGGATTTGCCTGAAGCCAAAAAGGGCCATTAAAAATCCCTGTATCACTTTGTAAAAGCACTTTACAATTTATTAATTGACGAGAACATGGTTATCATGGACTTCATTACCTATCTAGGACAACTGAGGGATGGTTTAGTGTTCTTTGGGGTCAAAGTAAGTAGTGGACCCAACAAAGAATCCAGGTCTCCTGATTCTCATTTGTGGATTTCGGACCAATGCTGTTTCCAGCACCATTAGTACTTACGTTATGCATTTATTTGTACCATCTCTTCCACTTTGCCCTCCTCAGTAGGAAGAGCTGAATAATATATATTTCATTACAACCTTTTCAATACTGGCACCAATAACTGAATATGTCACTTTAATGGTATCCATTCAGTCTCTTCCCCTATAGACTCTCATGCTGTTTCTCTCTTTATCTGGTTCTGGTGCCTTCACTGGTTATATCAGTATGAAGGTCTTGTCTCACTAGAGGAAACTCCTCAGTGGCTTCAGCCTCTCCTTTGACACTCACTCATTCCATATTGTAGGAACTGAAAATATTGCCCACAGCAGTAAAAAGTTAACACCCTGAGGGACAACCAGGTTACGGTCCCTCCCTGATGTCTGCATTGGTGAGATAGGGCAATCCCTGCATAGAAGAATGAATGGATGTTGATTCAGCACAAATTTCAGAAATGGACACAGTCCTGGGCAGAACGCTTTAGTCTCCTTGGATGTTCCTTCACTGAACTTGGAGCAGCTGTCCTTAAATGACAAGAACTTTAAAAACCCACCTGAAGGCAAAATTGCAAAGTAAGACATCCTCTACAGGCTGGATTGCATTAATCATAGTCTCAACAGGTACTGTACTTATCCATTACCATTTGCTAACTCCAGTGTCCCTCAAGGTGTTAACTGTTTTGTTCTTCTCAGTTCTTCTCTTCCTGTCAACTCACTCTTTACCTCTTTTAGCAGCATCCACTCCCCCTGTCCTTTCCCCTTCTGTATAACACCCTCTCTTTCTGCCAGCCCTTTTATAGTGTCTGACAAAGTAGGTTGTTGCCTATGAGAGCTCATGCGTCTCCAAGTTAATATCTAAGGCCCTTTCCCTTTGGCAGGAAGGTCATTCTCAGGATGAAGCTTGCAGATGAGGACTTTGCATTTAACAGGCACTGGTAGCAAATTTTGATATACAGACTGCTGCAACTGTGCAAAGCTTTATCAATAAGGTGCCAGTGCAGTACAGAGACTAAATTGAACTATGTTGGCTAAAGGCAAGTTGTTTTCCAAAGCTTTCTTAGGAAGCTCTGAGTGCTACTGAAACCATTTCCAGGGTCATCACCATTTACCACTGCAGTAACTGATGTTTTTCAGGGTGTTTAAGGCTGTGTACACACTTAATGACCCATCCTCCATTCTTGCTGCTGTGGAACTCCAGTATCATGAGCTCTTTGGTAGGCAAAGGAATTGGCTGGACCCAGAGAGTGACAGTCGATGGAACTGAGTCAACATGGCACATGGTGACCTGTGGTGTCCCCCAGGGTTCAGTACTTGGACCAGTATTCTTTAATATATTCATAAATGATCTGGATTCAGGTGTCAGAAGCAGACTGGCTAAGTTTGCAGATGACACCAAATTATGGGGAAGTGTGGTCACGCTGAAGGATAGGGTGGCAATTCAGGCCAACCTGGACAGGCTTGCAAGGTGGGTGGATCAAAACCTGATGACTTTCAACACATGACATTCATGCTCCTGCTTTACTCAGTTTTGGTGAGGCTGCAGCTGGAGTTACTACATCCAATTCTGGGCTCTGCAATTTAGAAAGGATGTGGAGAAGCTTGATAGAGTCTAGAGGAGAGCCACGTGCATGATTAGTGGTCAAGAGAACAGGTCTTATGAGGAGAGTCTGAGAGGCATGGGACTTTTCAGCCTGGAGAAGTGAAGGCTTAGGGGTGACTTGGAAGCAGTTTATAAATATATAAGGGGTGTGTATCAGGAACTGGAAGAATGTCTGTTCACCAGGGCACCCCAAGGGAAGACAAGGTCTAATGGTCACAAACTGCTAGGAGACCATTTTACACTGGACATAAGGAAAAGCTTCTTTACCGGCCAAGCCTCCAGAGTCTGGAATAGACTCCCCACAGAAGTGGTGCAAGCACCTACTCTGGATAGCTTTAAGAAATGCTTGAAAGCTTATCTTGTTGGGGTGATCTGACTACACCTGACTTCTAGCCCCTTGGACAGGGGACTGGACCTGATGATCTCACAAGGTCCCTTCCAGCCACAATGTCTATGAAATCTGTGAAATCTATGGTATACAGCTCGGACACACTTATGCTATTGGTTCTCTGCATGAGATCATGGAAGTAGCATGTTGTCTCTCCCTAATGGAGACTACTGCCTCTAAAGACCTTCCAGCTGACCACATTAATTGTGCAGCTCCCACACTCTCACTAAGTCCTTCAAAGAAATATGGTTACTGTAAAGGTGTGTTACTTGAAGCAGTACAAGGAAACTTGAAACATAAAGAAAGGCAACCAAAAGTTAAGGGCACAATGGGGTGGGAGAGTTGTGTTAAATAACTCCTTCTAGATATAAATAGTGAGAACTGCTTTAGCTAAAAATGCTGGGGAAGGAAAATACACCTAGCCTCCTCTTGTAATAAATGCCAGCACTCACCAAAGTACTGCATGGGGTGGGGCAGGCAGAGAGAATTTGGAGGTAGCTGATATATGATCATATATGTATATGATCATACAAGTAAATTCCATAACATAAAATGTATGCACAAGGAGACATAACTAAGCTTGTAAAGGAAACCTTAAGTCTTGCGCCGCTTTCTGTATTTTGAGTGTTTGGCTTTGCAACCTTAATATTGTTGCTTTAATCTCTCCCCCTAATTGCTTACAGCCCTAAGAGAATCTTTGTTTTCTTTCATTTTGAAAATGAAAATTTTAATAGAAAATAATTATTTGTATAAAAAGAAACATTAAATGCATTAATGAAAAAATTAGTTCCACCATTCGTATTTAAAGGGCAGGTAAAGCTTTCTTAAACGTGTATTGGGTATAGAATCTGCTTGGTTGTTTTTAAGGAGCATAAGGCTGGAAAGGATCTCCTGCATCAGATTCCTGTCCTCTGCCAGCCTGGGCAACTATGCAATACAATTCCATTTGTAATCTTATCAACCTCCATTTTAAAACTAATTAGTTTATTTGCACCGGCTCGTTCTTTGGGAAGGCTGCTGTAACAGCCTCACTCTGATGCTTAGAAACCATCTGAGTTCCAGTCTGAATTTTTGTTTGCTTCCCTGTAACTTATCATTATAATGATTTCTTGTTTTGATATAAATTTCAGTCAACCTTATGTTTTTAAATTGAAATGCTATGGACAGGAAGAGGTTAATTTAGGAAATGCGAAGAAAACATTTTAGTGAAGCAAACGCAGTAGATGAATAAAATTACTTTCTGATGAGCAACATATAGGTTATTTAATTAAAAAAAAATTAAATCTCAAATCATCAACTCATAATATTGCAAACACATTTAGAATTAAATATTTGTATTTCATATTCTTTAATTACCTGCTGCTGTATGTGTTAGGGTTTTATTTCTCTCTTTTCTCGGCCCTTTCACTCTCCACAGGAAAAATTTGTTCACATCAGCCTATGCGTTTCTTCCATTACACGTGCTGGTGGGATTACTTACAAAAGTCAAACGTACTACATTTGGTCTATGATGGAGAAGAATTACTTTTAATGCTTTGGATGCCTTTGATTGTTTGAGGTGAAAAGGAGTCAAGAATGCTAGCTTTTGTGGTTAGGTAATGGATTAAGGGCCTTCTCCAAAGCCTGTGAAATGGAATTTGGATCTGGCACTAGACTTTTCAAATCTCTTTGGCCTGATCTTTCAAAAAGGTTGAGGACCCACAAATCCTGTTCAAGTCCATAGGAACAGCAGACATTGAGCTCTTTTAAAAATCTATTCCCTTTTGTTTTCAAACGTATTTGTAATATTTTTGTAACTGATTTTGAATCTTAATCTCAGTATTTCAGTTCATTTTTTAAGCTTTGAAATGTTTGCCATTCCTATCATATCCCTTGTAACTTTTGAAAGAATTATTTCAAGTTAATGCTTTGGACTTGGAAACAGACACAGGAAAACATGTCTGTTTTAGCCTGTTCTGTGTGCGATCTATTGATAAAACACTTCACATCACTTGCGGAACCAGTTAGGTTGGGAGAAGGATCAGGGCTGTGAATTTTAGGGTTAGTTTATTCAGGACCAGGGATAAGACACAGAAGTAGGGGAGCTGCATATGTATAAATATGTTTTTTATTTTTTCCTTTTGGTTAGAAAAGACGGGAAGCAAGCCAGTGGGAGAGCAGCCAAGTTGAGCACTGCTAATACAAACCATACATTACATCTCTGGAGTTTGTATGTCTAATGTGATCTTTGGAGGAGGAAAGGTGGCCTGGTCAGTGCTTCTTAATTAACTCTTCAGATACTAAATCAGTAAACTGATTTGCAGGTTTCTTAACAGATAAATGTTTTTGCACCCCATATCAAGCCATAAGCTCCTCCTCTAACCCTTGGCTAGACAAAATTAGTGAGGAGGCATGTGATTTTTTTTTTCTTACTTTTCTGTTCCTGATCACATCATGAAGATCAGTGCCTCATTTCTGCCATATTTTTTCTACTTGGAATATCTTTAGCTAAGTATTCAAGAATTATGGATATGTGTGTAGGTATAACCAACCTGAAAAGAGGAGCCTAAGATTGGTTTACATGCTACTTCTGTTTTGTTTTGGATTATCTGCATATCAGTCGGCTGAAGTTGCTTCTTTAGTCCATTTAACACACAGTAAAGATAGTCTTTGCATTTAAGGAGAACAGGGAATTATAGTTGCCTCTGGCATTCGAAGAACTGGAATCATATTCCAATTGAAAGTGAAGTATGAGTCATTTCTATGTAATTTTTAATTGGTAAAGGTAGATTGTGCCAGACTAGGTTGACAGTTTTTTGTAAGGGAACCATTTCTTAAGGAGGGGATAACCAGTTGGTTGTGCTGAAAGGGTACTAGTTGGGCTGGAGAAAGGCTACTGGTAGAGTTCAAAGATTGGTTTGATCAATGCTTAATATTTTTCTTTATATTAAATATTAAAATACTAATATTTTTCTTTATTGACCTAGGCATAAAAAATAGGTGTGTGCTGATGACCCAAATTTGAAAGCAACACCACAGAGGATAATTGGAATATCATATAGAAAGAGGAAAATGACCTTGAAGACTAGAGTAATAGAAACAGAATGGAATATAATAATACATTAAATTAGAGAGCCTAATAACAGGAGTTAACTGACCAGAGGATGGCTATGAGCTATTAGCATCCCAAGATGTAGAATCCCTGGTAAGATATTTCCAGCAGCAGTAGGGAAGTCTCAGTTCTGTTGGTACAAGGCACTTGTGTGAACTTACCTGGAATATTGCATGCGATTTTGATTAGTTATGTTCAAGAAAGATGCATTCAGCACAGCTCAGAGAAGGACTGGTAGGATGATCAGAGAAATGGAGAGTCTGTCTTATGAGAGGAGAGTAAAGTTGATTGGCAAGTGAAAGCTCCAAGGGGATTGCTGTCTGTAAATACATCAAGGGGTTAACACCAGGAAGAAGGAAATATCTAATGCTGAATCAAGATTCAATGGGTATAAGCTGGCCATTGTCAAATATCATCTAGAAAACAAAAATAGTTTTCTAACCATTAGTGTAGCGATGCTCTGGACTAGCCTTTCAAGGAAGACAAAATCCACACTAGGTTTCTGATGGAACTTGGTTGGTTTGTGAAAGAAACTACATGGTGTGGTTATCTTTGATTGCAAGAAACAGGGATCCAGGAGGGCCCTTCCAGACTAATGTTCCTGCTTTTCTGTGCAAATGAACCCAGCAAACATATAAAAACAATTTGACAGTTTGTTGTGCTAGGCTAGGGAGAAGTTAAGTAGGTGCATAGACAGTATGATGAGCCTGAATTAAAAACCTGGTGTAAATAATGTTTCATATTAATACTGAGGTGCCAAGGTAAGTGTGTGTGAGCAAGGTGGCCCTAGGGACATGAAAAGTGACACAGTGTCATCTGAAATATACCTGGCTCTGCTAATGTTGCCTGGTTGTGGAATCTGCAGCTACATTGGTAGGTAAGTAACATACAGAACTTTCTGCTGAGGTTGAAATGGACCTTCCATCTCCAATTGCTTAGGATCTGTCATCAAAGATTTCAAATGGCTATTTTTTTTGAAGTGTCAGTATCATCTCTGTGTCAGATATCACTGGTTAACACCATCCAGCATGCTTCTTACCCCTTGGCAAAAGTATATATTGAGTCCCTTAGTTGCTCCAAGGAACCCAAATTAATCTGTTTGTTTTTCCCCCTGTTTGTGAGAGGAGGTGAACCTGTCATTTTGGGATATGACCAAGTGGTCATCTCTTGACTGAAGAATCTAGAATCCAATGTTTGATTGCAGCCATGTTAATTATCAATTCTTGGGCAGTGTTAAAATAGCAGCAGGCTTTCTATTGCTATGCTTTCTATTTATGGTAACTTTTTGCAGGAAAGAATGGCTGTTTCCTGTTTGCAGAACATGTTTGCTTAAGCATTGCTCCTGCCAGTTCAGTTCATTAGCCTTTTTTATATTAAAAAAAAAAAAATATATATATATATATATATTTGCTTTCCAGAGGTTGTTTTTGATCTGTTTTTTATTTATCAGGTAGAATTGTTCCCAATACAATCCAATTGAAAGCAGACCCACATGCACATAAACACATCATTTGAGCAGGAATCCTACTGGAATGGTTGAATGGTAATTGGAAAGGTAACCTCATATATGGTGAATGTATCTTTCACAGTACATTCTTGCTGTAGATGTAACATTAATACAAATGGGCTTAGTAGGGCAATGAGCGACTATCATGTTTTTAATATTAAAAGCTAAAAGGCTGGGAGGCATTGGCAAAATTTCAGTAACCAAAATGAGAGAAGGGAATGTCACTTTTTGTTCTTCTTTGGTCATCCATGTACAGTAAAATCCTTCATTTGATTAGGGTTTTAAAAAGCAAAGCAATTCAAAAAGCATTGTGCTGACTAAGCTGTGACCAGCATAAGATAAAGTTCCTCTCGGATCTGGGTGTTAATTAAAGGGAAAAAAGGATCTAATTTCTAAATATTGAAGCTGCTACTCAACTCAGCCAAATTCTTCAAGATTAACTTCTGAATTTCACTGTAAGAGTGGACAGTACAGATTTGTGAATTTTGAAAGAATCCAAAATGATTGTTACCAGAATACTTGCTTCATAAGTATCTTTTAAACAGTGTATGAAGTTTTTGGTAAAATGTTGAACCGTGTGCCACTAATACATATTTTCTTCTGTGCCATGTATCTTTTGTTATTTTATGCTCACATTTTATTACTATGCAAATTTGCATGAGGAGTGACTTTGCTTGTTAAGAGTTTGTATGCTTGTCGTATGCCTGTTAGAGCCCAATGTATTACTGACGAGTATTGTCAGAACAAAATGCAAGATTCATCTCTTCACCAGAGCGTTCCCATGATACTCTATTCATAATTATTAATTCCCTCTTTTGGTGAAGGAAAGGAAGAAACTGTACTAGACAAAGGTTATGTTTAGAGTACCTGTTGAAATAATGTAATTACGTGAGCTACCCAGGAGCATTGTGATGAGCCTAGGTTTTTCAACTGACTTACTGAAATGAAAACTACAAAATCCCAAGCACTTCACAATCACGAAACTTGGCACAAAAATGTGAGTCATGAAATACAGTTGATTTTTTTTTTCTTTACTCCTTTAAGAAACTGTTGCCACATGGTAAAAAGTTTTCTGCCTTAGGTGGTCCAATAGCTGTCACAAAGGGAAGACCATTTAAACTACTTTCTTTTGTTATATAGGTGCACGTGTAAATTGGAAGACTTGAAATTAGGCAGGCCTTTGATTTTAAGTTAGACTTACTGATGGACCTATACAGGCTCCTTTCAAAATACAGGGCACCAGAATTTTGCTATCTTCTGAATACATTCTCTGCAAAAGAATAGTGTAATAAACCTCTCAGAAGCCTGAGCTCAGAATGGTGAAAGTCAGCAATGGGGGCAGATTAATAATTTGTAAAACAAGTTCTTGTTTGCAAGTATGTATCAAGATAATTTTCTAATGGGGATGACTGATGTAGAAAATGATATAGAAGTAGGGTTGTCCCAAAACAAACTTTCCATGAGGCACTAGAACCCCTTACATTCTTTTGCTTTGGTGCCTGATATCCCTTTAACCGCTTCACTGCTACCTCTTCACTCCAGTGGCCGTGTTGCTGTTACCATATATTTTATTCGTTCAATTTTGATATTCCATAGAGATTGAATGTGTGACATACCTGGTACACTGAGCAATCCTGGATGTGGTTCTTTGCCAAATGTTCATTACGGTCAATGCCTCTTTACACCAGCACTTGGGTAAGAGAAATAGCTGCCTACCAACAACATTTCTTTCAGAGTTTTTTTCCCTGTTGGTAGTCAGGTGACGTTCCCTGTAACAGCAGCAGCCAGTTTGGAACGTCATAACATGAGGGCATTGACATGTTACTGCTAATTGGCACTGCCATATTCATACACGAGAGGAATTACCATAGGTAACTGATAGCTTGGGAAAAGAGAATCTACTCTTACAAGCCCATCAGACTTTATTTTAAAGAGAAGGTTGAAGGAGTGGTTTTATTTCAATTGATGAAATTGGTCCTTTTTGTAGAGAATAATAGACAATAAATATGCATCTTCAGGGCACAAGGAATTTGCATATGTTCCACAAGGTGAAACCTTGGGAATGAGGAAAAAGAAATGCTATTCTATGTTGTCAAGACAAAAATAAATCACAGTTGGCTTCATGAAACCACAATCCTGTCCATGTAAGGCAGGAGCATTTAACTTAATCTAAATACATAGGAGGGTCAAGTCTTCATAGCATAATATAATAAATATAACCCCTTACTTTGGTGACTGTCCTGTAGTGTGGCATAGGACAGGATCCCTGGGAGATAGCACCTAAATTAGATCCATTTGCATTTGTATATACCCGTGTCTAATGCCAGCTTTCTCGCTGAGGTGGTGCCAAATATATTATAAAAATGTTAAAAATTTAGCTTAGCTTGAGCCTTCAAACTAGCATGCCACTCCAGGGTTAGCAGAAACTGCTTAGACCAAAAGAAACATTATTGACTGGACTCCAGATGTCCAATTAGTATTCCATTCTATTTTAGTTAAGTTCCTGCTAGAATGAAATTAATTTGCCCTGGAGATGAGGACTTCTGATTGTATTGTTGGTAGCAGCAGATAAATATGGACAAATATATTGGATATAACAATACTTTCCTGGTGCCAGACTAGTGGCTTGTTAGTAACATGCTGAGCTAAATCTTAAGGTACTGGATGGCAGTAAAACCACCTATAATAAAATCCTAACTCCATTGAAGTCACTAGGTTTGTCATGGATTTTACCCAAATGTATGTAATATTGCTTCGCATTAGAAATGCCTAAGATATTGGTATTTTGGAATCATTTTTTGTCTATCTTTTGCAGAGCTTTTATTACAGGAAACCTCTTTTTTATCCCTTATTTAGAAGGATTTTTCTTTTTGACTAAATATGGACATAAGATGCTGCACAAACCATACTAAAGTTCAGCATAATTTATTGCTGTTTGTTTATGAAATAAACAATGCCAAAATGACTTTTATGGCCTTAAACAATTGTTCCTCTATTGTATTTGGTAGAGACTGAGAATATCCAAGTCTATAAATTATGAAGTCCTATGTGACTTGCCTGTTTCCTCAGTGAAGCTGGCACTTAAAAATCTCAGTGATATTTTAGAATAACAGATCAGTAACTCAAATTCTAATTTTTTAAAAGTTTAAAAATTGATTCCGATCTTAATATTTTTTCAAATTTGTTTTAGAGGTTTGTTTTTTTTTACTTCCAAAACTGTCCCCTTCCCCCTTTTGTTTTCTACCCTCCCTCTTTCAGATTATTGGATCTGAGCGTTGTTTGGAAAGAACTTCTACAGATACAGCTCCACTTGACATGGTTATTTTGAAGCAGGCAGTTATATGCAATTACAACTTTTGACCTACCCAGATGTTTTGAGCATGTTGCACCACGAACTTAAAATCCTTTCTCCAGATGTGATGACAAACTGCATAAAAGCAATCCAGTATGAGATCACAAGAGCTCTTTGCCCATTTTAAGAAAGACTTTGGAAAACAAAGCTCCATTAAAAAAGTCTTTGTATAAAGGTAGTATTTACAATGTTATAAGCCACTTAGAGCTCAAGGCGCCAGGTACAGGCATTACACTTTTACTAGTGTAAGTGATTGCAAACCAGTCTATACCCTTAACAGAACAGAAGTTTGGCATGTGTACACTGGTTTAAAAATGGTGAAACCCAGTCTAAGATTTGCCCCCTATCCCCTCTCGCACCAAAAGGCAAATGTGTGTTCTGCTTGCTACCAATCTAAACTATGCTGCTTACAGAAAACCATGCAGCTTAGATTGATTCTGCCTCAGGCCTCTTGAAAGGCTGTACCTAGCCCAAATGAGAATATGGGAATGTCTTTGTGATAGGCTTTGTGATAACCATTCTTGAGTTCCATTTATTCTTCATGTGCCATAATAATAACCTGCAGAGGACCACACTTTCTATTTGGTGTGTTTTAAAAAAATGAGAATAATCTTATCAAAATTCAGTCATATGGTCTCCTGTGACATTTTATGTTTTAAAATAGGGATGCCAGTGTCTCATTTGCAGAGAAAACGTAAAGGAAGATGGTGGCTTTATGATTAAACACACAAGTGAAAATACAGATGGGTTCTATTCATGTTCCTGCCATGAGCTTCATATTTGAGCGCAGCTAATGCACTTGATCTTCCTGTGCTTCCATTCCTCGCACTAGAATGAGGATGATCCTAATCCCATGGGACAAGGTGGCGTGTAGTTAAGTTCTTCCGTTTCAGTAAGATGTTTCAGATTTGTATGCGACAAGTGCTATGAAAGACCCAAATACTTGTTGGTTTTTAATTTTTTTTTAAAGAGGAGAGAGATGCTAGTTAGAACCGACTAAAAAGGAAAGAAGATGAAAAAGAAAAATGAGCTTGAGGCGGGGAAGGGGTTGTAGTTGTACTACTCAAAAGAGGAAGTCTTGGGTCATTGAACATGCACATTTACTTAGTCCATAGATTTGTGCCCAGAAATATTGTATAAAATCTACCATGAATATCTAGAACATGTAATAGCTAATTTAATACCACTTTTGGACCCCCAATTTTAAAATTCTCTGACATTTTAACTATCTGCATTTATTATTGCGTTGTTGCTTTTAATGTTGCGTTCGGAAATCAGTCTCCCTTACAGCTATGATTCTTTCCTATTTGTTCTGCAATGAAGTTTTAATCCTCTATTTGTCATTTGGTTGGTGTCAAAACAGCTATAATGTCATAAACCTTTGATTTTTTTTCTTTTACTTTGGTGCAGGATTAGGCAGACTTTGACGGAGATGCTGCAGTGATGCTATAGAAATAATTTTTGTAATTGTACATGAAGCTTTCAAACATACATGTTTGGTTTTTTAATGCATTTTCTTACCTAAAAAAAATTGCATTAAAAATTATTTGATTTATGTTCCAGAGTGATTTATCTTGTAAAGTTTTCCCAAGTGTCAAAATCCCATTAGATCCAGAAAGAAATTATGCTGGAAATTTTTTCCAGCTGAATTTTTTCATAAATGTTTTTCTGAACCCATTTGATCTCAAAGCATTTATGCCCCTAGATACTGGAGGTGTGTCCCATTAAAGAAAAATAAGATTGTTATAATTTCGTCCCATTGCTTCCTTAAATGACCATAGGAATCTCTGTGCAGATTCACACCCGCCTCTTCTATTGCATGTTTTATTTTAATTTTTTCAACTATAAATTCCCAATCTTCAGGTTCCTATATTTGAAAGGCAGACCATAGACTCTTGCAAGTTTTTGGAGGGATTTTTAGAAAATTAGTATCCAATATTTTTGTATTTGTTCCAGAAACTAAAATATACACCTCTACTAATTTTTCTTATTAGAAGTTTCACAAATTTTTAGTTCCTCAAAGCTCTAACCACTTTTACATATGGCTAAAAAAAATGAGTGAACTTTAACGGTTAGATTAGATGCTGTTTAATTTTGGCCTGAAAATAAAGGCTCTATTCAGCAACAAATCAACTTCACTAACCAAAAAAGCAAAAAAAGAAAAAGGAAAACAAAAACCCCCAAATTCCCCAAACAGAACAAAAACAAACTTTCAAAAACTGTTTCCTGTACCGTGGTGTCCATTATTTAGGACTTCAGCAACTTGATGCAGAAAAGATTCATGATGTTTGTTGAATAATCTTTTTTTCTTAGCAATTTCAGCATAAGAAAATGTTGTTTGTATGCATATCCTGCATTTATTATCAACAAAGATGAGAATGGGGATGTGCTCTTCAGAGTGTGCAGACTTATGGCACAGAAAGCATTACAATCTGTGGTCAGAATTTTGTATACATAAATTTAGCCTTCAGAATGGAAGTGGCCTGATTTTTCGGAGTTGCTAGTAGCTTCCCACTTCTGTTTATGTCACCAGGGCTGTTAGTGCTTAGTAATTAGGTACCTGAGGCACTGTTATTTCATAATGGTTTTGGTTGTCACATTTTACAGCTCCCAAGTTAAAAAATCTTGGTCTGTAATTTACTTAAGTTCCGTTTTTTGTATTAACTGTAAAAACTCTTCACAAACCTTCCATTTCAAATTTGTGAAAGCGCCTAAAAATAGAGTTTGGGTAAAAGCTTCTCCCTTGTTACCTTTAAAGGGCACATTAAATCTTTTTCTCATGTGTAATTTTTCCGTGGAAATACTATCTAGTTTGAGTTCATAACACTCTGATAATGATCAGAATTCTGTGGTAATGAAAAATATATTGCAGTGCTGGAACAGACAAATATTAGGGCTTTTGAAACCCCAAAGCAATTTTTACTACTCCTTTCTTCATAAATATGGTAAATTTTAGTTTTCAAGAAGCAGGGGGGTTAAGAAAAAAGGATAAAGCGGAAACCAGCATAGGCAAATATCTCTGTTGAGCCTTCAGAATCTGTGGCTGTCTTTATTATGCCACTCACTAGCTCACTACTGATAATTTGTCTTGACTTGTGAAGTGAGTCTGTGAAATGGAACCAGTCAAACACCAGTTACATAAACCAGCCTTCGATAGCCTTCGAAGTGTGGCTCATTAACCCGCTGTTCATTGCTAAGCTCCCTCCCTCCCTCGCAGAACACTTTTGTTATTGCTTTAAACCATTTTTCTTGACATGATTATTAGACCGCATGCTTGGCATGTTGTTTAACTTTTCAAACCTCACTTATCAAAATGTGGAAGATTTAAAAAAAAAAAAAAAAAAAAGTTGGTGTTCCAAAAGCTATGTAGGCTTTCAGCCCTCGTCAATTATTTCTTAATATTAAAAGTCAGCAGATGGAGCCAAAGACTTGTAGAAAAAGTGCTTGTGCTGAATATATATTAAACCACAAAACCCACTAAGTTGAATTAAGAGTGTTAGCACTGAAATGAATAAGAGCAAGGATATTCAAATGGGATGCTAAACCCTATTCTGGCACCCTCAAATCCACACTACTGGTCCCATGCGGATCACACACAGAATCAGTAGTGTGGATTTAACACCCACTAATTTCTTAGAGATCCCTAGAAAAATGTTGGGAAAAGGTAAATGGAAGAGAAAAGAAAAGAAGTTGGAACGGGAATCCTGAATTTTCGTACTGTTATTTGTTCAAAATAGAACATGACAAAATGAAATACCGGCATTGGATTTAAATCTGTGTTTTTTGCTATAACTGCAATTCCCGTTGTATCAGAAACTGGAGATTTTGGAACAATCATATTTGTGCATGTGCCAAACAAAGTCGTCAGAATCTGTGCTTCGTGGGTTCCCTTCAAATCCCTACTGCTCTGTTTACGTTGTTCTTAGCAGACTTGTTATGGTGCTTTAGTGGGGTGCTCCATCTTCCTGTGAAGAAAGAGACCCTGGCTATTGCTGTAGTCAGCACATCAGAGTGAATGGTCTAAGTGAGCTTTTTACCAACTCTGCTGTGATTAAAAGTTAACCCCTCTGGGTTTTAGAAGAGGAAAATTGGTTCATTTTAAAAATAGGAGAAAATAGAAAAAGGTGATTATTTTTCCAACCATGCATAGTTTACACTAGTTTTAATCAAATTAAAAAATGTTTAGTAATATCTTCCTTTTGCAGGAAGAAGACTGGTGTCGCAGTGGTTATTCTCCCCCCTCCCCTTTTGGGTAGAATAGTTTATGTCTATATGGACAGAAGAGGGAAGATTCCATAGCTGTCTTGCCTATCATTAAGAGTAGAAAATGAGAACTTGTGACTAATGGCAGCTCTTTAAGTTAATTAAACTGCTGGCCAAGTTTTGTTTTATTTTTTTTTTAAGTTTCCCCCCCTCCTTTAAATCCTGCAAGGAATTCAGTATGCACAATAATTCTTTTTTTCTTCCCACGTCTTGTAACCCTGGCAGTGCTTGATGTTAGATCTCTGAGCGCTTTGGGTTTTTTGGGAGGGGTTTCTCTTTGTTTTGTTTTTTTAAGCATCTGACTACTTGCAGTGGCTTTGAAGACTTGAGTTGCTGGCCAGGTGGGAGCCATTGTTGTTGCTTAGAATCGATTTAAAATGATTTTGGAGGTTTAATGCACAGATGAGAAGATACCGAGATTTGTTTATGCAGAGTTCTAGGGGGAAAAGGGGGTGAAGTTATTGTATAGAGATGGAAACATTTGAGGAACTTGAGGCAGGAGAAGAACGGAACACAAAACTTGTATGGACATTTATTTGGGCTGTGGTAGCACTGTGGATAGAAGATGAATGTCTGTCTTTATGTACATTTTGGGGGACTGGATATGGTTTTGAATGTTAAATCTGTTTATAGGTTGGATTCATTAATACATACAGTTTAAAAAAGTTTTGATGGTAGAAGTACAATAATAAAACACTCTTAGGTTACAAGCATCTTGTCACAATGGAAGACATCTTTTTGATTATATAGTTTTTAAATTGTTTCAGCCAATAAAATAAGCTATATCAGCAAAAATATTTCTATGTTAATGTACTTGTATCGACACTAGAGAATTCATATGTTGCAGTAGCAGCATCAGCAACAAAAGTGTCATGCTTTTATCCATGTCAAAGAGATCCTGATGCAAACCTGGATCACAGCTTAATATTTTTTCGACAATTTAATGATTTTCTAGCTGCACACTCATTCCTGAATTTTCTTGTGCATCTCCAATCATTTATATGATTCTTAGTGACACTAACAAGTCAGTAAAATTGTTTTTTATTTCAAGCCATTTGAGATGCATCTAGACATACAAGGACATAGAACTGGAACAGGTATTCTGTTCTGTGCTGTTGCAGGCAACAGTGTCATGCCAGCCATCACAATGGCATTGTGATGCCATTGCCACACTTTAATTGCAAATAGCAGTAGTAATAATGTTTCCCAAAATCTAGACAATGTAATTTCGTGCAACCCTGAGACCCAGTCATTTTGTTGCTGCATAAGAAAGCTACTTTTGGATGTAAAACTTGACTTTAACGTTGGCTTGCACTGACATGAACACCAGCATTCATTATGGAAACCACCCTCAAAGGATAGAACAAATGCTGTTTTGGTTGTTGAGGAGGGGAATGCTTCAGTTAATAAGGAACAGTTGAGAGATATGATGGCCACTGCAGCAGGGTCTGTTATGTGTAGCTACTACAAGATGTGTACCAATACACATAGTATATGTGTCCTATAATGTTAAAAATTTCAATTGCTTACTGTTGCCTTTGCCCTTTTAAATGTCAGTTTTAATGTTTTGTTTCTTTTCCTTCCCTATTATTCACCATGATCAAATCTAGTTGGTGATTTTTAGTTTTGTTTGGCATTTTTGGTAGGTTATCTACCCTTGTAGCCAGATTTTGTTTTGTCAGACATTTTCTTAATTTTTAAATAAAAATCCACATAGAATTACAGGATATGTAATGTACCAGATGATATCGAGAGAGTGATCAATTTTGCATCATTGTTTAAAATGTATACTCTAATCCATATATCCAGGAAGGGAGAGGAACTATTTAGGGCTGCAAAAGCTTGTTACAATGGGATAACAGTGAAAAACTTTCTGACACCGAGTTTTTCTTACCATGGGGTAGTATCTTAAAAGATACAATGAGAACTCCATCACTTGGGTTTTTAAATTACACTGAATAAAAGTCCTACAAAAATGTAGCAGGGTTTTTGGTTGTAGCTGTGTTGGTCTAAGACCATAGGCAAGCAAGGTCCTTTGGATAGATGTGTTATCTTTGATTAGACCAATTGTGTAGTTGGAACAAAGCTCTTTGCAGGCTTTTGGCCACAAGTACCCTTCTTCAGGCATAGAGAGACTGGTGTTGTTCCTTGGAGATATCAAAACAGCAGCAGAGTCTCCCTATGCCTGAAGAAGGGTACTTGTGCCCGAAAGCTTGCAAAGAATTTTGTTCCAACTACTCAGTTGGTCTAATAAAAGATATCACATCTACCCAAAGAACTGTGCCTGCCTACAAAGATGTATGTACTTTGTAAGGAACCTTTGCGTAAGGAACCTTTCTGTGGGCTGTATCAGAAGTCTCCTTTGGGCACATGATGTATTTCTGTGTTCTGTTTGGATTTTGCATATTCTCTGTTTTCATTTGAAAAGGAAAAGTTTCTAGCTCTCAAGGTTGTGAGGGTGTAACTGATGCAGTGTTATACTGTGACTTTGCAGACAGCCCAAGACCGTGTTTCTGGGAGATGAGAATTTTCCCACCAACAGTCTCTTTGGAATGTTAACTCAAAAACCTCATTACAGCACTTTAAATATCGCCATTGTCTGTTTGAATACACATGTTTTTATTAGATGGAATGGGGAAGGGAAGGGATGTGAATAGGAAGTGGGAAGGAAAGATGTGCAGAGGGAAGAACAGAAGAGGTTTAAAGAGATAAGAAAGAGGGAGAGAAATAACAAGAATCGATTTGTCTGTCTTATGATGAGGCACTGAACAGATAACTCAGATATTTTAGTTACTGCATAAACTGCCATTAAAGCTCTGCATAATGCTGGCTTACATAACAAGCTCCATTTTGTAGGCTCCCCTCTGCTGACGCTTCCAATCTTTTCCATCTGTGATCTTTGCACAATGACTATTATGCCTCTTTCTCGGTAGTCATGTATGTATGATGTGACCTCCCTGAAACCATTTGCAAGGCTGCCGCCCTGACCACAATTGAAGTCCCTCTTAAAAATCCTCATTTTGTATATGTACAGATTGGTTTGTTTATACAGTACAGCTACATTGTTCACCATTTCTCCCCCCTCTCCTAACCTCTGTCTACTTATTTATCCTTAGAATGTGAGCTTGGCAGAGTAGAGACTATCCGTGAGGTCCTGGAAAGCACCTAGCAGGTAGTAGGTGCAATTGTAAATGACAAAACCAATTTCACCCATGTTAAGGTCCTATAATACCCTACACATTTCTGTAAACCTTGCATTAACATCACCGGGAGTTCCATTGTGAAGTTAGGAATCCTGAACGTATACAAAGGGTCCACAGACCCTTTTCAGAATGGGATCAGGCCTCTTTTGCAGAAAGAAATTCACTCTGCCTGTACTCAAAGGCTTAGTAGGTATTTTCCTATCCTGATTTCTGCTATACAATCAGATATCTCTTATAGTTTAATCCTGAATACTCCCTGTCCACCATCATGGTAAAAATAAAATGCAGCAATAGCTAAAAAGGTAAAAGAAGGATTTCTGTTGTAATTTAAAGTGTTTAGCCTGTATTGGAAAATAGAGTTGATTTTTCTATTAAATAAGAAGACAACTTGCTTTCTTGTAAAGGTACAAAAAGTACTGAAGCAGGTCAGTGAAAGTTCTGACCTGTTTGTCTCTTCGTTAGATGGAGGCTTAAAAAATTAAATCAGCAGTATTACAACAAAAGAGAGGGTGAGAATAGGGAAGTTCATTTGTTGGCATTTTTGAGGGGTAAGCACATAAAGGATACATAAAAGTGAATACTTTGGAGCTGCACTTCTAGCATTTGAATGTTGTTCCTGGAATGCACAGAATGTAACACAAGTGCCATGTAGGAGACTGCTTTGATTTATAAAACAAATGATATATGTTAGTTTTTAAAACCAGACAGGTCTTCCTTAGCTAATTAACAGATTTTCCATCTTGTGTACACACAAAAGTTGCAGTGTTGCTTTGAGTTAGTGTAAATGCTTTTTTTTTTCGGGGAGGGGGCTCACAAGTTAATCAAAAAGACCTATGCAAACAACTCAGAGAATTTTTTTTCCAAGCAAGTCACTACAGTTACAGAGTCTGACATTGTTAGGTGAACCTTTATGATCTCATAGACTACTGCATGTTCCTGTGCGCTAGACCCTTCTTAATAAAAGTGTGGGGCATGGGATACACAAATTCAGAGCAGCTGTCACAGCTGAGCTGCAGTGCAGTTTTGTCAAGACCCTCTGAACTTTTTATTTTGGGCTAATCCCATTTAGTGTGATCAATATATGGACCTCCAGCTCCTAGGTCTGTTAATTAGGTGTCAGGTGTTGGGTCCGTTGGTGTCAAGCTGTAAAATACAAACACAGAAGAGACAATAACTGATGAAGTGAAGGATTTATTGTCTGATGTAGAGAAGCCATCATTGTGAAAAGTTCCTTTCCTATCCTGAGAAGTCCCTAGCGAATTCTAGTAGCTCGTGTTTTTCTCAGTGACGTACACATGCGGCAAAATGAAAATGTCTTGCAAAAATGTAATTTAAAACATCCGTGTGTCTGACTTGCTGCATTGTGTAAAAGAGCTAACTCTACCAATATAATCTGTGCTCGAGTATCCACTTGTCCAACTTTTAGAATATAATTAAAATTACGTTTATGGCAAGAGCAGTAACTAGTCTCTGAGCTTTTCCAGAAGAAAAGAGATGGTACCTAACTTTCTAATCTTTCTTGTTAGATTTTTTTTAAGCTACCTTTATTCTGATTTGTGTTTAATACTGTTGCATATTGAGAAATCTGTTATGGGGGATTAAAAAAAACATAGAAACCTTTGAGGTAGGGAAGAAGGCTTGGAAGCATAGGAACCACTCCCTCCTCCCCTCCCCCTCACCGTTAGTTCTTCATCATCAATGGGAAGAGTAAATATGTAGAGCGATATTTCAGCTTTTTGTACATTTTTGGTGCCTTTATTTCAGTTCTCCAGTGACAGAAAGTGCTGGGGAGTGGTGAATAGTTTGTTTCATCCCCTTTGAAGAAAAAGTTAAATTTATAATCCCAGATCAGACCTTACCTATAACTCATGCAACTCATCCTGTTAACTGTTTTAATATATGGCACCACTATTTCATTAAACAACATCCAGGAATAATTAGTTCAGCAACAATGCCTCGGAACAAAAGCCCTTGATTTCGTTTAACTTTATAAGTTGTTCTCTTTTGATCTGCAAGAACACATCTGTGGCCTTTAGGAAAGCAGAAAGAAAAATATTAAATGTTTAGTGAGGGTTTTGAAGCACAAGTAACCCTTTGGTACCAGGATGTAACTTTTAGGCAAAAAAGTGTGAATTTTGTATTTTTGAAGCTGTTGCCTGCTGCCCTCTCTATAGCGTATGTCATTTTTGGTAGCAGAAGAATGTTATATTTTGGATTCCAGCAATTCACAACATTTATAAAATGTTGTTTTTTCCCCCCACCCTTTTCTTTTCATCCAGTGGCTCTTTCCTTCCCCTACCAACTCCCCTCCCTCCCTTCTTCTTCCCTCTCCCAGTTGAAAGCATTAATGCAAAATCACTACTGTAAACCTGGCTCCCTTTTTTCACCAGGTGTGAGCGCATGGCAAATTATTTTTGTTGCTGTGTCAAACTTTGCTCCATACTTCTGTGTGCATTTAACAGTTTATGATTTGCTGAGATGGTAAGGGATAAATCTATTTGTTCTTTATTCTAGACTTTGCTGCCCAGATTTTCAGTGGCAAATTTACATCCCTCTGCCTTGTATGATCTTCTCATTGTAAACAGGGCTGCTGACTCAGATTAGAAATTTGCTTTCCTATCCAATTCTTTAAAATTTGCCTCTTTAAAAAAATACATAGAAATGAAGAGCTGTAAAATGAGATTTTGTATACCACTTGTTCCGACTTCCGTAAACCATAAAGGTTTATTGCAAAGAGCAAACAAGCCCATGAATAGCTGTAGATGCCTTTCTCCTCCACCTTCTCTGTACATGAAGTCAGTTAAGAGGTAGCATTTGTTGTAGTTAGAATTAGTACAAACAACACGGCAGACAGAACCATATCATTTGATTTGTACTGTTGCCTTGCGTACATGTTTATGTACATTTGGTTATGTGCTCTGTGCTGTTTATATTTTAAGTATTATATTTGACTGCATACAAATCACCACAGGTAAATATTGGCAGTTGTAGTAACTGATGAAGTCGACATGATGTCTAATTATTCAGCACATTTATTTCTTGATATTATTTAAAAAAAATAAATGATGGCTTTCACAAGCAAGTTTATTTTAATGAAAGAACAGAGGGATTTTGCCTATGAAAAGAAATGAACTCAGGCACTTTGTACCTTTTTTCCCTCCTTTGACCTGTCAAAATAGAAGTGAAAAGACCTAAAAATATTATTTTTCATTACAGGTTTTATTTTTAAATGCAGCTTTATGTTCACTCTGTGTTTATTTTCCTTAGTGAGCCTTTAACTCCAAGGTTATGACCTAATAATGACCTCCTCTCTCCACTCTCAATTGCTTCTGATCTGATCCATTAAGTAAAAAGAAATAACCTAACAGAAGGGTAACCAGATCACTGCTACCACACCAAGGAAACAGGCAGACTTTGGGATGCTCTTCTTTAATCTCTCTATCCACACAGCCCTCATTTTAATTTGCAAAATTGAACCCAGATCGAGAGCAGTAAAGCCTGAATACGGTAAATATTCATGCCTCAGTGATCTAGAGTGGCTCCATTACATTTCAGAGATTGGGAGAATTACCTTTTGGATTATGTATATTCATGGGCTGATTTTTATTTGAGATATAATATTACTCACATTGGGCTACATGTCACACATTCTACCAAAACCAGCTTTCTTACAAAGCTCCAAATGTTGCTTACACATAAAAGTTTAACTTTTTTAGCCTATGGTTTCTCCTCTTTTATGCTTTTTTAAAGATTTATAGTAAACAAATATCCCCCTTAAATAAGGGGGAAAAAATCTCAGTGGTAGTTCTATAAACCCTTCAACCCTGAGTTTACTATGATGTTTTCTTTTGCTTGTGACTTTGAAGTCCTCAGATAAAAGTTTTATTATTGTTCTAAAACTAAATCTATCTGGAAAAAAAAAAAATTTTTGTTTGTCATTGGGGGAACAAAATTCCAGGTAGTCTTCTTCCACCCTCTCCCTCCGACACACATTTTCTACCTCTGTCTCTCCTGGTGTTGTGTTGGTTTTCTTTTATTGGTGGGGAGGACCTGCTTTTTTTTTTTTTTTTTTACTTAATTCCTTGAAAACCTGCTTTGATAAGTCAAGGTTGTTTAATTGCTTGTCTGTAATGCCTCTAATAGGTATGGCACATGGCGGGCGCTGCTTATTTCACTGATTTAAGTACAATGATGTTATATACATTCCTTTAAAATGTGTCTTACTTTTGTAACAATGGACTATAGGTACTACAAAGAGTGCTGCCTATAACAGAGATTATGCTACATTTCCTATGATAATACTCTGTTTTCAGGTGCTTATACATTTGCCAAACTTAATCCATTCAGGCTGAAATTCTCTACTCTGGCTCTTTTCCTTTGTCTGTCTGTCTGTTGTATAAAGAAATATGAAATAATTTTTTTCACTGCCATTTCAGCTGCAGTAGTTTAAACATTTTTTTCAAACATATTAAGGAAAGGTGGTTTTGTTTTTCTTATGCTAAAATTACTCTTGCAGCTCTCATTGAGGAATTTTAGGACCTCCATGCTGTGGGACAGTGATTTGGAACATGCCTTTTGCCATCCATGTGAAAATCTGGCCAGATTTGACTGGCTTATAAGACGGAAAATGTCTCAACATATACATGAGCAGCACTTGGGTTGGACCAGTAATTTTTCTTGCAAGTTTTTGTCTGTGCTGAATGTGTTCCAGCTCTTCCCAGCCCTTGCCCACTGGCTAGAAGGTGCATGTGCTGCCCCCATAGAGCAATGAAACTGGTTTCTCCGTGGGGCTGAACAGGATGTTCTGCACTTTCACTCCAGCCTCTCTTTCAGTGGTTCCAGTTCTCTTAGTGCTCATCCTGCTGGTTTTGAGGCAGCTGGGAGGAGGAAGAAACAGGCTGTGAGGGTTTGAATGTAGGGAGTGAAGAGGACTGGAAGTGTGGAGCAGAAGCAGGAGTTTACACTGTGGGGACGGGAGTATTGGAGCAAGGTACAAATTAGGGGCAGAAGATAGGTGGGGAGATGTGTCAGGGACAGGTGTCAGCTGGGGGAACACCAGCAGGTTTGGGCCTGGGGAAGAAGGCATGAGTCGAAAAGGAAAAGGGAAGAAGTGACCATTAGGAAAAACTCTGCTACAGCATTTGAAGTGGAACCCACTCCTACATATCAACACTTCTCTTGCTATAACAAATAAATGTGAAACCTGCTGACAAAGTATGTTCCCATCTCCTTTTGTGGAAAGTCTGCAAGCTATTAAAATAAGAGCCTACTACTAGTTTCTCAGTTGGCTCAAGTGACAGTATACTCTACTGTGGATTTAAAAACTACAACCCCCCCTTATAACCCATGTAGGAGGCTAGGGGAATTTAGGATGGCAATGGTCTCTGCTTATTTTGAGCAACTCTGTGCCCTTTTGCAATGGTTCAGCAGGCTAATACTTTAGGCTTGGTTTCCCCCACAAAGAGATTACATTTAAATGACGTTGCAATCTTTTAATGTTAATCACTTGTTCTTAGGAAATGGCTGAATTAAGATTTTCAGGGCAGCCTTTATTTTCTATATGTATGCATGACACAGCCATTGATTGCATAAGCATATACATTTTTTAGAACAGGATTCCTGTATTATTCAGGGTGCATAATGGACTGTGCTCCAAGGAAATAATTAAGGTCATGTTGTGTTCAGGATTCCTGCCTTGTTTGTTATGGAAATTGGAAGGTTATGTAGTAGGTGACGTAGGGGACCTTGGGAAGAGAGAACAATACAGCATGTTTAAAGTAATTAAATGCCTCCCTGAAAAAAGTGGCATCTGTCGCTGTTTTTGCGACACGGTTTGTAAGTGGGGTTCAGAAAGTTGTATGAATCAGACTTTTCACAGGTGACCATTATTGTGTGCTCCTCCCCAGCGTGAGGTATCTGTGGTCTAGGTTGCAGAAGTGCTGAGCTGGAAGCCTGTTGTGACTATGCAAAACCCTAGAAAGCAGTACGTACTCTGTAAAATCAGGCTTTGGAAACCGAGCATCCAAAATAATTTGACACTTCTGACAACCTGGTTTTAACTTGTGCCTCAGTTCCTTATGTGTTAGAACAGGAAAATGATGTCACCTCTCATCACAAAGGTGTTCTGAAGTTTTGTTCATTAACATTAATAGAGAATTAAGATTATAGAGAATTAAAAATAGAAAACCTTGTGAAGAAATGTAATTTGGTGTTCAGTGCAGAGAATGGATAGCATACAATAAATGATATAAGGAATCTCATCTTGAACCATGAGAATAAGAAGAAATAAGGGACAGCTATTCATGTATTAAGCAATGTCCACATTGGGCCCTGAATAAGAGAAGGATTTTGTTTTAAAAATAGTACAAGGACCAGGTATGTTAAGGTTGTGTCATGATGTCTCTGCAGAAAAGGTGATTTGAGGTTATGTGGACAGTCTTAATTCTGATGTTTTCAGTTTTTAGATGCTTGTCTTTGCAATCTTTATGTTCTTTTAATGCAGCATTCATGTAATGAAAGAATTATACTTGTGTAATGATAGGAATGTAGTATTGTGATTGCAGGTGTGAATACCTAATTTAAATAAAACGTGCATAATATATACATTAGCATATACATAAGTGTCCATAATACACACACACATTAATTAACATTACAGCATGAAAGTAGAGTAGCCTGAGGGTAGAGTCAGGGTCCCACCTTCACATACTGTGTGCCTAGCAGATTCAGGATGTGGTGAGAGTAATCAGGGAGTTTAGCTGACTCCCATCCTGTGCTGGGGGGTGGTCTATCAAGTGTACAGGTGGCTGTTAGTCTTTGAAACTCCTAATCAAAGGAGGAGAGTTCTCTAAAAGATATAGCACTATAGGCATGCAATTACATTGGCAGCACCATGATCATGTGGTGACACTTCTGTACAGGTATCTATTTGCGTAAAAGCCAGGAGGGGTTGGGGGGGAATTAGCGACAAATTAATTCTCCATCCTACTCCATGTACCCTGGGCATCTGCAACACAGTAAGTGTTATCAAACCACATAATCCTACTCCCATTAGTACAGTCAGAATGGCTTCAAGATATTTGAGACCTTTCTCTTTTGCAGCAGACCCAAACTACCAGTTTTGACATTGTCTATCGGAAAAGACATTACTCTGTGATTTAAGTAGTGGGCAAGAGGTTATTATCACATGGTTGCTGTACTAAGAACAGAGCTGCCAACTGGCAGTTCCATCACAAGTAGCATGCTTCTCTTCAATCATTCATCATACAATCTGTTAGGTTTTTGATTTTGTTTGTTTCTCGCTCTGAAAAAGGAAAACTTCTAGCCCTCACTGTCATGGAGTGAAAACTCAAATGTGAACTGCCAGAGGTTTAAAGACTAATAGAAAAGAAAGGAAAAAAGAATTTGTGGTTTTTATTCAAATGTGTTTTTGGGGAGGCCTGGGTCACGATTTTGGAGTGACTGGTGTTGGCTATGCTGTGGACACCTGGTTTAATCATAATTTGGGCATCTGCGGAAATCTCCTTTGCTATTCATAAATTTATCATCCCCGACTCATAAGAGAAGAAACTTGCATACTTAGAGAAAAGGATGTTGAGAATGAACTGGTAAAATGTAGGTGCAATCTCAGATTTGGATTAGAGATTAAATTATTTTGGAGTACTGGGGATTAGACAGGGTTTCACAGGAAAATAGAATTGCCAAAGCAGATAAGTCAGCATTGTGTGGGGCGTTGCATGTCCACCAGTGACCCGTACCTGTTACTACAAAGGACAGGGCTGGAATTCCTGCAATTTATTGTTACGGCACACCTTGCCCATAAAAGAAATGTCCTAATTTCTGTCAGTTGGTGGTTGGTTCATGCTCTAAAACAGGAACATTTTTATTTATTACAAAATGCTAATGTGTGCTCAGCTAATATGATGGTGGATGTTCTCCATTTTTGTTTTTAATCAGCCTTTTCAGGTTGTGGTCTCTAACCACTTGGGTTAGAGGCAGGCCAAGTAGATACTAAGACTCAGCTGCCACCACTTCATCCCACAGTAGCAAGCGGAGACCAACCGCCACCAAATCCCCATTTCTGTGGGCTGAATCAAATGGCGCCATGGACCAGATCCAGCCTGCGGGCTTGTTCTGAATAACCGCTGCTCTTTTAATCTTTGGAACCTTTAGCATTTGGGGTCACATAGTCCCATGGTATAATTATCTATTTATTTTTTTTAAAAGCATTTTCTTTTTCAGCCATTCACCATTTTCACCCCATTGAATACAGCATGTATATTCAGTTCATGGAACCTAGACTAAGTTTGTGAAAGCTGCTGCTCATGGGGTCCAACATCAGTTTTATTTAAGAAGAATTTCATGGTCTGCTACTGGGGGAAGGTGGGGGGGAGGGACTGCATCCCATTCCTTCTGAAAGAGGCAGGGAAAGCGTGTTTTGATAGAGGAAGGCGAGCCTTGCTGCAGTCCTTTCCTTCAGCCACACTCAGACTCCTGTGCTGGGGGGTGTCAGGCTCCTTCAGAGGCTCGAGTTTTGAACTTAACACCCAATGGAGAAATATAGTGCAGATTAGGCCTCCCAAAATTGTGAGTTTGGGTTGTCTACAAACTCAAGTAGATAATTTAATTTCAGATGCCTCTACTTTTCTTTGAAACAGTGAGGGCTAGACTCTCCCTCTCTCCCTCTCTCCCTCTCTCTCTCTCTCTCTCTCTCTCTCTCTCTCTCTCTGTCTTTTTAATGAAAACTCAGATTTCAACATAATCACATGGCTCCGGGAGTTGATGCCCAAGGCATAGCCTGAAATCCTGGACTGCTATATTTCTTAGGGTTTTTTTAAACTCTTGTGTTTCAGGTATGCTTCCCCCTTCTGCGTTATTACAAGTATGTATGATTTCACTACCTTCTGTGATTCCATCCTGTGTTTCTGGAGGATGGTGGGAGCTATCTCTCTTGCATCAGAAAGATGCACTCTAAACACTGGAAAGCAGCAGGGCACTTAGGTTTGTATCGAAAGAAGCTAAGAGCTGGGGCATGTGAAACACTGATAGCTTAATGAAAATTGGATAAATAAAGGAAAAGAAGCTCTACATATCAGGGGAAAAAGTCATTAGTGGATTTTTTTGTATCCTGTTTCTTATTAGTCTCTGTAGTTAAACTGCTTTGAAAATCTTAGTGGGTTTTTCCTTTGGTCTTCAAATAACAGGTTCTTTTCTTATATTGAATACATTTGTTTATCTTAAGGGCTGAACAGTTTGGTTGCTTTTAATTTTTCTTTGACTTGCATTTTTTTATCTGCATGTGAACACATGCGCCTTCCCCCAGTGTCCTCTTCCTTCTCACCCCTCTACAAACCTCTATATAATGCCTTAGGAACGTTAATGCAATCATCCAAATAAAAAAATAATGAAAATTCCTGTTTTGTAAGGCACATATAATTTCAGTGCATAACTGCTGATTTACAAAGTGAGAGATGCAGTCAGTCCCTCTGTGCCACTATTTAGAAGCCGAATGTGCGTGACCTTATGAGCTGGGTTGGTAGTAACAATTTTATAATGATATCCATGCTGATGTATATTGTTTGTATGCAGTGAAGGTGATCCATAAAGTTACATCCAATATTGTTCACAATCTCCATGTTTCTAAACATCTAGAATCTAGAGGAAAGATTAAAGTAACTTCCAGTTATTAGAGTTATTGCACACTGTCCTTGCCTCCATGCATCTTCTTTCCTCTACTGCAGTGAACAAGGTGCGGCTGAAATTATTTAATACTAAAACCTGCTTTTCTACAGAGGTTCACAATTGGGACTAAAAAAAAAAACCTAACCCAGCAACAAATGCAATCCCAAACAAGCCCCAGTGATATAGCCATAAATGCATTGCTGTTCCACGTACAGACATCCATTGTTCAGGGGAAAATGGTCTAAATGCAAGGTACAGTTACATTGATAGAAGGAGAGGCTAGGTGATCTAATTAATAGATCTTTCCTATTATATTTAGTGTGACCATGAAGCCCAAGAAAAATATGCCAAAGTTTAAACTTGTATTATAACTTTTGGAAATCCCCAACATGTAGAAATTGGGTTGGGTATGTGTAAGGGAAACAAAATCCCACACTTACTGCCAGTTTTATCCTTTTCAGTGTTTTCCAGGTTTGTATTTTAAGGCCCAGACAAAACAGAGAGATGAATTTTATCCATGCATTAAACTGTCTGAACAGAACTGTTTAGGGTATTTCAAACCATGGAAGAATGTCTCTGTCAGTCCTGGTCAGAGTAAAATGGAACAAAATACTGTACTGATATTCATGGTCTGCCCAGAAAACAGGAAAGTAATGATTTAAAGCTCCTTTGACTCCTGTTATTTGAGCCAGTGGATGCAGATCAGCTCACTGATTCACTTTTCTGCCAGGTTCCCTGTCTGACCTTTTGAATGAGATGTAATTCTAGTTTAGTTTTCCCTGTGACCTCATCCGCACAACCAACTGGCGCCATTTTCTTTTTGTCAGACTTTAATCCCCATGTGGTTTGTCATTGCACTCTTGGAGCAGAACTGACAAGGAGAATGCTTTGTTCAGTTAAGGTACTGTGCTCTGTAGTCCATTTGTAATTAGCCCCCCTTCCAAGAGAAATTTTTAAGAGGTACTAGGAGGAACATGGTTTTAGGCATTCAGTTACTTACCATTGTCTTAGCTGTTGCACTTAGACACACAAGCAGTAACCTTATGCATGGGAGTTGATACCAAATGTTCAGAAAGAAAATGTACAGGTAAGAATCAGATACATTGAGAAGTGGAGTGGCTTAAACCAGCTGCAGATTTGCTCCATGTCCCAGTCTCTCCGCATGAAATACTAATTTTTAGGCCTGTGCAAAGCAGCAAGTATTTGCTTCAGATTTGCCAATTCGGAGGGACGGTGATTCAATTCAGTGATTCGAATCACTGTCCCGTTCAATTTGACCAGTTCAGATTTGGTGATTTGGCGCCAGTTCAGAGATTCGGCCATAGACTATGCAGGCAGTCCTCGACGACACTGGACACAGCTGCCTCTAGCTGGTAAATCTGTCGTGGGCAGAGGGGGAAGGGAAGGGGCATGGGGGGCAGATCAACACCCCCAGAGCGAGGGAGGGATTGGGGCTGGGGCTGGGACAACCTGCCCAGCCAGGGCAGGGCAGGGGGGTGGCTCCTGCTGCTGTGCAACACAAGTCCAGGAGCTGCTCGTCTGATGGCTCCTCTGGCAGCTACGGGCAGGTGGTGGAAAGTGCTGGGAGCAAGGGCTATACCCTCCTGCTGCTCCCCCAGCCAGGGTGGGAGGTTGCAGGATGGAGCCACTGTGCCGCCTCCAGACAAGTGGCACACAGCGGTGGGAGCCAGCCCAGCCTCCCTGTGCCTCCTAGATGAGACATGACAGGGCCTGGGGTGGGGGGAAACGTATGCTCCCGGATTGGAGCATGCTGGGCGGTGGGGGCTGTGAGGAATTTTAGGGGGGCTTAGCCTCCATAGCCTCCACTCTGCCACCTGCCCTGGCCCGGTCTGGGAGCACATTCTCCCCTCTGCCCCCTCCCGCCATGCCATGTTGTGGCTTGTATGGGAGGCTAGGCCGACTCCTGCCACTGCACGCTGCTTGTCTCTGTCCTGCACCCCTTGCCCTGGCTGGGTGAGCGGTGGAAGGGCATAACCCCCGCTCCCAGTGCCTTCTGCCACCTGCCCAGAGTGCAGCCTGGCCCAGTCCACCCTGCACAAATCCAGGGGCACACGCCTGCTCCCATGTCCTCTCAGACAGGCAGTGGGAGCCTCCAGATGAGCAGCTCCTGGACCAGCAGCATGTAGTGGTGGGAACCCCCCACTGCTTCCTGAGTCCTGTGCCTCCCCACCCTGGCTGGGCATTTTGTGCCAGCCCTAGCCTCTATCCCTCCCTCACTGTGGGGGTGTTGATCTGCTCCCCATGCCCCTTCCCTCCCCACTCCGCCCACCACAACAGACTTACCAGCTCGAGGCAGCAGTGTCCAGCATAATCAAGGACTACTTGTATAGTCTATGGCTGAATCTCTCCGAATTGATTTGGAGGCTTGCGATTCCATTTGGACCTTTTAATGTGTCTTCCAATTTCATTCGGATTTGAAGATTTGGCTGCCAAATCGGCCAGAATCTCCTCCAAATTGCATCGGCTACTGAAGCTTCACACAGCCCTACTAATATTCTAGTAGGTCATCAGTGTTACAGGGTGGTGTTCTGATCTCCTGGCCAGCCAGCTGTATTCAGATATCAGCCTCAGCTGGGAAGGAATCAGGTAGTTTCTATAAGGGGTTGCAGGAGTACAGCTGGGGGAGCTCCAAAAGGGAGGTTGTGTCCTGTAGCAGATCCTGGAGCAAATTCAGGTGCAAAAGAA
This sequence comes from Crocodylus porosus, assembly GCF_001723895.1. Classification (NCBI taxonomy): domain Eukaryota; kingdom Metazoa; phylum Chordata; order Crocodylia; family Crocodylidae; genus Crocodylus; species Crocodylus porosus. The sequence continues at coordinate 19,000,233 of NW_017728917.1, forward strand.
AAGCCCTCTGTGCCCCTGCAGCCTGTTTTAGTTAAGGGGATAGTTTTGTTTTGTGTTGCTCTGAGTTTTGTGTTTGAGTTGATCAGCTGCCCTGAGGGAAGGGCTAGAAAGAAACTTTGGCAGGGAAATGGATTTTCCTGGGCTGGTAAGGAAGCCCACTAGCCTACAATCAGTACTTCCATTATAGCACAGAAACCAGAGAAGAGGAGCAACACCAAGTGAATTCCTGGGAGTCGGACTGTTAAAACTTCATGCAACACTTTGAAAAAATACCCCTTTGTGTGCAATCTAATGCAGGGTTTCTCAGCAATTGCAGTGACTGGTTACAGTGAAAAAGTAACATGTATTTGTAGCTTCTTTTTAACAGAAGGTAGCATTTGGAAACATGGAGGAGTCAGTATCATGTTACCGTATATCTCACAACAGATCGCAGTTTGAGAAATGCTGATCTAATGGAAAATATTTTGAAAGTGTTAAGTCACATAAAATAGCAATTTAAAAAACACCCTCCTCATGTCATTTTTCTGAATGTGCCAGGCATTTTAATTTTAATGTTGAATTGAAGAGTGAAATATGTGTACTTTACATATAATGAGTGTGTTATATGTTTTAAATGAAGCATTTTGCATGAGATTCCAGATACATGAGAAAAGTGAAGAATAGCATCATGAAAAAAATTGCTATTTGCATGTATAAATGCATATTTTATAAACCTCAGATTAGGAGACTTGCATATAAAATGAGTGTGTTTGCTATATGTAATATGTTTTATATAATACATAAAAGAAGTTTTAATCTATGTTTGATATGATTATATGTGTATATGCATATGTGTATATATGTATAAAATTCACACATACATGTATTTAATACACACATACATAAGATCTACACAGATGCACCACATACCAATTTTCTTTTCAAATCATGATGATTTTATTCTTCATTTTTCATAAATATCTGGAATCTTATGCAAAATGCTTTTAGTGATGAATTTGTAAGTGAATATTACAAAGAATGACAAGGACTTTTTATATAACATTTTTTCAATGCCCTTTTTAAAAACTTAAGTTTTTTTACAAGGAAAGTAGGATATAAGAGCCTGAATATTCATCATAAAACAAAGAAGAAAATTCCTTTGTATTGTTGCCCTATTCAGGGCTGAAATTGTGTAGTTATGTGATATGATTCTTTTACAAGCTTCAATTGCCATTTTGTATTGAGGAACATAGGAATGATAGGAATAGGAGAATATCAAGTTGACTCACTTCAGTCCATTTGCTCAGCTAAGGTTCTAAAACATGATATAGGCTTATTGGCAGTATTACCACCTCTTAGAAAATGCAGATTTTTTTCTTGTAGGTGGTATGGTGTGGTAACCTGAGGCACCATTTTTTAAATTCTGCTCATTGTTCTGAAGCACCTACATCTTCAAACCTTTTTCTTTTAATACATGCAGTAAGTATATTCATTGTTGCCTCCCTTCACACCATAGCCTGTCCTCTGCAACTATGCTGCAAATGTACCTTTGATGAGAAGCAGTGGGGGTCAGGGGGGCTCGAGGGGTGTAAGGTAAGAGGTGAGAATTAGGGCACAGACACTGTAGGGCCCCTGTTCGACTCAAATGGTAATCTTGTGGCTACGCCAGATGAGAGCGCCAAAATTTTTAACAAGTTCTTTGCCTCTGTTTTCTTGGGCAAGGACCAGGACAGTTCTCCCACCACAGTTAGGAGCAGTCTTGGGGATAGCACTGCCAGGCCTCAGGTCTGTGCAGAAGTAGTTAGGGATCTTCTGGAAGGACTGGATGTTTTTAAATCTGTGGGCCCTGATGCCCTCCACCCATGGGTGTTGAGAGAGCTGGCAGGGGTCATTGCTGTGCCCTTGGCCCGGCTGTATGAGTGATTGTGGTCCACAGGCCAGGTGCCTGGAGTTTGGAAGCTAGCTAATGTGGTCTCCATTTATAAGAAAGGGAGAAAGGAGGACCCAGGAAACTATAGGCCCATAAGCTTCACATCAGTCTTGGGGAAAATCCTTGAAAAAATTATCAAGGATCACACCTGCGAGGGGCCAGCAGGGGAGATCATCCCCAGGGGAAATCAACATGGATTCATCAAAGGAACATCCTGCCAGACCAACCTGATGGCCTTTTATGACCAGGTAACTAAATCCCTGGATGATGGTATCACTGTGGACATAGTCTTTCTGGACTTTAAGAAGGTCTTTGATACTGTCTGTCACCCCATTCTTATTAATACATTGAGCAACTGTGGCATTGATGCCTACACAGTTGGATGGGTCAAAAATTGGCTGATGGGGCGCACCCAGAGAGTGGTGGTGGATGGGTTGTACTCGACCTGGCAGGATGTGAATAGTGGGGTCCCCCAGGGCTCAGTCCTGGGGCCTACAGTGTTCAACATCTTCATCAGCGATGAGGGGGTGGAAAACATGTTGTCCAAGTTTGCCGATGACACCAAGATGTGGGAAGAGGTAGGCACACTCGAAGAGAGAGAGAGGCTGCAATTAGATTTAGACAGACTACAGAAGTGGGCAGATGGTAATAGGATGAGCTTCAACATAGACAAATGCAGGGTGCTGCACCTGGGGTGAAGGAACCCACAGCATACATACCAGCTGGGGAGCTCCCCCGTTGAGAGCCCAGAGGCGGAACGGGATCTTGGAGTCATTATTGATCATTATTGGAGTCATTATTGACTCCAAGATGAACATGAGCTGCCAATGCCAGACTGCAGCCAGCAAAGCCAACCGCACCTTGTTGTGCATCCAAAGTTGCATCTCAAGCCGGTCCAGAGAGGTGATATTCCCCCTCTACGTGACATTGGTCCGGCCTCAATTGGAGTACTGCATCCAGTTCTGGGCACCGCACTTTAGGAAGGATGTGGCCTGCCTTGAGAGGGTTCAGAGGAGGGCCACCCACTTGGTTGGAGGGCAACAGGGCAGGCCCTATGAGGACAGGCTGAGGGACCTGAACATGTTCAGCCTGAGCAAATGGAGGCTGAGGGGGGATTTGGTGGCTGCCTGCAAACTTGCTAGGGAGATCAGCAGCAAATAGGAAGGGTCCTATTCCCCCCAGCAGCACCTGGGGTGACAAGGAACAATGGCCAGAAGATGCTGGAGAATAGGTTCAGGTTAGAGATTAGGAGGCACTATTTCACTGTTTGGGTGGCTAGGATCTGGAACCAACTTCCTAGGGAAGTGGGCCTCGCTCCTACCTTGGGTAAATTCAGAGAGGTTGGATGAACACCTGTCTGGGATCATGTGATCCCAGCGTGTGCTCCAGCCAGTGGCAGGGGGTTAGACTAGATGATCTATTTAGGTCCCTTCTGACCCTTAACTACTATGAAACTATGACATAAACCGGGAGTTAGGGGTAAGTTGGGTGAAATGTCTGTTTGCTAGATCATTGCAGCCCAGCTGGGTACATAACACTTTCTGAGCTTCTTGGTTAAAAGGAAGCTGTACAACTTGTGTCTGAAAATGTTTGAAACCAAAAGCCTAGGTACAATATAATGTGGATTCTGACATCATTGCTGACAGCAGTTAAGGTCACACCAAACTTCTATTTTCAGCTTCACTTTGCTGCTTAATGATTCTTTCTTATACTTATAGCCCTGGTGTCCTTTCCTCTTCATATCCTGTGGTGTATAGTGAAATAAACAGGTATTGCTGTGACATTTGATTTTGAAAGGGTTGCAACAATAACTTGTCCTACTCTGGGGGGGAAAAGAGACTGTTTATTTTGTTTTTTGGTAAGAAGCCAGAGATCCAGTGCACGCAGCAACTTTAATCACGGTGAAGTTAATGCTTGGCTTTTTCTGGTATGTGTAGAAATAGGGTTGGAGTATGAGTATTTTCAAATAGCTTGGGTAGCCACTAGCTTCTCCCCCCCCCTCCCCTTTTTCTTCCTTGTTTAAAAAGGCAGAGCAATCAGAATGATTCTCTTTACCCACTCTTCATTGACCTGTACAAAAAGGGTCCTTATTTCCCAGCAGCTGAAGATTTTAGTCCAGATGAAACGAAGGTCAGATGACTTTGTTTTTTTCCCCTTTATTCTGATCTGAGATTCTGTGGTCGTCTTTTCTCTTTCTCTCTCTCTTCTTCATGAGTTGTTTTTCCATCTCCTCTGCAGTGCACTCCATACCCTCTACTTCATACAGCACTTTCCAATAGCAGTAATGAATTACAAAGATCACCAGACAAGATTAGCTTCAGGTCTGAAGTTGAACTTTAAACACTGCCTATGGAGTAGGACTTGACAGAACTGAGCAGTTCACTTCCCTGCATGGACTGATGAGGTTTGAAGCTGGGGGTGTTTCTGTTCTCTCTTTACTTTTATACTTCCCTTCAGTCTGCGAGCATTGGCAGTTTACTCACTTGGAAAAAGAAAGACCTATTTATATAGAGCATGGGAAAACCTTTATCAATTCTAGTAGTGGCATGACAAACACTTTGTGCCTTAGTTTCTAGGTGTTGGAATAGTTTTGCTTGTGTCTGTGCACTAATAGGAGCTCTGGAAGATTTTTGCTCTTGGAAGGTTTACAAGTTTTATTTAGTATACTCTTACAATAAGATGGTTGGTCACATTGTTAGAATGTGGGCCCTCGCAAAGTGATTTTAGGCAGCAACATAATGTTCTACTTTTCTGCACCCTGGTAGGGTGCCATCAGCATGACATGTTTGCATGTAAAGAAATTTAAGTGTGTGATATTTGGCAGTAGAAGGAAAGAAGACATGTTGTAAGACCCTTGCAAATGTAATTATTCATTTAAAAATGCAGCATGTACAAATCCTTAAGTAAGCATCTTGCTTTTGTACCAGAGAGGGAATATGGACATCTAAACTGCTTAGGCTAGTACAATATGAATATATTGCTCAGCTTTGGAATTATTGCCTTATATAACTAAGACAGATGTGTTGTGTCAGGCACTGTATCTGTAGTAGCTATATATACATATATAAAAGAGGAATCAGTCCCTAGCCCAAGGAACTTGTCTGAGCAGGCCAGACAAAGGGGGTATTGTTCTCATTGAACAGACAGAAGCCAAGGCAGAAATGACAGGGATTTTCGGATGTCCAGCAAATTCAACCACCCCATCATTTAGAATGAATATAAATGATTTCCCATTTGCTCTGAAAATTTCAACATAATTGATTTGCCCAAGGTAATATGGCAAATCTGAGACAAAAGAAGGAATAGAACCCAAATCTGCTCAGTTCCATTCTTACAGTTTCATCACAAATCTGTCCTTCGTCACTATTAGTATGCATCAATTTCTTAGTCCCAGGAGCAGAGAGAAGATAATGAAGTAGGCAGATGGAAGAAAGTATTTGTTGAAGTGCTGCAACAGTTGAGCCCTGATTCAGGAACGCAACTGTAACTATGATAAAGAAGTGATAATTACATGTATATCAAGAATAGCGTAGCAGCATTTGGCTCAAAACAGGTGAATGCTGGCATCTCTGTTAGTAGCACTATGGAAGAGAGGAAAGTGGGGAGAGAGAAGCAATAGATCCTGAGAAAGGAGACCTTCTTTACCAGCTTAGATGTTCACATTAATTATACAGTCTATTATATATTGAAGGTAGAAGCTCCTGGCTAAACACCTTCAAGTCAGAGTACCCTTCAGCTTTGGAAGAGTTCATATTGTCATCCAAACTTCTGAAGCTTTAGCCCTTCTCTAACATGCCCAGGATAAAATATCTGATAGCTTTTAAGTATGTTGAGATGCAGGATAGAGGGTATTATCTAAGAAATAAATGCCCTTTATACATTATTGTACTGCCTGAGTAAACCCTTTGTGCCAAGCCTGGAGGGCTTCTTTGCAAAGAATAGATTGATTTTTTTTTCCCCCCCATATATACTGGAGGGAAGTTTGAGAGAGACAAATATAGACATACAGACGCACACACATACACCCACGTGCTCCCTTAGTTAATGCCTACTCTAGAGAAAATATCTTCTTAAAGGATGGTTTTGAAGAACAAAAAGAAAAGCCAAAATGAAACCTTATTAAGCTAAACTGGTTTCGTCTGATCAAGCTGAACCAAGACTGATCTTTAAAAGCTTATTTCATTCTTTTCGCCCTTTTTAGAACTTTTTGAATTGAAATAACTGATGCATTTGTAAGCTTATTAATGTCAAACTTCAGATAGGGTGTTTTTCTACCCCCTCCTATTTACATTTTCTTAAGCAGCTGAGAAAATGCCAGATAAATTGTACCTGTAATTTGCTGAGCATTGCCCATCACTGAAGAGTAATAACAGCATGCTAGATACCTTTTACAACATGCTATATATGGGAACACTGTGGACACAAAATTACTTGTAAATAAGCACAAAAATCTTGTAAGGGTGATTATGTGGATTGCTCCCCCCTCCCCCCAGCATAATATTTGGAATTTCTTAGGTTATGGAGTGTTTGCTCTTCCAGACATCTTCATTGAGCTTGAGTGGCTAATGGTGCCCTTGTTTATATGATCCATTAATGATTTGGAGTTATGGCTAATGACTAGACTTTAAATGAAATCTGCCAAATTACTTCAGGACGTTCATTGCTGCCAATCAAAGAGCATTAGAACCAGAAAAAATGCTCCCCTAAGATGGAGGTGGCAGTGGTTAAATTGTTCTTGTCATGTCAGTAAAAGATACTGTAACTGATACCCAAGGCTAAATGACATATGAATGGATGGGGCATCTTTTCAGTTCCAGGACAAATCTTCAGTTAGCATGGAAGCTAAAAGTTATATGATATCATCAGTTAAATAAAGGATATGGCAGATCACCTGGAACACATTGTTAATAAAACTAGTTTTACCCCTTTATTTTTTCCAAAGGCTTCCAGTGAGTCTTCACTTGTGAGCACTAAATCCTACTATCCTTGCAGGGCTAACTTGAAGAACACAAACAGACGTTGTGTTTGCCCTGGGATGAACCATTTCATCTTGGAACAAAGGGCAGTTGTTCAGACATCCATGTGTGTTATCCCTGGGATAAATCCTAAAAGAGGTTCACAGGATAAGAAGTACTAACAGTTTATCCCAGGACATGGCAAAGTGCATTTGAACAGTTATCCTGGGATTGCGTCATTGAATTAAAACCTTGATTAAAAAACTAGTGTATGTGTATGTGCTAATCTCTGGATATTTCGCTTCTAGTACAAACACAGGGAAAACTTGTCTAGAGACAAATGCAATGTCTGGTCATAGCTTAAATGACTCTTACCTATACATATATTTATGGAAGAGGCTCTTCTCTGTAGGTACAGCAAATCATTCAGTCTTTGCTGTATGCAACAAAATATTTTACTGCAGTCTTTTCCTGTAATATTTCAGACAGGACTTTTGCAAAAAAGTGTGAACAATTTAAAAGTATCAACATATTTATTTATAAGTGTACTAATGCTTGTGTAAATGCATATACAAGTAAAATGCAGTATAATAAAGTATGGACTTGATGGTTTTTGAGCAATAGTTGCTTGAATGCTTGGTATATGAGAGAAAGTCAGCACAAAGACTAGCAGTAAAAAATCCTAGAAGGTCAACCAGGGCTTTTTTCCCATTTCTGGCTTATTATGAACTTGAGTCAAACTACTTAACTTCTCTGCTTCTTCAGTCTTTTCCATCTTTCAGTGGGTATCATAAAACTTACCTCACACAGGGCTGTGAAAACTGAAGAATCTGGAATAAAGCACACTGATAGACTTGGACAAAAGTTGCTGCAATGGCTTCTGTTACTCCTATTTATGTGCTGACCAGCTTGCTTTGAAAGTGAGGTTGTGGATATGTTATAATTCAGACATGAAAGAGATTCCATTCAAACTACAGTGTTTGTTTAAAGAGGCCTATCTTGAAGTGCTGTCCATACATGTTGTTAAGAGTTCTCAAGCAAATTGAGAACTCCTTACCTGTACTAACACAAGTATACAGATTAATTCATAAAGTAAATATAGATATCATATTTACTTGAATATAAGACAAGGTTCCCCTCCCCCCCACATTGGCATAGGGAAGGAAAAAACCCTAGTCTTATAATCACATACAACACAATCTCACTAAATACGTTGCCTATCTTTAAACTGCCGCCAAAAGCAGCATATACTCAGTGATAAAAACCAACTCTGAAGTTGATTAAATGCAGCCAGCACTGAGGACAACTATAAAACACACGGACCAAAAATGCAAGTAGGGGTGCATCAATAATTTATTGGCCCAATACTGATGGCCAATGATTAACCAGCCATATCAGCTCCTACTGATCCAATTGCTGATATGCAGTCTGGCAGCATGGAGAGCAGCATCCAGCTAGTAAGTCTGTTGGTGGGGGAGGGGCATGGTTGAAGCAGATGGAGGAGGGAGTGGGGAGGGACAGATGCTGCCCAGGCGGGGTGGAGTGTGGGATGGTCTGTGGCTCATCTGGGGGATGGGGGGAAGGTTCCCACTGCTGCATACACCCCTGGGGAGGCATAGGGGGCATGTGCCCCCCCCAATTTGTGTGGGGCAAGGGTGCGCTCCATGCTTGGGTCTGGGGCTGCTGCAGCCTCTTCCTGGAGGCGGCACTCAGGCCGGGCGGGGTAGGGTGAATGGTGGTGGTGCTGGGAGGGGGGGCTACAGTGAATTATGGGGTGTCTCTAGCCCCCCCATAACCCCTCCTGCCATGACCTGCCCCTCCTCGCCCAAGTGCAGCTGCCAGGAAGAGGCTCCGGAACCCCCAGCCCAGAGCGGCAGTCCTTCCTTGCCCTGCACACAGATCGGGGGGGCAGATGCCCCCCATGCCTTCCCCAGGGGTGCATGGCAAGAGCCACCCCCCTTGATGCCACCAGTTCCATCCTATTCCCTTCCCCAGCTGGGCTGCCCCTTACTCAGCCCCAGCCCCACTCCCACCCCCTCCCTCACCATGGGGGCCTCAATCTACCACATACCTATTTCCCCCCAAGAGACTTACCAGCCAGATTGTGCTTTCCAAGCTGTCAGGCTGCATTCCTGGCCATGTGCATGCTGCAGCTGCACACAAACGTGTGGCATTTATCAGCAACATTTATTGGCTGCATCAGCCAGATAAAGCCGATTGCCGATAATGTCAATTTTCCTTTTATTAGTGCCGATATGATACGGACCGTTGTATCAGTGCACCTCTACATTCAAGGGTAGGTTAGTGCGGCCCACCTGAATGAGACATATGGTAGTGTCCATTAAGCACAGTCCCCCTCACTGCCAACTCTCTTCCAAGTCATGGTGAGCCACGATGGTTCACCAGGAATCCCTTTGTCAGCCCCTCTTTCAACCTGGTATATACAATTAGGTGAAGGTGAAGCTGGACCAGGTTGCCCTGCACCACTAATGCATATAAATTTTTGGAACATCCCAGGACTTGACAAGATCACTCTGTTGCAGTCATGAGTCATCTAATTAGCACATAGATCCTTTGTGGGGGGGGTATCTGGATTACACATGCATAGTGAGCGCTCCTGAGATACGGGGTGATGGTGGCTTGAAATACTTTTGACTGTGGCGGGACCCAGCCCAAAGAATTATGTGGTAAATGCCAAGCCTTTGGCTTTGGACTAATATCATGCATAGTTTGTACTCTATATAAGTAGGTGCCAAAGTGCTGCTCAAAAGTGTGTTTATGGAGTACCTGTGCTAAAAATTGCAGCAGTTTAAAAAAAAGATAATGTGCATCAAGTCTGGGTAAAATAAATGAATGGGTGTTATATGCAAATTGCTACAGCCATGTTTAATTTCAAGCTTATTGTTTCCAAATTTGCTCCTTAGTTCCATTTGCTTAGGGAGAGTAGGATCTGACAGTAAAGAGAGAGGGAAGGGGCTGTCAGGGGAAAAAGTTGGGGGGGAGGCAGAGAGTAAAGGGCTAACCAATCTATTTTCCCTGCTGTGGCGGGGGGGGGGACAAATTCAAGGCAAACCTCCAATAATTGTAACAAATTCATAAATTTGCCATATATAGACTCTAATTATTGGGGGGTTGTCTTATAATCAGGGTAGTCTTCTATTCAAGTAAATATGGTAATATGCTCCAATTATTTGTATCGTAGCGCTTAGCAAGATCTTTTTGTGGTCAGCACTTCTAAAATTACAGAGTAAGAGAAGGTAATATAAGCTCAATTATTCCAGGGCTGTAAAAGATCATTGCAAAGAAGAGTTGGGAGGGAAAGGCAGGAAAATGAAATGAGCATTAGGGCATGCAGTTACTCTCTAGTGTGCTGTTACACAACTCGGCCATTTGAATGGTACCACTTTTTAAAATAAAAAATAGGCATATTGGTAAGGTGACCATTTGTTCCAGTTTGGCCAGGACACTGCAAGATTCCATAGCCCAGTCCTGGCCAGTTGGTCAGAAGTCCTGAGCTGGAGTCTGGTGGGGAGGTGAAGTGGCATGGTGCACCAGGCAGGTGGCTGGGCAGGTATCACTGCTTCTGTGTGGGAGCAAGGACATATCATGTGCTGGTGGGGTGGTGCCTGTTCCAGCCTTACTGGTGCACCCTGCTTCTCCGCCTCCTCGCCAGACTTCAGCCAAGGTCTTTTGACCAGTTGGCCAGGACCAGGCTACAGAATCCTGGAGTGTCCCACCCAAACTGGGGTATATGGTCAGCTTACATGCAGGTTATGTACCTACTTATAAGTTATACGTAGGTGTACAACCAAACTTTAATCTATTTGCTGATTTTTCTCATTAAATATCACAGAAGTGATGCAATTAAGACCTGGTAATATTAGTTTAGAAGACAAGTAAAATTCACTGAGGGGTTCACACTAGAATGGCTTATATACCATGTTAGGAATATATTCTTATTAGGGCTCTTGTACACGAGATGGGGGTTTAGTCCCCTAAATTCAATGGTGAGTTTTTAATTGTGGTGATCAAAACTCCCCCATTTCAATTTAGAGCAGTAGTCACCAAGATCTCAGAGCCTCTTGTGGTAGATTTTGGAGTCGATCCGAGGCTGGGGAGGGGGACTGAGTGCCCGCATGTATGCATGCATGTGCCCCAGCCCATCAGGTCAGTCCATGGAGGAGGTAAAGGGTGGGGGTTAGATCAAGGTCCCCATGGTGAGGGACAGTGCCACAGAGGCAGAAGCAGGGGTAAGTTGAATGGGGCCCTGGCTGGATGGGACTTACCTCCTGGGGATGTGCATCCCCACATAATTTTTTCTCCCTCTGCATCCACGTGTCCACCCCTTCCCCCCCCCCCCATAGACTTACCTGATGGGTGGGGGGGGAAGGGAGTGGTGGCAGCGCATGGTAAATCTTGGGTTGCTTTTAAATGCCGAAGGAGATCTCCTACTGAAAAAGGTTGGAGACCACTGATTTAGAGGCTTCCATCACTGTTACGGCAAGGGGCCCGATCTTTTTTTCTGGTGGAGTCTGCCCGCATTTCCTGTGGCTGGTGGGCAAGCTTCTGGAGGGCTGAGGAGCCCCTAAGTTGCCCAGGTAGGCAGGTAGGAGACAGTTTCTGCCCCAGCTTGGGCTTGGGGAACAGTTGAATTAGGCTGGGTGATGCCTCCAAGCTGGGCCAGCACCTGCCAGCTAGCTGCCTGCCCAGGTGACTGCAGAGGGCACTGCCACTGTGGAGGGAAGGACCCAGGTCCTCCCGCATCTCGGGGCCTGCCAGCAGATCGCTCCCTGGCTGCGGAAGAGGCAGGCAGGCTCCATGGGGGAAAAAAAAAGGATTGGGCCCCTCGCTGCTTTTTTGGGTTTTCTTTTCCTGGCGGAGCCTGCCTCTACAAGCTGCCGGTGGGCTGAGTACCCCAAATCCAAGCTAGGGCAGCAGCTGCCCGTTAGCAGCCTACCTGAATGGCCCCAGGAGGTGGCACCATCACAGGAGAAATGACTGGAGCCTCCCTCAGCTCTGGGGCTGCTGAGCCTGTTGGCAGTTCACCCCCTGGCGATGGGAGATGTGGGCAGGGTCCAGGGGAAACAAAAAAAAAGATTGGGCTTCTCCCTGCTTCTGCCTTCAGCCCACTTCTCCTGTGGGGGTTGGGGGTGAGCTGTTAAAAGGCTGAAACGTTACAAATAGCTACTTTGCAAACTAAATGCTATGCAGGTATGGTTTAGTTTGCAATGTTGCAAACATTTAAATTGCAAAAAAAAAACCCTTATATGTGTACAGTGTGAAGCAATTAAACTGCAAAAATGGGCAATTTTCATCACATGTACAGGTGCCCAATGTGTTTATTTCCCACTTTTCAAAACTTTGGGTCATCTTTAGCATGTGAATCTTTGGGAGAGCATGATAATGGAGCATAATACAGGATGTGTTGATGCTTTTTCCATTTATCTAAATAAGATAATTCATTGCTTATATTTATTTCTTTTGCTTCTTTCCAAACAGGTGTCAAAGAAAGTCAAGTCTATGCAGATGTTCCATACTCCCGTGACTTATGCCATGCAGGGGGACAGGGTAGGCATCTGTGTGACCCAGTTTGATCCCAAGCTGCTAGAACGGGGCCTCATCTGTACTCCAGAATCTCTCCAGACCATACATGCTGCCATTATCTCCCTGAAGAAAATTCAGTATTTTCGAGGTGCGCTGCAGACCAAAGCCAAGTTTCATATCACAGTTGGTCACGAAACAGTTATGGGACGAGTAATGTTCTTCAGTCCAGCCCCTGCTGACTTCAACAAAGAGCCCCTGGACAATGCTTTTGATTTTGAAAAAGATTACCTTTATCAAGAAGAATATTTGTCCAAGGATTCAAAGGCTTCTGATGAAAACAAGGATAATGACCAGACAGGAGAGCAGCTCCCGAAGCAACAGTGGGCCTTAGTGGAGTTTGAAAAACCAGTCACTTGTCCTCGACTCTGTCTTGTAATTGGGTCAAAACTGGATACTGATATTCATGCAAACACCTGCAGGCTGGCATTCCATGGGGTACTGCTTCAAGGCCTAGAAGATAAAAACTATACAGAGATTTTCCTTCCAAAGCTGAAAGTGTATAAACTGAAGCACAAAGAAGGTCAAGTGGAAAGGGTAAGCTCTATTTCTTACCACTTTAGTGGCAAAAAGAAACACTTCTCTTTGTGATTCTTGCTTTAGGTCACAACGATGCTGAAGAATTTGCACCTAAATTGTGCTCCTTTCTGATTTCCATTTAAAAAATGTTTTTGCCCTTTAAAAGCTTGAATGTAGTGATGTGATGTTTCCCACCTGAGTTTGTAGACAGCTGGACAGCTTTCATTTGAGATGCGTCTCAGTGGGAGGTTTAGTTAGATATGTAACTGTATTAACAATTTCACCACAGAGTGTTTTAACATCTAGTTAATATATTTCTTCTACAAGCTCAAACTACTTCTCACATGTTCCCCAGTGCCCTGGCTGTCTTCTGCCGGGCTGACCAAAACTCTGGTTTCCTTCTGGCTTGTATGCTACAGCTATTCTGTAGTTTCAGTGCAAAGTTCTGGAGCAGTTTACAAATGGAATAAATAAAGGCTGAGAGACTATTAGGCATTAATTACAGGTCACGCACATGACGTGTTAAAGCACTTCAGAGTACATATAAAACCAGTCCATCTTGGAAGACCATATGGTGTCTTCTGCAGGAGTAATGATATGCTCTGGCTAGATTTAGGCGTGGTAATTAGGTTCTGCCTATTTTTACTGTCCCTTCAGCAGTGTCTGTTTTGTTATATTTCTGCTATTTCTTTACTTATCTCTTACTGTCCTATCTCACTGGTGGCTGCATTTCCATAATGGGTGGACATTCATCTGCATATACATAGTACACTTCGGAGTGTTTCATAATGAAAAATATTTCAGAAAAGTAATTATATATATTTTAATTTGTTAAACTTAAATGAGAACAATGTTGATGTAAATTATTAATGCATGCATGCAGAGTACTGGAAAACATGTAAAAGTGATATATAATTGTTCAGCATTATTATATTATTAATTTATACTCCAGTAAAGAGTTATTAATTTTTGTTCTAATCCACAAAGCTGATCATTCCAACAAAATCTGCAACAGTTTGTTTCACTTCTCTCAATAACTTGGTAGTATTGGGGGGGTGTTGAACATGAATACACTTCCTTATTTTTGTATAAAGAACTAAATGCTTTTCAAAATACAGAGTCAAAGTACATTTTGTGGTGCAAATTTCTTTACAGTTTATTGTTTGAAGATTTCAGAGTAAACAAGTAATGGGTCTGGCAGGCATAGGTATGAATTTGTGAGGTTCTTTTCTAAAGTGCTGACTGTCAATTACATCTAAAAAAAGTAACGAACGTTCCTAATCTGTACCTGCCCTTCCCCTTTCTCTGTAATGTATCCAGTACTTCTCTTTATCTTGTAGAGTTTGTTCCTCTTGCTTTTCCAGTGCAGGCTACTTCTCCCCCCATGCCTTCACTGCTACATCTGGAGGGCCAAACCAGTGCCTGTAGGTGATTCAGGGATGTAGGTTGTAGCCATGTTGGTCTAAGGACATAGGCAGACAAGGTTCTTTGGGTGAAGCCGATATCTTTTATTAGACCAACTTAAATAGTTGGAAAACAATTTTTAAGCACGTTTTTGGGTTCAAAAACCCTTTGTCAGGCTAAGGAAAAATTTCAGCAGTTGGTGTGTGCTCTTCCTGGATGGAACGAAGAATAAAGAAGCCAGAGGCCGGGCTGGTCTGCATGCAGTCAGTCAGTCAGGGCAGTCAGTGAAGATGGAGATTGAGGAGTCAATGGGTGAGAGACAGGCTGGGTGGGAGGAGAGAAGGGGGATGAATAGTGAAGTGGTACCTGGGGAGTCAGATGTCAGGCAGGTTATAATGTGTCATAAATCCAATGTCTATATTTAGTCCATGATTTTTAGCATCCAGCAGGTTGATGAAGTGGAGTTCATAGGCTCATCTTTGGGAGGTGTTGTGTAAGTTTCCTTTGAGGATCAGGACTGAGAGACTGGGGAGAGAGTGGTTTTCTTCTGAGAAATGTGCCTCTACAGGTAATTGGGTATTCCTGTCTCTGATAGATTTCCAGTTTGCATTCATTCTGGTGTGCAGTTGTTGTTCGGTCTCTCCTACGTATGTTCCATCAGGGCATTTGGTGCATTGGATGAGAGATACTACATTTCTGGAGGTGCAGCTGTAAGATCCGGGAATGCTGATGGCTCTGTTGTGGGGTGTAGCAATTGTGGGGGTGGTGGAGATGTGTTGGCAGGTTTTGCATTTCTTGTCATGGCATGCTCTGGATCCATTTGGTGTGTTCTGGGCTTGAGGAATTTTGCTTCTGGTGATGAGGTTAGTGAGGTTCGGTGCTTGTTTGAAGGCTAGGATGGGTGGCTCTGGGAAGATCTCTTTAAGAACAGGGTCTCTTTCTAGTACGGGTTGCAACTGTTTGAAGATTTTCTGTACAGGTTCAAGGGAGGAGTGGTATGTTGTAACCAGCGGTATGCAATTTGTAGGGGGGTTTCTTCTGTACTGCAGCAGTTCTTCACGTGGTATCCAAGTTGATCATTCAGACGTGCAATCTATCTCTCTGGAGGAGTGCCCTTGTTGGGTGAAAGCCTTTTTAAGATTGGTGAGGTGGCAATCCCGGGTATTCTCTTCAGTGCAAATTTGGTGGTATCTGAGGGCTTGGCTGTATGTCAGAGCTTTTTTGGTGTGTTTAGGGTGATTGCTGGTTCTGTACAGATATGTATGTTGATCTGTGGGTTTCTTGTATAACGTGGTCTGTATTTTATCATTCTGAATACCGATCATCGTGTCTAAAAAGGAGATGCTGGTGCTGGAGTACTCTAGAGAAAGTCAGGTGGAGGGATGGTGATTGTTGAATTTCTGATGGAACTCAATCAGAGATTGCAGGTTTTCAGTCCAAACGATGAAGATGTCATCGGTGACATCCTAAGTATAGCAAGGGTTTGATGGTGTAGTTCTTGAGGAAGTCTTCTTCCAGGTGGCTTATAAAAAGGTTGGCGTGCTGTGGGGCCATTTTGGTGCCCATAGCTGTTCCCATAGTCTAGAGGAAGTGTTGGTTATTAAAAGTGAAATTGTTGTGTGTGAGGATGAAGTGTATAAGGTCAGTAATATCTTTGGGTCTGTATTTTGAGTTGTAATCTTGTTCCTGTAGATATGTGAGGCAGGCTTGAATGCCATCCTGGTGTGGAATATAGGTATAAAGGCTGGTAACATCCATGGTGGCTAGGACGGTGTTGCTGGGAGGGTGGTCTATGTTTTTAAGTTTCTGTAGAAAGAGTGTAGTGCCTTGGACAAAACTTGCTCTGGGGGGCCCAGCGGTTTTAGGATTGATTCAATGAAACCTCATATTTCTTCAGTTAGGGTCCCATAGTTGGATATGATAGGTCTGCCAGGGTTCCCTTGTTTGTGGATTTTAGGGAGCATGTAAAAAGTCTCTGTGTTAGGTAGTCGGGGGATCAAGGTCTGTAGTTTTTCTTGTAGTCCCGATGGAATGTGATGGTATTGTTGAGTTTCTTGGTGAAAAGGGGAGTAGGATCTTTTTGTAGTTCTTTGTAGTAGGTGGTGTCAGAGAGCTGTCTGTTGGCTTCCTTTAAGGAGTCTTCATGGTTTAGGATGACTATGGCTCCTTCTTTATCTGGTGGGTTTATTACTATCTGGTGGTTAGATCTTAGAGATCCTATGGCCTTTTTCTCTGGTAGCGAGAGGTTGTTATGGTGACGTGTGTTGTTGATTATTTCATTATTTCATTGTTCTCCTTCTCCTGGATACTAAAAATCGTGGACTAAATATAGATTAGATTAGATTTATGACGCATTATAACCTGCCTGACATCTGACTTCCCAGGTACTTCTCCACTATTCATCCCGCTTCTCCCCCCATCACCTGTCTCTCACCCATTGACTCCTCAGTCTACATCTTCACTGACTGCCTATCCTGCATGCAGACCAGCCCGGCCTCTGGCTTCTTTACTCTTCATTCCATCCAGGAAGAGCACGCACCAACTGCAGAGACTTCCTCAGCCTGACGAAGGGTTTTTGAACCCAAAAGCTTGCTTAAAAATTGTTTTCCAACTATTTAAGTTGGTCTAATAAAAGATACCAGATTCACCCAAAGAACCTTGTCTGTAGGTGATTCAAGTTTTTACATGTCAAATTGAAGGCCCTGTCAAAGGGCCTGGTTTTCAGAGGAGGGTTACTCAGCAGTTTCTGCATATCAAGCCTTTTTAAGGTTGATGCAGAAGCCCTAGTGGCTTTTTAAAGTGTAGCTAAAAGGTTTACGTGTATTTTTCTTCCTTGAAATAGTTGATCTGTCTTGCCTTTAGTTAATGGTGGTGCTGAATTAAAGCAGTGTGTGCAGGGCATCCCACCCTTCAGGCTTTGGGGAAGCTTGAATCTGGATACAGTTCAGTATGAGCTGTACACTTTAATGTAAGTTTTCCTGCTTTGCTGTGTTCCATTTACCCTATTGAGCCTCAGGATTGCCCCGTCTCAATCCTGTCACACTTTATAGAGCTTCAGTTGAGATACAGCTCTTCTACCTAATCCAGGTATTCACCTCTAGAGAAACCTGGCTTGGCTGTTAGCTTTCTTCTTAACTGTGGGCATTAGGTGGGCTACTGTGAATGAAAGTTGCTGTGACATCGGTGAGGCCCACATAGCCTTTTTTTTGTTTTGTGTGGGTTTATTTCTAAACTACAATGATGTGGCTTCATATTAATGTTCTCTGGTCAGCTTATTAATGTTTTCCCTTGTATTAAATTGGGAACTCTGAGCACTTTGGTAAATAGGTTGAAAGGTTTTGTTATGTTCACTTTATCTCCTGTGAGCTTGTTTTGCAGTGTCTAACAGTGGTCTTAAAATATTTGTGTTTATATTTATTATTTTTCCCCCATCAGTTGTCAGATTGTAGCCTGTTATTATCCAGCTGACTCTGCACATGCTTGAGTAATACCAGTCCGTTACTCTGATGCTTTTTTCCTTGTCAGGAAATTTAAAAAAAATATTTGGCCAGTATTGCAATATTTTTATCCTAATGTCTTTAGAGTAAATCTTTAGCAGAGTTGCTTGTACCTTTTAAACACTTATGGTAGGAAGAAGTATCATTTATCTCTTTCTCCGACTGTCACAAAAACCGTTCTAACCATGGGCTTCTCCTTACTGCCACTGACCGGTGCTTTGAGTGTCACTCTCAAATCCTCACTCTGCGGTGGTAAGTCAGCCCTTTCCTGCTAACTTCTGGTGCATTCAGGAGCATTCAGAGTTAGTGTTTTCTGCTCCAGTCATGCTAAGAACGATACAACAGACAGTATTAGGAGAACACAGACTCATAATTTAAATTCAGAGAGGTACATGGGGGTGTAGCAAGGTCGGTGGGAAGGTACCAGATATGATGAGTCTTCTGGGAAAGTACCATAAGCTTTATTGAGGGAGCTACAATAAAAGGCTTGCTTTCAGTAAGTGGAGAGCAGCAGGAACAATTGGGTGGTACAGTGACTTTTTTTAGTACACAAAGTCTCTAATAGAAATTTTGAATCAGATGGTCCCACCCTGCTATTGATGGATGGCTAGAGATTAGGATCGTTGAATTTAGGGTGTCTATTCTTGGCACCAATACAGGAAAATTAAAATCTCTCTGCTAAGCAAGGAAAGTTGTGGCTTCCCCCCACCAACCCCTTCACTCCCCTGGGGAGGCACTAAGAATAATAATTAAAAGAATGCATTTTACCTTTATGAAGTAAACTTTTTCTCCAGAGAATACTGTCAGGGAAAATCTGTTTCATAACTTCCTGAAGGGCTGGGAATGAGAGCGGGGGTTGGGGGTGTGTAATGTTTGCCTTCCCAGTTTCAGTAGGGGGTGGGCACACACTCCCTCTGACTAGACCATCATGGGACTCTGTAGTAGCCGTTTATAAACCTTTGCACTCGTCTGATCTGATGTGGGCTCTTCCAGGCCCCTGCTTTCTGCTGCAATTAAAGTAAATTCCCCTGCAGTTTAGCAGCTGGTTCACCCTGGAGAAATCAGACGTTTATGGACTGGCTTTTTGTTTCTGGTCTGATTAATTTCCAAGCACTTATGAAACGGGCAGAATTGTAAGTTCATTAAGTCTCCAGCAGAATAATAAAAAGCCTTTGGATGAAAGAATGGTGTCTTCTCGGAGCTCTTAAGCTCCCAGATCAGGTGTGGTGACCCAGCTGCTTCACAAAGGAGCCAGATCATCAAACTGGAGGAATACCACAAAGCACACAGCCCCAGCCCCCCAGAAGGGGTCTCTTACAGTTAACATCTGTATGCATCTCCTCCTTGAAATGCTGAAATAATCTTTTCCCTGGCTCTTCCTATCTGCTTGGGTAATGATGAATGCTGCACGTAAACTCAGTTACTACACAACTTGTGCCATCCTGCTTATCGTAGCTTAAGGAGTGTGTGAACCATAATAAGCTATTTTCTATCTGAGCTGAGTGAACCCACACGGAGTTTTGTACCTGTTTGAGTTTATTAGTTTAGAAATGACTCAAATACAAGAGTGCAGCTTTCTCCTGCCAGAAAGTCCAAGAGATGGGAGACCTGTTGTGAAGGAAGTTTTCTCAGCTGCTGTCAGCAGTGTCCTTTTCCTTCAGGATCATTTGCAAGGATGGCTGATGACCAGGGATCTTGGTTTTCTCTCTTTAAAAGTCCCAAATCCTCTGATAAAAACCTCAAAATCTGTGTTTTTCCACAGTTAAAATGAAACACAACTACCTAGGTGTCAATTGAACACAATGTTTTATTGATATGTTTACAATTTTAAAGCAGTTTGGGAGCCTACCAATGCCTCGATCATTTATAATGAAATCAATTTTAAACACCTATATCTTTTGGCATTTGGTTTTGGATTTTTTTAATCATAGAAAATCAGAGCTCCCTCTGCCCCCTTTGTTCACCAGGATACGGTTCCAGCTGCGGCTGTGTTCCCTCCTGCTTTGTAGTGCTGAGCAGCCTTGATATGCCTGGTTCCTGCCCATGCATTGCCCCTCACTCTCAAGCCACCCCAGCCCTGCCCCTCACTCCCAACCTGCAGCCCCTTAGCCCTATCAATGCCCCTCACTCCCACCCAACCCACAGCCCTCCACACCCTGGACCCTGCTTGTGCCCCTCACTCCTGACCTGCAGCCCCTTGGCCCTGCCAATGCCCCTCACTCCCAACCTGCAGCCCCATGGCAAACAGAAAACCCAGATCCCTGATGATGAGTCTTCTGCTGGAGGGTTTTCTGTTGGCACATGATTTTTAGCTCCCAGGCGGTACTTTCAGACAGAGACAACTCCAGCAGGGAAAGGAGCTGGGCTGACAACTGCAGCAGCAAAAGTGAGTTATGGTAATAAATACTGCATCTCATACCAATGGCACTGGTGTAGGAGGAGATGCAGGAACTGTAATGAAGAAGCAGGGGATGAAACATTGCTTTCAGTGCTATCTTGAGAAGGGATTTTTACCTTTGTATCTGATTCTATACTTTTCACAACCCAGTGGTAACCAGAAGCAAATAGAATATTATGCACGAGCAAGAATTTACTTGGTAGGATCAAACAACCAGTCCCCTGAGCCAGATATCATTGAAGCGTCAAAACAGGCAGTGACTAGGGCTGTGCAAAGATTCGGTCGCTGATTTGATTCGGCAGCCAACTCTCTGAATTGAATCAGGAGACCCTTTAATCTCTCCAAATCAAATCTGAATGCTCTGAATTGATTCGGAGAGATTCAGAAAGTTTTGGTGATTCGGACATAGACACAGCTTTAAATGGAGCATCTATGAATCCCACAGGAGCACAGTGGGATTTCTGGTCCACTTCTGGTTCTGCCGGGGAGTGCGCAGGGGGGACCCCCGCATCTCCCCTGGCTCGGTGACTGGTGCCTCCTGGGTCTGGGGAGGCACCAGGGGTTCCCCTGCAGCCAATTGCTGAGCTGGGTGGGGAACCGGGGGGCCCCCCAGCCACGCAGTGGCGGACCCTGAAATGGACCAGAAGTACTTCTAGTCCACTTCTGGGTTCACTGCTGAGCACACGGGGGGTCCCCCCACACTCCTGTGAGACGCTTCATCCACCTCACCATCGTTCATGAGCCGTGCCTGGTACCTCGAGGTGCCCATTTGAATCAATGAATCGAATCACTGTCCCCAATTCAGGCTGAATCCGAATCGAATACATCCCGTTTCGCACACCCCTAGCAGCGACCATTTTCAGAGACTTGATACTTGTGGTGCCAGCCCCTTTTCTCGTAGCCATCTGCATGGCTTTCAACATGAGGAAGAAGGCTTGCATTCATCCTTGCAACCCTTTTGCAAGTTAGGGAGGTAGTAAACTTGTTTTGCATATGAGGAAATGGAGGGATAGTCAGATAACATGTTTTGCTCTGCCTCACCCAGTGTGTCAATGACAGAACCAAGACGAGAACCCAACAGATTCCCATTTGACTACTGAGATTATAGCAAGGCAGTTTGACTAGTGGTTTGTCAGTTTTGCTGACAGCTTTTGGCTTGCTGTGATAACCATGACATGGCGAGACTGACAAGCTGTGCAATGAGCCCCTGTGCTGGAATACTTTTCTATTAAGATTTTGCCCTCTAAATGGCATTCTGGTCTAATTCCAGTCTGATGCATGAAAGCAGTTCCTCACTCTTGGGATAAAGCTCTTACAGTTGTTGCTGTACTTGTCCTTTGGCTTTTGTGGATGCAGGAGCCCACTGCAGAGTTTCAAGTGAAAGGTGAACAGTAGAGGCGCATTGTGGTTTCCTGCAGAACTCAGATATGCCGCCTGTTCTGAAAATGTGTGCCCAAGCAGGATGTATCCTGGGGTGGCTGCTGCGCCCATTGTTGGAGGATGCTCATAAATCAGTAATTCTGTGTTGGAAATAGAAAGTAGAGGATTTTTTTCCCCCCTCACTTGCAAAGGAGAACTACACCTCTTCCTGTTTCAGACTTGTTTAGACAGAATAAACATGTACCTCACCGGAGATTTGTTGCCTAGAGTAGCCATAATATCACGCGCTATAGGATGAGAGTGGACTTGCCTTCCTTAAACAGACTCTCAATCTGCTGAATGGTTATACAGATGTAGCTAAACAAGCAAGATGCCATGAGGTAAACTAGGTTGCAAATTTATAGCAAATTGGTTATTCCCAAGTGCGCACTCTTACATCAAGGTGAACGCAGTGTGGTTGAGAGGATGAGCTACCTTGCATTTACTGCAGGGTGAAAACGAGCAGATGCTGGCTGTAGATTTCTACCCTATCTTACTTCATGGTAGCTTTGTAGGTAAAAATTCAGAAGAAGAGTTCATTTTCTTTAGTGTTCATTTCCTATACTCTCTGAGCTTGATCTTGACTGTGCATGTCTGTTAGACTTGCTGCATTGACTTCTTGCAGCCCTGCCTTCAACATTTGTAGTAGTGGAAGATCCCAGGGTTATCTGAGTCTGTGCCAGGCTTGCACTGGACCGATTTACAGCTAGTGGCCTTCATTAGCATGTTCATGTTGCTGGGGGCCTAGGGCATCATCTAGGTAGCATAGTCAGCCTCCGGAAGCCCCTGGTTGCTTCACAGCTTTTTCTGGATGTTTGAGTGTGGATGTGTTGAAAAACATTCCCAACTCAAGCATTGTGCCTGTGGGCCTTAAGAATGAAAGTGGAGCAGAAGATAAAAGTATTGTCAGAACTCCACCAAAAATGCGGAGTCTCTTGTTGGGGGTCTGGTTGGAAGAGAAGCATGCCATTTCCTAACAACTCCCCCCTGCAAAGCAGTAGTGATACAAAGCAGCCACACCGGAGCCCACACAACATATTCTAATTTTCTGAGTAGACAAAAAGGATGCAGACATGTCCTTAAAATGAGACGTGAGTTTCTGAAAGGTTCCTTCATTCATCCCTCATTTAGCATCTCCTCCTGGCTTTTCCAAGGAGAGACTGTCAGATGTTGTAGAGATGGGTAACTAGTACAAAGCCTGGGAAAAGGTCAAAAGATGTATGCACCCACCGTTCACTGATCACTGACATGGTATAATATATGAGATGACAAAGTGTCTTCTATAAGGAATTTGTGTCCTTGACCTGATGTTTTAAAACTAAAACATCAAGCAAATAGCAGCGTTCTAATTTAAACTTTGTGATTATTGTTTCATACAAAGTGCCTCATGTAATGTAATTGCCAGTGGCTATTTCAAGTTTTACAGTACTTTAGCTACTTGTTTCTACAGGCAGCCTGCTGATGTACAAAGAAATGAATGTAAAGGAAGAAGAATGAACTTATGTGCGAGTGAATAGGGGAAACAGTTACTGCTGCTCACTCAGACCTGATGTTCAGGGTACTGGAATATTTGACTTTGTTTGGAGATGCCATTGGGTAGTATGGAAAGCAGGTACTGGAGTATTTTTGTTTAGGATGAATGGAATATGGTAAG
Source organism: Crocodylus porosus (assembly GCF_001723895.1). Classification (NCBI taxonomy): domain Eukaryota; kingdom Metazoa; phylum Chordata; order Crocodylia; family Crocodylidae; genus Crocodylus; species Crocodylus porosus. The sequence continues at coordinate 19,023,589 of NW_017728917.1, forward strand.
AGAGTACACTCACATGATGCCATTTTCAGTGATATCTGTTCTGGATCTCTGCTCCTCACCACCAGAACGAGCAATTCCTGGAGTCCTGTCAATGCATTGGACATAGAGGATTGTTGTCCTGGTGACTTGCTAGTGACCAGAAGCGAATGATAAATCCGTGATCATCCACAGTATTCTATATGGGATCAGAGCACTAATCCCCATCAAGGATTTTCTTCTTTTAGAATTATGAATTATCTGCTGAATTATTTGAATTACCTTATGAATTATCTTTTGCTTGCAAGCAGTGGTGCTGCCAGGATGGATAAAAAGCAAAATCTTTGGGGATACCTGCTTTCAAGCAAGTTATATTTGTAATTAAGAATCTATCATGCAGCTAATTCCCATCATGCAGTATTTTTCTATTGCAGTGTAGTTGACCAATTGGTTCATAGGCCAATGAGCGCATCAGTCTAGCAGTGACGCTTTCAGGAGACTAAATCTAGGTGACTAATATGGCATGAAGGTTGGGTACAAACAGAGCGAGTTACAAGAACAAACTGTATAGTGATCACTGTGGGTGAGTGATATCTGCAGGCTTTGGCAATGACCTGAGCCATCTGCAGAACCTTGTGTGACTCTTCTTGGAGAAACTGGTGGATGTCACTCCATCCAGTGTAAACATGTAGACGCCACAATTAATGTTTCAGCTGCTTTGAAGTCTGAACATGAATTTGTTTGGTTCTGCTTGGTTGCTAGTGGTATGCTAAATACAGTAATAATGCAGAGGTAAAGCCAATCAAGTGAATAAAAGTGCAGGGTTTGTTCTTTGAGTGAAATGTACAGGAAAGTAGACACAGACATCTAAAAGGCGCTCTTACTTATTGGCTTTTTTTCTGGTTTTGGACAGGAGAGTAGAGGTAACGTACATTGAAAGTCCATGTCTGATCAATGCCAAGGAAGAAAATGATGGCAGTGATCCCGAGTGACACATACAGAACATGGATTCACACAGTCTTGCCAAAATTGTCATAAAATGTTTAGCAGTCCAGGCACAACATCTGCTCACATTCTTTTAGGAAAACTGATATTGTATGCGCTTAATAGAGATGACAGAAATTACTGACTCCAGATGACTGGGCAATAGAATTACTCAAGGTTTGAGTAACACCTACAGTTGGCTTTTATATTATTAAATTTTAAATACGGGCATACTTTTGCATCTTCCAAGTGTATAGGCAGCTGGTTTTGATTTTTCTGAGGTTGTGTAAGAGTCATCTACGAGGCTAATTGGTTTGTCAGCAAAACAACCATTGCACCATTTTATTTGTGTGAAAGAAAAACAATTATTTAGGTTGCAAAATCAAGCACTTGAAATGCCAGATTTACAGTTGTCGGTGCAACATTTAACTCCACTTGTCTGGGCCTCCATCATGTTCACTTAATACAACAGGGGTTCTGTGATCTTGTGAGCACTGTCACGGGGCATGTTCAGTGAACTAGAATTAAGGTTGTGTTGGTGATCTGAAAGAACAAGGCTTATTTATTCTGGAGAACAGAAGAGTGAAGTGAGTATTTGATTTCAGTCTTCACATACCCAAAGGGAGATTCATAAAGAGGATGGAGATAGACTTTCCTCTGTGGCTGTAGGGGACAGGACTGGGAACAATGGCCTCACGCTGCAGCAGAGGTATGTTGGGTTGGAGATTAGAAAGGACTTTCTGAGGGTGGCCAGGCTTTGGAGCAGGCTACTAGAGAAGGTGCAGAATCTCCATCCTCAGACATTTTTAATAGCAGGTTAGACGGATGCTTGACTTGAGATGGTTGAGTCAGGGATGATCCTGCCTTGAGCAGGGGGCTGGACTAGACCTCATGAGGTCCAACCCTGCTTTCCCATGATCTCACGTTTCTTAGTGTCTGAACACACAATCGTATGATCATACTTTTGTGTTCCTTTCTTCCCTAAAATCATGACAGGGAACAAGGGCACTGCAAGGGGTAACTATATCCTAAGTTTCCCCTCTTGAGCAAGTGCACAAAGGAAGAAATATTAAGTTTCTGTTTGGAAGGCAGTGGTCTATGAAGACTGGGCTCCAAACTAAAAGCTTTTGGCATGAGGTGAATCCCAAGCTGAGAGCTTTATTTCCTTTTTTGCTTCGGTAAACTTATTTTTGTGTCCTTTTTCAAAATGTTCACTTCTGAGGAAAAGACCTTGCTGAGTCATTGCCCCTTTTTACTGAGTCTTTCCAGTTCATAATAACAAATCAAAAATCAGAACCATTGTCTTGAGGCAAAAACATAGGCCCCGGAGCTGGCAAAATGGAAGGATGTATTTCACCCACCCCATCCTATGACCAGTGCAGGAATGATTTCCTGCAGTTTCTGTGTGTGTTGATGTTTTAAAAGGGAAAAGGATGGGGATCTGGAGCATCATTTCCATCCCCTCTGAGACAGAGGCTTGGGAAGATGCTCTGAATTTTTTTTCTAGACAAACCTGACTTACTAAACGAGATTAAATGGTGTATAAAGCAAGCTTCCTATAAAATAGCAAATGTACTGTAATGAGAACTCTGTCTGCTTTTAGTGTCCCTTACTTACTGTTTTGTTTCTCCTTTCTCTTTTCACCTGTCATGATCCATTCTCTTAATATCTCAGTAGTCTGTCTTCAGTCTTGCTCTGTAACTCTCAGACTCATTTTCTGTTTCTTCATGTTTAACCTTTATTTTCCCCCCATTTATTTCTACTTTAAAGCTTCATTATCTCAGGCTAAATCAGAAAAGAAAATACCTTTCTCCTTCTCTGTGTTTAACCTCAGTGTTTTCACTTTCTCGTTCCCATCTTTTCCTCCCGTTATCCTCATTTCTCCTTCCAGTTCCCTTTGTTCTTTCTGCAGTTCTTTCTGTCCAGCACCCCACATTTCTTTGGGTGGAGTAACAGCATGGCTTGTTTCTGTCCTCCAAGCGTGCCTAAAGAGAGTTCTTGAGGTTTGTGGTTTTAAGGTTTAGTGTTTTAAGGTTACAGTGAATTTGTTCATGTCACCCTAAAATAGAGGGTGATTCGACAGGCTTGACAGTATAGTTGCTAATGTAATTCCCCTCTTGAGAGGAGTCCTGCAATTATTTTTCCTTGGAGTTACGCAATAGGTTTGCAGTGAATGCCAGCACACACATTAGTCCCACTGTTGCAAACATAATACCGTAATGTAAGTGTTATTCAAATCAAGGGGATTTCGGGTTTTTGGTTTACTGTTGATGTCTCAGTATTAGAGAAAGCGTGTGTGTGTGTGTGTGTGTTTGTGAGGCACGCATACTTCACCTATGGCAATAAAGTATGTTTACTTTTTTCCTGCAAACACAAAAGCCAGATGGGAGGGGATATTTCATAAAACCGAAGCTATTGTGTCCTCTTGGTCTAAGCCATAAAACAAGAGTAACACAGACATTCCCTTTGAACTCAAAATCCCTTTCTAAGCTGCTGCTCTAACCTAAGTGAGAGAGGCAGAATACACCAGCCAGAAACGTTTCTGTTCTGGTTCCCCCCACCTTTTCCTTTTCTTTTCCTTTTTTTAAAGTCCTTAAGTGAGTTTGATGCTGCACTTCTGCCCATAAATTTAAAAAAATATTATCGTAATGTAGGTCAGTGAACTGAAACGCCACTGTACACCATGGGGGATTAAAGTTGGAGGGGCACCCCTCTCCAACTCCCACTAGGTCATATGACAATATAAACAAGAAATGCAAGGAGCCTTCAGCTTTTTCGTACCCTAATCCTTTGTTTATGCAGCACTTAAACTGACTTTTGGGGTCGTCTCTGTCTGGCATTAAAGCCCTAAAGCTTTTTGAAGTTTCCCTGAAGTTAATAAAATTAGTCTGCCCTCATTGGTAGGCCCCTTGCTGCTGCTTCAGAACAGGCTACATATCTCTTACTGTCTTTGTGTCATTTGGCTTTTTAAGTTAATAATATTTTTTAACAAAAAAAGAGAGAAGTAGCAAGATCTCCCAAAAGGCTATTCAGCTAATAGGCAAAGTGATTGCCATAGTAGATGTTCTGAGAACTCGAAGGGGATTAACGTGAAATCCAGTGATTGGAGCTAAATTGCTGGTAAAGTAATTGGAAGTGTTGAGTTTCAGTGGGAGAGAACATGCACTTCTGTAGTTTCTTAAACGGAAAAGCAAGCTAAAGTGAAGACTTAATTTCTTTTTATTGTTTACAAAAAATATTCAAGTTTAGAAAAAAGACTGCTCCTTTCTCCAAATGCACATATTTTACTGCACAGACCGATCAGCTGTCTTTTCACGCTCTCTCTCGAGGGCATCCTCTTTTAAGTCCGTCTTCTTCAAGGATAAATGGATAGAAGGTTGGTTTCTTGTGATCTCAGTCTAATGGTTAGTGTGACGGACTAAATTGGGGCATTAGGGTTCTATTCCAAACTCTGCCACTTGATCCCAGCTATACCTAAATTACCATGTTTGTAAAATGAGGATATGACTTCCCTGTTGTGCAGACATGTTGTGGTACTCACTTTTATAAAGTGCTTTTGGGAACATCTGATGAAAGATTGGCTGTCTGCCAAGTTTTCTGCCAAGTTTTATTGATAACCAGAAGAGTGGCAGTTTTATTACAAAATATTGCTCAGCTCTCTAAAGGGCACACTGATAGAGTCCTTTCCCTACAATGCTTTTGGTCTCACAATCCAAACTTGCAAACTTATCTTTTCTCAAATGCTAGCAAGAAGTCTAGATTTACTTTTAAAGGATAAGTATATTTCATGAAAATTGCCTTTAAATGAGTGCTGAGCACTGAAAATGGTGAGTGATTCTTTCTGGTATACATATATAGGTTATCACTGAGTTCACTCAAACAGAACCTGTACATGGTGCATCTAACACTTGTTCCGAGACCGACATTACTCGGAGTTGCTCTGACAGCCTTGCCAGTGAGGCAAAACTGAACCAAGCTAACATAATGTTCACATGATAATTCAGTTAATTAAATTAAAGATATCTTTGAACCACTCAGCACAATGCAGTCATCAAGTGTTTAAAAGCAGTCTTTTCTTTCTCTTTGAAGGCAACTACAGGTGGTATATGGAGGCCTCCATATCTGGGCATGAGAGAGATTTTCTGTATTCAAAATCCAAGACTGTGAAGCAACTAGAGACCTTAATTATGATCACCAGGGTGGATAAAAATCAATGATTTTTGAATA
>NW_017728917.1:19029385-19039300 GCF_001723895.1 Crocodylus porosus
TGCAGCCTCACCAAGGCCGAGTACAAGGGGAGAATGACGTCCCGGGATTTGCTCGAGAAGCATCTATGGATGCACGCCAGCATTTTGGTTGCTTTACTAGCCGCAGCATCGCATTACAGGCTCATGTTCATCTTGTGGTCAATGATGACCCCCAAGTCTCTTTCTTCAGTAGTGCTAACCAACGTATATAAAGATAGTTTTAATTTAAGATATGTTAAAGCTCAAAGGATATCATCATGGAATAGGGATTATAACTTCTAATTATATACTACTTGAGACAATACAGTCATGTAACCTTTTTAGAAAAGTTGTATAAATAGGTCACAACAGGCCATGGACTGTATTAGGGCCTCAATCTTATGGAGTTCCCAGAGGCTTCTCTATAGATTAGTAGATTAAAGAAAACCACGATACCCAATGGGACTTAGTGCTCAGTCTAGAAGAGCCCTTTAAGCATCTCTGTGATGCTTAGTTTCAGTTCTCAAACTGTAGGTTTGTGTCTCCAGAGATCACATCCTTTTTAACAGCAGTATATGGAGATGAGATAACAGATCTGATTACCTACCCATTAGCCTTATTGTCTGTGCAAGTTTGTGTACACAAAATCAAGCCTTTACCTCTGTTTAAAGTACAACGTTTCAAGAAGTTAAATGTATAGAGGATTGGTGGGGATGGAGTAGATCTGGGCAAGGAGTTGTCTGGAGATAGATGCAAGGAGGGAGGGGCAGTAGAAACAAAAAAGAAACATTTTGAGCACAATATTCCAGAAGTCTTGAGGGATACATTTCTGAGTATAACTTCTCCATTGATTTGAAATCTAGTGAGGGAATGAAATTGTAGAAGGGAAAACCTATAAAGGCAGCAGGTTTGCAAGCCGTAAGAGAGATCAAAGATGAGAAGAAATATAGAAGAAAGTGAAAAAGCCCCAAGCTAATAACATATGGTTGCAACATTCATTTGATGGCCTCCAAATATTCATGATTAATCTACTGAATTGGAGGTAGTTTACCTCCCAATGACTTCACAAGTATCTGCTTCAATTAGCTTTGGTGAATAAAATAACCAAATCATAATTCAATTTTCTGATATAGCTGAAAAATTAACTTGAAAAAATATCAAAATAAATCACTCCTTTAAAATGTATAGTGTGTAACTTCTAAAAATGAAACCTACAGCTATCTCTGAGTTGTGAATAATATGTATTAAGGTTATATTAAACAACAAGAATGCATTCTTTGTAGAAAACAATGATTAAATCGAGGCTTACTGACCAGTGATTTAAATCATGATTAAGTCATGCTTTAAATCTATTTGATTTAAATAAAATCCACCCTGATGATCACCTTTGAATGAACCTTTTTAACTAATATTTTACTACACTACTGTGATCCAGTGCTTTTATATTCCATTTCAGACTGAGGGTTACAGTAGTGAAGAATTGTGGATTTTTTCCCTGGGGCTGGAAATTATTTTGATCTTGCTGAGGTTTGAACAATTGCAGACTTAGTTTGTGGAGTATTAAGAAACATTAAGAATTAAAATAGAGAGATGTGTATTAACCTCTGCCCCCCATTGGAAAAAAAAAACAAGAAAAGGAACATGGAAGCTTATGATCTCTCAGTAGTCTCTGAGTATGTCCATGTCCATGGAAGAGAAGTCTCTAGGAAACAATCAGTTTGCAAATAATGGGCCATTAAGAAGACGGGGCGCCTAAGGTGGGGGTACGTCGAGTGCCTTACCATCCATCTTCCGTGGGGCCCCTCCCCTCAACTCGCCTGCTACGATTTGGTGTTAATGAATGAAAGGAGGGGTTCAGTGGAGATCCTCTTCCTGGGGACCCCAGGGACAGTGGTACTCACAGTCTTGATGCGCTGTTCCGTGGGGCTCTGCCTCCCCTACACCCTGCCCACTCACCAACTGATGGTGCAGCCTGTGTGGTTCTGCTGCACCCTGTAGACCCCTCTCTCCAGGGGACGAACATTGGCCTGGGTACTGGTGCACTAGCTCGGCTGTCATGACAGCGCTTTAGCTTTGAGTGCTGATGAGTGAGATACTCGCTTGCTGGCATCTTCCTTGCCGCCTCTGGGTGGGATGCCTCTAATGGTCTGCCGTAATGCAGGCAGCTAGACAGAGAGAAAGCAGGGGGGGTGAACTGGCTTCTCTCTGTCTGCCTTGCCCAGAGACTTTGCTCCGCCAGCTCTAGATGCCGGCATTGAGCCGGCTGCAACTCTCCTGTTTCTGCACTGGAGCCTCACCACACCTGGTGTGCTCCACGCCAGCATGCTCCCTCTCTCTCCCCCTGCTGGGTTCCAGTGGGGCTTTTAAATCTTCCCGCGGCAGCGGCTCTGGCTGCCATGATTGGTTTAGCTCTTCCCCGCCCTGGGAACAGCTGATTAAACAGCCGGCATAACACCAGCTTGTGCAGTCATGGCCGTGGCTCCTGCCCCGGCTGTGCTCCCAGAGGTAAGTTTCCACGGTGGGGGGTCTGTTTGTGGGGCTTGGGCCTGTGGGGTCTGTCCCATCCCCTTTAAAAGCCTGTGGAGGCTTCTTGCCACCACAACCATAATGCAGGGGATCATTAAATTATGAACAGAGAGAGCATCCAGAATAAGTTGAGTCCTTCAAGCTATGTTTTTTATGTAGATCTGATCTCTCTCTGAAACACCCAGTTGGAATGAAATTACTTTTAAGGTTCAGTGAAGAAATAGTTGCTGAATCTAGTTGAGTTTCTGTAGCAATGAAGAAACAAAGCAGTACTCTCTTTATTTCTTCCCACAACCAAAGGCACTTGTTAATGCAGCGAGGTACAGTAACACAAGGGGTTAGCAGCATACAAAGATATTCACACCTTGGGGATTAGGCTCACTTGGCTGCACCTTGTGCTTTGTAATGCCTTAGGGAGGGTTGTTTATCTTACCTTGCCCACCAAGCTTGCTGCCTCTCGTGCCTGATCGCTTAATTAAGAATCCAACCTTCGAATGGTTCTTCCCACTGTGTTATAGACCTTGAAATTAAAAATTCTGTACAGCAGTTCTGAGAGTTTTGGTTTAACAAATCTGTGTGCATGTTGAGAAGAATTTTTAACGGGTAACTGAGTAATTCTATCCACCTGTTTGATTGAAACCCCAGTGGGGTGAGTGCAGAATTGATGCTGAGAAAGTAGAGTATCTGTCTAAGTGATAATGTTTTCTGGTGCGTAGGGTAAGTGATGGAATAAATGCTTTTATTTCTGGGTTCTCTTTCACCTTTCATGGAGAGATTTCAATGCTTTTAACAGTTTATAAGTAATTAATCCTCAGAGTACGTTTCTGAGGGGCATGTGGGTATTCTCCCTGTTTTATAACAGGGAGTCTGAAGCACAGATATATTAAATGATTTACTCAAATTCCTTTGCACTTTTAGGTTAAAACTAGGATTAGAACTCAGCAGGTCCTGGTAACGAGTCCTCAGCTTGCTTGGAATATGTAGTAATACATAGTGTTATAGATGAGAATATGCAACTTGTAAGCCAAGTGGCCTTCCCAGATTCATGCTGATGTAAGTTTTTTGTAGTGCACCAAACCACAGCATGTTTTATCTATGTTCTTTTTCCTTGTCAAACAAGCTAGACTCACATGTGTGCCTTTCTTTTGCAGGTGATAGATGATTACAGTGTGATCGGTCGTTCGCTGTTTAAAAAGGAAACCAACATCCAGATTTTTGTGGGACTGAAAGTCAAGCTATCTACAGGAGAGGATGGCATAATAGAGGGTGGCTTTGGGCAGAGTGGTAAATTTAAAATCCGAATCCCAGGTAAGCACTCATCTTTTTAGTCCGTCCTGGTGTATGTAAAGCATAGAGGATCTCTCAGTAATGCAGAGGCAAACTTTACCTGTAGTTTTCACAAATACAACCAATTACTAGGGGTGCACCAACAGAGTTTTTGGGGGCCGATACTGATAGCCAATATTTAAGGAGGCATATTGGCTGATACTGATCTGATACAGCTACCATCAGGTGGTAAGTCCAGTATGGTGGGAGAGGCATGGCGGGGCAGATCAATTCTCCCCATGGTGAGGGAGGGGACAGGGGCAGGTGCTGGCACTACCCAGCTGGGGAGGGGAGTGGGATGGGGGGAGGGGGTGGGCGTAAGCCAATGGATCTTCACGACGCAGGGTGGGCGGCAGCTGCAGTATGGAGCTGGAGCTGGAGCTGGAGCTGGTGCTGCGCCGGAGCTGTTCTCAGTGGGGGCTGGGCTCGGAGTGGGCTCCAGCAGTGCAGGGAGGAGGCTGCAGCCATCCCAGATTTTGCCACTGCTCTGTTCTCAGCCCTGCGCTGCCACCCGGCACAGCCCCAGCTGAACACCCCACCTCCACCAAAGTGCTGGGAAAAGCCAGGGCTGCCCCAGGCAGCAGCACAAGGCTGGGTGTGGAGCTGCGGCAAACTTTTAGGGTGGCTGCAGCCTCCTCCCAGCACCACTGGAGTGCTCTCTGAGCCCAGCCCTCAGCAAGAAAAGCCCCACTCATCACCGGCTCTGGCTTTGGCTCCACCCCATAGCTGCAGCCTGCCTCACACCACGCAGATCTTGGGGTTGACGCCCCCTTGCCCCTGTCCTCCTGGGGTGCAAGCAGCCCCCACCCCACCAGCTGTGGTTCCGTCCTGTGCCTCCCCACCCTGCCCTGGCTGGGCAGAGCCTACCCCTCCCTCACGGCAGGGGGTATTGATCTACCCCCCGCACCTGTTCCCTTCCCTCTCCAACTTACCAGTTCGAGGTAGCTCTCCATGCTGCTGGTTCTACTCTGTGCTGCGCTGCGGCTGCATGCAGCATGGGCATTTATCAGCCAAATTATTGGCCCCATTGGGCCAATATCCGATATAGACTATTTTCTTTATAACGGTACCGATTTGATATTGGACCAATCCATCAGTGCACCACTACCAGCTATTGCATACTGGGTTTGTTAATTGATTAGAGTTTTTTCACCCCAGTGGATTGTACCTCCTGTAATTAAGTGTGGGTGGCTATTACATAATAGACCCCTATGGGGTACAATAACCAAATGCATGTTTTAAAATCCCTTCCACTACGTTGTCCATGGAAGGCCTGCTATATTTTGGGTGGGTTTTTTGGAGACCTCTTCTTGCTATAGCTATGCAGTTTTCAAGGTCAGTGAAATGGAATTAAAACAAAGATGCATTCATTTTTACTTATAGCTATGCATACCTTTCTTTCACTTCGCTCCACACGCTATTGTTGTGTTGTAGTACTACTGCTGTAATTCCTACCCTTATGACCCTCTATGTTGAAACAGGAACTGCAAGCATTTTGATGACTTGATTGTACGGATCTTGAATTTCACTGGATCATCTGTAACTGCTGTTGTATCTTCTGGTTTTATTGCATTATATGGCTCAATAGTTTTTGTCTTTGGTGAATCATAGCAAAAATTTCCCTGCCTTCTTAATTAGTAGGACTTTGGCTAGTGGGAAGTATGCTTTATTACTGTTTATTTAACATTAGTATTGTTCTTTTTCTCCTTTCAGTGGGTAATACTAGATTCTTAGCACAATGACAGACATTGTTATGGGTCAGAATGACAATAATAAATTTTGCATTTAAAATAAAAACAAGAATAGTACTTTACATTTCTATTACCTTCAACTGAAAGATCAAATTGAAGGTGAAGACATTACCAGTAATACTTCTCCCAGTGAAGTAGGTATTCTTACCTCCGTAATACAAATGGGGAAACTCAGGCAGGAAATGAAGTAATTTTGCACCAAGACATTGCAAGTGATTGACAGTTGTTGCAGGAGAAAAAAAAGTAGTCTCTTGACTCCCAAGTCCCTTACTCAAAATTATTCAGCATCCTATTCTACATATGGTAAGACAGGGGTGGGCAATTATTTTGGCTGGAGGGCAGATTAATGAGTTTCAGTAAGCTGTTAAGGGCTGCAAGGGTAGCCCCGCCCCTTGACAGGTAGGTACCCTGCCTCCTAGTTGCCATATTGGGCTTGGAAGTCCCGCCCCTAACCCCTGAACTTTGCCACCAGAAATCCTTCCCCTTGTCCTCAGCAGTACTCCTTTTGTGAGGGGAGAGGGTTTGCCATCTTGGGACAGGAAAAAATCCAGTCATATACTAGAAGTCAAACATCTGCTATAACATATTCTAGTTTTATTTCAAAAAATATTTTTATCTTGATTTGTGTTTGTGTAGTGTGTATAGAGGTAAATTCATAATAGGTTAAATAGTCCTACTCTTGTATATTGTGTATGGGTGGGGGTTGGGGGGGGCGAGGGTGTGTTTATGGTGGGGTGTGAGGAAGTGTGGCTGTGTGGGGGGGTGTAGGGTATGTTGAGGGTGTGGGTGTGTGTACATGTGGGAGGGTTGGGGGGAGGTGGACGGTGTCAGTGTGTGTGGGGTTTGTGGGGTGTGAGGCAGGGTGGGGGGTGTAGGGACCCCCCCACATGCCCTGCCCAGCTGGTGGTAGCTGTAGCAGGCAGTGGGCCCTTGGGGTGCTCATAGCTTACGCAGGCACAGCCACTCTGTGACGCACAGCTCCAGCCAGTTCCAGGACCTGCATGTGGTGGCAAGGAGGGGAGCCAGGCTGGCGCGCCAATGTTACACAGGGCTCATGTGCAACATGCCACTGTTGGGGAAGCCCCGCACGATGGAGCCGGCTGTCTTTCCCGCTCCGTGCCACCAGAGCTCACGGGACTCTGCTGGAAGTGGCACTGCTTCCCAGCAGAGCCCCATGAGCTGCATGTGGAGGCAGGGAGCAGGGAAGGCAGGTGGCTCCATTGTGCAGGCCTTTCCCTGGGTGGGGCATGAGTTCCCAGAGCTGCATGCGAGTCCCATGCAATAGAGGTGGTCTGGTCTGACTCTGCTCTTTGCTGCCCAGCTGCAGCTTCCCTATCTGGTGCCCAGAGCAAGTGCTGCAGCAGGCGCAAAGAGGAGCTGTTGGAGGCCAGGGAAGCCAAGAAGTTCCCCCGGCTGCTGCAGCAATGGCAGCAGAGGCCTCTCCTGGAAGCTGCGCATGCTGGCTGAGGCCAGAGCCGGGACCCTCCCACGCAGGAGGGTGGGAATGAAGAGTGCGGGCTGGGTTGGGTACAATTAATTGTTGGGCACCTATTGGCCAGATGAAGCTGCCTGGTGGGCCGAATCCAGCCAGTGGGCCATATTTTGCCTGCCCCTGTACTAAGGCCTTGTTCAGTGTAGCTGCTGTTAGTTTAGCTCATGAGGGGCTCTTTCCTTTGGCTCCCCTGATAAAGTGGGTGATTAGACAAAAAAGGTTCCCAATTTGTTCTAGCTGTGGAAATATATTGAACGTGAACACCATTTATGTTTAGCCAGCAGATGGCCTATTATACGGATGAGGCTGGGACTACAGGTGGCAGGCACAGTAGACTTTAAAACTTATTGACCATGGGGGCCAATGCATTTATTTTTCCCTTTTCTGGATCTGAAACACTACTTGAAGCAAATAATCTCAGTGCTGACAAAAATAGTTCACTCTTCATAGGAGATGAAAGAACATGTGAAGGGATTTTGTGGTTAAGAGCTCTGGATGAAAAGCAGAGTAAAATATTCTTGAAAAATACTTCTCCTATGCCTGGCTCAGACAACCTGCTTTTGGATTAGAAGAATGAGTCCAGTACTTGACCTCCTTGGTGAAAAGGCTGATGGTGTTGGGAACTTGGTGACTGTTTATCATGGAACAAGTGTTGATTATTTATATTAATGTTGTGCTTCCCAACACTCAGTGTGGACTGGAGATCACTGACAGGCTGTGTGGGAACAGAAGACTGTCCCTGCCCTAAAGTATTTATGATCTAAAAAAGGCAATCGAACAATGGTGGTTACTTTTTGGTCAAATTCGTATGAAAGAACTGGGTCCCCTGTGGAACAGGATGAGAGCCTAGATGTCCCCTCTGCCCTCTTTTAGGAGATTAGCAACTGGACCTCTGATGGGCTAGCCTTTTCTCCCCGCTTCTGTAGCCAGATTGGAAGGGTAGGTATTTTATGGTGTATTAACAAAGTTCTCAGTTCTGAACATAGGAAGAAATAATCTCTACTCCAAGGTGCTCACAGTCTAATCTTGCTGACATCATCTGATCAGTCTACAGTGTAGAGAAACCTCTCTGTTACTTCCATTGTGGCTGTGTGGGCAGATCACATTAGGCTTTAGTATCTTTGTAAAAGAACACAGAATAGTTACTTGCTTTTTCTTCAGCTTTGTGACCCAAAAGAACAAGGCAAACTTTTAAGATCTGGAAAAAAAAACCCATGTTTATTACAAAATAAATGCAAGATTTGATGCTTTTACATAACTCTGGTCCTTTAAGAGTTACTAAGATTTCTGCATGGGGGGAGGGCTAATGGATATGATGCTGTTTAAGTCAACTACAGTTCACATTCCATTGTTAGGTCAGTGTTTCTTTTTTAATGTGTCTGCATCCTGTTTGTGGGTTTTTTTAAGGTTTTTTTTTAATTTTTATTAAATTTAACAGGTCAGAGTCTTCTTTCCTCTCCCCCACAACTTCTAGCCTTGTTTCCCTTGTATATATTCTTACATATATTCTATCCCCTGTAGATGCCTTCCATGAAGATATAGTTTTAACCTTTTTGAACTACTTTAGTTTTTTGAGGATTCTTTAACAATGACATCTGGAGAGACAAATCAGCAAATTGAAAACTGCTTCAACATGATGTGTATAACAGATTATTTCAAGCCAATTTGAACTTCAAGAACGTATATATTAGTTAGGTAGTTAATTGTATGACAGTTTGGGGGTAGTTTTTGTTGTTTTCAAGGATACATTTTTAAACAGCTCTACTGTAGGGTTAAAGATTGAGAGAGGTGGGGTAGTTAGGGTTTACTAGATTGACTCTATACGTAAGATGTGGGACATCTTGGAACTGGGAGAAGTAGGGTGCATCTTCTATTTCTGAGTCTGCCACTGCATGTGTGAAATGGTGGCCCAGACACTGCCCTTCTTTGTGCCTCAGTTTCCCTCCCCCTCTGTAAAATGGAAATAATAATCACCTACTAGGATCTATGGATTAATATTGTTATACAAGTACAGAGGATTGATTTTTCTTCCTCTAGGTAAGACTCCACTTAGAGTACGATATGTAATTTTGAGTTTCTCTGTCCCAGAAAGATGTGAGCAAACTGGAAGGCATTCAGAAAAGTGCATCAAAAAATGATTAAGAGGTTGGAAGGATTGATTTACAAGGCAAAGAAGATTAAAAGAGATGCATGTAACTTGGCTAAACAATATTTAAGTGGGAGGCACAATTACCTACAAGTATTTGAAGAGCATAATGGCGAAGATTCATTTCTAGTGGTGCAAGGAACCAGGGCTAAGTGTAATTGTTTGAAATGGAGCAAGGGAAAATGTAGTTAGACTCTCAGGGAAGGTACTTTGCAAGGATTTATTAGACTGTGGAATCACCTCTGCAGATGAAGACATTCTATTTCTGGTTTACTCCTATGTTTCATAGTTTCATAGTTTGTAGGGCTGAAAGGGACCTGAGCAGATCATCAAGTTGGACCCCCTGCCATGGCAAGACAGAGCACTGGGTCAAACGACCTGAGCAAGGTGTTGTCTAGCCTTGTCCTAAAGATCCCCAGGGTGGGAGCCAGCACCACTTCGCTTGTAAGTTGGTTCCAGATCCTGGCCACCCTGACGTGAAATAGTACCTCCTGATGTCTAATCTGAATTTACCCTCTGCCAGCTTGTGACTGTTATTTCTAGTCACTCCTGGCAGTGCTCAGGGGAACAAGGACTTCCCCAATGCTTGCTGGTCCCCCCCTGACTAGTTTGTAATAGGCCATTAGATGCCCCCTCAGCCTTCTCTTGTGGAGGCTGAACAGGTTCAGGTCCCGTAGCCTCTCCTCGTAGGGCCTGCCCTGCTGTCCCCTGATCAT
>NW_017728917.1:19039670-19060323 GCF_001723895.1 Crocodylus porosus
TTAGTGTCATCAGCAAATTTGAACAGGGTGCTTTTTACCCCCTTGTCCAAGTCACTGATGAAGATGTTGAACAGTGCAGGCCCGAGGACCAAGCCCTGGGGGACCCCACTGCCCACATCCCTCCAGGTCGAAAGTGACCCGTCCACCACCACTCTCTGGGTATGGCCCTCCAGCCAGTTGGCGACTCATTTGACTGTGTAGGTGTCGACACCACGGTCTCCCAGTTTTTTAATGAGAATGGGGTGAGAGACAGTGTAGAAGGCCTTCCTAAACTCCAGAAAGACTATGTCCACTGCTACCCCTGCATCTAAGGATTTGGTGTCCTGGTCATAGAAGGCTACCAGTTTGGTCTGACAGGACCTGCCACTAATGAACCTGTGTTGGTTGCCCCTAAGCATAATCTCCCCTGCTGGCCCCTCGTGGATATGTGCCAGGATAATTCTCTCAAACAATTTACCCAGGATCGAGCTAAGACTAACTGGCTTATAGTTCCCCGGGTCCTCCTTCTTCCCTTTTTTGAAGATGGGAACCACGTTGGCCCTCTTCCAGTCCTCTGGCAGAACAGACCAAATAGTTGCACGTGCCTCTGAAAGGGAAAAAAAAACCAACAGTGTTGTGGGACATAGGGAAAAGATCTTTCTTTTTTTCTCGCTGATTTTGGTTATTATATCAAAGCAATTTTTCCTCCCAGTTGACAAACTAACCCTCCCTCCACCTGTAGACTATATGTGAAGGCATCTTGAGGGGAAAAAAAAGATGCACTTGCTGACGGATTTGTTATTTTGCAGGATGGATTGTGCAGGAAGTAAATATGGTTCTTTAACAGTAGGTGATGTTGTGGAGCTTGTTAGTGAACAGTCATGTTTCCAGACTGTTGTCCTGTATGTCATGCAAGTATTTAAAAGCTGTGGCAGATATGGTGCTTTTCTGTAAGATACACTCTGTAGGGTTCTCAAGAGTAAACCAAAAACTGAAATTTTCCCCAAAGTATTTTGTAGGGCAGGAAGTGTGTGTGAATTTGTACTGAAGAGTGTTTTCTTAAGAAGGTGACACATGGCAGCTGTTCTGACAGGGGACAGAAATGCTACACTATATTTAGGGAAAGGTAATAAAGAAAGTAAAAAAAAAATACTATATCCTTTTTAAACCCAAGATCAAATGTAGGGAAGTTCCAAATATATAGTAGAGTGTCTTAGTCTAACAAAATGCCCTCAAATCTTTAATGGCCTTGTGGTCCTTTTCTCTGGTGAGTTCAACAGTGCGCATAGCACCAATAAGCAACTTGAAGGAAAGTTCCCGTGAACCACTTCATTAACTCTTTTCAGCATTGTGACTTTTCCTTGGAGGTCTCTCATCTAAGTAGATAGTTTGAGAACTCCTGACCTGAGTTGGCATGGCTCAGCTCATGTATCAATAGATTTGCTGTCAATGTGTGCATGCTATCAGTTCTGGAAATGATTGTAGTGCATTTAACAGTCATAAAATTGGTGGCTCTTTTAATCTAATTTGCACACTCTTACTATCTCAGTCATGTTCATTCTTGTTTCTCTGACTCAGCCTTAATCAGCTGGTTGTTAGGCAAGGATTTGTCTTTTCTGTTGCACTGAGGCATGTTTGACTGCAGTTTTTTTCCTTCTTTTTTTGAGCTCACTACAGTAGAAATTGCTCTACATGAGCATAGTTGAAAAGCTACGTTCTTTTTCACTATGAAAGAAGCAGTGCATGTCCAACAAATTCATGACAGTTCAACACGCTTCTCCGAGTCAGGTGCATTTGAATATATGAAATGACTACTTTTCATAGGAAGACACAAATGAGCAAATGGAAATCCAGTCCTTTCCCATTTGTATTGTACCAATCCAGGGTGTTGTGTTACCCTTTTCTAAGCTGGAGAGAGAAACAGAGTAGCTTGGGAGTATGCCCTGTTTCACAGGTGCACCTTTCTTTTATCTTTTCTTTTCTAAGAGATAGTACTACCACATTTCAAGCCAGATGGTAGCAGGGTTTAACCATCACAGGTGATGATGAAATTATAGGTTTAACTTGCATCCACTTTGTGGTGTGCTGGCCTGTGCACACCCTTTAACTGAGAGGACAAAACTTGCTCATAGAAGAAATTGATAAACTAAACAGTAGCAAATCACCAGGACCTGATGGCATTATCCTAGGTTCCTGAAGAAGCCAAGTTAAAGATGGCTGAATTCCTATTGCAGATGGTTAATTTCTGGTTTAGAAATTGGCTTAAAAAGACTGAGTATAAATGGCCAGTTTTTGGGATGGAAAGAATTAAACAGACTGGTGCTATTTAACGTACTCACAAATTATCTGTAAAAGGGGGTGAGCAGCAAGGTGGCCAGATTTGAAAATGACACCATTATTCAAAGTGGTAAAGACCAGGGTGGACTGTGAGAACTTCAGCAGGATCTGGCACGACTGAGCAAATAGGCAACTAAATGGTAGATGAAATTCCACGTAGATAAGTATAAAGTGATGCATATGGGCAAAAATAGAGCAAACTATACCCACACTATGATGGGCTCTACGTTAGTTGTTACCACACAGGGAAAATATGTGGGCGTCATTGTGGACAGTTAGCTAAAAACATCAGCTCAGTTCTCAGCAGCCATCAAAAAGATAAAGAAAATGTTAGGAATGATTAAGAAGGGAACTGTAAACAAAACAAAGTATCATTATGCCCCTTATGTAAATTCATGGCACATCCACATCTTAAATAATGTTTCTAGTTTTGGTCTCCACATCTCAAAAAGGATATAGAAGAACTAGAGAAAGTACAGAGAAGAGCAACAAGGATAATTAATGGTATGGAGAGGCTGTCATATGAGGAGAGACTAAGTAGGCTAGGCCTATTCAGTTTAGAAAAGAGATACTTGAGGAAAAACATAAGGGTTTACAAAATACTAAATGGCGATGAGAAAGTGAATAGGGATTTAGTATTTACTACCTTTCTGAATACAAGAACTTGGGGTCACAAAATTAAACTAATAGGTAGTAATTTTAAAACTAACAAAAGGAAGTTCTTTTTCATGCCGGGTGTTATTGAAGTGTGGCACTCATTGCCACAAGGTGCTGTGGAAGCCGACAGTTTAGCCAGATTCAAAAAAAGGAATGGACGCATTCTTACAGGAAAGGTGCATCAGTAGCTATTGAGCATGGGAGTCAGAGGTACAGCCTCTAAATCAGAATTTCATAGATCCCAAGTCCTGGAGGCTGCAAATGGGAGAGCAACAATGGAAAAAACCCTGGTCATACCCTTTTCATGATCCCTTTTAGCACCCACTCTGCCACTTTGTCCCGGGAAGATGGTCTGACCCAGTAAATGGCAGTTCTTATGTTTTTAGTGTTGTATGGGAAACTGCTGTATTAGGCTGTGGAAGAATGGTAAGGCCTAGCTGTTGCTCTTTGTCTAGACATCAGAGACCTTATGTCTGTAAAACTAGATGTTGCAGGAGTCTTAATACCGATTTGTCCTTGTCTCTTGTACCAGAAGAATTCCATCTTCCCACTATGGAACTTCTGCTCCCATCTCTGACACCAAATGTACCATATATCTCATTCATTTCATGGACCTCATGTTGAGTTAGAAAATACCCTCTAATGGAGTAAGTCACTGATGCGAGTGAGAACTATGGCTGAGCAACCCTGTTCTATGTAATTTCATTTCCACTTAAATAATGTGGGTTTGAAAATTGGACTCAGATCAGTTGTTTGGCATTCTGCCTTAGGAGACGAGGGGAAGGGAGCGAGCAGTTGTAGAATCCTAGATGGACTGGAGTTATGCAAAGGTAGAAAAATACTAATGGAAAAATAGGCTATGAACCGTACACATTGTTCCAAGATCCCAAGAGTAAACCTAGCTCTGCTTACTTGAACAATCCTGAACTGCCTTTCAGAAATCTCCCCACTCCTGCACACCATTATATAGCTGGCACCTGTGGACTGTTTGCAATCCGTTGTATTGGTGATTAGGTAATTTTTAAACAACTAGATTTGAAATATTAGCTTTTGATAATAGATGGCAAGGGTGTCATTATAATCCACAGGGCAGAAAGATCAGCCTCTGACGACATTAGCAGGAGTGGAGTTTCCTACATCAGGCTAAGAACATATACAGTGTGTAAAGAGTCACTTACCAGTCCACACTCAGTTTTCATGGGGATCCTGCCACTTAAAATCCTGTAGTTGTGTTGTAGTAAAATAGGATAATCTTCCCCTCTTAGGCCAAATGATATTATAGGCACTCTTTATGTCCATGCCTTCCCATTCTGGCTGCCCTTTATTAATAGAAAATAAAAAAGTGCTGGCTGTGAGGGCCCAGTGAATTGCCATCCCTGTCAGTATCAGGTGAGGCTGAGTAGGATTTTAGTTGAAAGGAGAACACAAAAGCCCAAGGGCAAAGAAAATGTGTGTAGTTGCATTTTACTTAAAAGCTGGAGATTAGCTCTGCTTATTCTTTCACAGTTTCTCTTCCCTAACCCTCTAAAACAAACAAAACCTAAAATCCTTAAGGGGTACTTCAAGCATAAATCTCCTTCTTTCCTCTTTGTGGAAGTTGGCTAATGTAGTATGGACAGAGGCTGGGAGAGGATTGTTGCCAGGGAAGCATCACTTCCCTTTATGATCCTCTCTTGAGCGGATTAGACTGTGTAGCAATATAAAAGTCATGTTGACCATGTAGGAGCTGGAAGTCTGGATTGCATTTATATGGAGAAGTTGCCCACAAGGATTCTAGCCTACCTTGTAATAGTTGGTACCTCTTAAGCCTAAACTGACCTTTGCACAGCCAAATATCTCCGGATATTGGAGACCTGTTCTTACCTGAGCCAAAGCCAAGATTTATGCACATTTCTCTTGATTGAACACAGAAGTTGATTAACTGTTAATTTATTAACTGATGCTCCTTCCTTTGGGGGAGGATGTCGGATGATCTTGCCTCTTGAAAGTGATGGCTGAAGTGCAGTAGCCTCTTTCTGAACTTAGAGCAGTGATTCTCAAGTCTGTGGTGCTATGAGATCTTTTAAGAGTGCCCCGCAGTGCTGTGCAATATTAGCACTATTCACTTTGTAAGCACCTAAAGGATTCACAAGATAAACCCAAAGATTGCAAATAGGAATCCAGATCATCAGAAACAGTCTGACCTGTTGTGGTTTTTCTGCTTCCACTGCGACAGAGGAATTGTTCTATTATTTTTTCATAGTCAAAAAGCAACTGCTAGCGAAGACCTGGCATTTTTTAAGGGTACCTCGAGTCTAAGAAGGAGTGCCTTGAGTCTAAAAAGTTTGAGAACTGCTGACCTAGAGCCTGGAAGAGAAATGCATTGATTTTTTTTGTTAAAGAACTTGATAGGCAGCCAGGTGATCAGTGCAAGCTGAAGTGCATAGCCAGGCTTTGGGAGACACCAGGTCTACTATTCCAGTATCAGATTGTCATTAGAACATGCATTTAAAACCCTGCTGTTATATGAATGACTCAAAACTGAGAGTGGAAATGTATGGTACCTGGTGACATATATGATTTACTGAATGCTTGTCTGTGCTTCTGAACAAAGGGCTAACACCTGAGCTCCTTTTTAGACTCTCTGACAAGGTCACAGGTAAACTATTGGGGTATGAGCTCTGCCAGGCTGGCTGCTCTTCCTTCAAATGGAGATGCATGTTTTTGAATATGTATAAGGAATCAAATGAAACCAGCCCCTTTTTATTTCTGCATGAAAGGAATTCCTGACAACCTTGTGTCATCCACTCCCAAGAAAAGCATTTGACAAGATTGCCTTCTCACAAGGCAGAGTTAACCAGTCTGGAGATTTCCTCCCACTGGTGGTCCTAGGTCACCTTGTGTAAATCTAGTCTCTTTTCTCTACTCACCCTGAATACCAGTTGCAGTCATTGCACTCGGTTTGGAGTTAGCAAGATGGGTGGTCTGCGGTAAACATGTCGTTGCTCCAGGACCAACCGTTAGGTGGTGCTGAAGAGCAGCACACGCTGAACCCTTCTCCCCAGGTGAACAAAAGTCTGTTAATTCCTCCCAGTGCAGACACACATGTCCTCAGCCTCAAACCCAGTTTTAATTGTGGGCTTTGTTGGTGTTAGTGTCCGTGCTCATACTGTTTATATTGCTTCTACTTTGTATGCATTTCTTTGGGAGCAGGGAATGTGTTTCTTCTGCATTTGGAAAGGAATGAGTATATTTTAGGCATTGCCTCAATCTAAATAATATTAGGTTAAAAAAAACCCTGCATTAAAAGAATGCAAGGATTGCCAAGTCAGGCACTCAGAAGTTAAGAAAACCCAGAATCAAGAATTTGCCAAAGCAAAGTTAATTAACCCCTGTTTTGCATGTGCATTATGACACAGCCTTCAATAACATCACACCTTTTCGGTAAAGAAAAAAAAATCAATGCAGAGGTTGGATAGTGCTAGTTGTTCATCATTTTTGTTTTATCCCCATTATTCCACGTGGGTACAGCTATATTGCCAAAGTAGCAAAAGCCTGAAACATGTCATGCTGACCCAGGAATTGCAACATTGCCACATTATTGTGCTTCTGTGTGTTGACCACGAAGCTTTCTTGAAAAGCAGAACCTATTAGCCTGCGTGCAGCACTGTGGTAATACAGGTGTACTGCATCCAGCTCAGCAGCTTGTATTCACAGAGCCAGGATGGCTGATCTCTGCTTGATGCCTTCTACCATAGAGACTTGCATGGCTCCAGGTCCTACTGACTGCACCCTATTCAAATAGCTGAGAATGCAGAATCATTTAGTTTGTGGAGCTTGCTGTGCCATTCACTGCTGTAGTGACGAGGTGCTTCACAAATACTTATTTTTATACCATTCCTAAGAGTTGGTGGCTTTGCATACCCAAAAAGGATGGGATGCACCTGAGGGTGCTGAGGGAGTTGGCCAATGTGATTGCAGAGCACATGGATGCTCTGTGGATTCAGGGAGGCCAGTGGATGTGGTATACTTTGACTTTAGCAAGGCTTTTCATATGGTCTCCCACAACATTCTTGCAGGCAAGCTGAGAAAGTACAGGTTGGATGAAGGGACTGTAAGGTGGATAGGAAATGGGCTGGATCATTGGGCTCAGAGGAGAGTAGGCAATGGCTTGATGTCTAGTTGGCAGCTAGTATCAAGTGGAGTGCCCCAGGGGTCGTTCCTTGGACCAGTTTTGTTCAATATCTTCATCAGTGACCTGGAAGATGGTATAGGGTGCACCCTCAGTAAGTCTGCAGATGACACCAAGCTGGGGGGAGTAGTTAATACTCTGGGAGGGTAGGGGTAAGGTTAGGGTTCAGAGAGACCTGGACAAATTGAAGGATTGGACCAAAAGAAATCTCATGAGTTTCAGTAAGGGTAAGTGCAAAGTCCTGCACTTAGGGCAGAACAATCCCATGCACCAGTACAGGCTGGGAGCTGACTGGCTGGGCAGCAGCTCTGCAGAAAAGGACCTGGGGGTTACAGCGAACAATAAGCTGAATATGAGCCAGCAGTGGGCCCTTGTTGCCAAGAAGGCTAACGGCATCCTGAGCTGCAGTGATAGGTGTGTTGTCAACAGATTGAGGGAAGTGATTATTCCCCTCTATTCAGCACTGGTGAGGCCACATCTGGAGTACTGTGTTCAGTTTTGGGGCCCCCACTACAGAAAGGATGTGGACAAATCGGAGAGAGTCCGGTGGAAGGCAACAAAAATGGTTTGGGGGCTGGGGAACATGACTTGTGAGAAGAGGCTGAGGGAACTGGGTGTACTTAGTCTGCAGACGGGAAGACTGAGAGGGGATTTAATAGCAGCCTTCAACTACCTGAAGGGTTATTTCAAAGAGGATGGAACTGGACTGTTCTCAGTGGTGACAGATGACAGAACAAGGAGCAATGGTCTCAAGTTGCAGCAAGGGAAGTTTAGGTTAGATACTAGGAAAAACCTTCTCACTGCAAGGGTAGTGAAACACTGGAACAGGTTACCCGGAGAGTGCATGTACAGGTGTGGACTCTCCATCCCTGGAGGTTTTTAAGATCCAACCAGACAAAGGCTTGGCTGGGGTAATCTATTTGGGAGTGGTCCTGTTTTGAGCAGGGGGTTGGACTAGATGACCTTCTGAGGTCCCTTCCAACCCTAATTTTCTATGTCTGTGAATGCAGATAATGGCTAATTGGTGTAAGTGACTTGCCGTGTTTCATATAGGAGTTTTGTGGTAGAGGCAGGCAGAGAATCCAGTTCCCCAGGGTGGCTTTCAGCTGCTTCAGCCAGGAAATCATTCTTTTTCTTCCTATACTTCTGTGCCTCATTCCCCGTATACCTAAAGGCAGAAGCCAGGGCAGGGTGGCATCTTTGAGACAAACTGCTTCCAAGAGGCATAAGCTTTCTTAGGCGACAGCCTGCTTTGTCAGACAAAGTAGATGAGGTACTGTTGTGTATGCTTATGCCTCTCTGAACCAGTTAATCTCTAAGGTGCTGCCCTGCCCTGCCCTGCCCTGTGTTCTTGCCTGATTTCAGACTAACATGGGTAATTACCTCTCTGTACCTAAATGAATCCTATGCACAACAGGTTCCTTCAATACATAACCCAGGTTCATTCCCAGAGGAAGTCCCATTCCAAGCACTCAATGAGGCAGGGATTTCATGGAAAAAATAGTGTGCATTAATGACATGCAGCACTGTCAGCTGTGCCTTCAGTCATTTATTTGAGCCCCAGTCAAAGTAGTGCCTGATGGTGCACAACCTGCAAGCCCTGGACAAGATTGATGCACAGGTGTAATCCCACATGCCAGCCAGACCATGTTCACTAGATCCAGTCATCTGCCAGCTGAGCCCTGCATGTCGCATCGAGCCATGGAGGACCCCACATGCCAGCCCCAGTGTAGGACTCGAATGATCTAGTACACAGGACCACACCATCCTGCCTGCAGGGTTCCCCACAGGTCTGGAAATTCGGCATCTGGGGAGCAGCAACTAACGCTGCCACCGCTCCCTTGCCACTGCAAGACTGTGAGAAGCCCCGTGGGCCAAATGACATTGCTCCACAGGCTGGAGGTAGAGCACCACTGGAATAGCCTGTCAACTATTTACTGTCCTCTGGAAAAAAAATGAGAGAGCAACTGGAGCAGCTATTTCACTGGCCCCTAAATTCTTGCTCTGCATTGAGGTGAGAAGAGAATCACAGGAATGAGCTACTTGTGCGCAGTCCCCTTGCGCCTTTCCTCCTCACTAGTTCTGTTGCAAGAGGTGCTTTGGTGCCTGTAGGAGATCAGAATGATCTTCATGGGACTATAACGAATACATTTTCCCACTCTTTTTTTGTCTTTATCTAAAAGCAAAATCTTCATGTACAAATGCCAAAAAATAAAGCAGAGTAATTTTTCTTATTCAGTGGTTTTAGTCATCATATAGACATGCATATACAACATGCAGTGTGGTTGGGTTAAGGCTAGCAAGCAGAGAATGAAACAGTTAAGACAGTAAAGATTGAGTAAATTCTAAATAGGAAACAAGACATCAGCCTCTTCAGGGTGTTTAAAGTTTTTGTCTGACTCTGAGTGTCTGATAAACTACATAAATGTGCTTCCCAATGGTTAAAGCAGAAGTCTTTGTTAAGGACTCATCAAGGGTTTTTCCTCTCACTCACCATCCAGTTGTTTACAGCCCCCTTCATTGCAGATATCCTAGCTCCTGTGGAGAGCAAAATGACATCAGTGAATCCTTTCCCTCTCCCCTGCAGGGAAGAAGGCAGGGATGTTTGTAGGTGTGTTTACATGACTGTAGTAGTAAAAGCAAGGTCCTGTTGAGGGAAAGCCTGTCAGTAGTGAGTCTTGCACTTAGCTCAGAAACTAGTGAAGTTACTGGTCATTGTTATTTCTGTTGGTGATGGTTCCTGTATTCATTGTTCCTGATCCTTAGCATTCAAAAATCATGAACTGAACTCCCAAAATCATGAGATTTAAAACAAAAGAAGTCTGCCTGAGTCCCATCTGAGCCTTTAAGGTGAACTCAGGTCATGTCAAGAGAGATTCTCATCTAATTGCATGGTTCCAAGAGCTGGGGCTTTAGCAAGAATGCATGCTGCATTGCAACTTGCAATACAGTTAGCAGAGATGGAACCACTGAACATCTTAGGCCTGCTTTTATGCAGGGTCTCCTGTGGTCCTGGGCCTGCTCATTTAGTTAACAGTTTAATTGTTGCAGTGGAATGCATTGTGGGAAGCTGTGCTTATAGGAGTGGTTTTTGACAATCAGAACAGCAGCCTGTGGGGAATCAGTAGCTTATTCACATGGTAACCTCTGTTGCTGGAGTATGCAGCTGTATTCTGATCTTGTGTTCACCATCCCACTGCCACTGGCTCAGAGGGGGCTTTTCCCAATCATCTAATATCTCTGCACTTAAAGTTGAGTAAAGCTACCTTCTCAGGAAGTCATGAGTCTTAATTGATTTGCTTATGAAAGTCTTGAGTGAAAGGGCCTCTGATAGTATAAACTGTTATTGTATGCAAAAAAAAAAAAAAGCCACAGTAATAGTTTGCACAATGGAGTGCTCAGAAATCAGGAAATGATAACGTTAGTTTCATATATAAACTTAACCCTGCCCTGGTATGCATTTGTAATAGTTACACAGTTCCACGTTATTGTAACTGCAGGACAAAATGATCAATGTCCAAATAAAGTTTACCGTGGTTTAAATGGATTATTTTGAAATATATCATTCCAAATGTTCTTGCTGTTACTCTTTAAGTGAGAGCACCCCTGCCACACTCGGTAAAACCCCCCTGAGTGCTGTAGACCAAATTCTGCACTTAATTATGGCTATGCTGCTGTAATTACAAACAGAGTTTGGAGTAAAATGCAGCAGGGAACCACAGAATCACTCTCTCATTCACCACACTATTACTGGTAGTAGCAGTAACAGAAATAATAGCATGGCATCGTAACAGACGTGCACAAGGGAGCAGAAAGAAAGACACAGATGCTACCTTACTTGCTCAGTTATTTCACTCTGCAGATTTGACATTTCTCCACTGGAATTTCTTGGGTCAAATTTCATATCTTTTTAAAGAAGGGGGGGGAAAGGGAAAAAGTTAGCAGCATCTATATAATAGGGCCAGCTGGTAGGAGATCCCCATAAAGGAAATGTGAAAGGATGGGACTTCTCATTTTCTATGACAGCTGTGTAATTCAGTATGAAACACCATGTACTTCACATTATATTTAACTCCGTCCGGTGTGCTCCTTAAATCATCATATGAGGTAATTAAGGTTTTGCAGACATTGATCAAAACCATTTTTTCTTCACTAAAATGATGTTTCTGATTAAATTTAGGAGTTCCATTAAACAAAGAGGGTGTAGATTTACTTTTACGGGAGGTTTTAAATGCCATAGTTCAGAGAAGGTAGGACCATTATGTGCATTCAGGGCCTCACTGGCTTGGATGAGGCTGCATGTGATATGTGTGGTGACTCCCCATGTGGATCCAATAGTTGGGTACCAGGGCCAAACTCCAAAGACTGTCAAGGAGGCCCTTTTATTCCTTTAATAAAGTTTAATAATTACTTTAAGAAATTTACTGATGACTTACCCATTTGTACAAATAGGATGGTGATTATACAGTGGTTAAATAAGTTCTTGCCTTGTAATTTTTTCTTTGATAGAGTCAACAATGATCATCAGTAAACTACAGAGAAGTAGAAGGCTGGAATCTGTATCTGTTCATTCTGCAACCACTCCTACCTCACTTCCCAGAGTAGTTGTACAGTTTCTCCAACAAGCTTTACCAGCAAAATGTCTCCTAACCTGCCTCTATAAAGCATGCAACTGGGAGTTAGGAGATACAGACATTAATTACTCCCACCTCTGCTGCTACTCCGTGGTTGACCTCATGTAAATCATTTTCCCTCACTTGCATCAATGTTAGTTTGTAAAATGGGTATACTACCAATCTCTTGGGATCTGAGGGCATAATTCTTTATAAGGGCATATCTTTAAAATGTAATAAGTAGCAGTTTTGGAGGGAAGCTAGAAGATGTTCCCTAACAACACCTGAAAAGTTCCAAACCTAAAAGGAAATAAACTGCTTTAAAAAAAATCTCATAAATTTTAAGACAGTCTTGTGATTGTGAGATGTTTGAGATTTATCAATAACAATATTACATTTAGATTTTTTCTGTAACTTATTTTGGCCCCACGCCCCAGCCAGGGTTTGCCTGGGGGTGGGGGGCAGTGCACCCCCTCCCCCACTGCAGACTAGACTGCATCCCCAGCCCGGCTTATGGCCTCCCCCCCTCCATCCCTGTCAGCCAGCCCTCACTGCTTCAGCTAGGGAGCAGAGGGGCGGGGGCCAACCCTGCTCTCTGGAGCAGACAGCACAGACCAGACCAGGGCTGGAAAGCATGCTGGGATGCTGGGGGACTGCGATTTAACTTGAACCAGGAAGGGATCTGGACAAGTTCCATAAACCGATTTGATCCAAATCAGTTAAGTCTGATATTATATTCAACCAGGTTTAGCTTAAACCAGTTTCAACCATTTTGAAACTGGTTTATGTGCACTGAACTTTATTTTGTTACAGGTGTAAACCAATTTCTGATGACTTAAAGTGGTTTATTTGTAACTTCTGTCCCTAGCTTTAAACCTACCGAAAATTCAGTTTTCCTCCCCTTCTGTAAAGCAGTTCTGCATGTTCACTACATTTTGATGCTTTCCACTAACATTTCTTTTGGTATAGTTTTGAATTCTGAGTAGTTGTAAAGGGGCATTTAACTAGGACTTTCTTGAAGTGTATTTATTTATAGCTTGTCGATTTATAATCTCTTAAAACCATTAACAGTAACAATAGTCATTGCTAGTGGTTATCAAAACCTGTCACACAAAAGGAATTCTAGCCATTGGTACCTGGCCCTGGTCCTGCGTGTGGGGCCAGAAATATTTTTTCCAAACAATACTTTTTAGCATCAGACCCATATTACATAAAATGTGGGTTCATATTGTGTCTTATGAGTACTTCATCAGGATTCATTCAAGGATTGAGTCAAGAATTAACAAGGAATAGTTAATAAATCTAACTTCAATAAGTGTCTTGTGTTGGTTCCCAGAGTATATCCTCTGGGACAGCATTGTGCCAAAGCAACCCATGTTCCCTGGGCATACCTGTTTTATTGTCAGAAACGAGAAAATTGCCCACTTTGACTTAAAATATCTTTCTTAGGAGAATTTAGATTATAATGTTGATCAAAAGAGTTTTGGGGAATGTTTACAAGGCATGTTAAGAGGCTGCAGTTTCTAACACAGTGTTTTTGCCTCACTTGAGCCTGTAATTTGCTCTTTTCCAGATTACGTAGTCAAGAAGCTGTTCTGAACAGTAGCAAGTTAGGTTTAAGAGCCTTCTTTTCTCACTCTGAAACGCTTCAGCTTTACAACTTCACTCCTCCTTCTATTACACTTCTCTCCCTTCTACGCTTGTTTAACCACTATCCTACTTGTTCCTTCTGCCTTTAGCCATTGACCTTTCTTACTCCCACCATCCTTTTCTCTGCCAGTCATTCTTGTTGCTTTGACTGATTGCCATCAGTACCAAACACCCATGGGTTTATAAGTAAAGAAAAAGTAAAAAGACACAATACTGAACTGACAAAAATGCATGCTGGACATACACTTGGGTGCATCCTGGATGCTGGAAGGAGGGCTCCGGGAGCTGTATGCCCACTCCCAGCCTCCTTCCCCACTGGGATGCATGAAGGGCCACCCCCGTCTTTCACCCCTGCTGTTCTAGCCACTACTGCCAAGTTTCAGCCGGAGCTGTGAAGAGCACCTGTGCAGGGAGCTGGGCTTGGGTGCAGACGGGGGATGACCATAGATGTTTTTCCCCTCCTTGCTCCTGCTGGTGGGGACCAGGCTGGGAGGGGAAACCCTCATGGGCTAGGGACAGACATTACATATAAACCAGTTTAAGTGATCAGAAAATGGTTTAAACTTGTAAGAGAACAGATGTTCAGTGCACATAAACCAGTTTGAAAATGGCTGAGGCCAGTATGAGATGAACCTGGTTGAATGTAGTAACAGATTTAACTGATTTGGGTTAAACAGTTTTATGCAAAGTCTGTCCCAGACCCCCTCCTGGTTTAAGCTAAATCAGAATCCTTCAGCGTCCCAGATGCTTCACAGTTCTGGGTGGGGCTCTGGTCTCTGCTCCAGCCCAGCAGGGCTGCCCCCTCCCCCCCGCTTCCTGTCTCTGGCAGAGACTGCAGGTACAGGGCATCTGGCTGGCTTCCTCCTGCTCCCTTCTTCCATCTGCCTTACACAGACACCTATCAGCATTAGCTAGCATACCACGTGCTGCCTATAGTCCATGCTGTGGGAGATGGGACAAAGGCGGACAGGACGGTGTCGGCTTAGGGCTTTTTGGAGCTAATCAACAGGTAGCTGGTAATGTCCTTCCATTCCTTCCTCAGAAAAAGTTGTTGAAAAAGAAGAGCTTGAACTAATGAGAGAGCCTTATGTTTTTTTTATGGACTGATAAACACTGTGTTATCAACTCCCTGCTGGGCAGGTCAGGGATGTGGGGAGGAACTCCTCCCTAATTAGTGTCCTGCCCAGCCTGGCCACAATGCCCCTCCCCCCCTCCCCCCCGCTTAGCATTGTAAAAGGGAAAGAAGGGCTGCTCTAGCACCCCCACCCCCTCTGCTTCTAGCCTAAGTTTCTGGAGTGAAAAGGGAATGTCTATCTACCTCCAAATAGGTTCAAGCTTTGCAGGTTAGACTAACCTGCAAAGACTGAATCAATTCAGGCTCAGCTTTTTGAATGTCTGTCCCTGGCCAAGCTCAGCTCCCTGCACAGATAACAATCTTATGGGTGGGGCAGTTCATTGGGCACTCTGACTCTGCCAGAGACTGTTTATATACCCCAAGTAACCCACTTAATCTTTTAATGTCCTGTTTTCACCTCTGTAAAATAAAGACACTTCTTTTTGATTTTTCTTCCTTGACTTTTTAGTGTGTGAATTCTGTCCTGGGACTGTCTCCCTTTGTATTTGTGCGGCACCCAGCACATGAAGATCACTACTATCCTATGAATATATTTGTGGGGAAGGGAAGGGGTTGTTGCAAAACTTTGATATATTCTTCCATTCATAATCTTTAAAAATGGAATTGATGAATTCTGTCCTAGCCCTAGCATAATGGTTGATGTAAACTATGCAAGGAGGAATTATATACATGCCTAAATTAAGATGGAGACATGCTAACACTATTAGCACAGAGGAGAGGACATTGTAATAAAATGAAAATTTGCTAGCCAGTTTTTGCTAGCTAGAAATTTCCCTTTTTTTTCTCTTGACAGAAGGGATTTGGGTATTATGAGGTGGTTTTTCTTTTCATGGCTCATTGCTGGTAAGTGTTCCCATCAGCACGTACTCTGTTGATCACAGTTCCTAAGGTGTTGAAATGGAAGCTGACTCCTGTTTATGCAGATTGGTAATTCTTCAATTTTTGGTTTTTCCCCCCACTTTGTTTGCTTTCTTTATGTTTAAATCTCCCTTGGATTTAAACACTGTGTGTAGAATTCAGTTCTGCATTTGTAGAAATACTATACTTACCTTGACAGACAAGGTTTTTTGGGTACTTACCTTGAATTGCTTGTTTTTGTTTTGCTGCCATGTATTTCCCACACTGAATTTTTTAAAATTTCAGTCAAGATTTGAAAGGTTTGATAATGGGGAGATGGCATGGTTACTGCAGTGTTGCTAAGGGGAAGGAAAAAAGATACCTGAGGGCAAATGACTACTAATATTAGAACCCTTTGAAGAGAAATTAATCAATCATCTATTTCTTTCACCAAAACCAGATGCATTGAATAAGATATATTTCTAACAGGATGCAGTGGTACTGCTTGTACCTGTTTCAGACTCGAACCATGGCTATGCTAGGCAATGCTCTCTGCCTCCTCTTCAGTTTTGCGTACTTCAACCTGTAGTAGAGCTCCAACTGCTTGCACTCCCAAGCTAGAGATTTGGAGAGGTTTGAACAATACTGGGGGGCTAGAAGATGTTGCATCTTTGCCTGTGTTGTGGGCAACACTTGGCACCAAAGCAGAGTCTTATCAACAGAAACACTGGAAATCTTATGGCCTGGACTATCTCCCTAGTACTGAGTGGATATATTGGGAAAATTTGTGGGATATTTTAAACTCACTAAAATATTGTGGAAACACTAGAATTATTTAGTAAATCAGTTATATGTTTATTGTGTTGCCTTAAATTTTGTTTATTTCATCTGGCCTTTTTTTGGGGGGGCGGGGGGAGGGGTTTGTTGGTTGTTGTTTTTTTTTGGCTCCTGGGATCTATTACCTGTCTCTCCCATTTCCTTAAGATTTTGAGAAACAGGCTTTAATTAGCCAAGTGTAATGCTGGACTAACTACCGCTTCTGGTTCCAGAGGGGGTGTGCTGCATGGCTGTGTTAGGTATTTCTGCCTGGCACCATGTAACTTCTGGTACACAAGCTAACATATTCACAGCTATGAGAATACAGTAACCTGAGTAGTTAGGTCTCATCCAGCCATCTGTGTCTAGCTCATTTTTGACCTTTTAAATGTAATTCATTAGATTTCACAATAAACACAACTGAGAGGAAATGGAAGTAGTTCACATTTAGATCTATGCCACGGCATTGTGTTAGAGGCTCAGAAAGGCATCATTGCATCATTTTACATTCAGAAGGAGATCGTGTCAGTAGAAGGTTAGCGAGCCTTTATGAATGTAAGCTCAACATCTTCCAAAAATTCAGTGATCCTTGGGGAGACTTGTGCTACAGGGAGTTTTTTGGTCAGCAGAGTGAATTCTGTGGAATAACTTAGAGTTGCTTTAATACCTTCCTGTAGAGCAGGAGGAATTTAATATTATAAAGTGATGGGTAACTAATGAATGCAAAAAGACAGAATGATCCATGAAGTAGAAAGGTCGGGGGTCTATATTATTCACCAAGCCTGAAGCTCTGCTGTTTGTTTGCTTGCTTTGTGGTTGTTAACCTCACTGCTTTAACTTCTGCTGACTGAGCCTGTCTGTATTTAAAGCTCCACACTCATATAGTCTGCAGGTATGGTTCTGGTTTCAGGATACGGCTTTGCTGTATTTATATTGTTGATGGAAGCATGTTATGGGTTTCCTGAGACTTTCACTTTACCAGGTTGTTAGAGCTGACTTGGAATGAAAAAGGGAAAAATCCTACTGTGAGCGAGCTGGTATAGGGCACTTAAGCCCCCCTCCCCCTCCCTCCAGCAGGGGCTTCTAATTGAAGCTGTCTGAGCCAGTCTTAATACAATTTAGTTATCGCCAGCCAGAAGGATTTTATTTATGGGACAGGACCCGTCAGAACTTCCTCCGACCTCTGAGAAGCTGTGAATATGAGAGAGCTGTTCAAGCCGGCATGCCAGGCTAGTATATGCATTTCTTTAATAAGGCAGGGATTGATGTCTTTTGGAGTTCAGGGGTTAGGTAAACAGCAGTCCCTCGGTTCAAGGCTCTCCGTGTTCAGTTGTTTGTTTATATGGATCTCAGAAGGTTAGGTTAGCCTTCTTGACATCTCAAGGGAGCTTTCCTGACCACGGTATAACCTCATCTGTACTAACGTCTACTGGAGACGTAGCATCCCTTTCCAGGAAAGGTACCACCAGCGCATGAGAGTGCCTGGAACTCTCCGACCAGCATTCAGTCTTTGAGAGAGAGAGAGATGTAGCTACCACGGACATTGGTGATTTCTTGAAGGGGCTCACTTATACAAGGAGCAGGTCACTTGTGCACCTAGTTTCTGTAAGGAACCACTGTGATTGAGTGAGCAATTGGGTATTTGCACCCAAAGAGAACTATTTACATGATCTATGGGCTGCTTCTGTACATGAACCTCTCAAACTGCATGTACAATTGTTCAGTTCTATACGTCCTACCAGAGTTTTAAACTGCTTCAGTGCCTGAC
Organism: Crocodylus porosus; assembly: GCF_001723895.1. NCBI lineage: Eukaryota > Metazoa > Chordata > Crocodylia > Crocodylidae > Crocodylus > Crocodylus porosus. The sequence goes on from NW_017728917.1 coordinate 19,057,634, forward strand.
TTGATTTTCACATTTCTAATGAAATGTCCAAAACTCGTAAAGGAGATCTGTGGGATTGAACCCCTTATATTGATTAGGTGAAAATGTTGCAGAACATATCAAACTGGCTCTGTTTGTTAACGTCTGTGATTGTCAACCAGTGGAATTCGTCACCACAACTTTTGGGATAAATCTGATTCACTTGTGCTCCCTCTGCTGACTTGGCAGTGGTGTAGCACTGAGCCGAGCGTGGTGGGTCCTACACATATAGATGACAGTGTTAAGAATTTAGTTAAACATTGATGACAGTCATGGATTGAAATAAACCACATTGCAGTCCAAATAATGCATCCAATTGGATAATATTTCAAAATATGTCTCATTTGGCATCCACTTGTTCAGAGTTTTTACATAATAACTGAGTAAAAAGAATGGAGCAGTCAGAAGCAGTAGCAGGATGTGAGCAGTGGGAATCTTTAAGCATTACCTGTTTACTGCTGCAGCTGCCCATTTGGTTGCTGATGTTCAGGGAGACCTGTTAATTTGAGGAGTATGTTAATTTAGCTTATCTTTGGAGTAGTTAATTCCATCTACGACCATCCTCCCCGAATCTACCCTCTCCAGCTAAGTAGTAGACTGTCAACTGACTGTGACATACTAACTTATTTAAAATCTTTTGAAAATTTCTGATTTTCACTATGTGGAACATATCATTATTCTTAGGAATTTGGGGATGATTTTTTTCAGTATTGTGATAAACCTAACTTTTATACTACTTAGGATACCATGAAAGTGCGCTTGAATACCACCTATTGAGTTAGGGTTTTTTAAAATTATTTGTCACTTAGTGGTGACATTACTTCTCTACAGCACCCCCTATCAGCAGATAGCATGCACCTTACAGATATTATTGAGTTTGCTTCATATGTTCACTGTAACACACATTATGTCTTTCCCATACAGATGGGAAATTGAGGCTAGGAAAGAAATTGTGATTTGTACAAGCCTGAAATGCCTTAGAGCCAGGAATATTGCCTGCCCTGTGCTTTAATCATAAGGCCATAGTACTTGAACCACAGTGGTATGGCAAGAGGACTACCTTCCCAATATAGGTTTGTATCAACCCAACAAGCAAATTCAGCGAACTACTGATATCCACTGATTTCATGTGGGATGGCTCTTTTAAAGCATTGCTGTCCAGTCAGACTCAGTGTGGGTGGCATCTGTACCTGAAGATGAGACCCTCCAGAGGGACCACTTTCACGGGTTAGTACATTCAAACTCCAGAATATGAGCTTTTGTCCCTTTTAAATTATGTGTGGGGTCTGTCTTAACTGTTGGGTTTCATATTTAATCAGTATTAATATGATAACAGGAAAGTGACAACTGAAGCGAACAAAAAAGAGATTATCTCTTCTTAGCCAAATGCATCCATTAGCAAGGAAATATAGGTTTCTATTAAATGAAGCAGACAGATGGGCCTTTAGAGGTGACTGGGAATGGGAGGGGGGAGGGGGGCGAGGGGTGAAAGTTGAGGTTTAGAAAATCTCTATAAAAATAAAAACAAACCATCCGTCTTGATGGTTGGCGTTTTACCCTCCCGTTGCACTTTAGGGATGCTGCTCTGATTCCTATCGAGAACATTATGCTGAAACATAATCCAGCAGAGCACTTACTCCTGCCAAAGTCTGGCTCAGAGGTTGCTGTTCTCCCCCAGAAATAAATGGCCGACAGGCCTTCTCATGCTAGACGGAGCTATGCCATCTTCTGGAAATTGCTTCTTTGATATCCCCAGTGGAAAGCAGATTTGATTTGCTACGTGTTAACTTATTTTTTCCCTTTGGGAGGGGCATGCGTGAGGAAAATAAATCCTGTTGCAGCCTTTCATATCAGCTGCAAAAAAATATATGTGAACCCTTATTCAGGCTTTGTTGTAACAATGTTTATAAGCAGTGTTTGAAACCAAGATAATAATACTATAAATAATTGTCGATGATGAAGATAATGGAGAAAAAATAACATAATTAAAAGAATTTTACAAGATGGGCAATTCAGTAAGATGGATGGAGTAACACAATATGTTAAAAATATCTGTAATTTAACGTAAACATGACATCGCTGACGGGAAACATCTGTCTTGCCAGCCGTCCAGTGGAATGGCCTCTGCAGTACTTCTATACTGGAGGGCAAAGGAGAAGTCATCTGTATACTCTGTTGCATAATGGTATGTCAGATGCTCAGCCCTGAATAGGGCGGTACAGCATGAAAGGAGTTGTTTAAGGTAGCCATACCTAGAAGCAGTGGGATGAATTTGAATCAGTTACAGTTTGGATTGGCTTCTTGTAAGTGCTTCCTGCAGGTCAAACCTAATAATCCATGGAAAAGCTTCCCAAGAGGAGAGATGGAAGTTTGGCTGGTTGTCCGTTTGAAAAGTGGAATGATTTAGTAGAGCAGAAATAAAATTTAAAAAAAAGAAAGCCTCTTACATTGGTGATGGCACATAGATTGGTAGAGAGCGGTAATTCACTGTGTTGGTCTGAAGTTGGGCAGAAGGAGGGTAGATTTTGCACCTTTGCTAACTAAAGTCAGAGCTAGACCAGGAATTCTGAAGTCAGCTCATGGAGGTAGTTAGGTCAAAGGACGTGGTCATCATGGGTGACCTGAACTTTCCAGACATCTGCTGGGAAGAGCAGTCAGCCAGGTCTGACCAC
>NW_017728917.1:19060423-19063497 GCF_001723895.1 Crocodylus porosus
GTGGCTAGGATCTGGAACCAACTTCCAAGTGAAGTGGTGTTGGCTCCTACCGTGGGGATCTTTAAGACAAGGCTAGACAATCATCCTGCTGGAGTCGTTTGACCCCAGTACTCCTTCCTGCCATGGCAGGGGGTCAGACTTGATGATCTGCTGAGGTCCCTTCTGACCCTACTAACTATGAAACTATGTCAAGCATAAGCTTTCATAACTAGAGGGATTGTTTCATCACATCATTTCCATCTCTGTGTTGTTATCATTAGGTTTTGATGATTCCCCATTCATATCTGAGGCAGGTGCCATGCTTCCCTTTGTCCCTGTGACAGGGTGGAATTTAAGAGTGGGAGGGGGGGAGATTGGTGAGAGAGCCACAATAACATGAAGGGAGGGTGAAGGAGCATCAATCTTGTCTTCTGAATATCCAGACTTAGAATAAAATACCCTGCTGATGTAAGTGAAAGGTACAGTGTTTATCTGCATTGCTTTGCCATGAATTTCTTAAAGCATCAAGCCTCAAATGCTTTACAAGATATCAAATTCATGGAATTTAGAAGTGGAGAGTTGTAACTCCTCGCACTTGGATCACATTGTCTGCTTTTAGCCAGTGTCAGATTATTTGGGGCAGGTTTGTCTTTAGAATACATAAAGTTGCGGTAATATCCCTTATCTTGATGGGAGTGTGAAGCACTCCGCCTTCCTGCCCAGGGGGTCTCACTTTCAGAGCTCCGGAGTTCACGGGGCGAGTTCTGCGAAGTTAATTTTTCATGATGTTCTACACTCGTATGTAAATTTTTACTCAAAATATTAGGAAGATCTTAATGAGCAGGAGAAAGAGCCCCCAGCATGAAAAACAGTTGAGGCAGGTGCTGCCTGATGGAGATTCACATTTCCTATTTCAGTGGTAAGTAAGAGCTGTGGCCATGGCCCTCGCTCCTTGCCCATGCATAACACACAGTGGGAGTAGGAACTGTTAGCTTTTTATGAGAGGGTGAAGGAGGTGTAGTTCCATTTTTCAAACAGTCTTGTCATTCCCACTTTGGAACCTGACACACGGGCCAGGGTTTTTGCATGTGTTGTTTTTTCGAAGGGAGGGAGGTGACTGAGTGGCCAGCCCCTTGACAGGGCAGTCTTAAAACATTCATAAAAGTTTTATTGGGCTGCCACCCTTCCAGATAAATATTTTCTGACTTCACAGGCTTATTTTGAAGTTTGGAGCTTAATAGCAGCTTTGTAGCCCCCACCTTTCTCTGAAACAGCCTTTTGGCAAAATCTATTCCTGGAGGCTTCCATGCTTTTCTATTCCTTGGACTTTCTTCATCACTAAACTCTGTTCCCCTTTCATCCTCCTCCACTCTCATAAGAATAATGGAACTGACTGTTAAATAATTCTGCCCCCTCCCCAGCTCTTGGTCTGGGTTGTAAGTTGATCCAATGTACCATACTTGGTCATAGTGATGGGGAAAAAATTACAATAAGCATAATTTTAGTTCAGTTGCCATTATCACATTGGACATGTTAGGCTCATTTATTAGCTTCTTAATTATGAATGTTTTATAATCATTAAAATATCTAGTTAACAACCCTGGTATAGGTCAGTGCCATTTCAGGCATGTCCTGGCAGTTTCCATGCTATTTCTCAATGTGTTCTTGCAAATATAAAAGCATTACAGTGAGTCTCAGCAGTCAGTGGTGAAACCAGTGGGCTCGCAGCCAAGTTTACACAAAGAAATGCTGTATGGAAAACTCAGAGAGGAAGACAGAACAACAGTTTAAGCGTCCACGCTTTTTCACTTAATCATTTTGCAGCTGACAGAGCTTCATGAATCCCGGCATGGGCACTCTCTACCCTTGCTAGACCCTAGCCCAGATGAGTGTGTGCATTTCAGCTTCTCTCGCAGAGCATCCTTGGATAGTCTTCTGGTTGGAGAGTTAATTGTTCTTTGCCCAGTCAACAGTATCATGTGCCAGCTACTCCTTGTAACCCTCCCCCACCCTTTTTTCTTTTTTTTACACCAGCTGCTTGCTATTTGCTATTCTGTCCCTCCTTTTTTGTCTAGGGTCTTTGTAAGGACTAAGAGGAACATGGAGCATTTCTTCACATGCAAACTCAACTATGATCATGGCACTGAATTTTGACCATGCATTTCAAAAAAAGCATCCAGGAATGTCTCAAAGCTAAGAAGGAAGCGTACACCCAATGGAAGGGAGGGGCCATCACCAGGGAGGACTGTCCTGCAGTTGCTTGGGGATGCAGGGGGGCAGTCAGGAAGGCCAAGGCGGAGATGGGACTGCTACTAGCTTCCCGGATCAAGGACAACAAGAAGTCCTTTTTTAAATACACAGGGGGTAAAAAGAAGGTTCTGGGTAATGCGGGGCCTCTGTGGAACATGCTTGGAAATCTGGTGGTCTTACCAGATGACAAAGCTAACCTATTTAACAATTTTTTTGCCTCCATTTTTCTGAGCAGGGACCAGGTCATCCCCCACACCGGGATCCCCGATGGTCCCAGGGGAGGTGCAGCCAGGCCCAGGGTCAGATAGGACCTAGTCAGGGAACTTCTGGTAGGACTCGACGTGTTGAAATCAGCTGGTCCTGATGATCTCCACCCCCGAGTGCTGAGGGAATTAGCAGAGGTCATTGCGGGACCCCTGGCACAGCTTTACGAGCACTCGTGGTGCTCTGGCGAGGTGCCTGACGACTGGAAAAGGGCCAACATGGTCCCCATTTTCAAAAAAGGGAGGAAGGAGGACCCAGGAAATTATAGGCCTGTTAGCCTTACCTCAGTCCTGGGGAAGCTCTTTGGAAAAAATTATCCAGGTCCACATTTGCAAGGGGCAAGCAGGGGAGTGTATGCTTATGGGCAACCAATACAGGTTCATTAGAGGCAGGTCCTGTCAGACCATCCTGGTGGCCTTCTATAACGAGGTCACAAAACCCTTGGATGCAGGTGTCGCAGTGGACATAGTCTTTCTGGACTTTAGGAAGGCCTTTGACACTGTCTCTCACCCCATTCTTGTTAAAAAAATTGTGGTGTCAATGCCTACACAGTCAGATGGGTCGTCAATTGGCTGGAGGGC
>NW_017728917.1:19063598-19258952 GCF_001723895.1 Crocodylus porosus
GGGAGGAAGAACCAGGACCATACCTACAGGCTGGGGAACTCCCCTCTTGTCAGCACAGAGGCAGAAAAAGATCTTGGAGTCATTATAGACTCCAAAATGAACATGGGCCGCTAACGTGGGGACGTAGTCAGGAAAGCTAATCGTACCTTGTGTTGCATCCACGGATACAGCTATTTCCACAATAGCTGTCTGCTGTCACACTGTACATAGACTCTGTCACCTTGTCTTAATTTTACTTGGGAAGGGGAGGCTTTTTCTGCCCAGTGAATAGAGCAGCTCTTTCAAAGGAGAAAGTGAAATTGCTAATGGCTGGAGCTGAATCAGCAGCTGAACTACTAAGGTATCTTGTGGACTGGGAATGGAGAGAGGCAAAATACTGGACACTTGTCGTGCTCCTGACTTTTCCAGCCGAGTAGCATGGGGTCTTCCTGGAACCCCTTTTGGCAGATGGAGGATGTTCTTGTGAAGACCTGTGTCAAACAGGGATCACTCTTGCAGGCACATGTTAGGGCTTGTCAGAATCAGATACTATGTAAAGTTAATGAGTTAACTTTTATAGTGGGCTAGTTAAACCACATTAAACCTCTGTGTGGACACTTGTATTCTCAATTAAAACAGCCTGAATATTCTTTAGCTTCCTTCACTTTGGAATTTGATTTAAACTAAATCCAAGGAAGGCCATTTTGATTATGTCCACACAGGGGTTTTATGTGGTTTAATTAATCCACTTTAAATTGATCCGGATTAATTTTTGGAAGTGTTTCCATTAAGAAAATCTGCAGAATTTACCCTGTCCGAAAAGGCAATTAGTGAGCACTGCTTTCGTGCAGTCAGCAGTGGGACAAAGCATACCATTCTGCTACCCTTTTATTAAAACATGGGTAAATACAACTAATCTGAACCTGCCTACCCCATTGCTCCAAGTTTCATGTGGCTGTAATTTTAGTGTAGATACAACCTTGGAGTGACAACGTATAGTCTCTCAGGTGACTTGGTTCCTGCTTTCTTTCCTCAGATCACCCACAATGTGCCCACTTTGCTTGTAATTGTAATTATATATGTGGGTATCCAGTGATGTGGCTCCTACCAGGAGTTGGTTTATGAGGCTTGACTTCCTTCTCATAGACAGCTGAACTGGAACTTTGGCCAGATGACAGGTTTACCACCGGTTTGGCTTAAGCTTAGCCAATGACTTAGGCTTTAGTTTCTGAATTAGTGGAAGTGGAGACTGAAAGTTTCTTTATCAGTAGAATAGCAATGATACAAGCATCCTGAAACTAGGTGTCAAAGACAGATTTTTTTTGCGATTAGCATTAGGCAGGTGTAAAGCAGAAAGTATTTGCTTTGGATTTGGATTTGGTGGGACAATGATTTGATCTGGTGATTTGAATCACTGTCCCGATTTGATTTGGCCGAATCCGAAGACATTTGGCCATAGACTATACAGGCAGGCAGTGCCGGCGGGAGCAGCTGGGGGAGCCCCGGCTTGAGCCAGGAGAAATCCCAGGAGAAACTGCAGCTCCCTCGGCTACCCCCCACTGGGGCAAGGCAGGCAGTGATGGCAGCCCTGGGAGAACCTGGAGCTTGGGAGAAGCTCTTGTTCATTGCCCCAGCTCCCCAGTCATTCCCCCCAGCCCCCATGGCTTCTCCCGGGACAGCTGGCTCAAGCTGCGTCTCGTCCGGCTGCTCCCCTGGCTGTCCCCCATCCCCCCTCACCCTGGCGAGGGAGACAGTGCTGGTGGCCCTGGGAGAAGCCATGGGGGCTAGGGGGAATGATCAGGGAGCTGGGGAATTGAACTGGGGGGAAGCCCCTGTTTCCTTCCCCAGCTCCCCATCATTCCTCCCAGCTCCCGGTTTGATTCCCCAGTTCCCAATTCAATCCCTCAGCTCCCAGTCATTCCCCTCCAGCTCCCAGTCTTCCCCCCCAGCCCTCATGGCTTCTCTCAGGGCCACCAGCACTGCCCCCCTCGCCCCAGTGAGAGAGGATAGGGAACAGCCAGGGAAGCAGCCGGACGAGCTGCAGCTTGAGCTATCAGTCCCGGGAGAAACCACGGGGGCCGGGCGGGGAATGATTGGGGAGCTGGGGGAATGGACAAGAACTTCCTGTGAGCTCCAAGTTCAATTCTCCAGCTCCCCAATCATTCCCCCCAGCCACCGTGGCTTCTCTGGCGGGGGGGGGGCAGCCAGGGGACCAGCCGGACAAGCCACGGCCTCTCCCAGGGCTGCTGACTCAAGCTGGGGCTCTCCCAGCTGCTCCTGCTGGCACTGCCTTGTGCCTGCCTGCACAATCTATGGCCGAATCTCTCTGAATTCATAGTTTCATAGTTTCATAGTAGCTAGAGTCGGAAGGGACCTAGGTAGATCATCTAGTCCGACCCCCTGCCTTGGGAGGAAAGAGCACCGGGGTCAGATGACCCCGGCAAGGTGCTCATCTAACTTTGAATCTAATTGATTCAGAGGCTTCCAGTTCAATTCATAGAAATTAATGGGTCTCCTGATTCGATTTGGATTTGGAGATTCGGCTGCCAAATCAGGCTTGCAACCCTTTAAAATTGCGATGTGGAGCTAATTTCATGGTATTCACACAGTCCACAAAATTGTGGTTTACTCAGGGCCCTGTATATAAGAGCTCTTACTAAGCTCTTTGATTCCCTAAAGCAGCATCCTATGGTACCACCACCATGTTTTTAATGCAAAACAAAAACCAATAATCTTTTTTGGGTGAGGTTGACAAGTTAGTTGTTGTTTGGGAACTTCCTTGTTCCAAACAACATACCGTTCAACAGTTCATACACTGTTCTTGTTTTTGCTAAAAATAGAAAAATGATGGCTATTTTAGGTACAAAACAGTGCATGGGACTTTTGTTTTCTGTATTTCCATGACTTCTACCCTTTGTTCCAACACCTCTGGGACTTGTCCTAAAAATGACTAACGTCATCATAGTATAAGCCATTCCCAATACCCAGAGCAACCTAATTCCCTTAGTAATTGTGTTATTCCATTGCAGTTTAGAAGCAAAGGTTATTTGCTTTTGGACAAGCTATTTTTCTATAAATGGGGTAGTGCTGATAAAATCATAGTGGAGCCACAGCTGACACACCTGATACAGTGCATGAATTAGAAGTATGTTTATTATTGGTTTGTTTATTTATTTATTTATTTTAAAAACTTTGAATAATTTAGCCTAGTCTTTGACCATCTCGCTGTAGAGGTCAGAGCATATGAAAGGCAGGGCTTTTTTCATTGGAGGGCCTGTGGCTCTGGAATTTTATGTATCCTGTGACAAGTTTGTCTGGCATAATTCTGGAAAAAAATTGTGCCAGACTTTGAATGCTTTGTTTTTCTCATTTAGGCATCTACTCTGATATTCATTTAATCTGATCATGGTAATCCTCCTTTTTTGTTCCTGAGTTCTACATGAGCATTCAAGACTTTATCTTCCTCCACTGAGAGTACCATCTCCATGTCAGAGTTGGGAAGCAGAGAAGTTAAATGACATATCCAGTGTCACAAGTACATTTGTGTTAGTACTAGGAATAGGACTCTTGCCAGCTGTCTTAAGAGTGGCTTTCCTGGGGCTTTTTGTTGCCTGTTATAATTAGGTTTAGTCATCTGACCACCCAAAAAGTTCTTGGTCATTGTCAAGTAAATTAAAAAGTAATTAAGTTGAAAATTCATCATGCCATTATACTGACTTACCATGTTTATTATTAATCTGTGCATTACTCTTCACAGTCAATTTATGGTAACTTGCTGCCTAAAACTTGTAAAGCTAGTTTGGAAATATTAGAAAAACTGGGCTAAAAGACGGATCTAGTATTAACCTAGCTAAGAACTGAATCCTCTGATAGGTACCCTTCATCTATTGCAGTTTGAGATTATCATGATATAGCAACTAAGTGAAATTTTTCATAAGTATTTATATACATTTTAGTGTTTTGCCTTCCATTGTTTTGATAACTTATGCAAGAGTACTTTCCCTTTCAAAGCACTTGATATATATCAAAATGTCCCTACCGCAAGATGATTGTATTGTAAAGTTACATGAGTCATGCTCTATTGATATTAAACAAACCAATTCTGTATGTGCTGATAGTGTGTCTTAGGCATGATTGTCTGTATTTATATTGGCTATGATAATGAAGAAGCTATGCTGTGTATCTCTGCTAATGAGGCCCTACAGCATTTGTCTTTGTTGACAATTACACCTGTTCGTAGGGGGAGTAGCACTGGACTATTGTCACCTCATGTTGTGCCTGAAATCTTGCATATATTATTTTATTGTTGCCTGATTCCCACTCTCTTTGTTTCCATTGGCTCTTTGTTCAGTGTCTCACAAAATGAGGCAACTCCTCTTCCTCCAGCTGTAGTTTTTGTTCATCATTTTCTTGTTCCATTTGATAGAATCCGTTCTTGGGTATCTGCCATCACTCACACAGACTACTGTGCAATTGTTTTCCATCTCCTGTAAATTGAGCTGATTTTTCTGATTGGCAACATTTTATGTTCATTTGAGAATTATGTGTGATGTAGAACAAAGTGGAAGCAGTGGATTCTTCAGGATACTAGCAGCTTGCCAAGGCAAGTTTTGGTGGTGCCTGCCATACAATTCACTTGGACGCCACCTACTGACCCAAAGATCCAAGATCAAGCTCAGTGAAAATTTTCCTCTGTTTCTGGGAATTTATTATTTTTTGCAGCATGAAGTTGTCAGTCTTATGCCTGAAAGCCACCCCCCAGCCTCAAGGGACTGGGGGACTAGTTTTTGTCCTGCCTTTACACTTTGACCTGCCTGGCATAGGTTTCTCTACCAAAAGTAGAACTTCTACTAACATGGCTCATCTGGTCATAGAGGCCTTCAAGCAGACCCATCATAGTAGGCTGCTAGTTTCAGTAAGAGTTACCTTGTAGAAGCAGCCCTGCTTAGTAACTTCAGTATTGCTGCACTACAGCACTGTGAGATTATGGGAATACAATCATTTTTTATTGTTTTAAAGTAGAATATGTTTTCCATCAATATGTAACATAAAAGTGTCAGTTGACAACTTATACCATATGATGGTTTATGTCAGTATATTTTTCAGTTGAGCATTTAACAAGAAAAGTAAAGCCGGTTGGAGGATTTTATCCTCCTCCTAAACATCTTGGGAGAAAAGTACTAAAGTTTGCAGTGGTTTGTGTGTACATACTAGAGTTCTTTGCAACACCTTACTTGAAGAGCAGAAGTGAGGGAAGTTAGCACATTTCTCTCCAAAGCTAAATTTAGAGAAACTGAGGCATTAGGAAGTTGAATAACTTAGTTCAGGGTGCAGATCAAAAGTTGGAAGTAATTAGATCAAAAGTTGGAAGTAGAATTTTCTTTTTGCTGGATAAGATCACAAATTTAGAGAGATGATAAGCTGGGAAGGAGTTGTGAATTGATTTTTTAGACAGCCTTGGAAGACATGGAGTGAAGGTAAATGAAGGAAACTGCAGAATGAACTAATGAACTCAATTGACTTTTGAACTCGGTATCTAAATTTCCTCTTGTAGCTTAAATTTAGTCTTGACCCAAAGCTAAAGCTTCTGAAGGCTGTAATATGCCTTTTGACATTATTCTCCTTGGTGGCTGGGTTCCTGTTTGAGCACCATGTTTCTGGTGGGAACATGGGAAATCCAGACATGAATTCACACTCAGGAAGTATAATCAGAAGTAAAACAATGAACAAATATGGCTCTAGGGGAGAGAATGTACTTCTCACATTTTGTTTGAAAATAATTGGCCTTCTGTGGTAAGCATGGAGGCCATAGAAAAAGGACAGGAGCTGTTCAGTTGCCTGTGATTTGACTTTAAAGTTAATGACCTTAAGCAATGTTCCTGGTCAAGAGCACTTAACAAAAGCATATTTGAAACATTAAACTCCCAAATAACCCCTCTCCTCCAAGAAAATGCTTGCTCTTTCTTTTTTTCTTTTTTTTAGCTACATCCAAAATAAACCCAGATCAGCAGCAAACCCCAGTGGAGTTATGCATATAAATATAAAAATTAAAAATCAGTGCACTATGGGGAGACAGCATCCTGCATCAACCAGGACATTTTCAAATTTAAAAATGTATTTGTAGTGATATCAAGCATATATGTATTTCCTTTTATTATATGCAACACTTGATCCTGGCCCTGACTCCCTCTGCAGCTGTTGAGCAAGTTATTCAGCTTCTCTATGCCTCAGTTTCTCTCATAGGTTAGAGTTGGAGAGAAATGTACCAGCCTGCCTCACTTTTGCTATTTAAAGTATTTTGGATAGTAACTGAGCCAGAAACTATCAGTTTAGGACTCCCAAGTCTTTTAATTCTCAGTCCAGTTACCCTATTCATTACCTCACATTTAGTAGCCAGAACAAACAGTACCATAGATTCAAGGAATTGTACAAGATAGCTTCCAATTTCTCTTTCACATTGGAATGCTGCAGCGTTAGCTAGAAACCTATAGGTAATGGTCAAATTATGTTCTCATTTGTATCACTGAAAATCTGAAGTTACTCTAGTGGTATTATTTCATATTTACACAGGTTAAAATGTGAGCAGAATCCAGGTTCCTGTTGAAAGAATAAATGTGTTGTTCCTGCATCTTTCTACAGAAAGTGGTGGGATTATCTGCACCATATGTTCAATTTAGTGGCTTCCCTGAAGTTATAAGGACCCAACGTTAAATTCTTGTCCAGGTACCACTCAAAAACAGCTTGATTTTCTGTTTTCCTCTATTTTAAGACATCATCATCTTTGTTTTTTAGTGAAGAGCTAAAATTGCTGTTCCCTAGTAGCTGGCTTGTATTATACTATTAGTTTTAGAAATGTTTCCTCCGACTATGATGTTGCACATTGCAGTTGCCACTAAGTAGAATCATTTTAGTTTTCTGAGGGTTAAAAAACAAAACAAAACAACTCTATACTTTGTAACTTTTTTGAGGATTCAGACAGGAAGTTAATATCAAATGTAAAACATTTCCATTGGTATCTTTGTAGGTAATATGTTAGATCATAGGAAGGTTTTAAATATACAAAGGCTGTGATCGTGAACATTTCATTTTGTATCCCTGGAACTTTTGAAGACTGAGACTCGCATATTTTTGGCATCAGTCAAGTAGTCTGGTCTTCTTGGATTTGCCTTCTGTAACGTCTTTGTGCTGAATGTTCCCCCTGAGGCATCAACTTGTGTTTTAATTCCCGTTTTCAGTTGCTGATGTATGGGCTGCTCTGTTAAATAACTTTTCTTTTCTGTGCCATTATGTCTACAAATTTTATTTGGTTTATCTTATATATGCAAATCATTTTCCCTTTTTTGTTATATTTGACAAAGTCATATAGTACAGGCTCAAGTAATAACATACTGTTGTGTAACTCTGAGTGAAATATTACAAATTTAGCAATAAAACAAAGTTCCTGTTCATTTGCAAAGTTTACTTCTACCCAGCAGAAAAAAGTGTGTATCCTATTTCAGTGTCTCTATTATCTACCTATCATTGACTCCTCTATTTTATCAACTGGACATTTTTTTTTTTTTTTTAGGGTTTTTTGTTTTCTGGGGGTGGTTCTTGCTCTGACAGTTTCAGGCATACTTCCAGCTGCAAACTATTAAAGATATTAAGTATATAAAATACTTAATATTAGGGGTGCACTGATAAAGATTTTCTTGGCTGATATCGACAGCTGATGATTAACCAGCCGTAGTGGCCAATACTGATCTGATAACTGATATTTGGTAATAGTGAAAGGCATTTTAAACTACTGACATAAATAAACCTTTTGTTGTTTGTTTTGCATTTATAACACATACGCACATGCAAGTGGTTCTTGCCTGCTCTGCCCCTTGATGAAGAAGGCGGTGACCAAATTATTCCCACGTATGTCACTCCCTCACCCCCAACTCCTACCCACATTCCTGCACCCCACACAGCCTGTGCTGCTGTCCAGGGCAGGTGGGGTGGACCCTTGTGTGGACAGTGGCGCTGGACACTTTTGGAGCCCCAAAGTACACTGTTGCTTCATCAGGTCCCGTGTAGCTGAGCTCTCGTGGCCACCAGGGAGGAACCGCTATTGCAAAGGCATCTGGTGCCGGGTGGATCAGAATGTCCCTCACGTGGCACCTTACCCTGCCCATGTGCAGCCCAGTGTCTCCCTGGCAGCCCCAGTGTCAGGTTCCTGCTGCATGTGGCATTGTCATGGCAGTAGTGGCAGCAGGAGCTGGTAACAGTCCCTTTGTTGCTGAGCGTGGCACCCCATGACTGCTCTCAGGTGCCCTCTTCCCTTCTCGCTGCTCACTGGGACCTATAGTCTGCCCCGGGCTCAGGCTGATGGGACAGAGACTAAAATACACTCACCAGAGGGTTTTGGACATGCAGTTGTAATTATTGGCTGCAACAACCAAAACAAGCTGATAGTCAATAATGTCATTTCTCCTTTTAACGGTGCCAATCTGATACGCAACCAATATATTGGTGCACCCCTACTTCTTGTCACAAATGCAAACTTGTGGAAAGCTTTTCAGTGCAAATGGTGTAAGTTTCCAGAAGTCTAACACAATTTCTCTGCAAGTTATAAAAATTACTAATAACTTAAAAGCCAACTAATTGAAAATTGGTTCCTCATTGGCATATTTGCCAAGACCTGAATTCAAGATGGCAGCTTTCTTGTCTGAAAGCTAAGGCATCACTAAAGCCCTAGAGCAATGAAACAAAAAAAAAATTGTTAGTGGGTGGTGGTGGCAGTAAGAATACTTGTAAAGAAATTGCAAGAAATGATTTGACTTAGGCTTGTGGCTACTTATTCTCTGTCTAATAGAACTAACACCCAGCATCTCCCAGATTTCCTGTGCTCCCTAGTCCTCCCAGGTACTTCACTTCATCCCAGCCCTGGTACATTTACAGATGCAGTTTCTATCAAGTTGCATTGCGATAATGCTTAATCTGCATCTTTCTTGATCTGCCGAAGGTACTGTAGTACCAATACTATTTACAAATACTCTAGTAAAAAACATAATATCAAGACAGCCTATTTGCAAATGGACCCATCCTTATGAAGTATAGATAGTAGGCATAAATATCATGCTACCTTAGCTGTGGGATTTATGTTGTCATATTTCCACGTGCTATACCTGCATTTATGCTGTTATAAATTAGCCACTTCTGTGATTATTCAGCAGGGTGGGGAGGAGACATGCTAATAAATACATTCCAGTGAGGTACCAAATTCTAAAATGCACCCAACCTTTCCTTAGCTGCATTGTGTAGGCTGACTGACCACACGATGTGCAGTGCGTCTGATGCATGTTGGATAATATATGCATGTTAAAGCATTTGAAAATGCACGGTGCGACCTGCATTCAAAAAACACATGTGCTGTATATGTCGTGGCTGCACATCCTCCACTTGTGTGGCATGATGTATATACTCATGTGCACACCCACACACTAAACCTTTGCAGGTCAAAAAGTGAGGATAAACTTTTGAACTCAGCCGCTTCCAAATTAAGTGCATGTGCAGGGACCACCAGAGCTGGGGTTACCAGACTCCAGAAAAGAGCCAGACACTGACACCCACATATTGTACTGCAGGAGATTTTCTTGTTCCTCCTCTGCTGCCTGAAGGATGATGCCTTGAAAACACTCTGTCCTCTTTGCCCTTTCCTTGTCACCAGAAAGGACAGGCAGCAGTTCGGTGACTTCTCCCTTCGTTATGGAAATGGGACTGATACAGTAATCAGGATGCTACATATGGAGCTTTTTAAATTACTGCTCTTCAGTCTTTTGTTAGCCTTCATTATTCTTGAAGATTTTTTTCAAGTCATAAAAATGACATTTTTAATATGCAGAATTAAAAAAGGCAATATGAAGAATACATTTTTGTCAATAAGCTTTTACCTTTTAAACCAGTTATCTTAGTTTCTGCTCTAGGTATTTTAATTGAAGATTAACTACTGTTAAAGAGTATACAAATTTAGGTAGTATATATTTGGAGTATTAAAATAGGACTCAATAAAAGGTGGGAATAGAGCAGCCTGTCCATTATAATTTTAGATTGCAGAACACTGAGCACAAACTAACTTTCATTAGAAGTCAGCACAGCCAACCAAGCGCTGCTTCTCGCTCTCTCTTTTTTGTTCAGTTAAAATGAAGTAAAAGTGTATTTTGGGACTAGAAAGTTTAGCATCTCTCATATGCAGGATTTGTCTTACACTCTTGTTCCTATTTTTAAAGAACATGTTCATTGATTCAAAGATTATTGATTATGAACATGAAACATAGTTGGATACGAGAATACTAATGTTTGCTACATGGCTGACTTGACTTACTTTTTACAAAATCTAACACTGGTATTAATGTTGTGCCAATTGCTCTGGTATTTGTGTTGAATATAGTCATTAAAAGAAGGCATTCATTTCTGTCTCTTAAGCCAGCTGCTACTTTTGCATCTGTTGAGGGGTGAAATTATCTTTACTTTAAGGTATATGCATTTGAGATGGGGTCTAATGGTCTCTCTGCTTTACTTGAGAGGCAGGGAATTCAAAACAGTTTCTCTTCATTCCCCATTTTAACTAGTAAACTTCACACCCAGTTTCATTCCAAAATCCCAATACAACTGTTCCTCCCCTGCTCATAGTCTTCCTTCAAGAAAAAGTTTTTCAGACAACATCTTGTAGGCCACAATTTGCAATTGTTTTCAAATTATTGAGGACAGAATGTACTTTGTAGTTTCTTATATTGTAAAAAACCCAGGCTTTCATTTTTTTTTCAGTGTTGTATTTATCTAGAAATTAACATTTTCCCAATGTAGAATTTAACAAAATCACTTGATATAGCTTGTTGTGGACCAGTAGCTTTGCAAAAGAATGCCACTCACCCAGGGCGAGTAGCACATTTGTTTATGGACAAATAAGTCATATGTGTATTTTTTGATGACGGTGGTATGGAGTGGTATGTAAGAGTGCTACTCTTAAAGGCTGAAATAAGACCACACTGAGCTGTGTGCTGCTATGGTTAGACTTTCTCCAGTACTCAAACAACTCCTTTACAGCCAGCTCTGTGCTGCCTTGCAGCGTACTATGTAGACACAGCTTTAAAGACCAGAGCAAGGCCTAATGGGGGGCTTTAGGGGTGGGGGGGAATATTCCACATTAGTCTCCTACAGGATTCTTACACCTCCCTCTGAAGCATCTGGTACTGGTGCGCTCAGGCAGGATGCTGGATTTAGTATGATCTGATTTAGTATGTCAATTCCTATTTTGTTATACCTGCTGGACGAAGAGCTCTTATTAGTTGGAACTGCTCTGTTATTCCTTCTGCTCCTTTTTGCTTATGCTATGATGAAAAAGGGAGGGGGGAGGGACTGCAGAGAGACAAAATTCCCATGGTTCTGCTGCAAAATCAGCAACAGCTGCTGGAATTAAAGTGGCTCCTTGGTTGAGTTCGGAAGCAGCGGAGCCTGCAGTTGATCAGCTCTACCCTCCACTATAAGTGGAGACATCAGGACAACTAAGCTAAACCACCAGGGGGTGAGGGAGGATACAATTAAAACCCTAAGGCAGGGGTCTAAACAGAGGGCACAGCCACAGACTGATATTTGAAGGGACACAGTGTTTCCTTTTACTGAATATTGTTTAAGGCATTTTGTGGAGTGCAGAGTTGGCCAAAGCACTCTTACTCTGTGAGCAAGAGGAAATATAGAGTGGCTTTAGGAACCAGCAGATGTTACTGAAGCCAGAGATTTACTTTCTGTCCTTCATTCCTGTCCCCTCCCTCCCTCACCCCCTTTTTTTTTTCAAAAGACTTATCTTGGCAAAGCTCAGCCAAGGACAGGGGTACGTGGAGGTACACCCAGCTCTTCCCTGGGTCCGATGAAGGCAGATAGTTTCATACGATGCGAGTCACTCCTCTTCATCCTGCCGCTGAGTTTTTGCTCGTGCAGCACTTGTACTGCCTGGCAGACGCTTCAGCGGGAAACATTTTTCTGGTACTTTGCTGAAGTACCAATTCAGAGACTTGTTCCGTCCTGTTGATTCTTTTCTTTTCCAGAAAGTACAAGACTTTGCTTCCCCCCTCCCCACCCCCCCACCCTCTCACTCAGTTGCTGATAAAAGGTTTCTGGATGCTCTTGTTCAGAACTTCCTTTTCTTTGCTAAGGGCAGATGCTCAGCCATTGCCAGAGTGTTCTCTTCAGTTAGTGGCAGGAGCTAACTGTCAGCTGAGGACTGTGTGGTGTGAGATATGACTGACAGGTTGGCTTGGTGTTTCTGGGTGATAGGTTGGACTATGTTCATCTGTTGTCTCTGAATAAGCTAGGGTGTCACAAATATTGAAGTGCTAGCACAAGACAAAAGCTTAGCAATTATCCAGCCGGAAAATAAATCTTGACGTTGGAGCCCCTGCTCATGAAATGGACCATTCTAGGACCCAAACCTAATCAAATAAACAAAGACTTAAATGATTTGAGTGAGAGCAATGTGAGATGCTGCCCTTATGGTTTTGGAACTGGGGCTAATTTATTTTTAACTTGTTTCTATGTTTTAGCTGGACATATTATATCCCCCCCCCCAGTTTGACCCAAATCAGTTAAGTCTGATATTACATTCAATTTTATCTTAAATCAGTTTCAGCCATTTTGAAACTGGTTTATGTGCACTGAACTTATGTTCTGTTACAGGTTTAAACCAGTTTCTGCTCACTTAAACCAGAATCCCCCAACACCCCGGATCCTTTGTAACCCTGGGCTGTGCTGTCTGCTCCAGAGAGCAGAGCTGGCCCCACCCCTCTGCTCTCTAGCCAGAGCTCTGGCAGAGACTGCAGGCACAGTAGGGTCTGTCTGGCTTTCCCCTGCCCCCTTCCCTCTTGCTACTTCACTACTCAAACAAGGATCCCCCCTTCCCTCCTTCCCATCTCCCACAGCATAGACCCCAGCCCCACAGACCTTAGGCATGTGGTATGCTAACTAATGCTGAAAGGTGTCAGCATGTGTGTGTCTCCAATTTCACTGGCACAGACAGACAGAACAGTGTCCGCTTAGGGCTTTTTGGAGCTAATCAACAGGTCAGTCAGCTGGTAATGTACCTCTGTTCCTTCCTTTAAAAAGCTGTTTAAGAGGAGCTTGAACTAATGAGAGAGGCTTTTGTTTTCTTGATGGGCTGATAAACACTGTGTTATCAGCTCCCTTCTGGCTCCCTCACCTGTCAGGTTTGCTGACAGTATGAAGAAGCAGGAAGATGGAGATTGAAAAGCTCAGTATCATCAACAGATGCATGCACTGCACACCCTGCCTTACCTCAGAGTACTAGCCTGGGGCTGGGAGCTGGCAACTGGTTTATGTGCACTGAACTTATGTTCTGTTACAGGTTTAAACCAGTTTCTGCTCACTTAAACTGGTTTATATATAATGTCTGTCCCTAGCCACAGTGGTATAGCCATATCCACACAGTTGTGCAGTAGAGCTGTCTTTTAGCAGTACAAATTAGGCCTGATAACACGGTGCACAAATATGACCATGCTCTTTCTGGGTAAGAAGAAGCCTAACCCAGACCCAGAGCATTGTAGCATGCTTCAGGATGCTTTTCTTGAGTACAGGAAGTCTGCCTTGTAGACAAGACCAAAGAGAATCGCCTAACTATCAAAGGGTGGGTAGCTGACATGTGCTGAACGGATAGAGCAGCGACCATCTTTTAAAAAATACAGCTCAGGAAGTAGCTGTTTCAAACTATTTTTATGCAGCTAAGGAGAATTCATGGGTCACCTAGATGCTTGTAGACTTCTGGCCTTTTCCATCTTTGAGGTGGAGTTGGAGCAGATTTCTTACTCTTTCACTAATTGTTGAATCAGTTCACTTGGATGGGATTTTTAATGGAATCCATGCATCACTTCTGCTTAAAGGGCCAAACTTGCATAATTACATGAGACCAGTAAAGATTTCTAGCAAGTTGATCAGTTGTGCAATTACTGGGCATGTGCAGGCAAATTAGGCATTCACTTAGTAATGAAATTGTGGTCCAAAGCTTTTAAACAGATCTATAACATAGGCTTCAGTGGTTAAAAGGCAGTTGCTGTGCTTGAATAGCTTTCAGCTTTAATAGTGCTCTGTCCTCCTCTCTCTCCTTCTCTACTGTGTCTTGCTAATAGCTTTAGGACAGACATGGAGCAGACTGGGTACCAGGGTAGGAGCTGGCCTTTGGCATCAGCCTAGGTTCTGTTCTGTCCCTTCTCATTAAGCCCTCTGATTTCACTGGTACTGCTTGAGCAAGGCTGTAAGTTCTGCTGTGATGCCCATACAGAGTCCTAGGCTGTGGGTTTTTAAGCTTCAGGAAAAGAGAGATGTTTCATTTAATCTCAGACAGCATTGATATTGCATGTCAAAATCCTGCTTTGATTGGATTCATGTTAGCACTTGTTGCACTTTGAAACTTAGAAAAAATCTTCTGTGTATGATTTTTTTTTAAATTGTTTGTAATCATTATGGTGGTTTGACAGTAATTTGACAATTATAGCCATTCAGTTAGCTTTTCCACAAACACTCAGTACATGGGGGGGCTTTGTCATAAGGTTTCATTTTGAGCTTTCCTGGACCCCAGCAAAAATGTGTAACTGAAGCAAGGAAGGTGAGCAGTCAGAGGATGTCGCCAGTAAGTAACAATGATATCATATGAAAATCTGTGCTCCTTTACAAACATGCTTTTCCCCCAGGAGTTTCTAGAGTGAATTTGATGTACTTCAGGGATGGAGAGTAACTAGGAAGTTTCTGTTTCTCCTACTGTGTTTGTAATGCACCATATCACTGTAGCCACAACACTGAAGCATTGTGGTGGCTTTATAATCAGTGAGCAAACAATTTATGGTGCTCTCCTGTTTTTCTTGGGCTTTTTTTGTGGAGGAAGGAAAGGGGTGGGAGGAGGAAGGGGAGGAGTGAGCGAGTCTGTGCGTGTGTGTGTAAGTGTGCTTTTTACACACACAACTTCTCAAACTAGTTCTCAGGAACACTAAGTATAAAGCAGTAGACATACTAGAAAAGCGTGGAACCAAGATTATGGCAACATAGTAGTTCCTTGTTAGAATCATATGGACTCTGATGGGTTTTTCTTTTCGCAAATAGGTTTTCCATTACTAAATGAAATGATTGTAAATTATGCACACGCACATGAATATGTGTGTCAGCATGTATGTATTAATTTATATATTTAAATATTGAACTCTGTGAGTACAATTTGACACAAGACAGATGATCAGTGTTTTAAGCCTAACCACACTGACAGTATCCATTTAACTATAATTGGAAAACAAACAGTACAAGCAAAAACAAACCCATCCAGTCTTGTTCCTTGGGTGGCCTCTAAGTACTCTGTTTATTATGTGACCTTTTCTTTTCTCATAAAGCCTACCTCTGATCTGACAAAGATCCACCTGGCAGCTCAATCTGGAAACTTCATGCAGATAGACAGGTGTCCTGTGAAACTTTGAGATTTGTGGGTGTTTCAGTGCACCATTAAGAAGCTCCTCAATTAAATGTGCATTGTTGTTTTCGGCACTGCAAAAGATAGAAGTAGATAAAATATACTGTGGAACCTTAAGCTTTAAGGCCCATTTTTGGAAAGGAGACTGAATAATAATAATAGAGGAAGAAAAACTGGCCAACATTCAGATTTGTTCCGAATAGAACAAAACTTGTATGAATTTCCAGAGTGCTTTTTTGCAGAAAGAGTTAGAGAAGGAATTTATAGGATATTAAGACAGAAAACTTTATAGTCACAAAACATTCTCTTACAGTTTCCTTCCCTCTGCCTCCCCCACCATTTTCTTTTCCATGTAATAATTAGTTTGAACTTTCATCTAGTCCTATGGATCAAGTCATTTTCATACAACTTTAGGATATTTTTTGTGCTTTAAATCTTTCTTCTAAATAATGTTTTTTCAATAACTAAAAAAAAAAAAGCCATGAATACATTATAATTTCAATTTTCATGGTGTGTGAAAGATTTCTGCACTAGGTCTTTATTGTTTTTGAAGAATTCATAACCCTAGTTAAGAAGCTTAATATAAATTAAAGAAGGTATTAAGGAACATTAAGACATCAAAATGTGGAGCGTTCTTTTCCGTTCGATTGCTCCAAATGCAAACAAGTTGAATAAAATGCAATCAAAGGGCCTGTTTGGAGAACATTGAGTGGCTTTACAGCTGTGCTGTGGAGAACCTCTGGTAAGAGCATAATTCAAATAAAAAGGCCTTTCTTTCCTCCTCCTAATTCTCTTTGTTGTGGTGACAACAGAGTACAAGCCCGATAAAAATTTAATCACCTTATCTTTTTAAAGCAAATTGCATATTTGTTTACACACAATATACATAACATAAAAAAGAAAAAGCTGCTATCCACCTCCCCCTCCTCCTTCTAATCGCATTAAAGGCCCTTGCCTAGAAGTTTAAAAAAATATTCAGTGTTTTATTCTTTATTCTGAAGTCCCATTGTTCAGGATTGCTTTTAAAAAGGCAGCCCAGGGGAAGATGAATATCGCCAAACTTAAACTCTGGACCAGCAATGAGCAGCAGATGCCTGGGATAAGTCAGCAGAGTTGGGCCAGCTTAACTGGCTTCTGTGGTGCCTACTCCACATCAAGAGTCACAAGCAAGATGGGAGGATTACAGGCCTGCGGATCCAGAACTGTGATTTGAAAGTGCTTTGTAATGAATTGCCTTTGATTCTGTGTCAGATTGGCTAACCTGAACTTTTCCCACATTGTGTTCCCTTCTGAAAGGCTGATGTAAGGGAAATTGGGTATTTGTACTTTTTGGCTTCTCATTAGGTTTCCCAGATGCAATTTTTAGTCCCTTGCGGTGAATTCAAAACAGATTTCCTGTTTGTCCCTGCTCACCTTAGTGCTGAGACAGCCACTAGTTTCTTTGGGTTTTATGGTACTGGGTTTGACCTTAAATCCATTGTGGGATTTGCTGACCCATTCTTGCATGTTCTCTAACTTCAAAACTCCCACTGAGGAAATGGAGAGAGCCCCAACTTGATGGCACTTGGAGCTTTAGAATGACAAATTCACACAGGTAAATATTTTTTAATTTATACAGAAATTAAAGTTGCATGATTTGGATTGTGGGAGATTACTTCCTCTACAGACAGGAAGGTTTAAACAGTAAGAACCCTGCTATAGTAAAACCTTTCCAGAAGGCTAGCTTCCTGTCTTGAGATCATAGACTCATAGGAAACTGTGGCTGGAAGGGAACTTCTGAAGTCATATAGTCCAGCCCCTTGCACAAGGCAGGATCATCTCTGCCTGTAGTAAAACCTTTCCAGGAGCATAGCCTGACTATCTTGGGTGACAGTCCCAAAAACTTCTGTCACGCAAAGTTTTCCTGATGCTCTTTAGACAGGTTTTACTTTTAGAAGAACAATTTCTTTTGTGGTCCACTAACAAGGTTGTGCCAGGTTTCAGCACTGGGAATAGCAGGAATTAAGAAGTAAGAATGCAGGATGTAAGCAGGACTGTGTGCATAAAACAGAGCTCAGTGCTGTGGCAGGAGTGGCCAACTGTGGTACAGGTGCCATGAGTGGCATGGGCAGCCTCTGCTTGTGACACATTAGGGAGGAGAGAGGCAATGCAGTGGCAGATAGGGCAGAAAGCAGAGCAGCAAATCAGACAGGGAGCACTTAGTAGGAAACAGAAAGCAGAGCAACAGCTAGGCCAGGGAGCAAAAACCAGAGCAGCAGATCAGATGAAGGAAAAGGGTCAAAGTGGCACTCGGGGAGGGTGTGGAACTAATGTGTGGCACGCCTGCCAAGACGGTTGGCCCCCACAGCGCTGAGGCATGCTGTAAGTCAGGGATGCCGCATATTCGCAGAGATGGACATATGAGGTAAGCAGATGCTTGGCTGTCTTTGTTGGCTTCATAAATGTCAATTCTACCCAAAGAACCTTTAAGGGTTCTTGCCCCCTTTTCATTTTCTTAATGAGTATTTGGCCTGTGGAAACCATCAGTGGCAAAACCTGTTGAGGATGAATGTTAAGCTCCTTGACTGACTTGTTGCACAAAACCAATCTGGACTTTCATGTTTGCTCAAAGCTGGTTGTAGCACCAGAACCATGGCAAGAGTTCACAAAGTTGCTAACTTACAGAAATATAGTGCACTGAACTGTAAGCGAACAGCAGAGTTCAAGTTATGGCACTCTGTCATTGTTTTACTGTCAATATTTATCTTATTAATTAAATCCTGTGGGGCAGAGATATATAAGAAACAGCAGCGATCTTTAATAAAGGGGAAACCTACACAAGGTCGGCTTTACTTTAGCAGGAGAGCCCTGATAAGCTGGGGTGGGGTGGCGGGGTAGACAAATGCTTGTCAGTGGCTGAGATAATAGCGGGCAATTGCTTCTGAAAAACTTAATTACCATATTCAAACACAAATTATTCTCTGTGCAGCTGTTTTGAATACCACGGGCTATTTCATAGTGCTATGGTGAGCTTTAAGCTGGTCAGCCTACAGCTAAAGTCTAATGAGTCTTTCTAGATTCCCAGACTCCAAACTGCAGTTGAACTATTTGCATTAATATTAGCCTCCTCCTCGTATTTTATTTACAGTTGTGCCCACTGTATGCTAAGAATTTTCCAAACACTTGAGAAGGACTGTTCTTGCTCTGAGAAGTTTGTGATCCAAGGATAAACAAATAAAGATACAGGGTCAGTGAGCCAGACAGAAACCCGCTCTTTTCTTTGCCTCTCCATATTCCAAGAGAGTTAATTCCCCCCGCCCTACTAACACACTAGGGATGTAGTAGGGAGTTAATCCCCCCCACCCCCCCCAACACACTAGTAATCCTTCAACTACCCCAGGCTAATGGCCAGTAGCTGAATTTACAGTTGAAAAGATTGTCCCCGTTGTGTAGCCAGGAGTTCTGCAGGTTAATACATTGCATTGAGTGCACAGTGGATTGTGTAGCTGATGTCATAATGGCCTGAGATGGTTACAACACTGTCTAGTCTAGTGTGTGTGTCTTGCGCAGCCTACAGAAAGGTGGAGTCAAAGATTTAGAAACAGCAATGTATATATTGCTTATTAGCACAAGAGCTTATGCCAATGGTAGGGGTCTGTTTTTGATGATAGACGTGATGACTTCTTTTCCTGCTGTCAACACATGGCTTTAATGTAAGGCATAGTGAGCTGTGCAATATTAGATGGTCAGAGATTTCTTAGTCAGTGAAAACTTGTGCAATATTGGATGGTCATACTTGTCTTAGTAAGTGAAAACTTTACCTTGTTTTGTTCTCCAGGACTCTGTGCTTCCCTGTGTGATTGTCTAGCCAAGAAATACATACAGCATCTTTATGCTGATGTAGGCCAGAGCTTGTGACCCAACTGTTGCTGTGAGTCAGAAGTCTCCACCTCTACCTGTCCTACCCCACCTCTGGCTCTGGGTGGCCAGCTGCCAGGTTCCTGCCACCCTGCAGCAAGGATAATCTCAGCTGCTTAAAAGAAGAGCACTGCAGAGCACATGGGCAGCACAATGCAGTACCGTAACACTGATACCCTGTGGTGGATCGGACCTCTGCAGACCATAGGTTACTGATCCCTGGTCTTGGTTACAAATTTAGGTTTCTCCTGTTGGGAAGGAGGACTTGGCAGATGTAGAAGCCAGAAACCAACCATTCAGCATATAGTAAATATCAAACAACACTGGAACCTGAGCTCGAGTTAACAATATGAAAAATATTGGACTAAGAAAAGCAAATTGCTGACTTCATGCAAAGGGTATGGTAGACTAATTAAAGGGGGAAAATGTACTAGTCAAGCCTGTAAAACTCTTCCTGACCTTGAGAAGGCTCCCAGCAAGCTGTGGGAACCTCCAGGCTGCCCTCTCTAAACTTAGTTTGTGTAGTTATTTAAATATAGTAACTGCTTTTTAATTAAAAAGAAAAATTAGATGGCATTTCAAATTGTGTCCATGGTGCCTTGGGGACCTATTACAGTACAAATTACCCTCTGCTATTTAGTGAGGCCTTGTTTACCATTGTGTGAAGCAAGGGTTACCAGTGTAAGGATGTAGGACAAGAAGGGGCCTTCTTGAAAGTCTGGCTCAGCACATGAAAGTGACGCCAGCAATTGGAAGCAATTTGTGGAATTGTTTGATTATATTAATTATGGCACCAGCAAACAGTGCTTGGGAAACAGTTTTGTTTTCTTGCATTCTTTCTTGATTGCTAGCAGCAAAAGCCAAGATACAAAATGTGCCTTTAAGGACCGCCAGAGAGTGCAGTTCAAGCCATTGTGTAGAATTGGCACTGTGCATGAAAGGGTTGTGTCCGGCTTGATGTGAGAGTTTTCCAAATACAGCTTTGGCCTGAACTTCACCTAGGTCAGCCTTCAGAACTGAAACAGCTTCTGTCTTCCTCATCAGAAAAGAATAGCACTTTCCCTAATAACCAGAGGGCCAAAATGAAATCCACTTTGGTAAGTTCAGCTTCAGTAAGAACAGCTCTCTGATTCCAGAAGCCTGAACCCATTTTAACAAGGTGAGACGCTGCAGGATTTAATGTGCTCACCACTGAAATACAGCATGCTCTGGTATGGAAGTAGCAGTAGTTCAGCAGCTTACAGCAAGACTGCACAGTAGTTGGGGATATCTAAAAGTACTGCATGTACCTGAAACTGCCGTTGTTTAGCTGCTGTAGGCAAACTGTGATTATCTGAGTCAGAATTTCCTGAGGCGACAAAGGCAGCCTACTTGAGATGTATTGCAAGCTTTTTCATGGCTGCAAGTGGTCATGACCTTAATTTTGTGGTTCCAAGAGATGCATATCCTTCCTTATTCCATAGTGCTTGTAAATCCTAGAACCATGCAGAGGCATTCAAAATAGGTTTTGAGCAAAGGTTGCTGCTCACTAAATCACCAAGATGTTGTTTTTTAACTTCCTTGTTTCCACTGAAGGTCTTCCTACCTAGTCTTGCTTCATTTGTGAGCTCTACTGGGACTACAAAAAAAGGTGGAAATAAAATAGCAGATCTCACACTAACTAATAGAGAAAAATAACATTTGCTTTAGGGTTTGCAACTGGGAGGCTGGCAGGAAAGCACTTAAAGATAGTATGAAGTTTTACTGTATGCTGTGGGGAGAGAGGGCCTGAATTTGGAGTAGAAAAGAATTAAAGGGGATTTGCATGAATGAAATCCCTCTGCAGCAAGCTGTTAAAAGAAGTGGACTTCAAATCATGAGTTTCTGAGGCTCCAAAGGCTGGGATAACCACCCGTTCTTGGTCTGAATCCGTCTGGCCAGCAGTTGCATCAAAGCTAGCTAGGTAAACAGGGTGATGAATACTTGGAAGTGGAGTTGATGGGTGTCTATCAGAGTGCCCTGCCCAAATCTTTTGGCCAGAAGTGCTTACATAGTCACTGACATGGGGTAAGGAAGTCCTGCCCAATCTGGCACAGCATTGCACAGTTCGTTAGGTGGACCAGTCACTTCCCTTGACCTGCTGGCCACACTTCTACTGATGCTGCCCAGTATGTCGTTAGCCTTCTTGGCAACAAGGGCACACTGTTGGCTCATATTCAGTTTATTGTCCATTGTAACCCCCAGGTCCTTTTCTGCAGATCTCCTGCCCAGCCAGTCAACCCCTAGGTTGAACTCGTGAATGGGATTGTTCTGCCCTAAGTGTAGGACTTTGCACTTGTCCTCACTGAACCTCATGACATTTCTTTTGGCCCAATCCTCCAGTTTGTCTAGGTCACACTGAATCCTAGCCCTACCCTCCAGCACAGCAGCAGGCAATTATTTTGGGCAGAGGGCCACTTACTGAGTTTTGGTAAGTTGTCGAGGGCCGCATAGGTAGCCCAGGTAGCCCAGCCCCTTGACAGGTGCCCTGCCCCCTAGTTGCCATCTTGGGACTGGAAATCCCACCCCCAGCTCCTGACCTTTGCCACCCGAAGTCCCTCCCTTTGTCCTTGGATATACTCCTTTCAGCAAGGCGTTTTGCCATCTCGGAACCAGAAAAATACAAAATTATATTAAAAAAAGCAAACATCTACAGCATTCATTAATTTGATTTCAAAAAATATTTTTGTCCTGATTTACATGCATTTGTGTAGTGTATACAGAGGTGATTGCACAATAGCTTAAAATGAAGTCTTACTCTTGCATATCGTGGGGGGTGCATATAGGTTTGCGGGGGGCTGTAGGTGGGCAAGGGGGTGTGGGTGGGTATGGGGTTTGTGGAGGTTGTGTGGCTTTATGTGGTTTTGTGGGGGAGAGGGTGGCTGGGGTGTGTGAGGGAGTGTGGGGGTCTGCGTGTATGGCAGTGTGGGTGAATGTGTATGGTGGGGTGTGTGTGTGGGGCTCACCCTGTGAACGCACACACATACACACACCAGCCTGGCTTCATGCTCCCCGGTCCAGCAATGCAGCCTTGAGCCACATGGTGCTGGAATAAGGCAAGGGCAGGAAGAGAGTGAAATGGCTGGGGGTGGTGTAGGGCTGGGCTGCTCAGTTTTGCTGAGGGATCCCCCTGGGTCTTACTGCCCCTGGCTCCTTTCAGCTTTGACAGGCAGCCAGGAGCAAATAAACATTAATTTACTAATTTCTTAGGGGCCACATGGGCAGGGTAAAATGACCTGGCAGGCCAGATTTGGCCCACAGAACAGATTTTGCCCGCCCCTGCTCCAGCGTATCTACTACTCCCTCCAGCTTGGTGTCATCTGCAGACGTGCTGAGGGTGCACTCTATGCCATCTTCCAGGTTGTTGGAAGATAGCATAGAGTGCACCTTCAGCAAGTTTACAGATGGTCTCTTTGATGCTTCAAAAGCAACATAAATTGATCACAGGCAGATGGGAAGCCAGACCAGTGGTCTTACCAGGTGTGGTAAGCTCATGTTTCCATTGATAGTAATACCATAGTCTGTTATGGCTGGAAGAGGTAGCAAGGTTGTAGAATCATAGATCACGGAAACTTCTTTACCCATGTCAGTGACTATAAAAACCCTGTTGTTCAAAAGATTTGTGCAGGGCACTCTGATAGGCACCCATCAACTCCACTTCCAGGTATTCATCAAGATGGGCTTCTTCTGGCCAGCCCCAATTTTTTAGTAGTATAATACAGACAGTAAATAAGAACAGAAGCAATCCTGCAGAAAAACTGAAAGAGGAGTATAATCTCTGTCTTTTTGTGTGGTGATATTTACAATCATGGCAAGGTGAGTAGAGAACTCACTTTCTGGGGTGAGTTGGCAAAACAAAGATGAGAACTCTAGAGCATTATTTCAGGGGTTATAAGATGAGTTTTTAAGGTGCTTAATGCAGAGACTGACTGCAGTGTTTTGTGCAGCTCCTAGCACATGGTTAATACTAAAGAATACACTTACTAGTGTATAGGTGGGGGTCCAGGAACAACCAAGTTATCAGTGGGATGTGGTTAATGTTGCTTAACCAGAATCTGTCAAAAGAGCTCTATCTGAAGTTCCATACCCCTTTCCTGGGAATGGAGGTAATATCTGAGTTAAGTCCACATTCATTGATAATGAAGTGAGTATCAAGCTCAGATACAGTGTCTGGATCCCTAATGTAGCATTAAATATAATAAAATAACATGGTGTCCAGATGGTTCCATGAAAAGGCTCATCTTTCCCTCTGTTGATCGGTCACTGCCATAACCCAGGGAGGTGGGGGGGCAGGGAAGAGGAGGATGGGACATGCTGCTGCTTTCTCAGTCTCTGAAACCCAGACATCTCTCTCTGTCAGGCTTTGAAATGGAAACTACCAACTGGGCTGTAATTCTTTTGAATTCTCAGGTCACCCAGGTTTTGCCGTCCCTCTTTGCAGGACAATTGGTGCCAGCCATGTGATCATTTGTAGTGTGTGGATTTTTCAATTTAAGGAAATCCTGAAATTGTGAAAGCCAGCTGTTGTGAACAGTCCATTGTGAATAAGGATTATCCCTAACCTGTTCCTTCCTTGAGGGTTTGCTCTCCCCGCCTCCTCCCCCCTCCCCCCCCGTCACCCCATGAGGAGGAAGGTGGAAGGCAAGATCCACTTTTATGCATCAAAGGGTTGACTTCAATTTAGAAGTTGCTTCCAACATCATGTTGGTTTCATTAATTGGTTTTGTGCCTTTGATCAGCATCCTTCCATATTTGAATATCAGTAGACATCAGTGGGGTCTGCAGTAGGCTGAGCCTTTCAGCGACGAGATACAAAGGACACTAATTGGACATTCCAACTTAGAGCTGTGGAGCCAAGTTGCTTCATTTCTAGGATTGCCAACCGGTGATCACCATGAATTCCAGAGCAGTCTGAAGTTGTGCTCGCAGATGCTGACAAAACATCCAAGATAGGCTCTAGAGTTACTTAACAGTGAGCTAGCAATAATGCTGAGCTTCACTAGCGGTAATCCTCTAACATAGGAAGAAACTGTCATGACAAAGTAGTAAAAAGCTTGAGCCTTATATATGCTAACACTTGGACAACTGCCCTCCTTGGTGCGGCTGTAGCATTGCAATACGGTAACTAATTTTTCTAGTATAGACAATGCCAGTAAGGGTGGCTGCTTCAGATTAGATCTTAAAAGCTGAGTTCCCACGAAACATAAACGTAAAGGCTTTGGCCCATTGTCTTCGGCTCAAATTTCTTGTGCTTTAATTCCACACCATGAAAGCTTGCTGGTTGCCCTTCTCCCCAGAGGTGGCTTTGCTGCTCTGCTTAAGTGATTGCTGTTACTGCGATGATATTTCAAGGACACTGATAACTGTAATATTAAGGTAGTATTCAGTATATAAAACACTTCTTTTAGTATGATCCTTGATTGGGGGTCTTATGGTATGAACAAAGCTGTTGAAATTTGCCATATTAGATCTATATGTCATTGCAATTTTGATCACAGTAAAGAATTTTCACTTTTTGTAATCATCCCTGCTACTTAATGTACTTGGCACCCAGCCTGTCTTGGGAAGGGGTCAAGTTCAACTATGCCAATTCTTCTGTTGTTGACTTGTTTTGAAGAGCATTCATATGGCAGAGTACCTGTCTGCAAGGTGAGTGAGTGGTTTAGCTGTCAGGCTTTCTTCTGTCTGGGCACAAATGGGTTATTGGATGGTTACTTCTCTCCACCGATGAACGTAACATTCAGCCTTTGCAGTTCATTTCACCCAGTGTCTTATTGGTTTGTCAAATGAGTACAGACCATTATTGGAGGTAGAGAAGACCTTTGGGTTGGGAATGGGGCTGACGGGAAAGAGGAAACCTGGAATGAAGGTAAACCTGGACCAGGTAAAGGGGTACAGAAAACTGGAGAGGTGCCAAGAGGTGTTGGAGACAGGGAAGCAATGGAGGGGGGAGGAAAAAAACAATGCCACCTTAGGAGACCTTTTTAGAGCCCGAAAAAATGTGGAACAAAAGACAACAAAAAAGACAACTGACTGGATAGGAGGAGAGGAGCAAAACAAGGTAAAGGAGAATTTGAAGCGTGAGACAAGGAGTGAAAGAAAGGAAAAAAGGAATGGTGAGGGGCCCAGGTTTCTACTTTGTTCTCAATTCCAATTTCCCGTGGCAGGTCAAAAAAGTAAGTGAAGCATCTGCTTTTCACGTAGTGGAGCAAGATGGAGAAAGGGGCTGACGGTGCAGGAGACTTAGCACCTACCTGAGGAACTGCAGTCCCTTGGCATTCTTCTCAGCACCTCAGCTCTGAAAGGAGTTTGTCCCCTCTTTGATCAGTATTAGTCAGCATCATGTACATCATAGATGAACACATAGGCCAGGTACAGACATTACACTTTTACCAGTATAAGTGATCGTTAACTGCTCCATACCCGTAACAGAACAGAAGTTTGGCACACAAAACCAGGTTATACTCATAAGAGAACAGAAGTTTGGCATTTGGTTTAAAAATGACAGAACCTGGTCTAAGATGTGATGGGCGATGTTCACTACTGATCTAAATTACACCGCTTACAGAAAACCACATAATTTAGATTGATTGTTCCTTGAACTTTTTGAATGTCTGTACATAGTTATAAAGTAGCCTCATGAACTCTTCTGCCAAGCACAGGGTTATTTTTGTCTCTTCTCCTTAATGGTATTTCTTTTTGAGGTTAGAGGAAGAGGGGATTTAATGGAGAGTCTGCTCCTCTAGCACCTTGCAACTGATCTGTTTGCAGAGCAACACTGGAAAAAAAATCATCTGCAGTACAGGTATAGGATAAGGAAGCAATGTGTGGTTTCGTTTCCATATGGGCTTGCCGCAAAGACCACTGAAGTCAATGGGAAAATGTCCATTGACATTAAGTTTTGCATCAGACCTGATTAAAAGGAAATTTGATCAGATGAGTATAAAGGGTGAAATTAAATAAATATAAGGGAACCTTAAAACTCCATTATGGACCGATCAGACTGGGTAGATGCTAAGCATCAGATACTTGACAGGAAAAAGGAAGAATTGAGTGAATAATGCATTTTTCTCATTGAAGAAATGAGCTCAGATTGATATTGTGTATAATTTGCATGCCAAATTACTGGGATTGCATATTTGTCTGAAAAGTCTACAAAACTTTTTGCATGAACAGTTGCAAAAATCTTGTCTACTATGCTAAGATTAAAATAAGGTTAACCACAATTAGTATAAAGTTCGATTCAGTTTTTGAAAATAATATAAAATTACTGCAAGTGTTCTTTTTTTATACATGACAGCCATCTGAGAGGTTGAAAATAATTTTTTTCCTAATAAGATATTATTTGCATTTAAGTTTGTGAAATTCACAGTTTTAGGAATTATGAAAGACTCAATTTGGGTTGAGTCCTTTAGTCCATGCAAAGACAAAGAAGCCTTCAATAAACATTTAGGTCCCAACATTGTTTTCTACTTGTAGTCAGTGAAACCTAACATAATGCAGTGGCTTAAGAGCTGTTGTATCCTTACATTTCTGTCTATAGCCAAGATTGCTCTCAGTATAAGTACATTTCAAATACAGTCTGGCTGGGATGTGCACGTTATACACATGGTAGCAAATAGCAGGTGATGGGTGGGAATGAATTTGCTAAGCTTTCAGATATCTCTTATGCCTTTGAGGATTGCCCATTAATAATATTAATATGTAGGTATTTCCCAGTGATGTGGGCAAGGCGCTTGTTAGAACTTTGAAGCTAAAGTCTTTTTTAACACAGAGACCTTTTTGAATTTTAATCCATTAGCAACTTGGCAAAATAAAGTAATTGTCCAACAGAGGAAGGAAAAAAAAAATCTATTAACGTTTGCTACAAATCCGAGTAGTACAGGCAGCACTTAATTAATGGAACAGATTTCTCACTATGTATTCAAGCTAACATAGTCATTGTTCAAGAGAGATTAGACCCTTAATGTAAGTAAGTTAAACTAGACCTCCATCTAAAAATATCCGTCATTTCAGCTATTAAAGGGCTGATGTCTTCTTCGGTGACAGATATATTTCCCTTCATTTCCTTGGTTTTGTAAAATGTAAAGTATGCATTGTGTGTAATGCGAGAAATCCACGGAGGTAGATGAAACCTAGATTGCGCCTCTCCGCCTGTCTCCCTCTGCTTGCTCCTTTGTGCAGCTCCATATCACAGAGCCTCTTCAGCCCATAGACCTCCTGGCACCAGAGTGAAAAAAAACAGCAAATGCCATTTGTCAGGGTACGATGCCAGCCACCTAATCTGTTTGCAGAATGAGGGCCGTGGGATCTGATTAAGTAATTTAGATACCTTGCGAATTTAATAATACCTGAGCTGCATTTGGCTGGCAGCCCATGATTTCACTTGTAGGAACTACCACATTCTTCCATTTCTCCTGCTAACTCTTCTCGCACATAATACCTTATTTGAATCCAAATAGGTGGGGAAGGCTGCAGGTGAGGTATGCTTTTGCTTCCCTCATTTTGGATTTTTCTGGATGGATTGGAAAGAGAATTACTTTTTTCATTTTTCCTGTTTCTTTTTTTAAAAAAACTTTTTCCCACCTTATGGAGTTATTTTACAACTTATATGAAGCTTTTTTTTTTCTTTTTTCATCGTGTTCACTTGAAACTAAAATATTTTAATTGTAGTGCCTAAACATGGGCGCCTACATATATGGCCTGACTTTGACAGGGACTGAGGCCACACGATCCCCCGTGACTTCAATGGTAGTTGTGGAAGTGCACAACTTGTAACTGTTGCTGCACTGCACCTTGGAAGTCAACCCCTTCTCTGTTGCCATCATTTAATATATTTATTGTCATGGCCAATTGGAGATATAGTACTAAACATGGTACAAACCAAGCAGAAGAGTTAGTGGGCATAGATTTAGGAGTGTAACTGGTGAAAACTGTAGTCACTGTATGATGTGTTATCCCCTCCGCCAACCCCCATTACAAAACTTAGTAATAAAAATGGGTTGTGGTTGTTTTTAATTAAAATGAGCCTTTCTGAGAGGATTGGAAGCTCATATCATTTTAACAATAGCAGTATGTCAGCGGCATCAATACAGCACCAGTAATAAGGACAAGAAGGGAAAACTGACTAGAAACCAAAGTGAAACACCACAATGTCCTTGTCTAAACTGAGGGAAGTCCAAAAAGTAAATGCTCTTCCTCGGGAAGTGGAGGAAGCCCTGTTGCAGAGGGACAGCTCTAACTAGACTGATCACAACAGTAGAAAGGGGACAATAGGGTATAAATCCTGCAAAGGCAGGGAACTGGACAGGATGAGCTAATGGGTAGTTTTTCCATCCCTGATTATTATTGCTGTTGTTTCCAGCATCAATGTAATTGGCCAGTGCTGTGACTGCAGAGGCAGTAGGGAAGGCAGAGCAGCATCAGTGGCAAAAAAAGGAGGTGATGTTTCCTCCAGCAGCTGTTCCTTCCTGCATGCTGCCACCAGTTGTCAACCTCCCCCGCTGCTGGAGCTGGTGTTGGTGCAGGAGAAAAGCAGGGACAGGAGAGTGAGGTGTCCCCCTAGGTCTTTTCTGGCAGCTCCCCTTAGGTATGGGGTGTAACACCTGGGACTCCTATCCCACTTGCCCATCCATCCTTACTCTCCTGGTTTCCAGTTGCATTTACAATGTGCTTGGTGTTTTCCAAACAAAAATAAAGCACTTTCTATGAAACAATTAAATTCTGTCATTTTAATATTGTAAGGGGGTGGCTGAAATATAAGCAGACAATTTTTAAATGAGTTGATAAGCACAGCACAATTAAAAAAACCAAACAAAAATCACCTCCATGCAGTAAAGGCATAAAACAATACTGCATGGTCAGGCCTTGTTATCTAGCTTGATTAATTGCACCTCACGCATGCAAGGATAATCATCATCAAACTTCTGAGCCACCAAGAAGAAACCAGCCCTTTCATTTTCTTATGAAATAATTACTGTGTTTTATGTATTCCAGCATCCAGTGATAGAAGGTAGTTGGTTGGGGGGGCGGGGCGGAGATGCACCCAAAATGTTTTACTTATTAAACATATTCATTTCAGGAGGCTTTGTAGCTTGTATGCAAGGTAGTGTGGTCTGACATCTGACTGCCATAATTGAGAGCAGGTGTTTGTTTATTTTACATATATGAAATACCCCTGCCCCCACCTCCCTGCACACACACATGCACACACAATCTTTGTCTGGAAGGAGCAGTGCCCACTTGACTTTATTCTCTGTTTTCAAAATACAGAGCATTTTAGGACCCCTCTTCATGGTGGGGAGTTGACAGCTTCCTGGTTTTGCTCCCCATTTACTTCCTCTTCTTCCTCCCTCCCCCTTTGCTGCATGCTGTCTATGCCACTTGGAACAATTTGCTATCTGACAGAGCAAGGAGAGAAGGTGGCCCTCGGTGCTGAGTCCCCACAATGCCCTCTAGATGTGTCTGTAATGGAGCAAATCACCGGTGCTTGTAGACCTCCTGTCTCCAGTAAATCATAAGCATCTCAATCTTTTTGTCAGGCCATGATATGAGAATCCGCATCTGAGTTTCAGTATGAGGGGAGAGAAGCTGATTAAGTGTTTGAGATAAGGTTATGTGACACCACAGGTTAAAAATACCTGAACTGAAATTGGCCAAATGCCTGAGAACCACATTTCGGAGTATTCAGCTAGGTGGCACCGAATATGCTTGTAAGGGATCCTCTCTCATTCACTGTATAAAAAAAAAAAAAAAAAAAAGGCTGTAAGAGTCATCAGGAAGCAGCAGGATCTCCCTTGTTTTACAGTGTTTATTTGGATTTGGCTAACTCGCGTCTCATCTGAAATGTTACCAATGTGACGTGGTAAAATATAATAAAAATTGTAAATAAATCTCTGAGAAAGCTTAGGAAGAAAAGGTTGGGTATTCATATTTCCAGAGCCAGCCTTAGGGGAAATGGCGCCTTGAGCGAACCTGTATTTTGCTCCACCGTCACCCCCCAAGTCAGTGGCGCTTTCATCACCCCCTTCCCCACTTTCTGTTACCCTGGGGCTAAGCCTGGCAGCAGTGGCACTGGGCACCCCAGCGCAAGGGATGGGACAGAGTGAGCAGGCCACTGCAGCCCCCAGTACCCAGCTAGCCCTGGGCTGTGCTCTGAATATCCCTGCGGACCCCCCCCAGCGCTGCAGCAACCAGCACCATGGGCACCCCTTAGCAAGCACGGCAGACAGCCCAGTCTCAGCCCTGGGCAGCAGCGCTGCCCTTCTCAGGGTGGGAACCTGCTCTGGACAGGAAGTTGCCTCGCTCTGGGCCCTGCAGAGGTAGGGACTGCCGGGGCAGCCTTGTTTTGGGCATGGGAGGGGCAAGGCAACACCCTGGTCATGTGCGGGGTGGTGGTCAGTCAGGCCCAGCCAGATTGCCCGCCACCGTGTGGGTCTGGTAGGGCCAGGCAGTGCCAAGGTGACAGCTTCAGCTGCCCCGTGGAAGTGCTCACCTCTGTGAGCCCACTGGTCTTGGCAGTTCTCCCCTATTCTGGCCTTTGCCTGCACTGCTGGCCATCCAGCCCCAGCTTCCTCTCCCAAGACACTCCATGGGCCGGCCACACTGCAGGGGTCATGCCCTCCTTGTGAGGGACCATGCGTGGGCTCCCTCCCACCCTGGCGAATCATCTGCCCAGGTTCACAGAGCTGGCCTTAGGGAAAATGGCACTCTGGGCATTCGCCCACATCATCCACCCCTAGGGCCAGCTCTGGGTAAACCATTTCAGTCCTTCCCCAGTGTTGTACTTCCAGGGTCAGGTTCTCCCCATTTCTTTCAATGTTAAAAGACAGTTGTAACCCATTTTAGCCAGAAGCAGCACTTTTGTAGCTCTGAGCATATTGAACAGCACACTTTTGGCGAGGCTTAAGTGATGCACCAAAAATGTTCAAGATGCTCTGGTCATTATGCATGTGTGTGCTTCCTCTGCCCCACTCCTTAGAATATAACCATTGGTTAATTTTTGGTTTGTGGCTTACATGTGTGTAGTTTATCTGTACAAACTTGCTGGCCTCAACTCCTCCCAACAAGAAAAGCAGCTGCTGGAAAGCATCTGCACGGGGCAAAGAGGAAGGTCTGCAGATCAGGCCTATCTCAGACAGTCTGGTGTGTTTTGATGTGTTGGGGCCCGCAGTAACCAAGAACAAGGGTGAAGAGGTTGATACTGGGTTGTTCGTGTTACCATTCTGAACGGCATGTTCGAACAATTTTGGGTTTCGTTGTTGCCAGGGAACTCTAAATGGAGGCAGTAGAAGCCACCATCTGGCTTGCTTGAGATGCAGGGGTGGTCTCACATCTTCATTGTTTTTAGCTGTAATGTTGACATCCTGACTGAGAAGTTTGTTTTTTTTGTCATGCATGTTCTTGTTCCTTTTAGATGGGCTCAAGCCAGACACAAAGGCGCTTCTGACTGTTGCCTCTAAGAAGAAATCCAGAGCAGGGAAGGGGGATGCAGCCAAAGAGGATGACAGCACCAAAACTGAGTCAGCCCAGCCTGTTGCCATCAGCCTTCTCTTTAAAAGATATGTCTTTGACACACAGAAGAAAATGATTCAGTCTTGAGAAGGCAGAAGAGGCCCTCTGGGTGATGTCTGAAGTACCCTGAAAAGGCTAGACTCCAAAATGAGCTTGGCTGGAAAATATTTGTTGTCTGAACACACATTAAACTCTAATAAAAGGTTTTGATCTTAGAAACATTGTAGGTGGATTCCTTCCTTATGAATTAAGGCTAGAAGCTGTTCCTTTCCCTACAGCTTAGCTTGGTCCCCAGAATCCATTTGTTCAGATACTGCTCTTTGAATCTGTCTGTTGTGCTTCATGGCCCCTTGGACAATGTCAGCTGCTAATTCTATGCTTACTGTTTGTAACCAAAAGAAATAGGTTTTTTATGGAGCATTTGAAGTCTCTTTTATTTTAAACACTCCCCAACACTATAGAAATCTAAACCTGATGTCATTTGGGGAATTTTATTTGTAAATGAAATCACCAGTCTAGTTTCACTGCCCCAAGTTGAATTGGAGGCAAAAAAATATATACTGTGAATGGGTGAAAACAAAAAATAGATATTTCCAATTCTTTCAGATCTACGTATATGAGGGGCTGTTTGTAAGACAGGTATGGAATTGTTTTATATGTATGATTTGTACCTTGGCTGTCTGCCATGTTATGACATCTGTAAAGCCACAAATAATTTGATGGTCTATAGTGTTATGTTTGCTATCCTGGAGGTTCAAGACTGCTTTTCTACAATATTTCACACTGCTTTTCTCGAGTCTGCTGGCTATTTCTTTGAATCTGGAGGGAATCAGGAGAGTACGCCATTCTGAGCCACTACTGAGAACAGTTTTCATTTTTTGTAAGGAATATGGCTGTTTTGTGAAAACCAAAAAAAAAGTTATCTCTGGAAATAGTCAGTGGCTTTAGTTCATTAAAGTAATGATAGTAGCTTGTGATATAAGGCCTTGTAAACTGAATATCTCCAAGATGCTTTAGAAACCATTAGTTGTTGAAAGGGGGTCTCAAGGGTACTTTAGTATTTCTCTTGATTTAATGTCCTAACCTCATAAAAGCTTGGAGAATTATGGGTCTCCAGTGGTCCCTGTTTGTTTCTTGTAGAGCATAAGCCACCGTAACATTGATAACAAACAATGATTATACACATTCAGAAGCTGCTGTTTTTAGCAGGGATGAACTTGGGATTTGCCACGCAAAAAGCATTAGTACCTGCTACTTGAGCAAAAGGAGAAAATCATTTGCTGTCGGCAAGTGTTAGGCTGTTGTAATTTCTGGGAGCAGCCGTGAGAGTAAGATTACCACCTGCACCAAGCCAGGGCATTACTTGAGGTGACTCTAGGTCATTATCTTCCCTGCTTATGAAATCATTATTAAGTAGTAATTCAGTGATGGAAGTAACAGTGGCCAGTTAACTTGTGCCCATCCTGCTGGCTTAGATGGCAGAGCAAAATATTGTACTGTCCTTCTTGTGTATTTTATTTTTAATTTCCAGGTGACAGAAACAGACTAAAGGGCAAAAAACGAACTGGCCCCAAGGCAGGGTAAGGTTGAGTGCCTACACTAGCTTGACAGTGCCACTTTAAATGAGCACAAAAATAGTGCTTTGTGGACTAATCCCAAACGGTTTTTGCTGAGTGAGTGAGTCCCAGGCAAAGCTTTAGCACATCCCTTAAGATTATGGGGTGTGCTTTCAGTTTGATCCACGAGGAATTAGGCAGGCAACTTCAGCTAGGGCTTAATGTGACTTGCACCGCCAGCCCTGCTGGAAAATGTATTCCTCTGCAAGGGAAAAATGCGTCTCCCTTCCCCCACAACTCTGCAGACTCTCTCCTGCCCTCCCATGTTTCCAAGAATATTTATTACATTCTCTATTTTCTCTGTCTTAATCAAATCCCATTTTGCACCTTTACTTCAGACACTAGAACTTTGCTCAGCGGTTAGATGCTACAGCTATGGGTGCTATAGAAAACTGTTATCTTGATGACATAGAGGGAAACTCCTTTATATTGCATCAGCTTATTCTGAGAATTATTTTATAAATACCTCTTTCAGAGGAAATTCAGAAAGGATGAGTTGATCTCTTGCAATTATTTAAGAACCTGCAGCAGTATTTATCTGTGTTAACGTTGGTGCTGTTCCCACATTTTAAACGGGAGAATTTAATACTGCCAACCTGACATTCACCCTGAGTTACAGTGGGGAATGATGGTCTCTGTGACTTGCCATAAACTCTGCTGTGTGATATTGCTGGCTGCTGTGTTCCAGACCAAAGTTGGCAGCATTTCACTGCTGGTTTAGTGATTGTTGTCTGGATGGTTTGTAAGACTATTTCTGGGTGGAAGGCACTATATGAATGCAAGGTATTGTATGCTGTTATGCAATATTATCTATTTAATATTTTATCAGTTTTCCTTGTTTTTTCAACCTGTTCTCTCCCGTTACTCGAGGCAGCCTCTCTGAGCCAATTGCTTGTTATGGAATTTGATCCGTCTGACACCATGCGGGTTAGCAATACTCACTGAGCCAGTACAGCCCTCTGTCTGCCTGAACAGCTGCCTAATGCTTTATAATTCTGTACAGAAACCCCTGTTGAAAAGTACACTATCCCTTTGCTTTAGTCACCTCACAGAGTGTGATATTTTATAGGACAGAGGGCTGGTGGTATCTGTTAAGAACCATTTGGGGGCTTCCCCCTCCCTTTTTAATTCCAAAAGGAAGACTTAAAATGTGCCCGAGAACTTTGATTACAATGTGCTATTACTGCAGATCTCTGGCTGCTGTCCTGAGGCTGTTGGATACACATTCAAAAAAAGGGTGAAATGGTGGAACAAAATGATTATGGGAAAATCAAAGCTTTTAAAGACATTTGTAGGATGAACAGATGTTCAAACATTCTTTTATTTGGTTTCCAGACAGACACAGAGACTTTCCTTTCATCCTGGTAATCAGTGCATTATGCTGTAATTTGTAAAAATGACATTAAAAAAATATTAACAGGGTCATATTGTGATCTACTGACTCTGATTCATTAAGCCATGAAGCTAAAGACTGGCAACTGGGAAAAGGGGTTAAATATTGAAGACTGTGCTGTAGTCACACACATCATCGATGCATTAACATGAATGCAAACATCAGAATTGTTTAGAAATGACTAAGGTTTCAAAAGCGTCTGTCAAAAGCTAGAAAATGTTAAGTTTGTGCTGATGATATTTAATGCTTAATTCACTCAGGTTGAGCTGTGGGAGATAAGGGGCTGCATAAAACTCTGTTCAGGTGAGAACTGCTCAATTTTTTATAAATGCGTTTATTTTACCTTTTCTTTTTTATTTATGGATTTTATTTTCATGTTCTGTTGCATCCTGCTTCAGTCTGTGGTCCCGCTACAGCTCCTCAGCTGACAAGGTGAAAGAACTGCAGGACCTGGTTGCAGTGATTAAGTAGATGCCATCTTTCACTGTTCCTGCCTCAGGGTAGGGTGCATGGTGATGCTGAAGGTCCTGATTTCTGTGCGAGGTAAAACCGAAGTCCTGCAAAATTGTTGGCATGAAAAATCACTTGGTGTCCCTCAGTCGCATTAAGGTACTAACTGGCAAAATACCAACCTGGAGAATCGTGTTCTGCTTACCTAAATTCCTGGTAAAGTCTTGCTTGGCTACAGTTTTCTTCTCTAACTGCTGCATCTGTCTGATCTAGGTAAATGACTGCAAAAAAGAATGAGCCACCCACACCGTTGTGGTTCTTGCAGCCTTTATTTGTTTACTAGCACTAAGCATGTTATATGCACATTAGTATTATGTCATTGAGCAGCCAGAGGGTGGTAAAATAATAATGAAAGCCTAGCACTGTTGGAGTATGTGATGACTCTGTCTTATCCTACAGCAGCCGTGTCCTACTGCAGGGTTGGCTTTATCTTACTGAATTCACCATGTTTACATTTTGTGATGCATTCTGGGATCTTATAGTGCCAAGGATGCAGATAATAGAGAAAC
Organism: Crocodylus porosus; assembly: GCF_001723895.1. Classification (NCBI taxonomy): domain Eukaryota; kingdom Metazoa; phylum Chordata; order Crocodylia; family Crocodylidae; genus Crocodylus; species Crocodylus porosus. Next base: position 19,099,518 of record NW_017728917.1, read on the forward strand.
TGGTCATTATTAGTAATATTTTCTCTTTTTTTGGTTTACTATCAGCAGTGAACCAAATCACTTTTATTTATACACAATTTAAATGAATTTATGATTTCATGTCATTTAACAGTGCATGTAATTAGATTCAATGTTTTGCAATAAATTCTGAGCTGTTGAATGTAGGAGAGGAAAATCTTCATGCTGTGTGGAGCTACTTAGATGATTGACATCCTTAAAAAATGGACAAGGATACTGCTGTGAAGGAGACTTGAGGACACATGTCTCATTTCTGAGGGCCTGATAAAGCAAACTAAAATTCCCATCGGGTACATGCTCAGGTTTTTTGAATTCTGGGAGACGGTTCAAGGCCCAGACCGGGTTCTGTTGATGCTTTAGCAGTGTTTGCTTGTTGGGCAACCCCAGCACTGAGGAACCTGTCTATACCTCTGCTCATACCAGTACCATGGTAGTGCAACACTCAGAACCATCATCCACAGTTCCTACCACTCTAATGTGATCTGGTGAAGACTTACTGGCTCTGACCTACTCCAGGCCAAAAAAGGATTGCACTAGCATGTGACTAAATGGTAACAAGAGCTGTTCTCTTACTGAAAGAAGCTCTAGATCTGGCCCAATTATGACTTCAGTAGAGAATGTTTTGAGCCAGTAGGACCAGTTCAACTAATGGATCAAAGACTCCTTTTCTTCTGCCTCTGACAAAGCAGGGAGGCATTACCTATCTGCTCACTGTGCTTCTGTCCATATAAGCCAGGTTAGTCCGACTGGGAGTCTAAGGGACATTTATGTACATGAAGACATAGGCAGCCCAAGACAAATGTTCTTCCTAGTTAGTTCCTTCTTGGTTTGCAGCCCCATACCAATATACCATGCAGCCATGAGCAATCCTGAGTTACCTGGGCCATACAACCCAAGAGGAAATCTTCCTGCCCTGTCTTCATATTCAGGTTTTTTCTTGCAGAAATATCAAGAGGGTCAATATACTTTATAACAGTAGAAGTAAGATTTTCAGAAGGAGTGTCTGTAAGAAACACAGGAACATTATGTCCCAAGGACAGTATCCTCCACTTCACCCTAAGAGGAACTATCATCTCAATGCTGCTTCAGACCAACCAGATGATTACCATGGCAGGTGATTGCTATCCTTGCAATCCCAGCTGAGAGAACATGGTAAACGTCATGCAAACTTTTAGATATTGTTTGTTATTCTATTCTTGGAAGATTGCTGCTTTCATACTCCAGCTTCTGTGGTATCCACATAAAATAATAATAATAAAAAAAGAAGCAGCAACAGAGGAGCCATGTTGACTTTCAAACAAGCCAATAAGGAAGAAGCAGAGGTTCCAGGAAAATAAAATCTCTTCTCCCTCCTCTCCTACAAACTGAACACCAACCTCATTTAGCGAGTTTTACCTGGTTGCTAGGTAGCTAGAATTGCTGAATTTGACCTTTCCTGGGTGTCTTTGCTTTTGGGAAGCCTGGATCAAGACAAGGGTCAGGAGGGCCTAGAGATTGTAGACAAAGGATATTCTTTCCAGTTCCTGTGCCTTCTTAATTCCCCTTCCCCATTCCTGTCATAAGATTGGAAGAGATGTCCATGGAGTTCAAGAGCAGGAAGGTTTTGTTTTCATTAATCCTGTTTCCAAAGGAGGCATCTGACATCTTAACAAATTCATTTATTGTTGCCTCAGGATGGTGATTTTTAGCCTTTGCAGCCTCCACATTAGATCCCCAAGCGCATCACTCTCAAATTATAAGATTTGTATTTCCAAGTAGCATTTAATCCAGGCTCCTGATGTCAAAGCAAATGCAGAGCATTTCCTTCTGTCTCTCCACAACTGCAAGGGTATTCACTAAGTGCCTGGCAGTCATGGCAGCTCACCTAAAGAGATAAAGATATACATACATACCTGTCCCTCCGATTGATTGACTGACTGATTTGGGGGCCGCCACTTTTAACAGATCCTATTAACTCCTCAACTCTTTTGTGTTCTGGGTCTCAGAGTTAGCCAGGAAGAATCTGTTGTCTCACCTCAAGCCTAGAATTTATAGAAACAGCATTGGAAAGCACAGCAAGTGCTTACCGAAGATCAAAGAAGTTCTATGCTGAATCTTAGAACTCCACTCTAGGATCACCCCGGATCTTTTTTTATAGCCAGCCAATGACTCCTGAGACGCATGGCCTCATGGACTTACTGGCAGCTGTATGTAGGCAACTGGCCGCAGTGAGAGTGGTTATCACAATGGTTCTCAATCTTTTTAGACTCGATACTCCTCAGAATATGCCAGCTTTTAGTTTTCACTCTTTTTTTTTTTGACCACAGAAAAATAACAGAGCAATTCTCTTGTTGCAAAGGACTCTGAAAGATGACAGCAGGTCAGATTGTTTTTAACACTGGGATTCCTATTAAAAATGTCTTGGTTTATCTTGGAATTCATGTTTGCACAGCTAACAACAGTGCCAACCTTGTGTGCACCCCGTGGCACACTTGAAAGGCTCTCAAGGCACCCTGGTTGAGAATCACTGGGCTATCACATCCCATGGCAGCTTCTTTTGAGGGAATGTAACAAACTGAAAGGACTGTCTTACTATATTTCTAGTATTGTAACAATAAGTGGTTGACTTGACAAGCAGTGCTGCCTGGAGGTCTGCATTTTGTCTAGCACTAAAGGTAGGCATAGCACCTCAGAACAAGTTATAAGCACTAGTCTCTCAAAAGCCTATGGGAATTGAGTTGCTTGGTAATTCACAGAAGTGGGATGCAAATTAATGAAGGGAAAGTGAGGAACGGTAAGCACAAAGGCTGTCTGCAGAAGGAAGGAGGAAAGAATGGTAGAGCACGAGAAGCATCTTGTTGGCTTGTCCCATGTTGGCTTGTCCCATGTGCATCTTGTTGGCTCCTTAGAAAATATAGTTTTTGTTTGAATTCAGATCTGTTTAATCTGTTGATAAATGTACCAGGGAGAAACACAAGGCAAGGAAAAGCCAGCATCACATTAGAAGATGCAAGACGCAGAGGTTAGTGCTGGAAGGTTGAGCAAAAGAATTAAGTATTAAGGGTGGATTTGAAGGGTGTTTATTTTAGAAAGCTCCAGTTTGTTTCGTGTGTTTGTTATTAAGTTCAAGAGAAATATTCTGTTAACAAATGTTTGCTCTCTTCAAAGACATTTTTCTAAGTGGTTTTGAACTGCTATTTCAATTTTGCATCTTTTTCCTTATCTAAAATATTGAAGTCCAGGAGCTCTGAGAAGGGAAACAGACATTGCTTGAAGGGGGACGTCCAAGGTGTTGAGTACCTCAAGGAGTTGTTCCACAAAGCTTTATGAACGGAGGAGATCTTACATCCCTGACCATCTTGCACAACTAGTGCCACCTCCCAAAACTATCCCGCTGTTTGGCACAGCACAATATGACTGGCTCTCTGTGGGAGATGTCAAGAGCTAGTAGGCTTGCTGGACTGGGATGAGCAGGGGTGAGGGAAGAAGAACTGAACTAGCAGATGAGCACGTCTGTTGGGCTTGAGAGGCATTTGGGGCACAAAACTGAAATAGCAGAGGTTGTTGCAGGTTAGGATTGATGTCTATTGGCAGAGCTGTGTAGAGGAATCCCAGTTACCATGTGACTATTTTGTGCTTGGTTTTAGCCAGTGCTATGAAGCCTTCAGTTTTATGAGCATCAAGAATTGTGAGATTTCAAGAAAAGTGCTCATGTACAAATTACAAGTGTATCTAATGAATTCTATTTGTTATAAAGGCGTAAGTGCATAATGTTAGATATAAACATGTAAGCCACAGGAAGGGTTCTTTAATGTGAAAAATTAAATGCTAAACTTGTGTGATTCAGCTTGACCAAAACATTCAACTCTCTAAATATTTTTAAGGTAACTGCCACCATACCATCTATTTTCTTATTACATTTTACTATCCTATAGCACATTCTGTTTTTAAGAAACTTAAAGTACTTTGAAAGCGTAGGTCCATCTTCCCAACACCTCTCTTCTGCGGGTATGTGTATTCCCATTTTACAAGTCGGGAAGTAGAGGCCCAAAGATGGTAGTTAAGTGAGTTGTCCCAGGTTACAGAGTAGGGTGGGTATAAAGTTCAGGGTAGTGTCTTTCAGGATCAGTTTCCATCCTGCTTGCTCTGTGCTTCACTTAGCAGCCATGCTTATCCTTGCTCTTACCTAACTTTGAGGGCTGTTGCTCCAGTATATCACAATGGCCACCAACAGATGTACAGGGAAGGGGGGAAATGGCACTTTACTTTCAGCTTGGCGTAGCCCTGCGCCAAGTGCAGTGCATGCCCAGAAGAGAAACTGGTTCACCCAACATCTGTATAGATCGCGTGCTTCAGTGAGGGCTTGTGGTACTTTAATAGCTGAAGTGCACAATCTATACAGACGCTGGGGAGCCAGGTCAAACAAACACATTTCCTCGTCCGGTGAAGTGTTGTTTTTGGGGGTTTTTTCATGTCTGTCAGCGGCCATATATTCCTTTGATTTTTTTCTAGGACAAAGGTAAAGCAAGCAAGTTCAAGCAATGTCACTTTTCTTGGGAGGGTCATAAAGAATCTGTCCATTTATGCCCTGGTGCTGTTTAGTTGGATGATCTGTACTCTAAAGATGGACAATTAGATGAGTTCTTTATTGCTTGCCTTGCACTCTGACAAAGGAGATTTGTTTGGAGACTGTTGCTAGTATTACATTACTAAAATGGGTACAAGGCTTCTCACAATAGCTTTGTCCAGAATCATTTACTTCAAATGCTAGTATAACATGATCTGCAAAAGAGCAACAAAACCCTTCTTCAGTTTGTACATAAAGCTTGCTAATTTACAACCTTAGTTTTGCTGGTTAGATTTTTTTCCCCTTGCTTTCTTAATTAGAAATTTTAATTACTCCATGCTGTGTATTAAGATGTTGAAGCTGTGACTGACAGTTCAGAATTGCAGAAGGATCAGCTGCCTCTGCAGGGCTGCAGCGCAACAGGGATTAGCTCGTACCCTTCTGCCTGCAGGTATCTTTTTGCTTACTGTGTCAGATCATCCAAAAAAGTCTTCCAAATAATAGACATCTTCCTGATCAACCCTTGTTGCTTTTAGGAAGCCTGGGTTTCTGTCTGCAAAGAAGTCTACAGCTGCAGTGGTTAGGCAGAGATTGGAAAGATCTGGGTTCAAAACCAAATGACAAACGGAAATTGTTGATTTTCATTCTGGCTCTGGCTTAGCTTTGCCCTGTAGTCTGCTTTGTGTTGCTGCATCACTGCCTGACTGGAGAGGATTCCACTCTCATCTCTCGTGTTCAGTTACTACATCTGCAATTTCCTGCACTTCCAGCTTTCAGTTCTGCCTGCATAGTGAGGTCTCCTAGTCTCTGATCTGTATTGCACATGCTGGGCATGTTGGATGTGGACTGGCCTTGGAAGCAGATGTGTTTTACTTGTTTCTCAGATTTCCTTCCTTCCTTTTCCTCCTGCCTAAAATCAAGCTCATAGAACTGGAAGTGTCAGACCAGATCACACTAGGGGCTGTCTAGTCCAGTGGCCGTTGCCAAATTTGTCAATGAAAAGCATGAGAAGTTTTATAGTGGAGAAGTATGGAATAAACCTGCTGATAGAAGTGTCTGCCATTCATCTATCGGATAATGGTTGGTTCATGTCCTTAAGCTTGAGGATTCTCATCCGTTATAGTTCAACCTACGTAATATAATTATGGATGTCCTCATTATGCAAATATATATGCAGTCCTTTTTAAAACTCTGCTGAACACATGGCCTCAAAGATACCTTGTGACATGGAGTTCCACAGATTAATTATGGAGATCTGGCATATGCATCTGTTGAGTTGCTGCCTTTAATCTCATTCCTTAGTTTCTGTAGCTCTGTCATCCCTTCTTGCTCATGTCATCCAAGTGGTGAATACTGTTTCACACTCTTGATATGCAGGCTTTTTACATGCTTCTGGTTGCTTTCAGATGGACCCTTTTGAAATAGGATAATCAGAACAAACAAAAAAACAACTTCCAACTGAGAGGATGAACTATTATAATAATTTCAGGATTATTTATCCCATTCTTTATGCATCTAAATATTCTGTTTACTGTTTCAACTCCTGCTACATAAGTATCCTGTGCTTAATTGAGTTGTCCGCAGTGATTCCCAGATCTTTTCTTCTGAAGGGGTTACAATTCATTTAGAACTCAGTGCTTAGAACAGTTGAAGTGATCCTTTCTGTGATAACCTTTCATTGGTCAATGATGCGTTTCATTTACCTGTGCTAGGCCTCTTTGAAGATGATCACCTGCTCAGACCTGATTAAGTTAATTTTGTGCACACTGCAAATGTTGCCAGCTCTGAACTAGTTTGGGTCCAGCTCATTAATAAAATCAACAACCCTGGTGCTAGTATGAACTCTTAAGTAACAAATTGTGTTAACCCTTAGCCATGCTGAAACCTGACCATTTATTCCTAGATTTTGTTTTCAGTCTCTTAGCCCATTTCTAATTGTGACTGTCTCTTACCCTCTCTGTACCTGATTCCATACTACTCACTGTACCTAGCGATGCCATACTGAAACACGCTGAGCTGTTCTGTACGTTGCCTCCTGAACTGGAAGCCATGTAACCATGTTTGCACAGAACTGCAATCAGCTCTCCCTGTCAGTAGAACTAATTAGCCCACCCATAGCCTCTCACCAAGGCAGCTCTACTGTTGTTGTTTGGGAGTTAAGAGGCAAAGCATGTTTGAGCATAATGCCACCTGGCACAATGAGTTAGCAGTATAAATATGCCCTGAGTTTCCTCCTTAACAGCAAGAGCTTTGTCAAATGCTTCTTGAAAGCCCAAAGAAATTGTCAGCTGGTCCTTTTAGCCATTACTTTGTAGATATATTGGAAGAGTTCCAGTAGTTTGGATAAGCAGGATTTTCCTTTGCAGAAGCTCGGCGTGTTGGGCACACATCACATCATGTTTATCTAGGGGTTTAATCATCCTGCTTTTTTCATTACTACTTCGCCCATTTACCTAGCCCTACAATAAGATTCATTGGTCTGTAATTCCCAGGATCACTCTAATGTTGTTTTTTTAAAGACAGGCACAACACTTGCTAGCCTGGAAGACGATTTTGATGAGGTTACGTATTGTGGTTAGCTTATTTACTAAGTCCTTGCATTTCTTTAGAAATCTTAGACATACGCTTACCAGTCCTGATGGCTTGTTACCTTTGATATCAGAGCTTCTCAACCAGGGTGCTTTGTGATCTTTTCACAAGTGCCTGGGAGTGCCCTACAAGCTAGCATTCTTAGGTGCACAGACATGATTCACAAGATAAACCCAGAGATTTCAAGTAGGAATCTAGTGTTTTAGCAATATTTTGACCTGCGGTGGTCTTTTTGAGTTCTTTTCAACAGCAGAATTGCTCCATTCTTTTCTGTAGTCAAAAAAAACAAGTGAAAACTAAGAGCTGGCATTTTTACGGGGTTCGTTGAGTCTAACAAAGTTGAGAACCACTCCTCCATATTTTTCAGTTTGCTTCAGTACCCCTCCTCCATGTTCATGAGTTTATTTTCTTCATCACCTGAAAATAGTAAAGCCTCCCTAGCATCCTCTGTGGCAAGACTGCAGCAAAGAAATCATTTGGCTGCTCTGTAATTTCCTTAACCTCCTTAATTGTTCCCTCGTGATCCAGCTGATTGACCAGTTACTTTGCATGCTTCCTGCTTCTGCCCAACCTAAACATATTTTTGCTATTTGTTATGTTTTCAACTTTTTGCTTCTCAAACACACCCTTAACCCTCCTTAATTTCCATTTTACGTGTTATTTTGACCTACTTTATGATTCCTTCTATTAGCTTTAGTAGCATTGCATTTCCATTTCTGAAGGATACTTGTTTGGCTTGAGTAACGCTTTCCAATTTGCTGCTGTTTGATTTCTAACCCCAACCCCCCCCAATTTTCCCTTTGCTTTCCTACTTCCTTGTTTGCTTAGGGGAATGCATATTTTCTGGGACTCAGTATGACTTGCATAACTGGACTTCCTGCTGAGTCTAAGGATTTTAATTTCCTTCTTTTTGACTTTAGGATCTTTTTATATAAATTGCTCGTGTTTTCCTCCTTGAACTCCTGCTCTGTCTAAAGTTTAGTGTCATGATGCTAGTTCCTGGTCCAATACTTCCCCTGGGGTTTTATTTAATTATACTCAAGTTGATCACCTAATTATACTTTTGTCACTTATCCAAGAATGTAACCTCTCACTGAGTGACTAGGGATCTCTTGGCTCTTGACAAGATTAGAGGAAGATAAAGAGACTAAGTAGACTCTTGATGCACTCCTAAGAGCCTTATTTGCTTTGTAAGGGTGGGTGGATGTTGAAGCAACAGCTGGCACTATCTGATGATGTTTGGGCTGTTGCCTTCTTCTTCAGTGAGCAACACTAGTCCATATTTATAAGGCGACCCTGCTAGAGGTACCAGTGAAGACTATCATACTTCCCATAACTTCCTGAGACTGGTCTCCAGCTTCAATTCTGCTTCCTTCAAGGGACCTTTAAGAACTCCTGGAGATCATGGTGTTCATTTGTGCCTTGACTGAACCAACTGAGAACATGAAAGTCCAAGCACATCATGGAAATACAGCTCAGGTGAGAAGCATCAAATTGTGCAGTGTCACCAAGCCTTAGCAAGGCCAACCCTGAACAGCAAGTGACCAAATCCAAGCTATCCTTCTCCAAGCAAGGAGTGTGCCCTATTGCTCTCTGCGTAGTAATAACACCTGAATCCAGGAGCACCAGGAGACAACTTTTGCAAGAAATGAAAAAAAAGATTTGTGGTGTAGAAAATATACCACTGTTGAAAAGAACTGATCAGTTCACACTTGGGGTGCTCTACTGTTAGAAGTTCCTGCTTGTAGATGCTGTACCTGTCTCTCTAATGCAGGGTGTTCATGGTGTTGGAGTGCCTTGTCATTCTGAACTTCTAAAACTCAAATCCAGGGAATCAGCTCTGACCGACGGAATGAGGAATTCCATTTCTTAACACTGAAGTGCAAACCCCTCAGGCTTGGAAATTGCATTATATGGTCCTAAGAAATAGTACACAGCTGTAATGTCACATTTGGCTGAAACTGCAGAGGGAATTTAGGTATGTAGCCTGCAATGTACCTGAACTGGAATTGTATCTGTCAAGGTATTTATGGCTCTCATCATAGACATATCCAAGCACTGCATTAGTGGATTTCATGCTTACAGCACCCCTTGAGGTGGGGAAGTATTTTCCTCTTTTTTTTTCAAGTTGGCAACAGTCTGAGGCAGGATATACGACTTGGGTAAATTCACAGAGGATGTTGTTGAACTGTTTGCCTGAATCCATGCCCACCCAGAGTTTTTTATCTTGGGAAAGGACTTCTGGATGGTGCCCTGAGATTTTCAATGTTCACAAGTGGCGCTCTCTTTTGTGCTTTATCTAGAACAGTGGTCTCCAAACTTTTTTGATCGCGCACCCCTATCAGTAAAAAAAATTTTGAGCATGCACCCCCAATATATGTATATTTATATAAATATAAATAGAAGTTCTAATATTTTCTTCCCGTACCCCAGTGGATTGTCTTGTGCACCCCCTGGGGTGCACGCACCCCACTTTGGAGACCACTAATCTAGAAGACCACACAGCATGCTCCACCATGAATATGCTTGTGATTGCTGAATCAGATGGAAGAGTACCACCTACAGAATACCCAGCATAATGTTTTCCATGAGCTTGCCATCCAAGTGCTCTCTAGACCTCATCTTGCTCTGATCAGCGGGGCTCAAAAGATGCAAAGTGTATATCCATATGTATAAATGATATAGATTGTATCTTACAGACCCACATGCAGTGTAAAGACAAGTGATATTCCAATTAGAAGTCTTGTTTTCTCCTGTTGACGTCCTGTTTCTAGTTTTTGGAGTGGTGGTGAACAGAACTCTGAATCTGCAACTCCCTCAGTTATGGCTGTGGTCAGTGATTTCCAATCAGAGCCCGAAGCAAGCTGTCAGTGGTGCTGAGAACCCCTCTATCGCTTTTCAATAGGAAGCTGTCTTCTTTGAGCTTCCTGCTGTAAAAACAAGGTATGGTGATGACTGAGGTGTAACTAAGTTCTGACTGTGTTTCAGTCCTGTTTCTTTTTCCTTCAGCTGTCAGTTGGGCAGTCATGGATCTTGGTGTCCTAAAAGGAATGTGACAGTTTTGTCCATTTGTTTCCATTTCTGAGAGAGAGAAGTCAAAGGTTTTGTGTGAGATGGTGCTCAGAAATGTCTACCATTTTGGTGCCAGACGTGCTGTGGAGGTAGCTAACACACAGGTTTTCTTGGCTCTGAACCTGCACCTCGTTCTTGCCATCCAGGACTCCTCATTGTTCTGGGCATAACCCTCCTGTATGTCTGGGATGAATCTCAGGCCTGAATCCAAACAGCCCCCAAGCTTGAGTATGCACAGAGTCTGAATCCCGATCTGAGTCTGAGTTTCATTATTGTGGTGTTTCTCTATTGTAGGCCAAGACCAGATCAAGCAACCATGAACTCTGTTTCTGGGGTGGGGAGGCTTATAATTGAGATGTCGGTCTCAATTTTGTCACTGAACTCCATGATAAGTTTGGTGATTTGGGCAAAAACTTCCTTAGGAAAAAGATCCTCGGGCTCTTTTTCATGTGTGATCTAAGCTGGGGTTGAAGCCAAGATGCTTTTCAGTGACATAATGCTTCCAGGTCTAACTTAAGTATCTTTGTTAATATTTAATAAGCAAATCCTGTTCAGCAATGCCACTTCATACTCTCCTTCTTTCCTGTCGTGTTATTAAGCATATAATAAATTCACCAGCTGATGCCACAAGAAGCAGCTGGATTTAAGCCCATCTGAATGTGTAGATATTAAGACACTTTCTGCACCTTTGGTTCCTAGTTATTATAACCACTTCACTGCATGTTATGCAGAGAATCCCCTGTGGAAAGCTTTTGCTATTGCCTGAGCCCTGGGAAATGCTCTTTTACTGCATTAGTCCTGTTGCACTTGTTCATTTTTTCCCTAGTCAACCCAAAGAGCAGGAAAATGTATCTTTCCAGCCACGCAAGCAGGAATTAGCTTGACTGTACTTTACACGTAAACTAACAAATGAGGGGAGAATCTGAGCAGCCCCCAGGGACCTGAATTTGTTTGCCGCTGGGCCGTTCTATCTGCAGCTGGCATCAGCGGAAACCTGAGTGCTCCATTAAAACTCAGCAACCTCTATTTGCTGGGGCACGGGGCAAACAGAGCCGGCCTGTTCTGCAGACAGACTGACGGCCTTTATCTCCCCCCACCCAGCTCGCGATGGGAAATGATGAGACTCTGAAACAAAAAGCTTGAAACTAGGACTCCTGGCTCATACCCTGCAGCTGTCGTACCGGTGAGGAACGGAGACACAAGGTTATTTTTCAGGGGCCAAGTGGTGGGAAACTCATTGAGAGCAATGCATTAAGCCAGGGTCAGGGCTAACTGTGGGTGCTGATAGGAATGGGGTGTGTATTGCACTTTCCCCAGTCCTGGCTGGGGATCAGAAATTTGTGACGTACCTTTTGTCTTTGTTCTAAAACCTAGGAATTATGTAGGCTCGTTACAAACGTGGAATATGTGGGGATAGCGGGCAGTGTAAGCCCCACTCCCTTGGCTCTATTTGTGGATGAGGGCCTTATGGTAACCTTTACAAAAACACCCTACATGCTCCTGGTTGTGCTCTGGCAGGTAGGATAGTCATTAAAACATACAGGCCTGTTCTTTTAGGTATTCGGGTGAGGCTTCACTGCTTCAGCTGATGACTTAACCCTTTATCTGCCAAAGAGAATGGCACTATTGGAAAACTAACATAAATGTTTGAATTTTGGAAGAGCAGAGATAATCTAGGTCAACATTTTTAATTTTAGAAATGAATAAATGGCTTTAAGTTTTTCTTTGTACAGGTAACATTCAAGCCACTGCATGGTGCCCTGCTTATGGGCCTGTGTGATAGATGAAATCTATGAAGACTTTGTGATGTCCAAGTCATAAGGTAAATCCAGGACACCACTATTTATTTCTTATCTAAAGTAAATGGACTTCCAAGTGACCTTCAGCTACTACAAGTGGAGGGGGAGTTGGCTATCCAGATTATAGAGATGCTGGTTCTGATGGACAACAGATGTATCTCGCTAGAAGAGCATGAAGGAGCTTCTGAGTTTAAAATACCAATCTTGAGTGAGTGAATGGTGGGGCAGGAAGGGGAGGAGTGGAATTAAATGAGAAGCTGAAGAAGACCCTGTCCTAGCTAGGATTTAGGAGCAATTAAACCTGTCATCTTCTGCCTGCTAGCCTATCCCTTTCTTCCACACGCTAGATATATAATCAGGAATTCAGTGTATGGTACATCTAACAGCTTTCCCATTTCTGAAGCACTTTGAGGCTGTGCTAAGTGGTATCTTGTTAATAGCCACTTTCCATGAAAGTGGGGTTTGTACATGAGCTATTTTGAAACAACCCTAAAGCTTTGTGGATGTTTTGGAGGCTTTCACATAACCATTTTTTTTATTTCTCAATAGTCAGTCCTGATTACTGAGGTACTTCATGTGTAAATAGAAACAGTTTCCTTCCTAAACAGCCACCCCTTGCTTTTTTTTCTTTTTAATTTCTTTTTTTTTTTTGGTTCCTTCAGTGGGGTTTCTGTTTAGTGTGAGTAGCCTCCTAAAACATCATCAGAATAGTTGTCTGTTAGGAGCCAAAGTCTTGTAAGTAATGCTGAGCAATACAAATACCTCATAATATTTTTTTTTGCACTTCACCGTAAGTGCCAATCAGCCTATGGTTTATATCATGTCCTCATTGCAAAACCCAGATGTTTCCTTGACCGTGCTCTTTACATTCCCCACCCAGCCTGCTACGCGCAACAGATACTTTGGCTGATGGAGCCCGTGTTTGACCTGGTGAAGCTGAAGGCTGAGCAATCCTTATGATACTTGGTCCCAAAACTTTGCCTCATTGAAAATGATGCGAGTTGACTTCAGTGGAAGCAGAGTTAAGGCAACTGCTGAATGTTTTTAGACATCTCACCTTTAATCTGTAGGGCACCTACATCCAAGGATCACTATAGAGACACCTCTAAAACCTGAATAACTGTTGTCCGTGTGGAGTGAGCAAGCAGCAAAGAAAGCTGGCTGAAGAGAGTGATAAATGGTGTCTGATCCTTTCACAAATATCCACCCTGTTTAGATGTGGATATTTCTACCATCTTCTAATTATACTAGTATGTGAAATGAAGGTGACCAATCATGGAATTGGAGAGTTGGAAGGGACCTCAATGGTCATTGAGTCTAAACCCCTGCACACATGCCGGTTGTTCACTTCCTGAGCCTTCCCAGACAAATGCTTTAAACCATGGGCATCTAAACGTCCAACCCCACAGGCCGGATGAATAGTGTGGGATCGATTCATGGGTTCAATCTTGCGCTGCCTGCCTGCAGGTTCTGGCTACATACTCCCCAGTTCAGCCCTTCTCCCCCCACTTACCCCACCCAGCTATGTATTGCTTTCCTACCAAATCTGGCCCGTAATGCCCTGACCCAGCCCCATACTGGATCAGCTGTGTGCTAGCTCAATCGAGTGTGCAGGGCAGTGTTATCCAGCCCACAGGGCTATTCATGGGTCTGGAAAACTGGCAATAGGACGTGGCTTTTAACACAACCACCATGCCCCCACTGCCAAATTTCAGGATCCTTGAGGAGCCCTATGGGCCCAGTGATGCAGCTGTGTGTGCCAGATATGGCCTGTCGGCCAGGGTTTGGGCACCCCTGCTCTAGATGTTTAGAAAAAGGGTCCAAAACATTCTGTACATTCCCAAATTTCAAGTCTGCATCTTCCCAGTGTCCTATAGGTTCCCTAAAATGGGACTTCTTGCCCAGATTGGAAAAGTCAGACCTGATTTGACTGATGCCTCCTGAAGTTCCCTCAAATTGTGCCAGGAAGTGCCCAGCTGAAAGACTGCAACATGATACTGCCTGGCACCTTGTGAACACAGCTATACGCTGAGAAGCAGAGCTCATTAGCTTGCCCAGGTGGCAAGGTCTGCTCAGGTGGCTACATTATCTGGAGTGGAAATATGGTGAGGACTGCCATGAGCAGGTCCAGGATTGTGGAAGGAGAGAGTGCAGATGATGTGGTGCATCATCAAAAATATAACACAATATATTTTTCCCCAGTTAAAAAGAAACTAGAAACTTTACTAATACACTAGGAGCCTAGGGCTATATTCTTCAGTTTAAGATTCAAGTAAAAACAAATGTAACTTTATTGGATTGCACATTATATTATAATCCAATATATACTATAATACCATATAGTATGTATTAAAAACCACAAGAAGCTAGGCAAAAATAAGCAAAAGATGTTTCAATATTCTTGTAGTCATTGAATTAAATGTACATCTCTCTTCCAGCTTCATAAATTAAAATCTAGCTTTCTTGAACATCTTGACAATGCATTTAATACTTCACTGAAAGTTATTTTTCCACACCAGAGTTAATGTTCTTAGCTAGAGTTAAAAACAGCCTGCAGGTCTGTGAAATAGGCGCTACATTATCAGGAACAGCATCTTTGCAGAAGGAAGGAGAGCTTGATTAGTGGAACATCAAGAGCATTAAAAAAGAGAGAGGTTTGAATGAAGACTTAAGAAGGAATCAGGTAGATTCTAATGAACCATGAAATCAGTTGACTCCCTCACTGCTGCTTCCTGACTAGAAGTGCTATTGCTGCTGTTGTGCAGTCGGTTTTAAACTTCGGGTGTGATTGCAGTACTGTATCCTCCCTTGATCTGCACCTGAAGACTACATCTGGTTCTAGAAGTTTGGAATGGTTGGATTTTTCTCACAAAAAATCACTCATTTTATGTGAAATAGACGTTTCCACCCCAGAAATGAAATAGATAGTTCTACCACAAAACCAGAAGTGGGTGGATCCACAAGCATTACCACTGGACTGTGGGGCTATGCCAACTTTGCCATCATGTTATGCCATGTCTCAAGTTGCCAGATGATGCACAGGGTGAGGTTATTGTGCAGAGGAGTGGGCATCTCTAGATGACCTGTGGTTTTATGGATTAGCATTATTGAGTCAGGCAATCCAACGTGAAAAGCTTGGTGATCCCTGGTCCCTGTCCTGACCTGTGCTGGGCTCTGTGTAAAAGGGAATGGATGCTTAAAAATGCATTGTTTGGGGACTGACCTTTTCTTTAATGTTTGTAGAGTTCTGCTTGTGACTCTAAGTGAGAGCTTATGTCCAGGGGGGAGAGAGAGACATTATCCACCCTTTTTGGGCAATGTATGATTGACCGTGGAATGTTTGTTTCTGCTGCATCAGTCTCTTTGCTTTTAAGCTCCCTCTGCCTGCCTTGTGCTCAGGCCTGTACCCACTGTTTCACGCTCTGGCTTCACAGTCCTCAGAGGTGTCGGTATGGTGAAGAAGCTCAATGATGTGAACATTAGGAAGGATTTGGCAGCCCTGCAATCCCCTCAGCAAGGATTTTCTGGCCTGTGCACGGCATGGTGCCTGCCAGGTAAGTGGATCATCTGCCCCTTTTTTGGCCTGAGCCGCTTCAGTGACTTTGTGTGCCTGTCATTTTCAGTCTGCGAAAAATTGCCTTTACTCTCCCGTTGTCTTAAGAGTGTCTGTCTCCAAGTATCATGGGCTGCTTCTGAATTGCTCTTTTCTGGTTGAGTCTCCTCTCTTCCCTGATGTTGTGTTCACTGGGGTTTGTGTCTTAAGACATCAGTGACAGAAGTGGAGGTGGTGGAAGTGATGTCAAATTCTGATACCTCCCCATCTCCTTTCGATCTATTTGTCTTCCGCTGATGCCTGATAGTGAATGACATTAATATAAGCAGCCAGTAAAGACCTGATGTGCACAGTTCAAACATCCTGTCATTATCTGGAAACATGCACTTGACTGAAAAATAAACACCCAACATACACAAACATTGACAGTGTTTTACTGGTTAATTTCACATCCCAGTGGTATATTTTTTCAAGTGCTGTAGTTTATTTCCATGTTATCTGCACCCCCTCCCCTTCATATTCCTCCCTCCAAACGTTTAGCAGCCTCTTTTCAATTGTGCTTCCAGTCAGTGGCTGTGCCTTGTCTGCATTCTCAGCTAAAAACAGAGTTACCACAAACAGAGGTTGTGTGACATCTAAACAGCTTGATGATCCTCCCTATCACTTCCTACTGAAGTCCCATTTCGCAGGCTTCAGTGAATTAAGCTGCCTGGTGTAGCTTGAGGAGAAGGTGAGTGTTAACCCTATTTTACAATTGGTTCTGATCTTGTCCAGTTCTAAATGCTGAGGATCTTGCCTCCATCAGAGACCATCTCTCTCCCTAGGCCTCACCACCACTGTTGAAAACGAAGGTGCCAAAGCTCCACGCATGAGAACGGTTTGGGGAGCCCATTAGCTTTGGAATTCATTCTGTACTAGTCCGAAATAGGACCTTCAAGGTACATTGCAAAGCCCTTTCCCGCGGTGCTTGGAAGCTGAGCAGAGTATGGAAGGAGACAAAGAGCTTTGGGTTTTCTTTCTAATGATGGGTTACTTCAGTTTAGTTTGCTTGGATACTAAGTGTGTTTTTCATATTGAATCAGTATGGTGCCCTTTTGCATATAGAGTATGAGTTGCATGGGGGCTGTATGACTTGCTCTTCTCTTCTGCTGGCTCCACAGTGGATGCCAAGTAAAGTGTTCTCATGCTGCAGAACAGACATGAGGTCGGAAGCCTCATTTCTTTGGATGTTACAATTAGACTTTATTGTACAGTGGGAAATAAGCTTGTATCGAGCGCACGGGTAGGTGAAAAAGATGGTTTAGACTCATGTCCATGTCTCACCTCCTGTGACAGGCTGTCTGCATTAAGGTTGTGATGTGAAGGATAGAACTTCTCAGGAAGCTAGGGAAGAACAAGGAGGAAGAGCAGTGTGAAGTAGTTCCATCCTCTAGCTGTAATTCAAAATGTTGGAAAGTTTACTGTTAAGTAAAGATGGGCCTCATGCTGAATTT
Organism: Crocodylus porosus; assembly: GCF_001723895.1. NCBI lineage: Eukaryota > Metazoa > Chordata > Crocodylia > Crocodylidae > Crocodylus > Crocodylus porosus. Next base: position 19,116,588 of record NW_017728917.1, read on the forward strand.
CCCTTCTAGTCGAACTTGAACTATCCCTAATGCTCCCAGTGGCTATACTGTGCAACTTAGTGGCCTAGGTGGCCTCCATAATTGAGAATAAAGCATGTTGTGGTATGAGGTGAGGCACATCTGGCTGCATCATGTGCTGTGAAGCTGTCCTTATCTTGTCTTGGTGGAGTATTGCGAAATGGCGTTGCAATGCAAAGCTGTCCCTTCAAAATGTAGTTTCATCACTTAATTGCATATACTGGCCCGAATTAATTAATTCTGCGGTCCTTATGCTTTCCCACAGATGTCAAACCACTGTACCTGTGTTAGGGACAGACATTACACATAAACTGGTTTAAGTGATCAGAAACAAGTTTAAACCTGTAACAGAACAGATGTTCAGTGCACATAAATTGGTTTTAAAATGTCTGAAACTGGTTTGAGATAAACCTGGTTGAATGTAGTATCAGACTTAACTGATGTAGGTCAAAATGGTTTATGCAATGTCTGTCCCAGACCCCTTGCTGGTTTAAGATAACCCAGACTCCCCCAGCATCCTGGCATGCTCTCTGGGCTGGGCAGGACGGGGCTCTCTGTTCCACAGCAGGGCTGGCCCTACCCCTCTGCTCCCTGGCTGCAGCTCCAGCAGAGACTGCAGGGTCTGCCTGGCTTCCCCTTGCTCCCTCCCCACTTCCCTCCCCGCTCCCTGCTAAGAAAAGATCCCTTGTCCCCTCTGCCTTACACAGACACCTCTGCATTAGCTACCACACCACATGCTGGCTATGGTCCGTGCTGTGGGAGACTGGACAAAGGGAGATGGGACAGGCTTAGGGCTCTTTGGAGCTAATCAATAGATGGTAGTGTCCCTCCTTCCTTGGAACACGTTGTTTAAGAAGAGCTTGAACTAATGAGAGATCCTTTTGTTTTGGTGATGGCCTGATAAATGCTGTGTAAACCCCTGCTGGCTCCCTCCCTGACCAGCAAGGGGGAGAGCCCCACCCTAATCAGAGCATGCTGCCAGGGCCTGTTCTGGCCATTTCCCCCTGAGCTCAGCACTGTGGAAGGGAAGGGAGAACGGCTGTAGTGCCCCCTAGCTTCTAGCCTAAGGCACTGCAGGCATGTGCGTGCATTTTCTCAGTCCAGAGGGGATGTCTGTGTGCTTACAAACTGATTCAGCATAGGCTCGTTAGCCTAACCTGCGAAGATTGAATCAATTCAAGCTCAGGCTTTTTTAATGTCTGTCCCTATTCCAAGAGAGTAGGTCAGCAGCCAGGCCTTGAGGTCCTTGATAGCCCATCTCACAGTTTGTTGGCAGAGGTACCCAGTAATGCCTCTAGCAGAAACCTCTGGCTGGATCTATGCAAAGTGATTTGTTTGTTTTTTAAGTACCGGCTACATTGTGCCTCTTCTCTCTCTCTCTTGACTCTTTGCACTCCCCCTATGCTCAGCTCCTTTTAGAAACCCTTAGATTTATTGCTCTTGGATCGGCTGTTTGCTCTGGGTATTTTTGTTTTGTTTTATTTTTAAAATAAAAGCTTTTCAAAGGACCTTTAGAACTGGCTGTGTTGTTTTTGGCTCTTGTACCTAGTGATGCTCCTTGCAGAATGAAAACAACTAATTATAAAGCAAAAAAAAAAGTTGCTTAGTTAAGGCAGAGATTTTAATTGCTCGGGAAACAGGGAATTCAGATTTAAGGATTCCCACCATAGTTATTGCTCTACACAAGCTTTGCAAGCAAGGCTTTTTCCTTCCATGATGTAGAATCTTTTAAAATTTTTAACACATTTTTAATGACTTTAAATAAATGAACTGAATACACCTCTGCTAAGGTACTCAAGTGCCACATACATTGGTACAAACATTTTGACCCAAATTATTTAGGATTTGAGGAGACCTAGAGGAGGTTAAATACAAGGGGGAAAAGTGCAATAAAGATGGTGAAAAGAAAGTTAGAAGAGAAAATAGAAGTGGTAGAAACAAGTGAGGGACTCTACTACTCTACCTTACAGCTGTGGTTGGGCCATTTACATTTCCAGTGGCAGCTGCTTTATCCTGACCATTTGAAAAGTGCTTGGAGATCATCTTCTAAAAGTCCCTTCCCTTTAGTAGTGTCTGATATCCTTAGGGCATGCGTACATAGGAATTCCCATGAACTCCCAGTTGCAAGTGTGTGCCCACTACTGCCATAGCCCCTGCAAGCTCTCCTCAGTGCCTTTATGGGACTGCATTCATACCAGAGCCGGAACCTCCCTGAGGTTTCCATTGCTTCCTCTGTTCCTGTTGGGTTGGGGGATGTTTTGTCTGTGCCCAGTGCTACTTGAATGCCTGTGAGGTCCCAGCCATGTTCTCTGCAAAGCTGCTTGTGAGAAATAAAAAAGAGAGCAAAGCAGATGATTGGCAGTAGCCTTTTAGATTTCTGTTGTTAATGCACCAGTAATAAGATAAGGCTTATCTTTAAATGTTCGTGGAATGGAGACTTTGATGGAAACAGGCTTTTGGGTTAATATATTTTTGATAGATAAAGCAGAATAAAATGGAGAGACCACGGGAACCTACGGTATCTGAGGAAAGACACATTTTTCTTCCTTTTAAATCTCTCTCCTTGCACGCTGTGTCTGTGTGTGTGGGTACATGTGTGCACATGCGCATGGGATGCAGTGTATATGCATATATAAATTGTGTGTTTGTAAACATGCATGCAGTGTGTGTAGCCTGGGTAAGAGGCAGCTGGTGAAGATGAAATCTGCTGCTCCCTGCCAGTTAAGATGAAAAATCTCTCCCCACCCGCCACCCCTCCACTTCCGCTCAACTCCAGTCATTGTCAGGGTGGTAAATGTGAACGGATAAGAGGTTGCGATGCAGCATAGATTGCACTTTCCCTCCCCAATCAGAGAGGAGTTGCGTGCCAGGCTGCTAAAGGAGTTTGGGCAGCAAAGTCCTGCTGTTCATGTTGCCACGGAAAAGGGGGCTTGGCACGTTGTTTTAATGAGCGTGCTGTGGCTTGAGCCCCTGAGGCCAGCTGCTCTGCATATCGACACGTTGGCTAAGATTCTCTCACAAACGCATGTAGTGCAGTCTGCACAAGCCAAGCCAATGGGGACATATCTCCTGCTGCCTCTGAGCTACAACAGTGCTTTCTGGGATCCCCAGGAGTCTTTTATTGTAGCATAACCTCTTAAATTACAGCCATCAGGTTTTATGCTCCCATTCATCTTTCAACTTGCTTATTTCCCTGGTTCTACTTCCTTCCCCATGGCTAGGGACAGAAGTGGCACACAAACCAGTTTAAGTCATTAAAAACTGGTTTAAACCTATAACAGAACATAAGCTCTGTTTCATAAACCAGTTTCAAAATGGCTGAAGCTGGTTTGAGATAAACCTGGCTGAATATAGTATCAGACTTAGCAGATTTGTGTCCAGCTGGTTTATGAAACTTCTGTCCCAGACTCATGAGTCTGTGCCACGGCTCCTACTGTATAGGCTGCAGAATGGATCCTGCCAGGGAGGGTCAAGAAGGGGGTATCTTGTAAGGCAAATCTAGGATTGAAAGAGCCTCTTCCACTACACTGCTTGGTTCTGGGATGGGGCATGGGGTGCTCCTGACTTTGCAGGTTGGAAAGTCTGGGCTGTAACATAGGGAGTATAGGGAGAAAAGAGGAAAGCCACCAGGCTGCTGCAGAGTTACAAAGCAGTGGCATGAGGTGAAGGAGGAAGCTTTGCTAGAGCAGAGTAGCAGAAGGTGAGCAGTGTGATAGGACAAATAGCTGGCCTGGTTATCCTCATGCAGGGGCCTTCTGGAGTGCTGCCAGCCCTCGTTCCCTCAGCTTGTTTCTTCCTTCACCTTTTTCTTCCACTTCTGGTGCCAAACATTGCCTAACATTATTTTTGGGTGCGGCTCTCGGCCCATTTTGTGGCAGGAGAGATGGGCTCAGATCCAACCTTCCAACAACAGCATGGAGTCATTCAGATCAGGCATTTCCATAACAAAGGAGGAGTAGGTCTGGAAAACCAGGTTGTTGCCCACCTGGTCAGGTGTATTGAACCTAGGAAAGCCATCTCTTTCCAGGCACCCAGCTACTTATGCTGTTGTTGCAACCCATTCTTTTAAGTGACTTCTTGTGACATGTGGCACAGGTACCTCTGCAGAATCATTGCCTGATTTTACCTGTATACTTTGGTGCTAGGTACCAAGCTGCTGTTACTTTAATATTTTTCATGTCATCCTGGAAGTCACAGGTCAGTTTTAGGGAAGCCTCCTGTTTCTCTGAGGGTTTGTGGTTTTGAGAGAGCCTAGTTCAAACCAATCCAGGAATGTGAGAGAGCCTTTACAAAGCTCATGTGAGCCTCAGCCTGGCAGTGCTGACCCAACTTGCCAACATCTTGGTTTATTGCTCTCTTGAGCTTGACTTTCAGAAGAGCTTGCCTGAAGTCACCTCTGAAAATGTGATTCTTGAGGTGAAATCTTGCCTCCTCGTGAAGTCTGTGGCCAGGCTCCTGTTGACCATCAGTGGGACCTGACTTTCACCTTTGGTATACATTTAATGCCACATGAATAATTTTGCAAAGAACAATTATCTTTCTGTTCTGCTCACATCTATATGTAAGTAAGTGGGAGTTTTCCTCTAATATATTTATTGCGTATATGTGTTCAGTGAACATTTTTGTTGAAATTTCGGAGCCCTGGATTAGAGCTGAATGTTCTTAGTCGCAATTAGCCAAGGAAATCACGGCTTCCTTTCTTTTCAAAACAAATTCAGTTTTGGCTAGTGCTCTTGCACACCCCTGTGAAACGTGCTTTCCTTGAACATTTTCACCAGTGCACCTCACTTGCTAGAAGGTTTGCAGAAAGTGAGCTCCAAGAAGCTAAGATAAAATCCAGGCTAAACCCTGAATGTATATTGGTGAAATTTTTACTTGTGCAATTCACAGACCTCAATATTTAATTAACATAAAAGCAGCCATCTTAAATCTAAAAAGCCATCTAGTTGCAATTAGTTTTTGTTTGCTAATTAATTGCCAATGAACGATTAAGGATATTTTTGCTGAGGTTTAGTGACTATCATAGACGCACATCTCATAGTCAGGGGAGTTGCCATGGAAAGTGCTGAGTATCCACTCTCTGGAAATTGGGCCGTTTGGGTCAGCAGTTGGTTTTGACAATCTTTCCTTGAACCTGTTGGAGAGCAACAAGTCTGGAAGGATGAACAGTTGTGGCTATGCATGGAAGGTGCTTTTGGCATTTATGTGTGGGTTTCCCAACAGAATGAGCTGTTCCTTAAACATTTGGGGAGCAAAAGCCATTTGTGCAAATCCTGACAATGGAAATCTGTAACAGTGAATGTGATTTGATTAGAGCAGTGGCTCTGAGTTCAAAGGGGTATTTTCAAACACTTTAGGCCTTAGGTTTTTTGAGGTGGACACTCTACCCTCCCTCCCTTCCTCCCTCCTTTCCCCTGGCTCTACAGGTGGTATTGCTTAAAGGGGATAGCTCAAAGGAGACAGGGAGTGGGGTCAAGGAAATGGGTGGTGTCCTCATTTCTTGCACTTCCACCTTCCTGACAAGAAGAGAAACCAGGGAGAGAAACGAGGTAGTGTTCATTTCATGGAATATTTTTACTCATTCTTTCCCACTCACTTTTTCATTCTCTTCTGTCCTTTCCTTCTTTATAGGCCTGAAGTTTTGATTGCTTTTCCTCCAGCCCCTCATGCTAAGCAGAGCCGGAAGGGGGGGAAAGAAAAAAGAAGGAGAGAGAGGGAATGAGCAACTAAGGCAGAAAAGTGATTAAAAAGAATAATTAGCATTTGCCCCCGATAAATGAGCAAAGCCATTAATTAGACTGATTTACTCCTGGCTTTTTTTTTCCCCTCTCCCTTTCCTCTCTCTCTATTTTTTTCCCCTCTCTTTATCAAATGGCAGTGCCTTGACTGCCCCTTTGGTATGTTTTCATCAGCTTTTCACTGGTTGTCAGAGCTAACACCCTCCTTTCCCGGAGCCCAAGCAGCCTCTTGTAGCTAATGGATATGGAACGCAGCCAGAGCTGATAGCTGCTAGATCTCCGCTGGCTTACAGGTGTTTCCATCATTACTGGCGCATTATCTGCAACTGGGTACCCTTCCTCCTCCTCTTTGTCCTCTTTTCTCTCACTTTTTCCCCCCCTTCTTTGCGGTGTTCCAGAAGTAATTACATTTTTTTAAAATTCCTAGCATGTTTTTTTTTTTTAATTTTATTTTTTTTATGCAACACGACATCCTGGTGATCAAATCATTTTTTTTTTTTTTTTTTGGCGCAGTGACAAACGGCAGTGCTGCTGCTGTCGCCTGTTTGAATGTAATTACCAGGATGAAAGGGAGAATTTTAATTAAGACAATTTCCCCCACACACCTTCCATCCCTCCCCCTTTTTCAAATCAAGAGCTGTGGGCTGTTTTTTATTGCAAAATGTTAGCAGCATCAGGCGGTTGCATCTAGGGTGTCTTATACTCATGCCCTCCCCCTCGCCCCCATTCTAGAGCTGGCTACAGACAAGGGCCTATGCAGAAAGAGAAAATACTGTTTATATGGTCCCAAATTGAGGTTAGGTAGTTTGCAGCCCAATATAAGCCACCAGGTCTTTATTTCAGATCTAAGTGGTACAAATGTAAATGCTGGCTTATCTATGGGGTCTTTTATTATTAATTACCATGTGCATTACCACCATACCCAAAGGCCATATCCTTTTTGCAGTTTAGGGAACTTCTGGCTGAGATAGGCCCAAACTGTAGTACAGGATTCAAACCCCACTGAAATGTCACAGCTCAGGTCCATCTCTTCTATTTTTAATTTTTTTTTAAGGAGTGGTTTGAATGAAGTGTGCCTTTCTGTGGATGAAGTGTGACTGACACAAAATGAGAGAGAAGAAGGTACAGGTTAAAGAGACATCTGAAATTGAGACTGGGAGAGGGATGCAGTAGGGACATTTTAGAAAGTGTCAGGTAGAAACCTGAACAAGAGGTGGGATATAGGTATGAAAACAAGGGTCTTGTATATTATTTAAACTGACCCTTTTTTTTGTTTGACCACCAAATAAGTGACATCTCCCAGTTTTTGCCAAAGCCCTGGTGGGAGGCAAGGCAGAGTTGTGGAGGTGAGGTGGGGGGTACACTAAGTTTGAGATGTGGGGTGAAGGTGTGAGGGATGCAGGGGGTGAGGGGATAGTTAAATGAGCTTTTGTAGTGATCAGGCCCAGGCAGATTTTGATTTTGTCCCAAGGGGTTTACAGGAGAGGACATTTCAACTACTGCTCTTCCTATTTAGGTTGTAAGGATGGAACTCTGTAGCTCTCCTTTGTTGCCATTCTCATTTTGCAAGCAGAGGCCAGGTTTTAATGACAGCAGCACTAATGACTGCCCTGGGCATATGGGTCCTGCCTACGTAGGTCTACCAGTGCAAAAACAGGCAAAAGGCAATGAATAGGCATCTCTTTTTCCTAAGGAGGATCTCCACAGGCCTTCTAAGATTTGCCCATACCCCTCTGATAACAAGGCAGCTGTGTTTCCAGCTGAGAGTGGGGACCTGCTTGAATTTGGTTTGTTAATGGTCCAAAGTATGTGTGGGGGAAGGGATGCAATGTTGAATTATTGGAGACATTTCTTGCTTCCAGGGTTGAATGTACTATCCATGTAGTGTGCCTTTTGCCTGCAGATACAGGATCATGTGGCCGTTCCTACTGAGACTCAAAGCTGGCTCCTCACTAGGATAGTGGTGGTGGTGGCCAACTGGTGGGAAATTTGAGTCTCAACTGCTTTTGGCAGCTCTGCCTCTTGGTGACAGATGATTACTTAGACCCACCAAGCTGCCACGCTTCCCCCAACAAATATGCTGACATGCAAATAGCCAGTTAACCTGGGAGCAGTCTGGAAGGGGCCTTCTAACTCTTTTCAGCTTAGGTCCACAGTTTTCTGCCATGGCAGATTTCCTAGCAGCAGGCAGAGAAAGCTCCCAGGCTCTCCCACCCTTGTTACCCTGCCTTGCCCTGGAACACCTCAAGTGGGACTTCAGGAATGCAGGACAAACGGAATGGAAAAATTAAGCAGAGCAAGCAAGGCAGCTGCCTAAAATGATTTACTGTAATCCCAGCTGAGGTTTCAGAGGGAGGCTGGGTCAGAGGCAGCATACCTGAATCTCTCTCAGGTTACAGAGAAGTTCTGCAGTGTTATTCAGTGGGCCTAAATCTCTGCATTGTATCTGTGTCTTGAATGTGATGTGTTGTAGGTAGGGGTCAGCTGAGACAGGCAAGTCAAGGGACCCAGAGAAGACCCACTGAGCAGCAGCTCTCTATACAGTTGTATAGGTGAGCTCTCTAGGGAGTATGTTGGTTGAAAGGATTTTGTAGGGGGTGCTCTCCAGACCTGTTTTCAGTGACTATATCGATTCTTTCTTGTCAATCCCATACACGTACATTTGCGTAGTCATGTGCAAAGCAAATTCCCTCCACCTTGCCTTCCCAAATCACCCCTGTATGTGAATGCTTGGGAGAACACATGGACCTTATATTTTTATCATATTTTAATTACATTTCTGAGCAGTTGAAAAATATCAGGTGTTCCTTAAAAAAAGAAAATGGATTTTGTCCTTGTTTGAAAAAGTCTATAGTATGTGTGATATAAGTTTAGGCAATGTAGAGCTGGGGAGAAAAAACAAATCAAGCATGTGATAAGGTGGCTGCCTGGTTATGCAGCAAGAGGATGCATGTATGTGGATGGTTCCATTCATTTTTATTACCTACCTTCCAGTGACCTTTTCAGACATCTAATAACAGAAGTGAGATTTTAGGAGGGATGTGAATATGGCGAGAGAAGGAACTCAGAGGAATGGACTCCAAGGGAGGGTTTGCAAATATAAGGGCCAGCATGAGAGGCTGCAGAGAGCCCTTTATGAGTGGAGGCAGTACATAGGTAAGAGGTTGTTTTCATTAGTAGAGTGGGAAGTGTGAGCATGAAACAATGCTGAAAAGGACTGTTTCTGAAGTACAGGCAGCAGCTGCATGAAAAAGGTCCTGGATAACATGAATAAGGTTTTTGATTTGTATTTATTTGGTGTTCATCACAACAGGGAGACAGTGAAGTGGAGAACATGACATAGCTATGTGGTGACCAGAAGAACGAAGTTCACATGTTTAAGTGTTACAGGTGACTAGTGAGGCCACCAAAACCTTGTTTGACAGCTGAGACAAGAAATAAGGAGGAAGACTTCAGAAAAGTGGAGGTCACAGCACTGCTTTGAAGGCCTTGGGCTTTCCTAGACCAATGGGGGAAGCAAATTCCAAATCTGACAGGTTTCACTGAGAGCCTCCCAGCCATTAAATCAAGGGAGTGTTCACTAGATTGTCCTGGCTGACATCAGCCACCACAATGACCAATGGGTTGGAAGAGGTAGCCCCTTGGAACCCAAGATCCATAGCTCTTGGCTGAGTCCAGATAAGGTTTTATCTGTTTGCTGTCTTTGCACTTTTGCATCTACCAGCAGGACCTATCCAGCTTGCCTGAACCAAAAGACAGATGCAGTTTTCTGCACAAAGTCGTGAGCAACCCCAAATCTGTCAGTTACTCAGTCCCAAGTGGAAATTGTGCCCGAGGCTACTTTGCTGCAAAGAATTTACGGGAAATGTTTCACATTTAAAACAAATAGAAATCAGTGGGTATTTTTTTTAACGCTTGCTGACCAGCTCCTCACATCCTGTTAAGCTAAATATTTGCACAGTAGTAGTAGCACAAGGGGAGGAGGATGGAGGGGCAGCAAGAAGCTAGTATATCTCATTTGGGTGGCTGTATATTGTGATCAGCTGCTCCTTCCTCTTCTGTCTGTTTTTCTTAGCAGGGTCAGGACGAGTTTCGCAGTCCAAATGGTTCACTGCAATTCTCTACAGGATATCCTCGTTTTACTTTAATGGGGAGGAAATTAATGAAACATACAGGCCCTGGGGCTTCGAATACTATACATTAATATTATCCCAACTCATTGTGGTATGCGCGCTCTTTCAGACTAAACTTTACACTGGACAGAGGAAGCTGTGATCAGATTCAGGTGCCTGTGAAATTTAAGTGGTGGGGGGGAGGAGGGGAAAAAAAATAAAGGCAAAGAGAGGCTTGGAGCAGTTTCCTTCCGTTTCAGCCCCTGATCAGTGTGAGAACAGTGTTGGCCAAATAGGATCAGGTCAATATATACCAAAATGAAACATTTCCCCCCCTTCCCTATAACAGGACTGTTAAATATACACAAATTATCCTGCGAGCTTCATCCTGCTGAAAGATCCTAGCTGACAGCCTTGGAGACAGAAGTCTTCTAGCTGGCCACAGGATGGGCACCACACAGTGACTGAACAAGCTGCTGCTTACTGCTTTGCCTCTCTACTTATAACATGGCCAGGGCTCCCTGTTTAAAGGAGAGAAGCCAGTTTGGTCTCTGAGGCTCATGTAGGCTTTGTCCTCGTCTGAGGCATTTAACAATGGGATAAATTAGTGCCAAATGTTGACAGACTTTCTGCTGGGAAAAGGGCCAGAGCCCTCACCAAGGTCATTTCCCACAAACTACCATCCACAGTATGATTCTTCATGCAGCTATGAACCTGGGCTGGCTTTGAACCTGTGACTTACAGGTAGAAAACTCTGTAGCCTAGGATGAATCCCCTAAGCCATCATACCCCACAAGCAAAGAAAAAGCTTAACTTTTGCTCACAATAGCTTGTACCCCTTCTGCTGGAGGATCTTACAGAGTTTCACCTTCAGTTCTCAGCAGGGGGGTCAACCTGTGGCACCTGTATCGCAAGTGGCATGGACAGCCGCTGTGCGTGGTACATGGCTGATGATTAGGGAGGGGACAACAGCATAGTGGCAGTTAGGACTGGCAGAAGAAAGCACAAGCACCAGATTAGGCAGAGAGAAGAGGGTGGGAAGAAGAAAGGAGAGCGGCAGATTGGGGAGGGGGAGGGGAAGGGGATCAGAGTGGCATTCGGGGAGGGTGCAGGGCTAATGTGTACAGTAATGTAAGAGTGATGTTGTAGCCCTGATGGGCCAGAAATGAAGCGAGAGGCAAGGATTTCTTAGGCAGACATCTTCTATTGGAACAACTATACAGTTGGGATAAAATGAGACAAGCCTTTGAATGTAAGACAGTCTTCCTCAGCTTGTCTCACTTTATCCCAGCTGTGTAGTTAGTTCAATAAAAGATATCACGCTAAGAAAGCCTTGCCTCAGGCTAGTCTATGGCACACCTGCCAAAAAGGTTCCCCCCCCCCCACTCCCTCACTGATTTTCAACATCCCCCTGAGAGGAAGGGTCAGTATAACCTCTAGTTAACAAAAGGAGCAAGTGCAGTACCGAGAGCAAAAGAGGTCTTTCCCAGGGTCACACTGCAGGTTTGGAAGAAGGTAGATATTGGCAGGTAGGTTTTCTGAATAGGAATCCACTCAGTGACCATCAGAGCGTACTTCCTGTCATGGCAGCTATTCTTATCTAAGCAAGGGCCGGTAATGGAGGATTGTGGCAGGCCGAGTCCTGGCAATGCTGTCTTCAGGAATTCTGTTTTTTTTTCCTTTTGTGTTTTTTTTGGTTCTGTTTTGTTTTCCCTGGTGGTGCAGATTTACTCAAATTACAGCAGTTGGCACCATCTTTGCATCCCTCCATCCTTCACATTTTTGGTGGGAGTGGGGAAGAGGACAGCTTGTTTGGAGAAATCAACTACATCAAGAAAAGAGAAATTAGAAGGTCATCACGGTTTTGTTCTCTCGGGGGTTACTGGGGCATTTTTCTTTCTTTCTTAAAAATAAGTTCAAATACCGGAAATTTTCTATGGGCTGAAGAAGGGAGGGGGGAAAAAAACCCCAAACCCTGAATCACGAGGCTCCATCCATTTGATTTTAAATGTTGCTGAGCTGTTCGCCTGGCGGAAAAAACCACAACTTGAATATTACCACATTTTGCAAACTGAAGGCTCTGCCTTGGGATACGGGGACAATTTATTAGTGGAAATATCTTTAATTAATTTGTGCACAAGTTCGTGTTTTTCTTTAATTCTTCTCCCCAGGCTCTTGACCCATAGTAATGAAATCCGAGAGCCCTTTTCAGAAAATGACTTTCTCAGCATTTTTGTTCCTTTTAAAGTTAAGTGTATCGCATAATGACCATGAAATGTTATCCTTTATTAGGAACACACTTTTCACTGAGAGTCTTCAAATAGGCTTTATTACCAAGAGCTCTGTGGTAAGCTGCCATCCACTGCCTTCCAGTCAGACAGGTCTGGCTTTGAACTCCACGTGATGGTGTTTTGCAGGACATGCCTTTTCCCTGATGGCTCAGGAACAACCATCTCGGTCTGTGAAGGAGGCAGGCCACCTTTGTTTTGAGTTCCATGGGCTAAAGGAGGAAACAAAGGTTTCAGCCACAGTGGCCAAAAGTAGCCTGCCTGGCAGATGTTTGAAGTCCATCTCCTCTTCATTCCAAAGTAAAGAGCAAGGACCAAGCATGCATTTTTGGTCCCTCTGGGTGAGCAGATCTCCTCTCCCCGAGTTTGAACTTCAGGCTCCTCTGTGTGCTGTGTTTGGAAGAGCATTCCTAGCATCTTGTAATCTTTTATGCCAAGTTGAATTGGGGACCACAGGCCAGAAAGCTGCCCATGGATTGGGGCTGTACCAGTGATTTAATAGCTTGGGATGGGTAAGACGTGGAGTCTACCTGTTCTGCAGGGCTAGGGAGAGATGCTTAAAAAGTCTGAGCCTGAATAGATTCAGTCTTTGCCAGTTAATCTAACATGGCTAGGCTGAACCAGTTTGTAATTGCAGATATCCCAGACATGCAGGCACATGCTCAGGCTAGAAACTGGGGGACACTACAGCAGCCCTCCCATCCCTTCCACAGCACTGAGCTGAGCTGATTAGCCCAGCAGGGAATTGATAACAGTATTCATCACTCCCTAACTCAGTATTTATCACCCCATTAAAAAAACAACAGAGGGACATTACCAACTACCTGTTGATTCAGCAGGGACCATAGCCAGCATGTGGTCTGCTAGCTAATACACAGGCATCTCCTCAGCAAGGCAGAGGGAAAAGGGGAATTCCTGCTTAGCAGGGAGTGGTGAGGGGGAGGGGTGAAGCAGCCAGCAATCTCTGGAGTTCTGCCCAGGGAGCAAAGGGGAGTGGGGGGCATCCCTGCTGTGGAGCAGAGCGTCCCACCCAGCCCAGAGAGTATGCTGGGATGCTGGAGGAGTCTGGTTTATCTTAAGCCAACAAGGGGTCTGAGACAGACATTGCATAAACTGGTTTGATCCAAATCAGTTAAGTCTGACACTACATTCAACCAGGTTTATCTCAAATCAGTTTCAGCCATTTGCAAAATGTTTTGTGTGCACTGAACATCTGTTCTGTTACAGGTTTAAACCAGTTTCTGAGTACTTAGACTGGTTTGTGTGTAATGTCTGTACCTAGCTGTAGCTCAGATGAATGCAAGGGAAGGTTCAGAGCTCAAAAAACAGGATTTCCACACTTGTAACAACTTCATCACAGAAGGCTCCCAAGGCGTTCTGTGATCCTCTGGTATACATCAAGAGCGTTCTTTACACTACCTCTGGGGCCACATGTGGCAACGTTAGCAATACTGCTTCACACACAATGTTGCCTTTTTCTTTTCCTTTTTTTTAGAGAGATGAATTCTGTGAGGTAGTTCTAGGGAGGCAGAATTTTTCACCATGCATTAGAATTAATTGTTATAGCTCTTGAGAACTATAACAAGACCTATGAACACAACAAATGGTCAACAGTTTAGCTGTACTTTTTGTCTGAAACCTGGTTCACTCACCTCCCCAAAAGCCCAGCATCTTCTGCCAATAGACTGTGGAGCACTGGGCTCAAAGTGATCTTGAAGGGGAACTTGTTAACTACTGCATTAGCCAAACCTGGGTTTTCTTTGGAAGCTCCCCATCCAAATAATGATCAGATATGACTCTGATTAGCATACAGGAGCTGAAGAGGGCACAGCTCAAGGTGGCACAGTGCTATGAATGACATGATATTCATAGAGTAGGAATCAGGAATCCTCCAGAGCAGCACATCTGAATCCTTCATACCTCCAACTCCAGATCTAAGTTTCCCAGTTTGGGCCTATTCTGTGAAGGAGGAAAAAAAAAATCCACCCTGCCCCCAACTTCCCTTATTTTTCTTTTTTCTTTGGATACTTTATCCCATTCCAACCTCTGTGCCTCTCTGAGTTCAGTTCATGGCTCACCTAAGCAACATTTCATCTCTCTCAGAAATTCTTCTGGTTTAAAACAGAAAAGAGAACAGACTGCTTCACAAAAAGGCCCATCTCACCATCTTGAGGCTGAACATCTCCCACCTCTAGCTCCCTCTTCACACCCTTGGCCTGGTCTTGTTTGTGTTCTGAATTGGCTAGACTGCGGCCATGAACAATTTGCTTTGTTTCTGTTCTTGTCAAGCAACCACAAGAACATTGGTGGCATGTGCTTTTTGTTTGGTTGCAGTTTAGCAGCTGTTCCCGTCAACATAACCCTGTTTCTGCTCACTCTGTTTCCCTTTAAGTATACTCTTACCCAACTTTTCAGACCAGTAAGTTCCCCCACTGTCCCACCCACCTGGCCATGTTCCCTGTCATCCCCACCACCATCCTCATCACCCTTTTGGTTATTTCAACCTCTGTGATTAAGCTGCCCCCCAGTTGTTATCAAGAAGATTCAGGAAGGAGTATGAAAAAAGGAAACAATCTTATCTGAGAATAGAAAATATGATAAGGGCCCCCTATCTGGAAGCTGCAGTGTCCCTTGTGGTGGGGCCGCTGCAGTTCCTTTGAAAATAATCACTGACACCATCTCTGCTAAATCACCTTTCACACAGCTCAGCCTTTGATACAAAGGCCTTTGGTAAAATTAGGGCAGGATTGTGCAGACCCCAGAGCGAGAGCATTAAAATGCTCAAGCGATCAGAATTAGGGGGCACCCAGCTGTAATTGCACAGGAGGAACTTCTCTATTGTGTCTTGCAGAGGGTCTATGTGAACATTTGTGTGAGTGTCTCCATGTGGGTGGCGGTGGGTCTTGTTTCCTTGTCACTGAGTGGTGCAAGCAGACTGATTCTACAGCCTGCTAAAGAAGCTTGCCAGAGGGATACTTGCTGGCCAAGTCTGGCTCCTTGGGTGAAGGATTATTACTGATAGTTCTTGGTAAAGCCCTTGCTGGACAACCTTGTACCAGCCCAGGTAGAAAACCAAGCAGGCTTCTGTTAGTTCTAGCTTTCCTTTCTAACTGTCTGTTTCCACTGTCAGGAGCCCGAGGATCAAATCTTGTGTTGTTTAATTTGAGCTGAAGCTAATTTCACAGTCTTGTATGCTAATGGCCCCCACCGGGCACATCACAAAACCAGTGCACAGCTCAGGAGAGCTTGCTTTTGTAATGAATATACCTGACCTGGAAAAGTGCTTGGCACAGCGATGGGAGTGTCTCGGAGCTGGAAAAGAAGACGGTTGCATAGGAGCAGGACGGTGGAGCATTGACTGAATTGTTTAGAGGCCTGAGAAAGATAACAGGGCTGTGGAAATAGAGGAGGCTTTAATATTCACATCAAATCTATTATGTAAACTCTCTCTCTTTTCCCACCCCGCTTTCTCTCTCGCAACCATGCACATACTGTGTAAACCAGTGATTCTCAACCAGGGTGCCACAGCACCCTGGGATGGCCTGAGATCCTTTCAAGAGTGCCAGGGGATGCAACACAATGTTATCACTGTTAGGTGTGCAAACATGGTTCACAAGATAAACCCAGAGATTTCAAATAGGAATCCATTGTGTCAAAAATATTTTGTCCTGCTGTGGTCTTTCTGAGTAATTTTCAACAAAAGAATTGCTCCATTATTTTTCTGTAGTCAAAAACAAGTGAAAACTAAGAGCTGGCATTTTCCAAGGAGTGCTTGGGGTAATGAGGGGTGTCTTGAATAAAAAAAAAGCTGGTTTAGACTATAATTTTAAACAGCATCTGAAAGCATAACTGATTCTGAGTTAGCTCAGTTTACGTGTTCCCAGCTCGGCACACCTTTCATGATCTGAATTTCAAAGGGTGGGTATAAATCAGCAATGTTGTGAAATTTGGCTGCTTTAAGATGTTTCAAGTTGGGCTCTTAGACAAGGAGGTACCCCAAATCACTATTCTCTTCTGAAAATTTTGGCTTGTCTTCCACCTTTGTACTTACACAGTGACTTTGGGACTGTATCCAAAACTAATTGAAGAAATCTCACAAAAATAGGCCATCTAGCAAATGTTTTAGCTATTACCAGTCAGTGAGATTATCCTTCTATATGATATTTCCACTTCAACTTCCAGACAAAACCAAAAGATACGTTTAAAAAACCCAAACAAACCCTCATCTATTATGAATAGAAGATTTGGGGGTTTGCTTGGGGTATGCAAACTAGAGAAGTGGTTATGGGATAATGAGAGCGCCTTATTTACATTCAGTACAGATCAAAGTGTATTATTGTTCCTGTGAGTGGAACTTTCTGAAATGTACCTATCCCAGATTGCCCCAATCCACCTTCTCTCACATCCTCTCCTAGAGAGAATGGGGCATTATGGCATTATGACCTCCTTTGCTTATATCTACTGATTCTACATCAAGTTGACCTTGTGCCTTTATTCCTAAGGTAAAAAGTTTTCAAAGTGACAAACTTAAGCGCTGGCCTGGAAACCACTACAGTAGAGAGAGATTGGCACAAGAAGCAGTAGATAAGCTTAGAAATCCTTGTTTTCCTGCTGATCTGATTTCCAGGGGCCCCAATATTTGAATGAAGTCCATTGAGAGCTGTGGTGTGTTGGCCTGTAACATACCCATGGTCTGTGTGGGATAAGTTTGCAGGTAAGTGTGACAGAACTTTTCAAATTGCTCATTCTGTCCAAATTTTCCTAAATACTTAAAATATGCCTTTTGGATCTTTTTCTCCAATTCTTCCTCTGCAACAGTGTGAATTATGGATGGAGGTACCGGCCTCATCTTTAAAATACCTGTCACTTGATTTGTGGGATATTTATACCAAGGGAAAAACTCATCAATTTGTGGAACATTCATAGAGGGCTAAACAGTGGAGTTGCACATAAATTGATTTCACTTTTTTCTAGTTTTGGTATTCTTTTCTATGCTTCTGTAGCCAACTTTAAAACAGACTCAAATCAGAACCCCGGTCCATTTCCTTAAACTTTGAGGAAGTGTGGATCTGGGTCCCAAATTCCACTGTGGGCAGAACAAAAATTTGCCTGCATCAAAGCAAAGTACTTTTAGTTTTACTTTGCAATCATTTATAGCTATGTGCAGGTCTGGCCCCAGAAAGCTTACACTGAATTACATAGACAAAGCAAAACATGGCAGGGAACAGTCACTCAGATAAGGGGGAGCAGGAGAGTGGGTAAGTTACTGATCAGACTTTTTAGCAGAAAGGTTAGTTTAAATAGAAGTCCTTAAAAAAACAAAAAGAAAAACAACAAACTTGCTAGAAAGTGAAAGTGTGTGAGACATCCTCTAAAGTGAAGTGACTAAAAATAGGCTAGTTTGGCTCTAGGAAAAGCCTGAAATGCAACAAGAAAAAAAGAAAAGAAAAGGGAAAAAAAGAAGGAACAGGCAGCATGAATGGTGCTAAGCCCATGCGTTTTCAAATCCCCTTTCAGTTCCAATAGGTAATGGCCAAGAGGGAAGGAGCTTTTTAACGTGAGATGTGACCCCAAACACCCTTTTCACATTGCAGCAAGGGGTTGCACAGAGAGGACATGGAGCACGTGCTGTGTTTCACAGGCATTTTTTCCAGTTGTCCCTTTTTGAGGAGGGGGGTTTGCAGGGTGATTGCTCAGTTCGTAACCTCTGCATGCTTCCTGGGGAGCTTGCTCTTAAATTATTTTTTATCAAAAAGGCCCAGAAATTTGATAGGGGAGATGAGGAGATGGGCACCACCAGGCAGGATAATAAAGAAGAACTGTCACTTCCCTGGCGGTAGCTTTGTTGGCCCTGCTGCTTTCTGAGATAAAGACGCAGTGGCTGATTTGGATTTTATATCAAAAGGCTGATTTGGCTGCTTGATTATATATGAAATATAGATTTAAAGCTTAGCTTATGTTCCCAAAAGCGAATCAATTGCAAGGTAGACCATGACATATTTGTTATGATCACTAAAGAGCTTTGCTGGGCTTGTTGAAATGCACAGTGGCTGAAGGAACTTTAAAACCCTGCTTGGATCCAGTTAACTGAAATCTTGAATACATTCTTTATTAATTACTAATAACTGTCAAGGATGGGAAATGTTTTAGTCTCTTCATCATCCTCTACCTTTCCCTTTCCAGGAGCACTTCTGATTTAGGAACTGAACAATTCCTCCCCAGGAGGAACAAGTCAGTGGGCCACTGTGAACTCCCAAGCAGCCGTTGGCTACACAGGCCACAATTTAGCAACGTAGTTGAGCATGTGAATGGTCCCACTGATGCCAAGCTGGTAGATAAGCACAATGCTGAATCAGACCCTTTATATTTGTTTCCTCATGAGTGGTGTGTTCTTGGGTCGCATTCGTCCTTCTGGGAACAAGGAGGTTAGGAGCCTCGGATTTAGTGTTTTTAATGGATTCCTTGTCAGGATCCAGACTGGCAGCACTGAAAGCCAGACTGGCAACATGGCTCCTTAGTATGTTGAGCCAATATGTATGTGACTGAAAACCCTGTCTTTAAAGAATATGTGCTGGAGAGGCTACAGTGCTCCAAACAACAGCAATGGCTTCTCGCTCCTATTCACCACTTGCTTTATGGTTTTCCTGTTGAACAGTGATTTAGATTTAAGGCCTACAGTTGTTGTGGCACATTATCTCCTTGCTAGTCTTCAATTCCATGGGCTTTACTGCCTGGACAGCTTATGTTGCAGGGAGCAGTAAGTGGGACGGACTGCCTCCATGTTGGCCAGGAGGACAGGGCTTTGGAAGTCCCTGGCAGATGTGCTAAGAATGATCCCAACACTCACCACCCCAGGAACTGAATCCATTTCCCATGTTGTTGGCTTTGTTTTCCCGTACAACACTTCATAATCTGCTGCCATCTCGTGAAGGAACACAAGCAACCCCACATCTCTCAGAGAATGGAACAAAGAAGGAACTGGACTACCTAAGTCACCTTGTTGTGTCATTAAACTCTTCAGGGCACAAGGCCCCATTGCCATGTAAGCAGGTGTTCTGCCTTAGCTAATCGGCACTGCTGATGAACAGGACATATTGGATCCAGTGGGGCACTGCATTAAAGCAGCCTTTACACATCGATACATTGTGTCATATAGATGTACCCTGAGGTGCATTGTTGGTGGGCATGTGACAAGAGCCTGGACAGAGTGGAATGGAAATTGGAGGCTCTGTGTCTGCAGGCACTCTCTTTCCTGATAAGGGGATGAGCCAATCTGTCATTCCAAACTCCCACAAGTCCTGGAACGATGGAAATCCAGATCTGATCCAAGCAGATGCTTTCATCCCTATTTTGTTCTCTAATGTCAGATCATACACAGCCCTGGATACATTTGGATGCCCTAAGACTTTCTGACTATAGGAACCATAAGATAATGACATAAACTGGATAGGCATTTGTCTCGGGTGGTTTAGGAATACCGCATCCTGGACTAGCTGACCCTTAACATCCCTTTCCTGTTAATCTGTGATTCTCTCATGGCACCTGGCAGCATGGAAACACTGCTCAATAGTCTCACATTTCCAGGTAAAGGATTCCTATACCCATCCTTGAAAAGGGTGTAGGGATCTAGCCATATTCACCTCCCAAAAAGAACTGCCAAGAGCCCAGCTAGGAGGTTGGTGCAGTAATCTGAATTTGCCAGGAAGCAGTGGCTAGAGCCATCCTGCCTTGGCTGACAGGCCTCTGGGGCTTGTCTTTTCACAAATGACACACACACATACACTCACACAAACAAACCCAGCAATCTCTCTCTGCAAGAGCCTCTCTGCTTCCAGGGGGAAGGAGTGCAAAGTAATTTGAAGCCTTCATTATCTTCATAACATGAACCAATTTGTCAACAAACTACCGTGTGGCCTGATTCCTGATTGCAGAAAGCCAGGCTAGGAGAGAAGGGGTAGTATTTGCTACTAGTTTAGGTATTGTTCTTTTCTGAGGAATATAAATATGCTGTGTACAACTGGCTCATTAGACACTTATCTGTTTGTATTTATGTTTTAATTAAATAACTGCACAGGAGGTGCTTGGTTTCCAGCATTAATAACCATAACACTTTGCCTCCATATACCACCTTCCCTTGGAGGAGCTTCCTGTGATTTACAAACAGGAAGGAAATTATTTCCCAAGTCCTTTGCTCCTCTCCACCTCCCCAAGAAGAAGTAGGAAAGCTAAATATTTCACCCCCCCTCCCCCCCCCCATTTTGCAGGTAAGGAAGCTTGAGGCATAAAACGCTTAAGTGACTAGCCCAAAAGTTGCCTTGGTTCCTGACTCCCAGTCAAGTTTTAACTGCTCCTAGTCCTCTGTTTCAATCGCAAGGTCACCAAGTCAGCACAATGTAGCTGATAGCTCTCACCTCTGAGCCTTGCAGGACCTGTATAAATCTCCACAATGCTTGACAGGAGCGTACATTCACCTGCTTTTGTGTTTTGTTGCAAACTTCAGAGGTCTCAGTCCAGGTTTACAGTAGTCAGTGAATTCTTGGTTATGTTCGGGTGAGTGATGGCTGAGTTGTGGGTGCTGGGGAAACATATTGGGGAAGTTAATTTATGGATCTCTAGTACCTTTGAGGTGGGGAGTAAGACTTGGTGTGACCCTCAATGCAACCGTAGGGTGGGTTGAATTCCACACCCAGACTCAGGACCTTATCTGATATGGTTAGTACAAAGTAGCTGTAAGAGCTCTGGAGTATAAGGACCCAGGCCCTATTTGTCTATTCCTGGGTGCTGCTATAGACACATAGATAACTGACTGCTGTGTCTGGCAGTCTCTGTCAGATGGGGTCGGCCATGCTTAACTCCCTAGGATTCTTGCACACCAATAATCTAGAAAAAAGATAGAAAGCCTGTTCCTAGTTGCTGCAGGAGGAGAATCTTGAGTGGAATTTGTAAGACTTGCTCCCCCAGCCTGTTTGTATTTGTTGGAGCAGAGGTCTATGCTCTAGATGCATTGTGTAGCCATGTATTGAGAGCCATGTCTATGAGTAAGGCTTGTCATTGCCCTGCTGACTGCAGCTACCTTCTGAGCAGCTCCTGCACTGATCCACATCCTTCCTGGTTACCTTAGCTCCAGTGTGAATTGAGGTGGGACTGTTACTGACATATCTAGGCTGTTAAGATGCTTTAACAAGGACTCTGGCTTCAGATGCAGGAATCTCCCTTTGAGAGACCACCTGTGATCTGTTGGAGGTATTGCATGCATTGTGTGGGGTAGCTTGTCTTTTTTTAATGCCCACCGTGGGTGGATTTGTTTGCCACTGTCGTTTTTACTCTATTCCACATTTCGTATGCTGCCTTGCAGTGCTCAGGCTCTGCTTTTATTTATTTTTACTATGTGAAATCCAGGTACCCCAGTTTCCTACAACATAAAATACGTAGACTTTGTTTCTCTAAAGTAGAGTTTATGCAAATAATTCCCTCTCTGCATTCCTTTGCTAGAGTCAGGCTCTGCATATCAGATTGGGCTCTTAATGACTTTTGGGAATCATTTAAATATCTAGCTGACTAGCTCAGTTAATAATCAGGGCTGCAGCTCCTTGAAGCAGGAGAGACTCATGATGCAACCAAACTGGTTCTCTGCATCCATGGTTATTTTCAAACCCACTTAATATGCACTCTCCAGTTTCTCATGTTTCTGCTGTGCTCAACGTCAGGAGTTTTTCTAAGAAGTAACACGCTCCCCACGCTCTTCTCATGCCCAGTCCTAGAGACGTTGGGCCAGAAGGGATGTCCAGAGGTCATCTAGTCCAACCCCTGCCTGAGGCAGGACCAGCCCTGTCTAAACCATCTTCCACATATCCACAATCTAACCTCTTTGTAAAACTGTCAACCCTAATGTAACACGAAATATAAATCCTTAACCTGCCACAGGTAAAGCAAGGGAACCATGGCGGCCATTGTCTTGTTTCTATAAAAGGTTGTTAATATATGCTCAAGCAATGTATTTTGTTAGACAAAGTGGAAGTAAAGGAAGGACCCTCCCAGGGACAGGACCATGTCCCCCACTAGAGAGGAGGGCAAAAACCCACATAGTCCATACCAGTCTGACCATGGGGTAAAATTCCTTCTTGATCCCAAATATGGCAATATGTCTGACACTGAGCAGAAAGGCAAGACCTTCTGGGCAAGGCACTGTAGCCAGGAACCTCCGACCAATACTCCGTCCCAGGAGGAGTATTGGCACACCCCAGTCAAAAGCCCCAGCCTTGGCTGCAGCCAACACCCAGTGTCTCTGAGGAAGGCTTCTAAAACCCCTGACAGATGGAGCAAATTGCCATCTCAATTTCTTGGCATCCCTTACCTGCTCATCCTCTTTTGGACTGGTAGATCTGTGGAGTTCAAAATTAAAGTGTTGGGACAAAATTAAAGGGGTTGGATTGCCAGCCTCTATGGGGAAAAAAGGCTTAGGTGTTGCAGCAGGGAGTAATGTTGGGCAGGTGGTACTCTTTCCACTATATCAGCAGTTTCCAAACTCTGACAGATTGTGCACCACCAATTTAAAATGATACAACCTTAAGTAACACCAGCAGATTTTTGTCATGTAAAGTAATTATAATAAATATGTTAACGTGTACTGCTGACAGTTGGTCTGCATACCACTGGTGGTACATGTACCACAGATTAGGAGCTGCTGCACTATATAAATGTCCATAGAAGCAGCCTAGGGGGGCATTATAATGATGGAGGTGTCATTGGTTAGATGAGTCATTAAACAAAGGCCCTATCCACTCATGATTATTAACCTATCCCCAGCCATCCTTTCACCGATGTATTTTGTTGCTCAGGCCAGTTTCAATCTTCAGGTAGTTACATCTTGTCAACTTTTTCCCTTGTAGTTTCAATTCCTTCATTCATATTTCCCTGCTGCCTCTTTTAACCATTCATGGGTTGTTACTGTATGCTGTTAATTATCTGCTGCATTCTACCCCAGAGGCAGCTGCATTTTGGGAATGAAAGCAAACATTCCTCCGCTTAAGAGTAAGACACTCACTTTAGTGGTTTCTGAAGATGAGGCATTTGCCTTTGGTGTTGCTTTATTCTCCTCCGCTGTATTATGAAGGACGATGCTTACTTAGACATGTGGCTTCTACGAATCGAATCGAGAGCTTATTTCATCAGAGGGGAATGTGTGTCTGAGGCAGGGCTTTGTTCTCTCTGTGGTCTTGAAGTGAGAATGGAAAATCTGGATTGGATTGTTATTTTTGGAGGGGCCGGGGTACAGTCTTTCTGTTTGCCTGTACAGTGTCTAGCACAGGTTTGGGTGCTGCATAATTAATGATAGAGGTAGGGTAATGATAAGTGACTGTAAGTCATGTGTATTGATTCCTGTACTCTTAACCAAAGAGGGAACATTGAGTGCATCTCCCTCCTTTCTGGGGCTGGTTCTCTACTTTGATCTGGTTTCTCCCAGCCTTGCGTCCTCTGTTTCCTTTGTTAGACAAATGGAAGTAAAGGGCCTCACTAGCCACAAAGCCCAGGGGTGTGATGGGAAGAAGTTCCTTTTCGCAGGTGTTAAATGGGTTGACTGAGACTCTGCTTTTTAACTCTGGGCCATTTTGGAGTGGGTGAGATAAATAATGACATGCAAGTAATGAACAGCTGTGAGTGCTACAGTAGCAGGGTGCTCAGCTTTCCTTGGGGACTAAGGTAGTGGCAGGGGGGCTCGAGCTATGGAGAGCCTCCATGAGGAGAGGTTGCTTCATGGGTGACACAGGTCTCCTTCATTAGCCTGTCTACATAACTTCTTGACTAGGCCCCTCTGGGCATGTCTACACATGTGTATGCACATGCCTAAACTTAATGGGCATTTTTACATGTGCTCCTGATGCAGCGCTGGGCGTTTTTAATTATTGGCGTATCAGCAGCACAGTGCGTCCCCATGATAAGTGACAGTGGGGCACTTTGAACTAAAGTACATCGAACGTATTTTATTTCAAAACACATCACAGCCATTTTCTCACTGTGGAGATGTGCTGTGACACTGATAAATATGACACATAAGGCTGCTACAGTGCATCAATTTACATGCTACAGGAGACTCAATTTCCAGCATGTTGAAGCAGGCTTCCTGCATGTAAGTGCCTAATGTGCCTTTGCTTAAGGTGCATTAAAGTGATTTAGGCATGTGTCTACACATTGACCCACTAATGTGCATTAAGGAACATTAAATTTAGGTGCAAATAGCTAAATTGCATTAACCCACATGCAGACGTGCTAATGTGCATTAACACGGTGTGCATCCATTGATGCACATTGCGTTAATGCGCATTAAGCATGTACATGTGGGCTACTGCGACTTAGCTGTTTGCACCTAAATATGATACTTGCTTTAGGCACCCTTAATGGACCTGTGCTCCTAACATGCCTTAAAAATGATGATTTTTAGGCTAATCCTGCTTAAAATGGGTACATGTAGATGCATCCTCTCTCCACCAAAGCCATGATTTTCCAAAGGGACAAGTGATTTCAGGTGTCCAAAGTGAAGACATCTATAAGGGAGTTCAATAAGCGCTGTACTACCTGTCTTCTGAAAATATAAGACTGCTGCTGGGTCAGGCACCCGAAGTCCCTCATGAAAACATTTGCCTGACTAAATAAGTATCCTTTTCAGCATGCACAAAAATGCAACCAAATCTGTGTGCTTCAGAGCAAGGGGCAGAGCATGTTCATGAGCTACATGCTCCTCAAGGATAGTGTTCTGTCTGCCAACCACATTTTCCATGAAAAAAGGGGATCCCATTTGAGTCGCTTTGTTCATGGGACAAGAGAAAATTACGAGCTGCCACATACACAGATCCTGAACCATTTAAATTTCAGAGGTCAGTCAACACCTCACATTTTTTTAGATCAATTATTAATAATCATAAGAAAAACTAGAAATGGGCCTAAACTGCAAAATTTGGATCCATATGTGAATTTTTCTGGGGCATGAAGGAGTTTGGGCCCATTTCTAATCAATTCCCTACACGAATATCATTAATACCTAGCTTCTGTGGAGCACTTTTCATCTGAAGCTCTCAAGTTATCTTAATTAAGAGAGTGTTGTCCTTCCCATCTTACAGATAAGAGAACTGATGCAGAAAAAGTAACCTGCATGGGCTCATACCTGCCATTCAGGAAGAGAACTCAATCCAGTGTCCTAACCAATAGACCAAGCTGCCTTCTACAGAGCACATTTCATCCTCAGAACTACACCAATGATAGGCCCACCTATTTAGATATGGGTTGTAATGCACTACAGAGTTGATTCAGCTGTCCCTAGCTGAAACACCCCCACCTGTAGAGAGGACCAGTTATTTTGTACCACCTTGCTGTACAAGATGTCGGTGCAGGAAGCGAGCAGGACAGCCTGGAATAATGAGGGGGATTTACAATGATAGAATACAACTGCTAATGTTAGGATTCAGCCATATAAGGAATCAGGATCAACACCCTGACTCATACAAAAACCATCATGGGTTCTTTTATCACCTACTGGTGGTGAGGCCCCTAGTCTTTCCCAAAAGCTGATGCCTCCAACCAAAGTGGCCCTTAGGGAATCCAATCTAATCCTCTGTTTCCTCTGTCCCTCTTCTATCTAACTCATGCATGTTGGCAACCTGTGGTCAGCAGGCCAGTGTCAGCCTATAAAGAAATTAGGTCCAGCCTGCGAGGTCAGGGGGTCACTGGCAGTTTAGTGGTTGATCACACATGTCAGGACATCAGCAGCACTGACAGCTGTGGCCTACCTTCAGGGTATGCTTATTTGGCCCATTGTTTCTAAAAGGTTACTGATTGCTGCTCTAAGTCCATTCAAAAACCCTTCCCTTTACCACTCTGACTCTTTGCTGTCAAGGTGCAGTTCATTTGGTGCTTACTATTGTTTTTTTTCCTCTGACTTTGATATTTTAGAGGGGGAACGTGAGGTCTTTGCAGTTCGCAGTCACTAGGTTTAGATGCCTAAAACCACAGAACACTCCTTTGAAGTTCAGCGCCTCTGTCTCTCTTCCTCCCTCCCCCTTTTCTGCATGTGAAATGCAGATTTTTGTGCATGTTAAATAAATGACTGCCTCAAGCCAAAGACTTCTAATGGAAGGTATGCACAGAAATGCACTGTCTGCCTCCCTTTAGACCTGCTCTTTACTCAACTTTAACAGTAATATCATGTGTAATGGTTTCACCGAGTCTTTGTTGTCAGTGTTTCTGAAACACCCTGCTTAATTCACACTCATTGCATTTGAATAGAAAACTTCCTTATCATTTCAGGGCAAGTGAAGAAAAGCAATACCCAACGTGTAATTACCATCTTTGCTAAATGGGATCCATTTAAAAAGCTGTCCACATCCTTTTCCCAAATCATTTCTGTCTCTTTTTCTCTCTCTCCATCTTTTTGAAGTGAATGGTTGTGCCTCTCAGACATGGGGGCAGAGGGTGGTCTCCGGTAAATGTGGTGTTCTGCTCCTGGTCAAGTCATGTTTCCCTTGGCTCTGCCTTCAAGGCCCAAAGCCGCTACATTGCTTACTCAGACCTTTCCTCTAGCCACTTAGACACCCTACATTTTTCAGCTATGTTGTCCTTGGATGCAATAGCAGCAGCACCCCACTCCTCTAGCAATTCTGGACAAGTGGCAAGCTGTTTACCTGGTGTCTGATGCTAAGCTAACCATTTTTAGAAAGGAGCCAACGGGACTTGCTCCCAGGCTTCACCTTTCTCAGCCATGGTCCAAGGCTAACTGAGAAATACAGCCTCTAGAAAAACCTGTCAGTTTAGAAGGGTTTTTTTTTTTTCCTGATGAGGGATGCAAGGAAATGAGGAACAGGCTGAGGCCCTTTATAAACAGTTCTCTCCTTCCTAGGTGTGTACGGTGTGGTTCAGAGGGAAAAGTTGCTCTTGTCTGACATCCACAGTGATAAAGCTGGGGGAAGCTTAAGGAGAGGTCTCCATTTGTTTGTATTCTTTCTGTGCTGTCAAGCAGACCTTGTTTGCTTCATTTTATTTTAATAATGAATTTTGTGCTATTCTTGTTTATTCCCCTGGGGATTGTTGTCTGACCTTGGGAAAGTTCACTGGAGGTCCCAGGGTCTGTTGTCCATAGCAATAACATCCTGGAAACCTAAGTCCTGTCTTCATCCCTAGCACGGTACAGCGTGGGTAGCATCAGGGCAAGGTCTGATGCCTTCCAGTGTGACTCAGCATTGATTCAGGTAAGTCACCTGATGAGGCAAGTTCAGTCTTTGTGCCCATTTATTCCTTGCCCTTTTTACTGTGACTCAGACCAAAATGAGCAGTTAGCCACTTGTGGTAATTGGCATATTTTGGAAAATAGACACCTG
Organism: Crocodylus porosus; assembly: GCF_001723895.1. Taxonomy (NCBI): domain Eukaryota; kingdom Metazoa; phylum Chordata; order Crocodylia; family Crocodylidae; genus Crocodylus; species Crocodylus porosus. Next base: position 19,144,109 of record NW_017728917.1, read on the forward strand.
TTCACTAGGAAATAGACTGAGAACCAGGAGGTCTAATTTCATACAGACCAACTAGAAGCCCTCCTAATGGCTTATTTGATCCTTTTTCAGCCCCAAAGATTGGTTGTCTCCCATCAAGTTGAACATCAAACTTAAAAGTTCGCAGCTGTTGAGTGGAAGCCAAATGATAACTCTTCTTAACAGCTTCCATGGGAGGGGGTAGTGGCAGAGCAGTTGCCATCTCTGGCTATGACTTCGGAATTTGTGTCTTGGTCAGGACTTGTACCACTACCAAACCCTAGTCAAGCCTGCTATAAAGGGTCCCTGACCATTAGGGGTTATAGTTTCATAGTTTCTAGGGTCAGAAGGGACCTGAGTAGATCATCTAGTCCGACCCCCTGCCATGGCAGGAAAGATTACTGGGGTCAAACAACCCCAGCAAGGTGTTCATCCAACCTCCTCTTAAACACCCCAAGGGTAGGGGCCAGCACCACTTCTCTTGGAAGCTGGTTCCAGACCCTAGCCGCCCTGGCTGTGAAGTAGTGCCTCCTGGTATCTACCTTAAATGATGGCCAGATGTGATAATGGCTATATCATTCCTTTGTATGGTGTTGGCTACAGAAAAGGGCTGCCAGGTTTGGGTGGATCTTTGACCTTGATCTTTTCAAACTGTAGTGACAGGTGAGGAACTTGTGAAAGTGCATGCATGAGTTCAGATTGCTGTTTTGTCAATTCTACCAGGCCAGTGTGGTAGGTCTTTCTCCCTTCAGTAGATTATAGCATATGCATATGCCACTTTCTGATGCTATCAGACTTCAGGTTGTTGTGTAGCTCAGTAGATGAATACAGTCACTCTTCATAATTACTTATTTAAGCAAGAGTAAAAACAAGTGACTTTGCTGACAACATCCAAACTGCTGACCTTAATGTATTTTAAAAGTTCATTGGTTACCGAACCTCAAATGACCCATGGATGGATCTGGAATAATAACTTCCATAATCCTCAAGTCATTATCTTAAGAAGGAATGTATTGTTCTCCTAATTAAGTCCATCCACATGCTGTGCATCTTCCCATGCAAATGCACTCTGCATAAACTAATTAAAGGAAACATACAGCCACAAGGACTCAAACTGTCTTTTATGTAATATCTTTGAATTATAGGGAGTCTTCCCCCTCCCCCATCTACACACAGCTTAATGAAGAATACAGCACTACATCTGACAGCCAAAACCACAGAGAAATTTGGGATCGATATTTGGAATTGCCAGGACTTCATTATTAATTATGTTTGCTACAGTAGTAGATATGAACCCTGGCTGAAGCCAGGACCCCAGTATGCTAGCTGAGGTATAGACAGACACAGAATCAGAGTCTTGCCCTGAAGTACTTGCAGTTTGGCAAAGACAGTCATCCTTCTTTTACAGTTGAACAACCAAGGCACAGAGGATTATGTGACATTTTCAAGATTAGGTATGTAGGAAGCATGTGGGAAACCTGGGAACCAAACCTAAGCCCTTTATGGTACAAGAAGTACAAAACTACCTTTTCTCTCAATTTTATCCACCAACTCAGGGATCTAAGAGGTGGAAGCCTGCCAGACATAGCAGCCCCAGAAGGTAAACTCCTTTATTATCACATTCACTGGCACCAACCATTGGTTGGTTGATGGGTGAGTGATGGACATCCTGGGATGCATATAGCAGCTGTATTTCATGGTCCCTTTGTGCTATGTTAGTAGAGAAATAGAACTGACATCAACTAAGGGATAGTGCCATGCTTTAAGGACAGTTGAGTCTCCTTTACTGCACCCAGTAGGATGCACGCTGGAACTATTTTTTCCACCCCAGCTAGATAGATTTTAGTGCCAGTAAGGAAAATTTTAGATCATCTGCCTCACTTTCCTATGTATCACAGGACACTGATGTTTCACCCAGTCACCCTTACAATGAACCGAACAACCTATGTTTGACCAAAGCAGTAAAGTCATGTGTTTGCCATGCAAAAATGCTTGTAACATCAGATGCATAAAGGAGGGCTTCCATGCTCAGAAGGGGAAGCAGAGTGAATTGCATATTCAGAAATCCGTATATGGAAATGAGTGAGACCATACCCAGTCCAGGTATGCTCATGACATCTCCTTACACACATGGTGCATGCATTGCTACTGTGAATCACTAATACCAATTGCCTCCTAAATGTTCACACTCTCTGTGCACTTCATGTGCTGGTTCAAGTTTTTAGACAGCTTCAGGCCAGCTTCCAATTCTGCGTGGCCATGGCAATGAAGGAACATGAAGGAATTTGTGAGTCATGTTGGCCAGGGCAGTTTGAAGCATATGATTTGACTTTGTACTGCTGCTGGATGAGAAGAGCTATAGTGGGAGTTTTTGTGCTGCTCTTCTCCCTCCTCTTTGAGCACAGGCTCATTCTCTCTCTGAAGAATGGCATTTGGTAATTATTCCCTGTGCTATCACCAGGGATCCTGATTTTCTCTGATTTAAAAAAATCCCCAATTTTTGGATTAAAAAAGTAACCCCAAATCCACATGTTTCCATGATTAGAATGAAACACAACTCTGTCTGTCTGTCTGTCTGTACTGTTTCATTTTAATCAGGGAAAAATGTGGATTTGGGGTTACTTTTTTTAACCAAAAATTTGGGATTTTTTTTAAATCGGAGAAAACCAGGATCCCTGGCTATCATCCAAGTGCTCTGGCACCAGCTGCATTTTGACCTTCGGGATGAAACTAAGCTTTTGATCTATTCCTTCGCTCTAGTGTGGGAAGGGCTGTATTCTGTGACAGAAGGAAATAGCTGTGACAGGGTATCGTGTGCAGTAGATAGAGACATTGTGCTGACTCACCCTGCAGCCACGCAGCCTGGTCCAAACCAGGAGTCCTCAAAGGCTTTGAGTCTTTTTGCTACTGAAAGAACTTTTGGAGGTCAGCAAAGGCCGAGAAGCCCTTTGGGCGGATACTCTAAAAATGTTTATTAAGGAGCAGGCTGGGAATGCAGCCTGCCCACTGACACTTTTTTTATGTGAGTATAGTTACCCTGGTCCAGTTGATATATCCACCAGGTAATGAGGAGACCTGAATAACATCAGGACTGTGCAAGGCTAATGCCATCAAATTGTCTTAGCTATGGTACTTCATGGACTAAATGTGATGGACAAGTAAGATTAAGGCATTACAAAGAAGTTAAAAAAATAGCAGAACTGAGTGACTGGGAACTCAGGAGAAAGGGGTGGTTCATGGGCAGGTTTAAGTGCAAAGAGCAGAAGTAGCTCATATTTACAAAAAAAATTTGGCTATTCTTATCTTTGAATGGGACCAAGAGTTAGCTTTGCTTTGCTCTGCTCTCAGCGTTTCTGAACCCAGGTGGAAGGGCATTTGCACTGCTGGCATTGGGCAAAATGTCTTGTGGTGGCTTAAAGCCCCACATCAGCATTAATGAGTTCAGCCAAATATGCCATTAGCTAAAATTATTGAGGCCAATAGATTGGCAAGTTTCACGAAAGGACTAGTCACTTCATATGAATAACATCTGCGGTGATATAAGCTAGGATTAAATCATAAAAGGGCTTGTAGTCTTCATGCTTTCAGGGCTTCAAGCTGATTGCCAGCTGGGATGGGGAAGCATTTTCCTCTCTCCCTTCCCCTCAGCCTAATACATTATTTTGCGAATAGGGGCAAGTGGAGAAGTGTGCATTGCTCTGAAGTGTCTGGTATTGGTTGCTGTCAGAGACAAAGGAGTGATCTAATTAGATCTGTTCTGTACAGCAGTTTTCAGGTCCTCACGACAGTCTGGTGGGTTTCCTATCCCACTTCCCAATGGCACTGCAGAAGCTCACTGGAAAGTACAAATTCTTCAGGCCAGTCTGACTTGTGTCCCTGATCATTACTCCCTAGTAGTCCTGAGCAGCAGGTTTTACAGCAGAATTCCTCATTGCTGCTGAAGGCAGCCAGAAAGGGAGGGTGCAGAAGAGCCTGCACTCTGATGCCTGGAGGTCCCTGCGCGGAGCATCAAAACCAGAGTGAACGAGCACACAGTTTTCCAGGCCCTTCTTATCTGATGTAGTCTAGAGAGCAGACAGATAGGACTGTAGCCATCAGTATGATGGGAATGTGGGAGTGGGCTGTACCAAGAGAGCAAGAAACCCTCCTCTCCATGCATGAGTCTTCATCTCAGTTGCTTCCCCCTCCCCAAGCCTCATTCCAGTAAGTGGGAGGGATCCTCTTTTCCCCACTCCAAAGATGAGATGAAAGGGTGCCCCACATTTGACACTTTGTGAGTTGGCTGAACCCTACAGCACGATCTTCATAAAAGCCTGATTCTGAAGCATCAAAGCCTTTTCCTGACTGGTGAAAACCCTAAAAAGTCCTGAAAGCACTGCCAAAGGGCAGCAGAGCTGATTCTGTCAACTGTCTTTGGTTAGAGCTGGGCTCAGTGATTTATGGGGGCCGAGGGAGGCAAGAACTTTCCAGATGGGCGGCTGGACCACATATAACAATGATAAGAATCAGTGCAGTCATGCGCCGGGGGAAACAATGTATGCACTGGAGGACTACATCAGACACATGCTCCCCTAACACTGAATGTTGCTCAGCATGGCTGTTGCCCACAGGTTTATCCCAGACCTTCCCTCCCGATGAAATCCTTCACCACTTGGCTCTCAGCAGTCCCCTCATATGCAGCGGCCACCAGCGGGGAGGAATGCAGCTGGGTTTAACTGTCTGTTGCAATGTGCACAACAGGTTAGGAAAGGAAGTGAGAAATGAATACCGTATCCATTTGAAACCACAGGAAGAGATTAGTTATTGGGATAGCATGAGATGTAATTTTCCCGTCAAATAAGGCCAGAGCAGCAGGAGCAACATCTCAGCAAATTGTGAAGTGTGGTAAGATCTGGCCACATTAGGAACTGCAACCATAGGTGACAGGACTAGGAGCAATGGATTCAAGCAGCAGCAGAGGAAATTTAGGCTGGAAATTAGAAGGGACTTTCTGACGATGAAGTTGGTCAAGCACTGGAACAAGCTACTTGAAGAAGGTGTAGCATCTCCATCCCTGGAAATGTTCAAGAGAAAGTTGGACAGGCACTTGGCTGGGATGGTTTAGTCAGGGATGATATTGAGCAAGGCAGGGACAGGACTAGATGACTTTATGCAGTCCCTTCCAGCCCTACTTTCCCAGTGACCCTATGAACAGTATGTTGGCCTCCCCACACCATGCTGGGATGAAAGGAGAAGATTGCCGCCTTCTGAAACATCTGTATCATCCCCTGCAGTAGGTGGATTTCCCACTAAATAGTGATTTAGGTCTGCACTGCTTAATATGCCTCCTCAGACAAGATCACTGTTTGTGGAGTGGTCCTTGCACCTGATTAGGTGACAAATGGACCACATAGAGACTCCTGGATGAAATACAAAGAGTGATGGGATGAGATCCTCTTCTCCCACAAGTGTGCAGAAATGGACTTGTGTAGAACAAAGCAACTCAGGTAGCAGGAGTGACTTATGGTATGATTGGAAGTTAAATGTTTTGGTGCCAAGTTCATCCCTAAAGTAGTATTGATTCATTTATATGATTCTGTTGACATGCATGGTACTGCACAGTGATGGCTCAGTGCTACAAAGAATAGAGCTTCACTTCTCCAGGCAGATTATAGCCTAAAAGCAAAGGGAAAGCAAAGAGTGCAAGGCAAGGAAGAGCATACCCAGAGTGGAATGTGACTGTTGGATTTCTGCATACATTTCAGAATAGAAGAGAGTTTAACTCTTTCTTTGGGAATGTAAGAGGTTTAGAGTTTGGTACCTACCTTTGGAAGAAATATGTGGGGTCTGTGGGCTGATGCAGAGGATGGAATGGGTTTAAGATTGGATGAAAGAGGCAGATAAGGTGGTGACAAGGGGCACTTGGGTGGAGGAGATGGGAGAAGGAGACTAAAGAATGGCTTTGGTTGGATGTGTGAGGCTGGCTTACCTGCATCATTATTACAGTTTCTATGGTTGTACCTGTTGTTAATTACTATATTTACCTGATACAGTTAATGAAGGAAGTCCAGCCCTGACTGTTGGCCTTGACCTTGAAGAGGGTAGGAAACCTCCATATTGTCACACAAAGCACAGGAAAAGGCCAAAATCTGATTTGGGCAATTATATTTTACCCATGACATTTCCCCCGATCTAAACCATTGAGGGATTCTTCTTTGTGTCATCGAAAAGGTTCTGAGTTCCAGCCTGCTGAGGGGGCTGCAGCCCACTGCTGGGTGAATGGCCCTTGTAGATAAGGATGGACAGGGGTCCAGGGTACAGAAATGGGTGGACTGAGTCAGCAGAGTGAGTCACATTCAGTAACGTCTTCCTGTTCTGCTCAGGGGCTTGTCTTGCACCCACTGCTGCCTTGTGATCATTCCTTCTGGCACAGGTTTTCTTCTGAAAGTTCAGCCCAGGTCACAGTCAGGTTCCTGAAGCTGGTAACTCCTCTTCTGCCACCTCAGTCTCAAGCAGACAGTGTGTAGCTCTTTCCATGAACACCCTAGCAAAAGAGGAGGGAATCTGAACAGAGGTTAAGCGCTTGTTTGTTCACCACTGGCACAGAAATGCCATCAAACCCTGTTGCAGGATCCCCCAAAATGGGAGGTGCTACATATGTTTTAAGTTGTTCTTGCTGTAGTTCAACTGTTGTACTTCCGATCTACCTCTCAAACTTATTCCTGGAAGAGGAGAATTTTCTCTTCAACTTCTGGAAAGCCCCCAGACAAAAGAATTTTTTTTCCAGCACATCATTCCTCTTTGTGAATCAAGCCCTAACCCCTCAATCCTCAGTAAATAACTTGTTCCAAAGGGACCGTGTTGTATGTGATCATAATTACATTTGGGTTTTAATAATCATAAGCACTCTTGTTTTCTAAGAACCAGCAAAACTGATTTCCAAATCATTTAATTTGAATGGCGTGTATTTTGTGTTTATATAGCATCCCCCCCGCATCCCTTTCTAAAGAAAAACAAACACTGCATTAAAAAAGCAAGAGTGGGGAAAAACCTTGGAGAACTTTAAAAGACTCTAAACCTAAAAAGGGAGGGTGGGATCAGCTAATTTGTCCCTCTTTTGTGTGGTTTATTAAGCCTTTTGTTCTGGAACGCATGGGTTCAGTGGGAAAGCGTTTTTGATATATAATGTATTTACTTTTGCTAATTAATTAAAGCAGTATTCATATGAAAATGCTGACTGATAATGGCTTTCACAGCAACAACTGTGTTTTTTAAAGTAGCAACTTTTAATTACAAATTGACTGGCAGAAATGTATAAACCCAAATATTGTTCCACTGATTTCCTTTTAACTGTGTTACTCTTGCTTGATTTATCGGATTAGGGCTTTTCACACATAGTGCGTACAAGATATTGTTTTTAATGAGAAATTAAAAGATTACCAACAATACCCATAAACCATTAAAAACACAAACCCTAGATGAATTGTAATTAGACAGAATGATTTGAGGCTGATAAATTGAAAGCAATTAATGTATTTGTTTGGGATTTTGAAGATAGCTGTGTGCATTCCAGAATGCATCGGAGGGGTTCGAACTTGGAGACGGATGGCATCTTGAGATACCCAGACTGCTTCAAGTATCTTTGGGAAGCACTAAACAATAACCACAGGTAAGATGGTGCCATGACACATCTAGGTTATCAAGGTGGCGGCGATGAGTCTGTGTGAACGAGGTTGGATGGTAGGACCTAATGGATTACTTGAATGGCAATGCCTTGGATTGACTAGGCTTTTTATTTTAGCATAGCATAAGACATGGTGTTCAGGCAATGAAGGTGATAAAATGAGCGTGTGGAGAGTGTGGGAAAAAAAGTCATCTCATCTGTTCCGTGAGCTAATGCATGTTCCTGCTGGAGGCACCTTCTGGAATGAGATCAGCGGGAAGTCTTTTACGCTGGTGTTTGATGGGGTTGGTCTGTAATCACATTAGAAGCCTGCAATTCTGCTCTGTCTGTCATAAAGTTAGTCTACAAGTTCCAAATCTGTATGGAAGAGTCTGTATGTGGGTCACTCTCAGATGGAAGGCACTGCTGGCCTTCTTCCACACCATCCCATGTTCTTGGAATTGGAGTCAGATAGGAACAGCTTTTCAGTTTTGTGAGAAGTTTTGAGATTTCACAAAACTTTTCCTCTCTTGACCCAGGATGAAAAGTTGGGTTCTAAAAATGTTTACAAAGTACTGAGTCTCCTCCCCCCCCTCCCCCCCCCCCAAAAAAGAAAAGTTCCAGTAAATTAAAAATTTTAGTTCTATTTTGATCCTTACATTTTTTATCTTTTTAATATATAAATTAAGTAATACCATGAAAAGAAAAGTTATTTCAAACCAGAAACATGCCTCCTCCACCCCCCCCCAATTTGTTTTTTAATTAGGGTATTCATTAAAATGGACCCTTCCCTGCCAATGGTTTTGGTTTCAATGAGTTGGCAGTCTCCAATGAAAATTGTTTTGTGAAAAAAAATCCTGATCAGTTCTTTACTAAGTACTCCTTCCTTGTCCACTCCACCACCTTCTCATTTCTCCAGTCCAATTCCTCCTTTCATATGCATTTCTTTTCTGCTTGTCCATGTGAGAGAGAGTTGCATTATTTGACAAAACGTGAGACAACTCTGCTTTCCTTTTAAAATGTAACCATTGACTGCTCGCATCTAATCCACAAGAACCAGATTTTCAAAAGAGCTCAAGCATCCAGGGCTAGGATCTAGATTTTCAAAAGGGCACAGAAGAGTGGTTGCTCACCAAGGGCTGAGCTCTTTTTGGAAAATCAGACCATAAATGTGTCAGTGGGAGCTTCTGGTCTTCATTTTTCTGAGCCAAGGTTTGGCAGTGGGCTGAGCACCTGAAAATCAGGCCCTGTGTGTAAATTATATTCCTTGTTAAATGGAGGACTTGATTCCTTGGCCTGCTGACTGCCTCCTGAAAAGGCCTCAGAACCCTGATGTTCAACTCCTTTCCCTGGGATCAGAAGATGCTGTGTAATCTGCAAGATGATGTTCCAATATCTTCAGACCAGGGACTGCATCTTTTTCTGTGCAGCCATAGTAATAATAATGGAAGAGTGACAAATGGCTATGGGGATGTTCATTTCACCAAAGCCTTCACTAGCAGTTGCATCAAGTTCGCTGCAAGGTGGATGGGCATCTTTTCAGATCTGTTCCTCTCCTTCCAGGTTGACACCTGGCAGAGAGAAGATCTGTATTGTTATGGCTTCCACCTATTCCAGTGGGGGATTTGCTATGAACTAATATTATGGTGGTTTTCAGAACAAAGTTGTTTGGTTTTCCAAGAGCATCTTGCCACCAAAGATGAACTGACCAGGCTTTGCTTCTCCCAAAGGTCTCTGGCTTGTTGTCACTAGCTGCGAAGTAGGGTCTTGGGCATATTATGAAGTGTTTTTACTTCCTGCACACCATTTCAGCCATCAAACAAATTGAATTAATGGGTAGCCACCTGGGATCTAATGAAAAACTGAGAGACCAGTAAAATCCTGTTGTAGGTCGCAAAAGGGAAAAGACTAATAAGGAAAGAATAACAAAAAAGCTCCATTAAAAATGCATAAGGATACAGTGTTACTGGCCCAGTTAATGAACCTCTTATATTCAATAGGGCAATAAAATGCAACGTAATTGCAAATGAAACTTAATGCCTTGTAAAAGAGTTCAGCTCCTTTCTTGCAAAGCTACACAGCATTTTGAAATCAAGGCCTAATCCAGTAGGAGGTGTATGTGTGCTGCACGGATTGTGCATTATACTTGAATATTCAGCTTTGGCAGACATGAAGGTTAATATTGCACTCTTCCCTTCCATGCAGCCCTCCTATGGGGAAATAGACTGCAGGATGCAGCAACATCGATTTGAGCAGGGCATGGAAATGTCTGTCTGGTATCCAGCCCACTCCTAACTTCCCTGCAAATTTAAGCATCTATGTGGACTTTCCAGATTTGGACACACCAATGATCTCACACAGCTGGTAGCTTCTTTTGCCAGTTATCAAAGAAGCTGCCTACCCCAGCGCACTGACTAGCTTAGTGTGCTGTTCAACAGCAAAGGGAATTGCAAATGGAAGAGTTCTTTCATCCACCCACATTCTATATACAAATACTCTTTGGACACAATCCTGACATCCTGTAGACAAAATACTTAGATCTTTTTTAGACAAACTCTGAGTGAGTCCAAGTGAAACTGAGTAAGACCTGAGTCAGAATCTCACAATTTGGCCCTCTGCCATTTTGCTCTACATTTTAACAACATAAGAGCTGGTCATCTTATCAGCGTGCCCTTGTTGCCAAGAAAGCTGACAGCATATGCTGCATTAGTAGGAGCATTGCCAGCAGATCAAGGGAAGTAATTGTTCTGCACTCTTCTGCACCGGTGAGGACATATCTGGAGTACTGCGTCCAGTTTTGGGTCTTTCACTATAGAAAGGATGTAGATAAGTTGGAGAGAGTCCAGAAGAGAACAGTGAAAATGGTTTGGGGGCTGGGGCACACGACTTATGAGGAGAGGCTGGGGGAACTGGGCTTATTTAGTCTGAAGAAGAGAAGACTGAGGGGGGATTTAATAGCAGCCTTCCAACTACCTGAAGGGGGGTTCAAAAGAGGACACAGCTGGACTGTTCTCAGTGGTGGCAGATGATAGAACAAGAAGCAATGGTCTCAAGTTGCAGCAAGGAAGGTTTAAGTTGGGTATTAGGAAAAAAACTTTCTCACTAGGAGGGTGGTGAAGCACTAGAACAGGTTTCCTAGAGAGATGGTGGGATTTCCATCCTTTGAGATTTTTAAGGCCTTGCTTGACAAGGCCCTATGATCTAGTTGGGGATGGTCCTGCTTTGAGCAGGGAGTTGCATTAGATGACCTCCTAAGTCCTTTCCAACCCTAATTTTTCTGTGATTCTATGATGTTATGATCTTATTGATGTTTATTTTGGGGTGGGGGGAAAATGGTGTAAATTAACCTAACTTTGAGACTCTTGACGTTTTTTTCTTGATTCTTATATATCTACATTCATAATCCTGGTGCTGCTTGTCATCAGGTTTGAACATTGTTGCATTATCTATAATCATACTTAATTCTTACATAGCACTTTTCTCCATATATCATAAAATCACAGAAAAATAAGCCTAGAACTGACTTCAGGATGTTGTCTAGTCCAATCCCTGCTCAAGGTAGGATCACCACTGCCTAAACTATTCCAGATAAATATTAGTCTAACCCTCTCTTAAACATTTCTAATGATGGAGATTCCACAACCTCTCTAGGTAATCTGCTCTAAATGCTTAACCACCCTTATAATTAGAATATTCTTGCTGGTATCCAACCTAAATCTTCCTTGCTTCAATTTTAGTTTATTACTCCCCATCCTGTGCCCTGTGTACACAGTGATTGATTGATCAATCTGTTCACATCTATCCTGAAGTGTAATGCAGATAAAGCCACACCAGTGTGAATGGAAGACTCATTTCCCCTGGTTTGCATGTGGTACTCCTGTTAATAAATCCCTGAATGCTATTAGCTTTCAACAACACTATGCTAATGACTCATAGTCAGCTTTCTGTCCACTAAAATCCCCATGTTCTTTTCTTCAGTCAGCCTAACTAGTTGTCCCTCAATTTCTATTTGAGCTTTTGATTGTTCCATGGTAAAGACACTACTTGGTACTTGCCTTTCTTGAGTTTCATCCAATTTATTTCAGACCCTATTTCAGACCATTTCTCCAATTTGAATCATCATCCTGTCCTCAAGAGTGCCTGCTGCTTGACTTAGACTGGGCTCATTTGCAAATTTACTAAGTATGCATTCAGTTCCATCCTTCAAGATATTAATGAGGGTATTCAACAACATCACACCCAAGGCAGATCCCTAGGCAGCTCCGCTTGGCACTTCCTCCCAGTCAGTTAAAATAGTTGTATGTATAATGTTATAATGCCATGGGGGGAGTTTCAAAAGGCTTACTAAAGCCTGAGTAGATCAGTTTACTTCTTTCTGCACCATCTACAAAGCCCACCACTTTGTCACAGAAGGAGAATAATGTGTGGGAGAGTGTGTTTGTAAAAATATGTAACACGTGCTTTCTGCAGAGAAAACTAATGGGTAACCTGGTGTCCAAATTTATCTTCAGAACATCCAACTTTAGACAAAAACTGTGAAGTGTTTTCATGGAATTAATTCCTGTTTGTTTTGTGAGCTTCTTACCCACTGAAGGTCATCTCCTAGTTTGGAGACTACCTGTATGGAGGTGCAAAAAGTATTTAAAGTGTCCTTGTTGTTCCTTTAAAAATTGTAGGCTAATGTGCCCTGACATTACATCATGGGGTGAACTTACCTAGTAATCTGCAAAATGAATGAGTTATTCTAGTCTGATCTATATGGGTTCTCCCACCACCAGTACTATTGCCATGGTATCAAAATGCCTTCCAGAACTGCATAAGTGGCATAATTAATGTTTGTCACACATCATTCATTTTTTATCTTAACCCCTCCTCAGGGGCAAAACTGTCTGCCCAGTAACTATGTGTAAAATGTTAGTGTGTTTCTTGTAAAATGGTGAGTATGCTGTGTTGGTAATAGACCTTAGTGATGTACAGTCAAAGGAACATGTCTTGCTGTTGGAAGGTCTGCGGGGTCTGGGTAGCTGGTAGTTCCTGTGGGAGCCCACTCAATAATTGTATCTGATGTATGGCTTTGTCTCTGTAGACAGCCATGTTTGTGTAGCACAAATAAGAGCTCCATCATTGACAAGGTTAGCAGGCCAAAAATCAGCCTTTGCTAAATCGGCCATCAGTCAAAATGTCATTATGAAAGGAAGATGCTACTGATACTAAACCCACAGTCAGTTCTCACTCAGTGCTCATCAAACTTTTACTAAATTAATAAAATCATATTTATGACTCAAAGATTGTCAGTGCTGGCAGCAGTCATGATTTTATTGTGAGGTTTGTGCTCTTGGGTGTTTTTCTTGAGGACTCAGCTCCAGGAGATAAGTGATTACATGAAAATCCCTGCTTCATTTATAAAAGTCAGAGTAAATTTCTAGCTTTCATAGTTCCACAGAAAAGCTCGAAATGTGTCTCAGGTACATCTGAGAGGCTCAGAATCTAGAAGGCAGAGGTAAAGAGCATGGTCATTGTTAGTAATCTTATATGTTGGCACTTAGATTGGCAACACTGGATTGGAGCTGGGATTTTCAAGGAAGCCTAAGGCAATTCAGATCCCTGAAACTGGGCAGCTTGCATATCGTGGCCCCTTTAGAATATGGGTTTCAGCCCATTGATTTCAATGGGCGTTGGTCCATTTTAGGGCAACATTATAGTACTGCGAGGTAAATACTTTTTAGCATTTAAACTTCAACCTTTACAGACAAGTTCTTCTGAGTCCAGGCTGGCAGAACTGTTCTTCTCTAGATGAATGTTTCAGTCTTTGCAGAGGGTAATTTTCCCCACTTACTAATCAACTTTTCATTTATTTTGTGATGTTTCATTTACCCACATAAATTAACTATAGATGATAGATACAGTTCTAAGTGGTCTTTTAAGTCCAGTTGACAGTTTGAGCCACAGTTTCTTCAATTAAAAATAAGTAGTGCTCTTATACCCTGGCATGTCTCAGGGAAAATCATGGGGTGATCATGGCTATCCAGTAAATAAATAAATAAATAGAGAGGCCAAGTGTCAGGGGCTTTGCTTTGTCTCTGGACAACCTTTGTTCCCTCACTTTGTTGGGCCTGTAGTGTTAGGTAGGTAGGTTTGAACATATATAGTTGGAACTAATGGGGGAAACTGGAAATTCAAACTCCTACTTTGAAGAAACTTCCTAACCCCCTGGTGGGAATTCAAGTCCCTCTTGCCCACTTGTGAGCTCCCCAGCTTTGTCCTTCCCTCCAGTGTTATGGCTGAGTTCCTGCTCTCTTTTAGCTTCGCAAGCAAACTATGGATTGAACTTGGCTGCTCCCAATAGAAATTGGTCCAACTCTTTACCATCGTGTCCATCGCACATGCAAATTCCTCTGTGTCATAAATCAGAAATGTTGTTTAAAACCCGTGTAAATCGTGGAATCCGTGACTCACCCTAGTCCTCCATGAAAATATGCAGCCTTGTAAACGGAGGCAAAAGGCAAGTATATGCAAAGGGAGGAGCCTGTTCTATTAACCTCCCCAGCAGCAAGAAAGCAGCGAAGGATTAGGGAGCTCAAGGGTTTTACATCCTGTTAGAAAGAAGTTTGACACTTAGAGCTTATTAAAGTCAATAGAGATTTGCATGGACTTTGGTGGGCTTCAGATCAATCCCTTAGGGAGTGAATGGAGAATGTACTCTTCATCAGATGACATAATTGCTGCTGATGTTCTTCTAACAGCAGCTAGATACCACGGTGATGAGCATGAACTGTGGATCAGTCTATCAGAAGAGCTCAGCATCTATTCAGGAACCTCAGTCAGGCCTGAGCAGTGCCGTAGCAAGTGGGGGGGACATCGAGCAGGGTGACCTCCCCGGGTGCTGATGCGAAGGGGCGCCACCAGGCACTGCCCAGCTGGGGTCAGGCACAGCATAGAGCAGCGAGCTGCTCATCTGGGGGCGTGCTGGGATTGGGGGAGGGTGGCTTCTGCCACTGCATGTACTCCTGGGCAAGCATGGGAGTGGGGGTGCCCCCTGGATCTGTGTGTGGGAAGAGGGCAAGCTGCTGCTACAGATTTGCCCTGGGAACCAAACTTCCTTGCTACAGCACTGGACCTGATCCAAAGGCCATAGCATGGGTGGGTGGTGGAGCTCTTCGGAGAATTCTAGCCATGGGTGTCACAGCAGGAGTGTCTGGGTGCTGAGCACCTCATAAGGTCGCCCCTCATCATGTGATCAAGTGGGAACTCAGCTTTTTTTTTGAAAATCTGACCCAGTGATAGAGAGAAAATCTGGCCTTGAGGAATTTCAGGAAACCTGCCCAGGCTTAATTGTGTGTGTGTGTGCATGTGCATGTGCAGTATCTAGAGCTCCGTTCTTGCTAGGTGTTGAAGGGCTACAGGAATGTATTATAGAATGTATTATATCAATGGAAATGCAAGTGCTCAGGCCTTTGCAAGATCTGGCCTTATAAAGTGATAGGCCCAAGTCAGCCAGGCAGTTCACCAATCAGGGTGTTTTTACACATGCTCCTGGGGGTGGAGGTGGTGGTGGAGGTGTTAATTAGGGTGGCTCTTGGGAGCTGCCCTAATTAAAGTGCCTGCAGCAGCTCATGCTTCAAAATGGTGGTGGCGGCACTTTAACTGAAGCTCGTTGCTTGAAGTGCCCCCACTGCCATTTTGAAGCCTGGGGATGCTGAATACATGTGATGCTGAGGCTGCTAAAGTGTTCTAATTAGAGCACCTCAGCAGACTGGATTAATTGAGTCTGCTCTGTTGCATGCTAATTAGCACACTTTGGAGTAGGCATTGGGTGGGTGTGTAGGTGCCCTCGGTGGTTAAAAAGAGATCTGGGGTATTTAGATTCCTGGAATAAATGGTTATCCCATTTTAGGGATTACAAGCTAGTTAGGCAGTTTAACTTTAGACCTAGATTTTGATTCTGAGCCCCACCAGACTCTCTGGGGATATGTGGTCCCAGAACATGGTTTGTCTGAACATCAAAAGAACTCAGAAATCAAATAATCCAGCCAAATGTGTTGAGAAGGCACTTGAATGTGCGTGCTGGTAAGTAAGCAAATGATCTTTTTATTCAGGATTCTTGGCCTTCCCTGATACATGACAGTTATTTTTCAAAAATATTACCTGACCTAAAGTGGCTGGGATTCGCTCCTCCTGCTGCTGGATGAGATACAAGGAATAGAAACAAAGTACGTGCACAAAACCCCCCGTGTTTCCTTTGGAAGGCCGAGCTGCACACACAGCTAATTCTTTTCATGTTAATCTACACTTACAACCCGATAACAAGCCTGAGCTTTTTTCTAACCAGGCTTGATTCAATTTGGAAGATTTCTTCCCAACAGGAGAACCCATTTTGCTTTCATGCAGTAAACATGATTTTTTGTGCTTTTCGTATTTTCTTTTTTTTTTAAGTACTTTTTTTTTAATTTCAGGAATTCTTTTTCATGTTGTTGTTGTTGTTATTATTATTATTATTATTATGAATAAGTAAGTTTTAAATCAATTTCAACAGCTGGAATTAATTTTCCTGTTACTGACTCTTCACTAGGGCCTGTCACAGAGTGGGAGGCTTTCTATTAGCATAAACATAACTGAAAGCTCTGGAATTTGCATTAATGTACTTTTAACAAGTTGACAGTCTTTTGGCATACGCTCCTGAGATCTGAGAAGCAAGGGGAAAAAAAGACTGTATTATACCCTACACTGGCTGGATTGTAAGAAGCTGTCAGGTAAAACCTCAGGTTTCTTTTCCTACTGCAGAAATATGGGACAAAATATCTACTCATAAGCAGGTGCATAAATCTGACAATTTTGTAAAGTCTTTGCCGCTTGCTCTCCAACCCAGGAAGAATATTGTTACGTTCAAGAGTAAGTTGTTTATTGTTTTTATTGTTGTTATTGAATTACTTATGGGCTTAAATTGTTCCCGGAGGCTGTACAATGTGAAATATTTTTAAGGAGTTGAGGAATCGTAGTAAATTATATTTCAGCCTCTCTGTGATGGGACTTTTTAAAGGTGACCCCAGACAGTTATATAAGTTCAAAGATGCCTCCTGAATTGGGGGTCTGGTTCTGCAAATACTCATGGCTGGACTTCCAAGGCAACCTGTCAGGCCAACCCCATGTATTAGAACAGGATGACCGGTGTGGTAAAGATCAAGTGATTTGCTTAAAAATTGACTTTTTTAGGGGGAAAAATATCTTGTTTTCCCATGCTTGCGCATGTAAGTGGAACTTCAGTCATAATTTTGAGCTTTTCTCCACAAGCATGAGGGCTAGGAACTCCAATTTTGAATTCAACAGAAGCTGACATTTTTACCAAATCCTATGCCTAGCTGTATCTTGAAGGGAGACAACTAACACTAGGAAACTTGATATCACTTGTGTTGACCTGACTAGTTCCACTGAAGGTTGAGTGGAAGCATTTTGGCTATTATTACTTTGGAAAATTCCACCCTTTATATACATGTAACTTTACTTGCTGGAGCAGTCCTGTTGTAATCTGTAAAATGGTTTGTGTGAGACTACTCACTATGTCTTCTGAGCCAGAAACTGCTTCTGGGAAGATGGAGTCGTGTCACTTCATGGATCTCCATGTAGGTGTAGGATTCCAGCCACATACAACCAGAACTAAGGCCCAAGGTTCCCAAATCAGAGAATTTTTGTGTCCTAGTCTTCAGTGGGCATGGCTAGCGCAAGAGCAAAGGATAAATGGAAAGACATGGAAGAATGGGGCCTCTTTGCTGAAGGGCATTTAGCTCTTCTGCAGACTGTGGCTTAGAGAAGCTTTCCCTAGTTTATATGACTTGGCTTGGGCTTGTATTGTGTAAAGCTGCTTGCAGCAGACCATGAGGGTCTCAGTAGTCTAGGCAGAAAGAGAGAGAAAGGACAGAAAGACAGAGGAACCCGGAATAGTGCACAGAAAACTGACTGGACCGTTCCGTGCTTTCACTTAGGAACTGGATGGCCAGACTTCACAAGACTGAGCCATTAGTGATACAGAAATACAGTCTCATTGTTAAGGAAGAGCTGGTTTCCTCTCAGCAGAATAATGAGTTAATGTGTTAATGAGTATCAAGGAGAATGAGATCCTCCCTCAGCCCTAGACAGGGTCATCTGAGTCCAGGAGCAGGAATATGTGAGGCCTATTGGTAAGGAATAATATGTAAGGGTATTATCGCCTGCCATGGCCTGTGCTGTCCATGGCCTGAAGAGAGAGGGTATCTCTAGGACTATCAGTCCAGTGCCTTGTTCTACCATGAAGTTCACTATTTAAACAGAGTACTATTAAGAAAAGCAGTAAAAACAATGAGAAATTTCTCCCTTGTCATAATAGGCATAACTAGGAATTTTGGTGCCATAAGAAAAGAAGAGCTTTGGTGGAGGGAGGGGCATGGTGAGCACCAGAAAGTGGGGGAAGAGGAGGCACCAAATGCCAAACAGTCTTATAGCACACATGGCTCACCATGAGCTGCCTGCTCTAAATTGGCAACTAGGGTTGGTGCCCCCCTTCCTATCCCCTCCCGCCCCGCAACGTTATTGCCTCTCATCTTGTGCCATTTTCACATTCCTCAAATGAATTAAGCCCAAACTCCCCTGGCTACGTCTCTCTTCAAGGCCAAAAAATGCAGTGAAGAACAGAGGCAACCAGTATGGTACTTCTTTGCTCTGAGAAGGGCTATCACCTGCCTAATCTGCAGTCACTGCTGAGGCTGCAGCTCATTGTAGACACACTTGAACTGGTTTTATGTGAGGTATCTCTAATACTGCTGGTAATGAAACTGCAGCAGCATTGAGCTCAGTGAAGATTGTAGGCCTGCCTGGGAAGTTGGGTAAGTATTTGGGCAGTTAGTAGGCCACACTGAATTCCATGATACTAGCTATGCTGCTAGAAGTTCCTGAACTCATTTAAAGCTGTCTTTGGTACAACCTATATTATACAGCCATCACAGCAGTGTAGATGTGTGCTGATGCTGGACACTGAGTTTCCGAGTTTGAGGAGACAAGGCAAATAGCAGCAGTGGCGCCATGCTGTATATCGCGTGCTTATCAAGCCATGGACTTGTAATAATAATGGAAGGGTCATTGTATGGGGAGATGAATTGCTCAGCATCTTTCAGGAAAATGTTTGCATTTATTCCCATCATGGAAAGACGTTGGAGAAGATGAGGAAGCTGAACATCATGAGATGTTGGAGCTCTTTGCAAGGTCCCTTCCACCTCCCACCTCTCTTTATTTTGCTCAGTGTTCTTATGTTCTCTTGCTTACCTTCATTCTTTCTCCTTTTCCAGAGCACCAAAGCTTGCTGAAATGGCACATGGGGGAAAAAATCTGACATTTGTCTCCTGGAAGGCTCCTTGGCTTCATTCTTGACAGCCTTGACACAGGAATACTGTGTTTCACTTGAGATGATAATCCCATGCTGGATTGGTTGCTCGTTCAGTAACAAGGACTCAAAGGATAACAGGGAAACATCTAGTAGAGCAGTTTCTCAGGATATTAGGGTAAGTATTAAGCACCAACAAACTTAGTAGAATATTACCTTACCGGTCCAAAGACTTTGCAGAGAATATGAAAACTAAACTGTTCAGACAACACATGTTGGGGGCTGGTGGGAGCTTAACAAGCTACTTGAAAGACTTTGGAAATCTGCTTTGAGAATTTCTGGCTGGAGAAATGCTTCTAGGTTCAGAACTGAGATGCCAAGTGTGAGGGATGGCAGGGAGAGGAGATGGCTAGTTGGTGCTATAGGAACCTTGGATGGAAAGTGAGTGGAAAGAGGTTAAAAAGAACTAAGTAGGAAATGGGAACAGAGATGAAAGCTTTAGATTTGTGCAGGACCTCGGAAATGTAGACATAAAGCTGGAAATTTGAGGAGGAAGGCAAGAAGTAACTTACGGAGGAGGCTGCAGAAATAACCAAAGGCAAGGCCATGGTAACAGAGTAGGAGAAGAACTGATATGTTTTAGAGATGCTGAAGACTGAACAACTGCTAGTATTTGGTGAGATGATGCCCTGAAGCATGGAGAAGAGTTTGGAGGTGACTGAGAAGCTATGAGTCTGGTGACGGTGAGAAATGATAAATTTATAAGATGCATTTGCAAGGGAACAGACAAACCCAGAGGCATCCCACAGGTTGCCTGACCTACAGCAACTAGGGTGGCTATCAGAGAGGACCGTCCAGTTGTCCTCTATCCTCTATGGATACGAAATCTGACACCTTTATGTCCTCTATTTTTTTCTTGAAGAGAAAAATAGAGGACATAAAGGCGTTGGGTTTTGAATCTATAGAGGACAAAGGACAACTGGATGGTCGTCTATGATGGCCACCCTAACAGCAACTCTAAAGCTCAGTTCTTCTGAGGGAGCTGACTAGAGTGACAAATAGTGATTGGAGATGGGTAAGACAGGTGTGGGTCCCAGTGAGATCAGTACATGGAAGAAAGTAGGATTAAGCAGGGATCCAGTTGGGGAGTCGGTATCACGGGGTTCCCTGGAAGGAAGAAGGTTCTAGAAAATGAAACGGCAGTTGGAGAGAGCACGACAGGCAGTTTTTTGACAGGGCCGTTCCCTGCCTGGCTGCTGCCAATCCCTATTAGATAAAAACAGACTTTAAAACAACTTTTTCCTGCCTTTTAGGCCACCCCCTTTGAACCTGGCAGGCCCCGCTATCCCCTTGAACGTAGGCAAAAGAGAGGGGAGAAGATATTTGCAAAGCAGAAAACGGGAGCTAGATCCCCAGCAGTGGAGTGAGGACCACTTGGGACTGTATGGGAAGTGGAGATGAAACACTTTTTTTTGGCAAGCCTGTACACTGAGGACCCCAGCCTGCATTACTGACATTAAAAGGAGCCTTGATGTGAAGGAGCATCTGAAGGATCAGGCCCTAATTCTCCGGGTAGGTGAGCGGGACGGGGAGGACTGCACGGCTCTACGATGCTGGGAAGGGGACTGTTGCAGGGAGGGGCGTTCTGGTTTAGAGATACCATCTGTGGAGCTGAATCACTGCGTCAATCAGCTGTCCACGGGGTTTTTTCCGTGGTATCTGCTCTGGGCGTCTGTTGCTGTTTTTTGAGAATTTATCTTTTTCATCAGAGCTTGGGTTTTTTGTTGGTTTTTTTCTTCATTTCTTCATTCAGTGCCTGAAGCAGGAAAACATTAAAAAACAAAGTGCCCTTTTCTCAAACTTACGTTGTCTGGGGCTGGACTGTGGTAAAGTGCCTTTTCAGTCTCTTGTTGTGAGGTGCCCTTAGTCATTTTGAGGCCTGTGTGGGGAATTATCTACATTTGCTTTAAGGGTTTGCTTTTTTGTCAGCGTTTTCAGTTAAAGACCACCCCCTCTTCCCAAAGCAACATTTCATGTCCTTGCAACTGCTGTGCAGCCTCTTTCCTGTCCCTCACTACAAAAAATGCTACCATGCAACATGGTGTCAGATGCTCTGAAATGCTCGTCTTGGGTCGCTGGCTGAATCAAAGGATTGGGAGTTAGAAGCTTTTTTTTTTTCTTTTCTCTAGGTCACTCCATTACAAGCTGGCCTTGGGGACAAGTAACAGCTTACTTAACTGGTGGTTCCTCTGAGAAATGCTTTTGTAAGACTCTTTGCTCAGTTCCTAGTGAGTACAGGGCCAGATTAATGCATAGGCAAACTAGGCACATGCCTCGGGCCCTGAGCTGTGGGGGGACCCGGTCTTTCCATCTGCGGCATTGGCGAGAATCGTCCCATCCACCTCCCTTCCCCTCCTCTCCCTTGTGCCAGCCTTCCTGATGCTGCAACCCTGTGGGTGGCAGCCCGGAGGGGGGTGGGTCTTGCCTGACCCACAAGTTTGTTTGCCGAGGGCCCTCTAAAGGGTTAATCCAGCCCTAAGCAAGTGTCCAAATCCATAGCCTTCCTCTCTCCACCCAGCCTCCTCCCCCCCACAGAAAAGGCACCCCCAAATGGCACTAATTTTGGATGTCTTATTGGCTTCCTTATCAGAGGGGCTTAGGACTGAATGCATCAGTCTAAACTCCCCTCTCACCCTTGTAATCTTACCTGCCTGGACTGAGGCCAACTCCCAATGCATGAGTTCAGCAAGTTTGTCACTCCACAACCTGTTCAGTATGCAAAGCCTCCAAGGGTAAAAGGAGCTGAGGTGTTTGTGTTTCTCTGTCAGCTGTAAGCCCTGCTCCAGTCTCAGCTGTGCATTAAGTTCAGCAAAGCAGGGGGGTGCTGGATTGGTAGGATGCATCTGGTAAAGGATGCTGAGCTGCGTCCAGCTTCACGGTCTAACCCGCTCTGTAAACATCATCTGTTGTTAATTCAGCCCCAGATTTTTACAGTTTCTCATGTTTGTTATTTACATTTTCAGAAGAGAGACTTTAAATGAATAGAGCTATTTGAACAGTAAGTTAATGTTAATTTATTAATATTGAACATTTGTATTATAGCAGTGCCTAGAGACCTTAAATTATATTGAGCTCCATTGTGCAAGGCACTAGACAAACACCTGTTGAGAGGCAGTCCTTGTGAAAAATAACTTGCCATCTGAGGCAAACATACACAAAGCAGGCAAGTAGCAGAGGGGAAACAAAGGTACCAATAGGTGAAGTGACTTTTCCAAGGCCTGGCTGCAAATCACTGGCAGAGCAGGGAATTGATCTCAAGTCTTCCGGCTCCCAGT
The DNA here is from genome assembly GCF_001723895.1 of Crocodylus porosus. Lineage (NCBI taxonomy): Eukaryota > Metazoa > Chordata > Crocodylia > Crocodylidae > Crocodylus > Crocodylus porosus. The sequence goes on from NW_017728917.1 coordinate 19,166,430, forward strand.
CTAGCCATGAGACCAGGCTGCCTCTCTAAGATTAAGCAGCTTAATGATAAACAAGAAAACCTGCATTGCCCTCAGGAGGCAGGTAATACTATTGCTCTGACCTTGTCCTTGAGCCCATTCACTTTCAGTGTTTTTACCTTGCTTCTTCATGCCCGATCTGAACTCAGAAAGTAACATCTTGTGAGGAAGGATGTCATTTTTTCCTCTCAGTAGGGCACTATGTGCTGTTGTGCTGCTGCACCTCATGATTTTTTTTTGCCATAAGCCTTTTGAGTACAGGGCACCCTATGAATAGGAATATGGTTATTAGTTAAGTGATTGTTAAATTGATATACTGTTCTTAAAGTGAGATGTACTGGTTTATATCTGCTTGTCATTTGGTGTAGTTAGTTGAGCTGATTGATCATGTGGTCAATGAAAGAGAGACCACATTTTAATTTAGCATAGAGAGATGGTCTCAGGAAGAAGGGTTCTGACCTGGGTCAAACAATAGTTGAGCATGTCATTTAAGAAAGTGAATCAAAACCCACATTCAAGGGTCAGTAGGACTCTTGTGATTTAAATTTCTTCCATCTTGAATGTTGAAAATCTCAGGGGGCCAGCTTGGGAATTAAAACTGGAGTGTGGGGAATGAGGTTTTGTACTTTGACCACATCCTAAACAGGACTGAAAACAGCCTCTTGTTAGAGATGGATCTAACCCAGAGCCAGGTTTATACAGCCAAGTCCAAGCCGAACTCCAGTATCATATTAGCTGAACTCCAGTATCATTGAACCAGTCTGGTGCCTGAATTCATGTTTAATAACAGACTAATCTAGGACTAATAACATTTGGTTCAAGAGAACTACTCTATATGAATAAGTGGCCCATGGTGTCTAATTTGTTGTTGGCATGCAATGGACTCCTTCCTAGGGCTAGGCCACTTGTGGCATCAAATCAATCTCTTATGCTCTGGAAGCAAAGTTTCCATCTTTGTGATAATAGTCTTTATGGATCCAATTTTGTGAAGTGTTCACAAGGAGACTAAGTCTTTTCCTGAAATCACTACACATTTTCTCACTGGCTTTAGTGGAAGCTGTCAGACCAATGCTGAGCTGCCCACTCTTTGTAACTTGTCAGAAAGCAGGTGGCCAGAATAAGGAGGACTGACAGACACAGAAGTAGATGCATGTGGGATGCACCATTGATGATCAAGATAGTTTTGCTATTCCTTGGCAAAAGCTGTTGCTCAGAGTGCAACTAGGGAATTAAACAAAATGTAATTAGGGCTGTTTGCTGCCTGTTGAGTACAAGGTGTTTTTGGTAGGTTGGAGAGTCCACCGAGATACTTTTCCAGAGAACGTGGGAATATTTTGGTGGGTTGAGCGGGAAGAGCAGGATGTGGCAGGTGGTGGGTAAGATAGTGGGGCCAGGTTAGGAAGGAACCTATTGGTTCATGGGCCACGGTGCACAAACCTCATTCCTCTCATTAACTATTAGCTTTCTAGCCTCCAGCCCTGTGCAGTTCTTCTTCCTTAACTGCATTTTTCTCCCAACCCTAAGAATAACTTCTGGTCCACTCCCACAATTCTTTAAAGCAACACTGGGCATCTAGGGTCTGCAAACACTGATCTACAGTACACTGTGGAGCATACCAAATTCTTGTCTGACTGCAAGACCTGGAACTCCTTTGCATATCAGAATCTGGTGTGCAGCCTACTGGGGAACCTGGTACAGAGGAGCTGTATTGGTAAGGGAGGATCTGGAGGCGTACTGAGTGAAGGAGCCCTCTGTAATTCACTTATGACACTGAGGCCAGGTACAGACATTACACTTTTAGTTTTTTTACAGACATTATGCTCTTACCCTTTTTTACAGACATTACACTTTTACATTTTTTTGATCACTAGTCTATACCTGTAACAACAGAAGTTCGGCACACAAAATTGGTTTGTACCTGCAACAGAACAGAAGTTTGGACCACACAAACTGGTTTAAAAATGGTAGAATCTGGTCTATGATTTGCCCCCCACCAACCAAAGGGCAAATGTGTGCTCTGTTCACTACCTATCTAAGCTATGTCGCTTACAGAAAACTGTGTAATTTGGATCAATATAGCCTCAGGCTTTTTGAGTACCTGTACCTAGCCTGAAATTAGGTCATGCTCCATTTCAGTACAATCCTCCCACAGTCCAGCCTGTGCCTGGGAAATTAGAATGATCATTTGTCATGGTTATCACAAAGGCTGAAGTGGTGAGAGAATCCTGCGTGGAAACCATCCCATTTTCCAGAAACACAGACTGATACCATCGTCAAATGAGGCTGCACCCAACAGCTCAGGAAGTGGCAAGCATGCAGTGTTCACTGAAAAACAAGACGGCAAAACTCCAATGAAACAGCAAGTTAAAGCTAATCGGTCAGGCAGACTCAGGGTGCTGAACATCTCATGAAAGATAAGTCTGATGCTTCTGTTCAGTCTTTTGGAGACCATGATAAGGAGTCGGCAGTTGCTTTGTCAGAGTTACTCACGCTTTTCTAAGCAGTGTATTCAGTCACTGAGTTTATTCAGATAAGACAAGCATCTAAGCTTCGTTTCCGGAGTTGCATACCAGACTTTGTACTCAGGCGATGGTTATACCAGTGGTTGGTTACTGGAAGCTAAATTAGAGTTGAAGGACTGTGAGAAAGATTCACCATAGGAACTTGTGATCCAGTATCTCTTTTCATCCTCAAGCTTGGGTCCATATTTTCAAAACTTCTCAGCATACTGTTTCGTGGAAATTGTGGCCATGTATTCAGCACTCAGCAGTTCCTAGCATGACAAAATTTTGAAAATCTGGTGTAAACTGGGGCCTAAGCTCTTAAATAGAGCTATGGCTGATTACTTGGAAACTTTACCCAGTGAGGATGTTTACACAAGACACTACTGCACAGTGGTTATTGTGCATGTATTTAGTACTTGCACAATCAAATACTAAATAAATGCGCAGTAACCAGAGTTACTGCACAGTAGTGCCAGCAAACGTATTTTAAGTGATGCTACTGCACAGTAGCATAGTAGCACTGTCTGTGCTGTGATGTGCTACTACGTGGTATTATTCAACTACTGCACAGTCAATGTCTCACCCAGTGTGAGAACTAAAACACCTGCAGTTCTCCATTGAAGTCAATGGGATTTGCTTTGCAGAAACTCAGAACCTTGTCAGGATAAGGCTCTTTGTATGAAGGAAAGGCTTCACCTGGTACTGAAGTGTGGCCACATGAAGAGAAAAACACAATGGCTGATTAACAGTGTGCAGCAATGTGACATAACCATACGGTAGACAGCGAAGGAAAATTCCATAGCCAACATGAAACTGCACAGGGAATTTAGAGAGGTGGCAGGATATAATAAATATTCCAGCTGGAAATCAGCCAGAGTAGCAATTAACACCCCTACATTAGCAAGCATTGTGAGGGCTTGAACAACCACAAGTGGTTAGGCCCTGTCTTTAAAATCTCACCTTAAGCACAGCACCTCAGGCAACAGTGCCCCGTATCCTCATGCTGGTGGTTTGCTTCAACCCTGACTCTGGAGAAAGAGAGGTCCTTACCGTATCATGAACACCATATCCTGCAGTTTGTGGGTTTTCCATGGAGGCTTTCTAATTTAATTACTAATCTTGCTTTAGTTTAAGAGATCTGATGGGATCCTAGCCTGAGGTGGTATGAGCAGATATGCAGTAAGTGGTTAAGAACTGTTCTGGTTGCCAGATACTTCACTGGTGGTAAGTCCATGTAAGAGAGAGTTGCACAGTAGAAAAGCCAGGGACATAGGGAAGCAGTATCTCCAGGAATTCAATTAATTTCCATTGTATTTTTCCCCTTTGTATTATGACAGGCAAACCTGGAAGGGTTATAATCTGAAGAAGGATGCAAAAGTCATAAAACCTTTGTAAAATGCATGAACTTCCTCAGCTGGGCAAGACTTCCTCCTGGTCAGAATAGAAATATTGCAAGAAACACCTTCCCCTGGCACCCTGAGGCAGGCAGGAAACTATATTAATAACTATTCACACCCTAGAGAAGCTCTGGTTTGTAGGTAAGGAGACAGGCCCATACACAGAATTGTGGGAGGTCAAAAACTTGGGTTACTGAAGTGGCATGGCATGCTGATTTCATGCACACTAACATCTGTTTCCCTTTCTCTTGAAATCCTTCATAAGAACATAAGAATTGCTGTTTACTGGGTCAGACCAAAAGTCCATCTTGCCCAATATCCTTTGTCACACAGGCAGAGGGGAAGCTGAAAGGGAGAGAGAGCAGAGTATGATCAGGGCCCCTCCCCCACTCCTCTCCCACTTGCCTCCAGCATTGAAGGCCCAGGAAGTTCTAACTGAGAGGCTGTATCCCTCACTCCTATGTTCAGTAGCTACTGATGTCCTTTCTGCCAAGAATGTATCCAATCCCTTTTTGAATCTGGTTAAACTGCCAGCTTCCACAGCATCTTATGGCGATGAGTTCCACACTTTAATTACTTGCTGGGTGAAACGAAGCATCCTCTTGTTAGTTTTAAACTTACCACCTACTAGTTTCATTTTATGACTCCTAGTTCTTATAGTGTGTGAGAGAGTAAATAATAAATTCCTATTCACTTTTTCATTGCCACTTAGTATTTTGTAAACCCTTCTCATATTCCCCCTCAGGAAGAGGCTGAATAGGCTCAGCCTCTTTAGTCTTTCCTCATATGGAAACCCCTCTATGCCACTGATCATCCTTGTTGCTCTTCTCTTTACCTCCCCTGGTTCTTCTATATCCTTTATGGGGACCAAAATGACACAGTATTCAAGGTGTAGATGCACCATGGATTTACAAAGGGGCATTATGATACTTACTGTTTTGTTTTCAATCCATCCAACTGTAGAGCCATGGGGTTGGTTTGTAGCTTTCTTCTTTGGGCTATTTTGAGGCCTAATCAACTTAACCATTGAAAAATGATAGAAAAATACTGGTCATGTTGATTTTTGGGAGCCAATAAAGATGAAATCACATTTAAAACAAACAAAGAAGCAAAACAGTATTTGGAGGTGTGTGTGGGTATAGATATCTTAATATTTCAATCCAGAGAACACCAGATGTAAAAGAGAAACAGCTTAAACATATTTTCCAAAAGAGAGTATCAGTTGTGCAATCTGGCATTCCTCATATTGATATGTCCCCCTTATCAGACTTTCCTGAACTGTAGATGTAGGGTGAGATGCATGTTCAGAGACGCAGTAGGCTGTGTTTAATGCTCGCTTGCAGACCAAATGGGGATTAATTCCTTCTTGAAATTGCAGTTTCATGCAGAATCAAAATATGTAGCATTATTCTACTGACTGAGCAGGACAGACCTAAGGTAGCAGAGCTTTACATTGAACTAGGTGTTGAATTTTGCTAATGTTCTCCATAGAAACTGCAGGTGGCTGAGATATTCAGGAAGAATGGCTTCCATAGAACACACTGAAAATGAGTGGGGCAAGTAACTACACTAATGTATTTGAAAGTGCTTTGAGATCTTGGCCTGACAGATTGCTGTACAAGGCACAGTATCATTCCTGTTATATATCTGCCCAGGATGATTGTTTTCCTCCATCTGGCAGTTTCATACTTAAAACAGAGGGGATACAAGGATTTGAGGCCCTTCAGTAGCTCCTTAAGAGTTGACTTCCTAGGATACACTCAAGTCTGAGTGATAAGATACACGCTTTACCCCAGTGTTTCTGCTAATGCGCCTTGAGGGGATAATTCCTCCCTGACCCTAAACAGTCATCAATTTGACCCCCATGTGAACAGCAGTTGCTGTAGTTAAACATCTAATCCCATTTATAACCTGAGATACCAATTATCATAAGTTGCAAATAAATCATAAATGCTGGATATGGCAAGGCCCTAGCATTAGGTCATCCAGTGCAGATTGCTGCCAATGTGAGATTATTCAATTAACTGGATCCAAGTCATTAGCATGGCTGTTTTGTGTTTGTTAATTTCTTGGTACTGAGGCAATGATGTAAACCATTTTAGAACTATGACAACATTTCCTCCTTCAGCAGATTTTAAAGGGTCAAATATGGGGCCTTTGGCGGTGTCATCCAGTTTTACTTTAACTTATGCAGCAAACGGAGCTGCTAACCTTAGGAAAATCTGCTCCTTGAGGCAGTGGATGGACATGAATCAGTTCTCCCCTTTTCTCTTCCCCATGACCCAGGCCTTGTTGCTTGCCTGCTTTGTAAGGACTGTCTCTGCCTTTCTCATTAAAGACAGCTCACACCATGAAGGGAAACCCTGAAACTCACCCGAGTAATGAACAGTGGAACTTTCTGTTGCCTCAAAGTCACGTTGACCTAACCTGCTGCAGCGTGCACACAGCTTCTGCTGCCGTCGTCTCACATGAGGGAGCTGCAGTCAAATATTAAAAAGGCAGCAAGAGCATTAAATTATTCGGCAATGGAACATTGTCATTCCCCCATAAAACTATTTTGACCTGTAGTTTTCTGCGGAGTCCATTGCTCTTAAATGTGCAATGAGAAAGGAAATTAAAAATTAATCTTTATTTCCATCTCAGAAGAAAACCTTAATTCTCTGCATTGAAATTATACTCGTAATCCAGGGTAATAAATTATAGTTTTTAATTGCAGCTAGTCACAGCCAATCAAATGGGGACGTCTCCCTTCCTCTCACACACTTTAACTTTGCTGTGCAGAAGAACTCATGGAGTGCTGGAAAAAATTCACACGCAGGAGCCAAAGATCTTAGTATGCTTTAGGACTAGCTTATGCCACCTTACAGTAGTGTTACTTGGCTTTTCTGGCATCTTACCGCCAAGGATCTGAAAGCACTTTATGCACATGCATTTCCAACATACACACGTGTAAGGAAGTAGTATTTATCTCATGTTAAAGGTGGGGAAGCTGAAGCACAGCATAATTAAGCACCTTGCTCAAGGTCACACAATAAGTCAGTGGCAGAGTTGGAATTAAGAGCACAGGAGTCCAAACTCCAATCCAGTTACTTTATTTGCTGAAGATGACATGCCATTCCAGGTTGGGAATATCGCTTGGACTACAATTCCTTGCTCTGACGCTTCTAGACAATCATACCCAAGTAAGATGGTCTACCATGTCTTTTTCAGGAAGTACTGCCTGTTGATGACACTGGCTGTTTTAAGAGAGCACGTCCTTATATTTTATCTTTGTTTCAAGTTAATGTATTTTATGATAAGGTGCTTTACATACACCAACTAATTTTTTTTGTTGTGGATCATGTGATTGGGGGGGTTGTGCTTGGTGCTGGAGAGCTGGTGTGTGGTGGGGGGAAAGGAAGGGAGCAGAAGAGGATGGTCATTCTTCCCTAAACTGTGGACACTAGCTGCTGCTGCTGTCAAAGGGGGTTGTTGTTTGCCCACTTCCAGCTGCTGCTCCTGTTGGTATCCCTATACCCACTTGTTAGTCCTGCAGCACAGGACTATCATGATTTTTAGAGTATTTCAGTTAATGCCTGGGACCGGTGCCCCACTCACCCATCCCTAGTTACACTATTGACAGATCCAGGAAAAATGCTGAGAACAATACCAGGAACTGTATATGGCCTTTGTTTGATCAAAGCCTTTGACTCTGTTAACCATGAGGCTCTATGGAAGATCCTATTGAAGTTTGGCTAACCAGGGAAATATATCCCCATCCTAAGACTCCTTCGTAACCAGATTACTTCCTCCATCCTATGTAATGGCTTCACTACAGAACCCTTTGGCATTCAAACTGGCATCAAGCAGGGATGCATGATTGCACCAATATTAATTTATGTTTCTTGTGGTCATCAAGATGCTCATCTGTGACCATCTGCCACATGGTATTGGCATTAAGTACAGGATGGACAGGAACCTTTTCCATCTCTCCTGTCTCTGTGCCAAAACCAAAGTTAGTCAGCTTTGATTGTGGAACTTCAGTAAGCTGATGGTTGTGCTTTCATTGCACATATGGAGGAGGACCTACAAATGTCCCTTAATTGCTTCTTTCAAGCATACCAGTGCCTGAGACTGACCCTTAACATTGGAAAAACAAAGGTGCTTCACCAGCCTGCTCCAGGCCAGTTAACTTTCCTGGCAAAGATGCTCATTGATGGGCAGGAACTGGAGAATGTTGAACACTGCACGTCTTGGCAGCCATTTCCCAAAGAAGGCTAATATTAATGATATCCAGTACAGGATCCAATGTGCCAGCTCTGTCTTTGGAAGACTGAATTATCACATGCTCAACAATCATGGCATCAGGACTTGAACAAAGCTCATACTATAGATAAAGCTGTGGTAATGCCAATACTTCTCTATGGCTGTGAAGGTTGGGTGACCTACAGGTCTGAAAAGCCTGGAATGCCTTCGCTAACGCTACCTATGGAAGATTCTTGGCATAAAGTGGGAGGATCATTGCACAAACGCCAATGTCCTCACTGATGCTACCAGCATGGGAGCATTGATTATTCAATATCAGCTCCAGTGGACAGGGCACCGCACATGCCTGATGCATGTTTACTAGAACAACTGCTATACTCCCAACTTAGCCAAGGACAGAGGACACACGGGGCCAAAGGAAATGCTTCAAGGACACTGTCAAGGTGAACACTAGGAAGTGTGGCACTGACACCGCAAATTGGGTGGTGGACAGGGCTATATGGTGACACCTTGTGAGAGAAGATGCATCTTACTTTGAGGAAAACCATCTGGCCCTGAAGGTAGAAAAATGACAGAAGTGGAAGGAAAGGAAATGAGACCAAGAAATCTCTGGCCCAACCCTGCCTTTAACCACCATCTGTGGTGTTTGCAAGAGGTGCAGCAGCTGTAGAATCAGCCTTCTTAGCCATCAACAAACTAATTTACAACCCTTTACTTGACCTGTGGGAGTGATCATCCTTGTTCATGAGGGGTCGCTACTGCCGCTGCTAATGGTGCATTCTTAGATTCTGATTTTTAAAAAGTCTGAGAACGCTTTTGGTTTAATCATTTTTGGACCTTTCATTGAAATATACAGAATCTCTATCCAAATATCTGTCCCAGTGTTAAAACAAGCAGTATGAGACAGGGCTGGATCACCAGCCACATGGAAGTTGTGGTAAAACAGCATATGTGATAAAGTGCGTAGATCAAGCAGAATTAATCTTTGAACTAGCACATGTTCACAAGACTGTGTGTGGAATAAACTTGATAAATGCTTTGTAAAAAAGCATATACTACACAGGTGCCCTTAGTTCTGACATTTGAGCCCAGTGCATTGTTTATTCTGTGTTCCTGAGTGATGCATCATTTCATAGAGACTTCTAACTGGGCTGTTCAAAATATTCACCAAATGTGCATAACTCCTGCTCCCATCCATTAGCAAGGAATGCCTCCCTTGCTCTCAGAGCACTTGTATAATACCCAGCAAACATCTGTCAGAAGAGGTGGATATTATCAGTACTGTTGTCAAGATCCTCCATTAGTCATGCCCATGCATCATTCTACAGCTACTCAAGGTATAGTCAAATAGTTCCTTTCTCCTATTTGAGGAATCTTCTCTAAGAGGAGAGTAAGAATGGCAACATCATCTATGGCACGAGAGATCAAGAGTGCAAAAGTTTCATTTGGACTGTTTTCTTCAGTGACAGACCTTCCAAAGTTCCTGGTGTCATGGACCTCTCCTGACCACCCCACGTTACTGATGAAATTTCCATGAAACAACCAGGCCCTTTCTGTTGAGCGTCTCTAAACCCTGGTACAGCAGGACCCTCCTAGTCAGTCCTAGTTGGCCACATTCAAAACCAGTACTCCACCAAGTAAACCAGCTTGAGTTCAGACTATTTAGGTGTATTTATCACCCTGGTCCTGAAGGCATTGAATGTTTTTAGATATTCTACTCTAGCCTGTTTTTATTATGGCTTTTTGTTTCACTGAAGGGGGGTAATGGCATAGGCTTCAGAATGGACTGTATAAGACCACCCACTTGGGACCATGCTATTTACCTGGACACTCACCTGAACTGAAGTGTATGTTGCTATGTCTTCATTGCCATTACAACCCAAGTTAGCTCTGTTAAAAGTATGTTGCTGTCACACCTCAGATCACACTGGAGACCTTATACCTGCTGTTTGTCCTGGCTTGTGTTTATGTGCTCCAGAGGATTTCCATCATTTCCCTTGGAAGAATACACCACAGCATAATGCATTTCACTACCAGGAAGCTTGCCTTGGTAACTTTTTGGACAGCCATAAAAAATTCTCTCTCTTCGTGCTTGCATCTTTATTGTTAGCACACCTTTATTCAACTAAGCTGAGCTGCTTTCTTCCTTTTTAATCTTTTCTCCTAAATTTTCCTGCAGCAAAGTCGTTGATCATATTTTGTTTTTCTGTTACTAATTCCCATTTTTCAGTATCTTACAAATAATGTGGTCACTGTAACAATTGCTAGATGGACTCTCGTATTTGAAACTACAAGATCTTATACTAATGCCGGATTTTAACCGTCTTGGATATCTGTTGAATAACAAATATAGCCTCTCATGCATCATCAAAGAAGATCTTAAGTTATATAGAAGACAGTTTTATGATCCAGAAAACAGAGATTTCAATTAGAGAAGTCAGCCTGAAGCTATTCTTTCCAACAGAAAGCAACTGATTGAGAATATGAGAATACTAAGAGACATCTTTAATTATACACACAAAAAGCCCAAGCTGTTGGGATAGTCTGCTAGGGAGTTAAAGAAATCAGCTAACAAATTTAAACCATTGACCACTCTTGTTGATAGCGGTACCAGAAGATTGGAGAAAAGTAACTGTCAAAATAACTTTCATGCATGGTGAAATGCAGTAAGGATTTATGAGCAAAACACAAATCATGTAATTTCTTTGGAAGAAGATGCTTTCATAGGTATTCAGCAACAATAAAGTTGTAGAAAATATACCTTATGACCCCCCCCAAGCAAACCTTGATTTTTTTATATATATAAAATGATGGGCCTTAAAAGTAAAGGGGTCAATATACCCTCTGGGATACATTGGGATTTTCAGTGAGTACATTAATTGGTGTCTCAAAGTCTTACTTGAAGAAATAATTCAAATTCATCCGCATCAGATAATGCTGAGAGAGAACAAGGACATGAGCAGTGAGCGAGCTGCTTGAGAGAAGATGCCCTGCTGTTTAGGGTGTAGCCAACAGCTTCTGAGACATGGGTCCAATCCCTAGCTCTGCCACAGTCTCCTGGGGATAGATCACTTATTTTCTCTGTACCTCAGTTCTCCATTTTTGCAGTTGGGATGATAGTATTGCCTTACTTTGCTGCACTTTCAATACCTTCCCTTCAGAAGGCTAACCCACACAAAGTGGAACAGTGCCTGTTTGGCAGTACTTCTGCTGAACATGGTAAGCATGTGGTCCAAACATGGGTATGCATTTCAGGTTGTGTGGTGCCCAGATACTGTGGTAGTGGGGAACATATAATTAACTAAAATTGCTTTCCCCCCCTCCCCATGTACATATGATTTATTCCTCACAGATTTGCTGCAAGTCCAGCATGCATCATGTACAAGTGCCTGATTCTCTGGCCAGGTCAGAAGAGAAGCATTTTAGACCCATTTTAATTGTATCAGAAGGTGCAGAGGTATGAAGCATCCAGCATAAAGGTCTAGACAGTTATTGAGTAATCCTGCTTCACATTTACCTGTTATGTTTCTGTTGAAGACTGTGCCAGTTGTTCTTGTAGTTGTAGGTGAAGAGGGAGTTAGTTCAGCTTGTAGAAATTTCCGCACCATGCTGGTACTAACTGCTTAGTCCTGGTTCTGTTGGTAGCTAAACTGATCTCTAAATCTGTGAGAGTCATTTTGACAAATCAGGGACCTTGTAATGACCACTCACTCTGCAGCTCTAGCATTTCTGCCGTGCTTGTCTTCTCAACAGTAAGTAGTAAGGCAATATCTTTTCTCTGCTGCCTCTGACAGAAGTATTGTGCACCCATGCTTGTACACCTGCATGCAGTGGATACATGGTGAAAGCCTTTCTCTTGTGTATGTCCATGCTGTACAGCTCTTCCTCCCCCCTCTTCCCCCTTTCTCTCATACTTCTATATCAAACGTTTCCCACCTTGAAAACTTCCTTGGTTAACTGCTCATTTCAAAATCATTATTAATGTATTTGCACAGGGATTTTGGAATTTAATTAGCCTCTTTTGAACTGCTCTTAGCGTGTTTGTCTAGAGAAACAGAAAATCCCTCCATGACTTGTTTGCTTTTTTCCTTCACTGGTTTTCACTGGAAGGGAAAGATACTGATAGGTTTTTCAGCCCTCCTGATGCAACTGGTGCTGCTTCTGAGGATAAGCAATGAGCTCTGTGAAGCAAACTGTTTTCTCTTTGAGGCAGCAAGGTCTCTGTTGTAAGTGTGCAAGATGCTACCATTAAAACAATCCTCATTTAGTACAGAAAAACTAAATGAGCTGCCAGTGGGGTATTGTAGTCAGGATCTGAGTAGCATCTAAACACAAAATCTATCTCAGTCCTTGCCACAACCCATCTAGTACTGCAGCCTTAGATTCATGACTGTTCTGGCAATGGAGCTCCACTCCCATCTCCACCTCAATCCAGACCTGCAGTGCTCTCAGATATTTCAACCAGCCCTAAATATCTCCTGAAAAGAAACTATGAATCATGTCGTGGCCTCGTAATGTTGGTGAATATTTGCAAGGAGCCAAGCTGAGTCTTCCAAAGTCACAAAGTCATTGTACTTCTGGAACCATTGTATTGTATTCATTTGAATATGTATTGCTTTCAGAGGTTAAGGCTCTTTTAGCACGGTACAGTAGAACTGGATTGGCTGCTGCTACAGATGACTTGGTTAGGATTAGTGCAGTGGTCAATGCCACATGGCTCTCTCTTTGCCTGTCCTGCAAAGCCTGGGAGTGAAAGCTGTCAAAATACAGGCCATTAGCTGATACCCTGGTGTCGAAGGGGTATGATACAACTGTGCAGGTATCATTGAGGCACTTGAAGCGTAGGACCTGAGCGAGGACAGCATCTTGTGAGCCTGCAGTGTATCCAGTACCATTTGATGGTCAGAAGACATCTGTGTCAAGCACATCATACCAGCGATGGCCTGCGAAGGCAGTCAGCTGAGCCCACCCACCAGAACTGATAGTAAGGGGATAAACTGAATGCTTTCCCGCCCCCCACACAAACAACACAAGACCTACAAAGATCGTTAATGTCTTTGATAATTTCCGCCCCATCAATTGTACACCACATACTAAAACCGTTGTCTAGAATGTCTTACTGTCTTACAGCTATATACTGATGCAGTTACCATGGCCTGGGGTCTTACCACTCTTCCTGTCATAACATGTTATCAGAGCTTCTTTATTCCAGGCTAACATAGCCGGCATGACTCGCAACGTGTTTTAGATTATGCCAACATATGCCAACTACATGCCTATGTGGCTACCAAGTATGGGATCCTATATTGTCTTGCAACAGTACAAAACCATGTGAATAAGCACAATGGCTGCCTGTAGACGTGCTCCAACATGTCAGAGCAGACTCAATCAAGTCTGTTCCATGCTCTAATTAGAATGTAATGTTGCCCCACCATGGGCACTGGTGCCTCCTGAGTCTCTGCAGAAGCTGGCGGCGGCAGGGATGGAGCTGGTGAGCATCTGCAGATGCCGCTGGTGGCGTCAGCGGCAGGGACGGCCCTGTCTGGGGGCATGTGCCCTACCCCTGTGCCTCTCTACCAGTCACCTATGGTCAGTGTCACATGTATTGAGCCCTTCTGCATTTCAAAATGGCTGCCGGGGCATTTAACCAAACCTCATCAGTTGAACTTTACTTAAAGCACTTCCATGGCTTTGTGAAACACAGGTGGTGGGGGGCAGCTTAATACACATGACACTGAGCCATTTTAATTAGAGTGGCTGTCTGGGAATCTCTCTAATTAAAACTTCCCCCCCCCCCCACACACCTGCAAGCACATATATAGGTGAGCAATTTTTAACATTTTCTAATAAAGTTCCAACCTCAGAATCCTAACAACTTTCCCAGTGCAGAATATGGCTAATCCCTGATCTTGAAAACTAATTCCTATCAGAAACTCTCCTCCCACAAATATCAAACACATGTTCTCACAGTGGCATACCGTAGTATATGCTCGTACGTGCTCTTTCCTCCCCCCACCCTCGCCCCAGCACATATTTGCTATTTAAGGTACCTTTTAGGAATTCTACTTTTGTCTGAAGAGCTACACTGGGGAAAGTGCAGCAGTGTCTGACAGTCACTGCTTACACACAGGCACACTTGCACACAAACCACAGTGGTTGTGACCACTGCCTCTGGTACTGGTTGTATTGGTCCTGAATTGAGGAAGGATGACTAACTTAATCACTCGATAGTTTTGATTTCTAAAATTAAACAGTCGCTGTGGCCTGCTATATGTGCAAGTCTGTTACTATATTTATGCCAGCAGTTAGCAGACTGCACTGACTGACTGAGAGAGACCGTACAGCTGCAACTAAGGTCTGCGCTATTGTTATGTGCACACAGATTGTTCTTCCCCATTTTCTTGAGTGCCCCCAACTGCAGCACCACAAGCAGCTGCCATATATTTCTCTTGTAGGAATAAATTTACCCAGGTTTGTACTAGCTTTTCCAGCGATTAGTCTAGACATGTGCCCCGAGGCTCCTTTGCTGTGCGTCAACTTGGGGGGTGGGTTTAAATGACAAGATCTAGCATAGAGTATAGAACAAAAAATCAGAGCTAAGTGTCTCCATTCAAGAATGCCAGCAGAGATGCTTTCCAATATACCAGCAAGAACTATTACGAACAAAATAGCTTTCTAAACTAAATAGTGAAGTCTCTCATTGCCAAGTCATTCAAAAGGGGGAAGGAGGAAGTAGTGGGGAATATATGGTATGATCTTAAACTGGTAGAGGGTGATGGGAAGGAAATACATGAGTTGGCTCTTTCCACATCTACTTTATCCCAGTTAAAGGGACTACAAATACCTTACAGAATTACTTAAAATCATAGACAGATGAAATAGCAGAAATAACCAATGGCTGAAAGCCAAGGTGAAATGGAAGGAGCATAGTCTGCTTTGAGTGAAGGAGTATAAAACAGGGCTTTTAAGTTTTTTTTAGCTCAGACAGTATCTTTTTGTAACCTTCAACTTGTCACTTAGCCTCTGTTTCCCGTCAGTAAAGTGGACCTGACCCAAGAGGGGTTAGGAAGTGTCATGTGATGCATGGCTTCTGAGTTTCCACAGGTGCAACAGCACATATTGGTCTGCCACGCACCCCAACAATGTTCTTCCCAGGCTTCTGATGGGGAGAGGATTTATTTATGTAAATAATTATCATTATTTTTTTTGTATGAGGGAACCTAATTATGTGGATCTTGGTAACTTTTTTAAAGGAGGGGATATGGACCTTCTTGAGAGGCTGGCTCCCTTTGAGACTGAATTAAAGTAAGCAGACCCACAATGCTAAACCAACACTATATACAGTTGTGACTACCAATGCAATGGCCTGGCCAACACCCACATCCATCACTGAAAATTCTCCCTCAGTGTTAGAACCACAAAAAGAACCAAGGTCTCTGTCCCATAATATCGTGTGTGTGTGTGTGAGAGTGAGTGAGAGTGTGTGTGTGTGTGAGTGAGTGCAACAGGCTAATTCTCAGCTTCCCTCAGTCTCCTGTTTTTGGTTGCCAAACAATATCAAGGGAGATGTCCATGATGTTTTTGGTAGTGGTCACAGTTTCATCTTAAAGGAGTCCTCCATCAGGAAAGCTTTCAGCACCCATTATGGCAGGGGCAGGCAATTATTTCAGGTGGAGGACTGCTTACTGAATTTTGGCAAGCCATCAAGGGCCACATGACAGGCAGCCAGGGGCAGATAAATATTAATTTTCTAAATTTTTTAGGTGCCCCGTGGGCCAGATAGAATCGCCTGGCTGGCCACGTTTGGCCTGGGGGCTGCATTTTGCACACCCCTGCATTATGGCTACAAGCTTTAAAGATGCTTTGCTAGGCCACTTTACTTGGTAGATAGTTACAATCTAAAGTATGGAAACATTAAGACTCATCAGTAAAGGATTCTTAAGCACATCTGAGTTAAACTGAATAGGCTCACAACTTCAGAAGAACTCACTCTTTACTGAAAACTGGGGCTTCCAGGAAATTTAAAAAAAAACATGTGTTACTGGAAGAGTCACCTTTTGCGTGGAGAGGGTCATTTCATGGTTTCAGCTAGTAGCTTTTTAGATTTGCAATGTCTTTCCAAAGAATCACTCTTGCTAGTGGATATTTTCCAAGACAAATAATTCAGAATGCCAAATTCCTAGAGTTCTGTCAAAGTACTGGTGGCTATTGAGAAGGAAGGAGGGATGTTTTCATGGCAGAAGCACTGCATGGTGAGTCAGGAGAGTTCTTTCTGGCTCTGTTGCCGATTGGTTTTGAGACCTTCAGCCACAGCCAGTACTTCCATGCACATAGTGACTTCTTCTGTCATTTGGACAATACTCTTAACTAGTCTTATGGTAGGGCTAAAGTAATGAATCCATTAGCACTTGTTGAAATTCTTGAGATCCACTGATGGAAGCTTCTCTTTATTTACTTTTTGTTGCTTGTAAGGCCAAATTTGTACAAATAGAAATGATAAAATTCTATAGTAAATAGAGCTGTAAATCTGGGCCATTATTATTAACATACCCTTTCTGTCTCCTACCCCAAGTGTAACACAGGCCATATTTAACCTAAACTCCTAGACCTTGGTCTGTTCTCAAAGCCAGATAGCCATGTGAATATACTAACAGCATCTGAAACAGAACAATCAGGAAAATAAATGGAAGCAAACACTTTCATCTCTTATGTCTAGGGCTAAGTACAGACATTAAAAAGCCAGAGGCTGAACTGATTAAATCTTTGCAGGTTAGTCTAAACTGCGTAGATTGAACTGGGAAGCAAATGAGCAGACATTCACTTCTGATTCGGGAAATGCAGCCATGTGCCTGCAGCAGCTCAGGCCAGAAGCTGGGGGGTGCTAGAGTGCACTTCCCAGTCACTGCCAAAGGGAAGGGAGGAAAGAAGCCCTCTGAGGCTTTCCCCAGTCCCTGCTTGAGAGAAGAGGGCTGTATGGGATCACAGTCGGGGCTTGCCTCAGAGGAGGAAGGGGGCAGCCCCTGCCAGCCCCTGCCCTCTGGTCCCTGGTCGACTGGAAAGTGGGGGTGGGGAGGGGACAGGGTGTAGCCACACCCTAGGTATGGGCTCACAGGCTGAAGCAGGGAGGGAAGGGGTTTAGACACCCTCCCTGGCCCCAGATCCCAACTGGGGTTTGCCTGGGGGTGGGGCAGCCCCTGCCAGGCTTTTGCCCTCCCCCCTCACTACTTGCTCTAGTGGCCACACCCCGGCCCAGGGCTTGCACACTCAGGTGGGGAGAAAACCCCCTCCCCACCTCAGGATGCCAGCCCCAGGCTGGGGCATGGCCATGCCCATGCCCCCCCTGCTCTCTTCTGCAATAAGGGAGAAAACCCCAGCAAGGGATGCCCTCTCCCCACTTTGAGAGGCAACAGTGGAGCAGAAGCCTGGCAGGGGTTGTCCCTGCCTCCAAGGCACACTCCGGCTGTGGTCTGGAACCAGGGAAGGGGTTTAAACACCCCTCCTTCCCCTCTGCCTCAGCCTGCCAACCTGTCTGGCCTCTGACCATACCCCCTTCCCTCCACTCAAGTGGAGAGCAGGGGGAAAGCCAGGCAGGGGCTATTTCCCCTCTGCCAGGCAGACCCCAGCTGGAGTCCTGTGCAGGTTGCAGGCAGGGTTTAAACCTCCTTCCCACCTTTTCACCTCAGCGTGCTAGCCTGGCTGGTGTTTTGTTACCCCCAGCCCCTCTGCTCAAGCGGGGAGCAGGGGAAAAGCCAGAAGGGGCTGTTTCACTCCTGGCTGACAGACTCTTGCTGGGATCCCTTGCAGGTGGGAAAAGGGGTTTATTCCCCCCTCCCTCCCTTTTGTCTCAGCCTGCTGGCCTGGCCAGCATCTGGCCCTGCCTCCATCAGTTCAGTCTGATACTACATCTAACCAGGTTTGTCTTAAACCAGTTTCAGCCATTTTGAAAGTGGTTTAAATGCACTGAACTTCTGTTCTGTTACAGGTTTAAACTGGTTTCTGATCACATAAACCAGCTTGTGTAACTTCTGTCCCTAGGCTAAATGTCCTGCCTCTGCACACCTGCAGAAAGGGGAAGCCCAGTGGTGTGTCTCCAAGTGATAGTTTAAAGCATAAAGCAGAACAGAATTTTCTCGAACACTCAGTATTGATTTTTGTTAATACGTTAAGCTTTTAACTTTCCAGAGGACAAATGGTTTCTTTTAAATAATTAATACTGTGATCTATACCATAGGGGTGAAATATCACTCTATTGTCTTCATGCAGGTTCCTTCCTTCACTGCTTCCTCCTCCTCCTCTTCTGATGAAAACTGATTTAGCAGATGTACCCAAAGAAAAGCAAGAGGAAAGGCAGTGAAATAACAAGCTGCGACAGCCTCTGAACAGGGTGAGGAAACGAATTTTCTACAAAATTCAAGGAGAGGATTGTAACTCAGAAGATTCGGGTCTCAGGTCCCTGCAAGGTCAAAACATGTTTAGTTTAGGATTAAGATTAGGATTGGGGTGGTGGGGAGGTGGGATCTATGGAAGGCTAGAGGATTGCCCAGCTGAGATCTAGATCTGATGGATCTGGGATGACTTGAAAGTTCTAATCTTTTATCATTTTAATTATAGAATATTAACCTACTATGACTGAAAATAGGAGTAACCTTCAAATCATTGCACATGAGGTATGGAGATGTGGGTGAAGACTCACAATAGGGTTGGACTAGGGTTTGGACACAGATCTCAGCTCTGGGATTGTGTCCTTCAAATGGGAGAGTGACAGAGCTCAAGGTTTAACTGGCTAATCCTGAGAAGTGTAGTAATGTCACAAGTGCTTGGTAGGGGTGTGCAAAGGGGGTCCTATTTGATTTTGATTTGGATTTGGATTCGGCCCAAATCAGGGACAGTGATTCGATTTGTTGATTCGGATCACCGTCCCTGATTCGATTCAACCAAATCTGAATCTGAAGATTCGATGCTGATTCAGAGAATCAGTGATTCGGACCTAGACACAACTTTAAAAGCTTTTTCTAAATACCTTGAGGTAGCAGGTGCGGCTCGTGATTGCTGCGATGCTGGGGCGCATGGAGTGTCCCACAGGAGTGTGGGAGGCCCTTCACATGCTCGGCGGCGAACCCGGAAGTGAACCAGAAGTACTTCTGGATCTGCTGCCAAGCGCGCTGGGGAGCCCCGCCCCCGTGCTTCTGTGGGACACTCCCACTGCCCCAGCGTCGCAGCACTCGCAAGCCTCTGCTACCTAGAGGTACGCAGAAAAAACATTTAAAGCTGTCTCTATATATGAATCTCCGAATCTTTCTGAATCTCCCCAAATCAATTTGAAAGGTTTCAGTTTGATTTGGAGAGATTAACGGGTCCTCTGATTCGATTCAGATTTGGAGATTCAGCCACTGAATTGGGCTGAATCTCCACCAAATTGAATCAGGGACCGAAGCTTCGCACCTCCCTAGTTCTTGGATTCTGGTGTATGAAGTGAAGCACTAGAGGTGCTATGTTGCTCAGGGCAGAGGGTCTAGACCTAAACTTTGGAAGGAGCTAGTCCCAATGTGCCTCAGCTCCTTGCAGCATGGAACCTGTTGCTCCACACCTCAGCCTCCCTTGGCCCAGGGAGCAGCAGTGGAGAATGGGCGTTAGTTCTGCTGCAGAAGCAGAGGGTGATGCAGAACCGTGTGGGATCAAGGGGCCAGTGCTGCAGGAGCCATTGGAATCAAAGGTAAGCTGGGTGGGCAGAGGAGGTTTACTGCTGCCGCAGGCGGAGGACCAGGGGAAGTGGGAGGAGGTGAGTACCATCCTTCCGTACTGTGGAGGGAGGGGTGAGGATCCTGGGTCCTGTCTTTCACTTAAGAGTTCTCAGACTTAGGGCGAGGAGGATTCCTTAGCCGTGTCCTTGCCCCATCTTAATCTTAGGATCTCAAAGTGCTTTTACAGATACCCATGCATTAACTTAACTCATGGTCTTACCCCTGACTCCAGGTAGGTCTTTCCCCCATTTTCATGATAGCAGAATCAAAGGGACAGAAAGACTAGGTTACGGGCCATGATCACACATAGCCAGTGAGAGTCCTTTTCCATTTACATAGACACTAACAGCTGGTGCTTGTGAAGAGCCTAAGAGCCCAGACTCAGGCATGTGCTTTGCCCACTAGACATTATTTAACATAATTGGGTACAGCTCTACATCGAACAGTGTCTGCATTTTTTGCCAGTTCAACTGAAAGTCAGTTTTACACAGAACTCAAGGTCATGACACACTAATGGTCTGGAGAGTGGATGGTTGGGATTTTCTTCTCAATTGGACAGGTCTCTGGCAAGGCCTTGCCTTGCTTTGTTAATTTTGAGTCTTGCAGATGTGTCTTGGCTAAAAGGAAAGCGATTGCTGCCAGTTACAAATCCTAGGATATCCAATCCATTTTGAAATTCTCTCTTTTCAGGGAGCACCTTCCCACTGCAGTGGAGCAGCTGATATGTGTGTACCACCCTGATCATTTTTACCCACATCTTATTCCCAATGATGAAGCAAGACTGTTAAAAAAATCATATCCCAGACCCAACTACCTCTGGTGTTTTTCTTAGCTGAGACTGTCTATTCTTGAGTCATTTGGGCTCCATTTAGCTCTCAAGATGCCTGTGTGGGAACCAGAATACTGTATATCCATGGTGCCAAATGCTATTCCTCTGTTTCAGGGCAGGAAGGAGCTCTCCCCACCCTTATGAGTCCTGTTTCTGCTGCAGTGGTGAGTTCTCCCCAAGACCTCATGTCTGTTAATCAGTCTATTCTGCCCCAAGTCTCAGTTCAGCAGCCAGGTGTCTGTGTAGGTCAGAGAAAAAAAGAGGAAAATTGTGGAGTGAGAGCAATGGGAGACCCAGAGGTCTCTGAGGTAGGTTTTGGGGAACCCCAATTAGAAGAAGAAAATCTTAGTATAAACACAAAAATTAGCGGTAGAAAGGTCCTAAAGGGTCCCATGTTGTCTATTCTACTCAACTACTTCAGTGAAAATCCATCAGCTTTCTTGGAGATACAGTAGGTTAGGACTGGTGAGACCACAGGATTTGACCCCTGTGCCCTGTCAGTCTAATTTTATGTGTCCAAAGCAAAGGGCTCTCAGTAGTTCCTTTGAGAAGCCTAGACTACAACGCCATTGAAGTGTACATCGCTATGACTGCTTGTCTTATTTCTATACCGCACCTTTCCATTTCTAAGAAATGCTCTTGGGTAGTCAGCAGCCAGGTCATTTTCAGAGGCAGTTCCAGAGGAGGCCTGCATACTTTCCTAGAGACTTGATGTTTGCTTTTTCTTATTGCATTCCTTCATTTAAAACAGTCATCCAGACCCAAAATATACAGGCATGGAAAATAAGACCACTACTGTAACAATTATTACTTTTTTATAGCAATCATTTTTAATAGTAGTTGTTACTTGTAATGCCTCCTATCCAGAGAGCTTAAGTAAGAGGTAGTAGATTGCACTGCTAGCAAGCATTTTCTGGTTTTGGTGGTTGCACTCTATGCTTTAGGAAGCGATGAGACTCCTTCTTTAAGCAAGCAGCATAAAGAATTTTTCCCTGCTGAGCTTCCCTCCCCCTCCCCCCATCCACTAGTGTGTCAAAACCTTGAGTTTTGTGTAAAGTTGTTAAATAAGCTTCCAGGCAAAATAAAGGATCAAAAGGGGTCTAATTAGCTTCAGTCTGCTTATGAATTGTGGATGTTCACCTAGTTTTATAAATTGACACTTTTAACATTAAAACTCAAAGCAAAAAACGATGTAATTATTCCCTTTTTTGAAGCTTAGGTTTAATATCTTTATTGAAAATTGGGTACTTCTATTGCATCTTGAGATGCTTTATTCTATCAAATCTGGAGCAAGTCATTTTTCATTTTGGATTGTAATGTGGTATAAATGATAAGGGCCTGATTCAGAAAGCTTTTTATTTTCTCCCACTGGCAGCCTGACGAGAAAGCTCATAGTCAGATCACAATAACCCTGAAGATAATCTTTGGCTTGATTCTTTGTGAAACTGCTTGCCTTATGCAAGGGGGAAAGTGGGATTTTTACCTCCGTGTTCAGATGCCCAAACCCTTCTTGTCATCATTGGATTTTTTTTTGTGGCCAAACTAGGACACAGTGTAAGCATCATTTCTGACTGGACCCTTTCTGGGCTGCCTAATATATCATTAGGACTGATTTTTTAAAAGAATATCTCATAGATAGGAACATGTGGGTTGAATGGGTCAGCACATAGTCAAAAGAAAGGGAGGAGAGATCTACATGTGATTTTCTTTTAGTAGGTCCCTCCCCAGCCGATTTTTTTCCTGATTGGACTTGCTGATCATGATGTGCCATATCTGATGAATGTTCATATATTACATTTCCTCTGTTTGTTGAATTTGACTCCTGCACTAGAGTGGACTGACAGGGAAGGTCACACCATTTAGTACTAGCCCACAGCATGGAATTATCAATATGATTTATGCTTAGCAGCAGCCAGAATCAGAGTTGTGTGGTGGTGGCATTGCCCAAAGACATAAGAAGTCATGCTCCTTCCCTGAGGACCTTATAGCCTAAATAGACGAACAGCATATGGAGGCTGCAAGTGAAGGAGACAGTAGAAAAAGTCTCTAGATTTAAAACTTACCCAAAATGTAACATAAGGGTCTGACTTCTTTTGTCTGGGAATCTCATAGGAACTGCCATTCTGATAAGATTTATACTGCTCCATGGCTCGTGTTAGAAATACCATGAATCCTCTGGTGTTTTAACACATCCCAATTTCCAGTCTGGGCTGGAAGTGGAAGCACAGCTGTATCAATGCAGTGCAACAGGGCAACAAAGAAATTGAATCCTCCCCAAAAGTTCCAGTCTGATAATCGGAGATTCTGGCAAAGCTTCACGGCTGTTTACTTTTTGTCAGAACTTAGTGGCTCATCTCCAAAGTAGAGAAACCTTCCACTGTGAAGGTGGAGGCAGCCTTTTCCTTAATGAATACAAGTTCTCATTGACCAAAAGGATTTGAATGAGTGTTTTGTTACAAACCCAGGGACACTTTTATTTTCTTTTGCCAGCTATAAATCTGACCGTGAGCAGTGATTAAAGAAGATCCCACAAAAAATTCTGTGAAAGTTTGAAAGTGCCCTAGCTAAATTGCTGCTAAAACTATTCCTTATAGTCTAAACTAGCTCTGTATTTTCAATTATTAGAGTTGGTTAAAAAAAACACAGTGCAAGTAGAGACTTTTATGTATACACAGTGCAAGAAGAGACTTTTGTGTATTCATTGATTCACAAACAACCTCACATTCAACTACTTAATTAAGTTACCATTATGTTTTCATACATACTAGCAGGGCCAACTGTGGGTTACATTAGTTTTTACTCCTCCTGAGCTTTTGTACAGAATTACTGGTAAATAAGCATCTCTTCCCATTCCTCAGGTAGCTGCATTCAAAAATTAAAAAAGGAAAGAATAGAAAAGGGGTGAAATAATCCCACCCCCACCTTGAGTTTTCTATGTAGATATTTTGCTACCAGCTGAAATACAGTTCAACACTGTTTCCATTCAAGTCAGTGGCAAAACTCCCATTGACTTCAGTGGGAGTCAGACTGGGACCTATAAATTTCTGATAAGCACTGATTGTGCTTAGTGTTGTGCTAAACATAGTCTGTGACCTGAGGACCTTATAATCTAAACTAGACACAGATCAGCTGCAAAAGCTACTGTAAGGCAGTAGCCACTGTGGAGAACTGCTCCTTCTGCTGCCATTAACAGAGAAGAATTTCTTTCCCTGCACACACCTGCTGAAGCCCAAATGCATTATCTGCTTGTGCGTGTGCTGGGTGAAGGATTTTTCCCTTAGTAAACAGTTCTGAGTTCTAGCTGATTTTTGGAGTTACTTCCTGATGTCAGCCTTGTTTCTAAGAAAGTTGCATCATTTGGAACGTCACCCATGGAAAGCTAATTTCCAAAAGCATAACGCACCTCCCACCTGACTCTAATATTGATGTAATGGTCATAAAATAAAACTGCAATGTTTACAGCTCAACCTTTTTGTTTAAATATTAAACAAAGTTTTCCTTTAAGGGAATTTTGTTTAATTGCCTGGTTATATGGTTGACAAAGGGAGAAGCACTAAAAAGTTTTCAAAATGCTCAAAATGCACCAGAGGATGAAAGAGCTTATAAATTAATAAACCATAGGAATGAAATAACTAGTTTGATGAGTTCATGACCTGTAACAGAGGGATGCAAATATATGTGTGTGCAAGGATAGGGAATGACTCGCATCAGATTTCTTTCTGTAGACACTGAACAGATATCACGCCTGACCATTAGTAGATCTTGATGGTGCAACTTAATTTAGAAGTAGCTGAATTTTGTCCTGGTCCACAATCCATATGAGTGCAAGATGCACACTGGAAAATTCAAAGTATTATTTAAGTCTAGAAATCTGTAAAAAAAAAAAAAAAACAAAAAAAACAAACAAACAAAAAAAAACAAACAAACTGGCAAGTACATTTTTGCCGCAGAATCAACCACTCCAGATCACTGGTCCATCAAATCCAATAGCAATTGCTTGTGACTTTAGAAGACAGGAAGTTTCCACAACACCCACCATCTGTTATGCAACAGGAGAAGAATTCAGATCCAAACCACAGGGTAAACCTGGCCCTGAAGAATTAGATTTGATTCCCTATACCACAGTACTATAAATGTTGCTATTGGTTTAGTAATCAGAAGACTAGCTACAGGTCTGACTCATTGATCTGAAGAAATGAGTTCTACAGTTGGTCAGTATGATTTGTGTAGTTTAAATGATCATTGCTTTGATGGCTTTCATTCAGAAACAAAGATCCAGTCTTTCTTTCCCAGAGCAGTCCTAGGCTGGTGTTGACATGTGTGGTGTTGACATGTGGAAGGAGTGGTAGTTGTAGCCAGTTGTTCCCTTTTTGACTTGCAATATGAGTGAGAAGTTTGGCAGGGTGAACTTTGTTTTGGGAGGATGATAAATATGCCTTTATGCATGGAGCAAATCTAGGAACTGCTTTGCTTTATTGTTCTAAATTGTAGGTATCATTCAGATAAATAATCTAAATGAGTGTTCCATTATATTAAATAGGGTTTACCGCTACTTCCCTTTAATTTATTCTAAATTTTCTTCCCTTCAATTTGATTGAGTTGACCCCTTGTTCTTGTATTATGAGACTGTTAAGTAAAAGGTCTGATCAGTTTTCACTAATGCCACAGACCCCTGGAAGTCTCTACTGTTCCAAGTGAAACAGTCCTTGTCTGTGAAATAGCTTGTCACATGTAAGTCCCATTCCGATAGCTCCCCGTCATAATTGCATTGATATTGGTTGTTTTAGTCTCAACAGCATCACAAAGAACCAGAATACTAGTTTTTTTACCTCATTTATTGACCACATTTTGTAGGGTGGTGAATAAAACATGTATGCCTATTACATTATTTGTAAGGAGGATTGACTGAGACAGTTTTTTTAAAAAGTCCCCTCTTACTTTCCAAAGCACCTGTGCACTTTATGAGGTCCACAGTTGCCTGGCATGAATTTTCCTGGTCATCTTATTTTAGTATTAGAGAAGAATATAGCTGTTGAATTAATCACTGTCTTGATTATACAAGGACATTCTTTGCTTATTACTGGATTTCCATGTAATGTCTTGTGTGTCTTTCCTGCATGTCCTGCACATAAGTGCAATGGACTTCAATCCTACTTTATAGGAACAGACAAGACATCTCCTGATCATACCAATAGAAGCCCCACTGAGTTACCATAGAATCATAGAAATTAAGGGCTGGAAGGGACTTCAAAAGATCATAGACTCCAACCCCTCTGCTCTGGGCAGGAATACTGCTGAGATCAAAGAACCCAGCCAGGTGTCTGTCCAGTCCTCTCTTGAAGACTCGCAAGGCTGAGGACTGCACCACCTTCTTGGGAAGTCTATTCCAGACTCTGGTCACCCTTATATTCAGCCTGAAACCATCCTCCAACAGTTTATGGCCGTTGCTCCTTGTCCTCCCCTGGGGTGCCCTAGCGAACAGTTTTTCTCCCATCTCCCAATATTCACCCCTTACATACTTATGGATGGCCACCAAGTCCCCCTCAATCTTCTCTTCCCCAAGATGAACAGTTCCAGATCCTTTAGTCTTTCCTCATAATGTTTGTCCTTCAGGTCCTTAATCATTCTTGTGGCTCTTCTCTGGACCCTTTCAAGATACTCCACATCTTTTTTGAAGTGTGGTGCCCAGAACTGGGCACAGTACTCCAGCTGGAATCTCACCAATGCCAAGTAGAGAAGCATCACTTCCTTAGCCCAGCTTGCGGTGCATTGGCTAGTGCAACCCAATATACCATTAACTTTGTTGTCTACGGCATCACACTGGTGGCTCATGTTCATCATGTGATCAACCATAACTCCAAGGTCCCTTTCAGTCATCATGCTGGCTAGGACATTTCCTAACCTATATTCATGTTGCTGGTTACTTCTCCCCAGATGAAGCACTCTGCATTTATCTTTACTGAACTGCATCTGGTTCTGCTCTGCCCACCTTTCCAGCTTGTCCAGGTCTGCTTGGATCTGCATCCTATCCCCTAGCATGACCACTTTTCCCCTAACTTAGTATTGTCCACAAACTTGGCCACTGTGCTTTCCACATTCTCTTCTAAACCATTGATAAAGGTGTTGAAGAGCACGGGGTCAAGAACCACTGGCCACCTCCCGGCAAGATGATACAGACCCATCCACTAACATTCCCTGGGTTTGACCCCTTAGCCGGTTCCCACCTGACCGTGGACTCTGTCAGCCCACAACCCCTCCGTTTTTTTTATAAGAGCATCATTTTGAAGGCCTTTTTAAAATCCAAGTATATGACACCAACCATGTCTCTCACATGTAAGTGGTTCATTACTCAATCATAGAAAGAGACAAGTTTGGTCAGACCTGACCTGCCTGCAATAAAACCGTGTTGGCTATCTTTCAGCATCATGCCTTCTGCCAGTCTCTCACAAATGGACTTCTTGATAATTTTTCCCAAGACTTTAGTCAGTATTGAGGTCAGACTGATTGGCCTATAGTTTCCTGGTTCCTCCCTCCTCCCCTTCTTAAAAATTGGCACCACATTGGCCCTTTTCCAGTCTTCCAGGGTCTCTCCTGAGCACCATGAGTCTTCAAATACCTTCGTCAGTGGTCCCACAATGACTCCAGCCATTTTCCTCAGCACTCTCTGGTATAGTTGCCAGCTTGAAGACATTCAGCTGCTCTAAGTGCTCCCTTACCAGTTCAACACTGACCGTTGGCTGGCAATCACCACCTCCTCTCCTTCCCCCCTCCCGCCCATCCATCCAGGATTTGAGTTCGAAGTTACTATTTCACATGTGAAAACCTAGTGGTACGTTTCCTCTAAAGCATATATCCATGCATGAATACACAGTATTCAGCCTTATCTTTTCTTCCCTTTGAATCTCTTCTGACTAGAAGAAAGTTCAGCAACTGAGCTGCATTTCTAGTCTTCCCTTTGTCAGATTTGTGGGAAGAAATTTACTTCTTGGAAGTGAAAAACCATGACTTGTACAGCTGTTGTGAGGGGAAGGTCACTGTTTCTGAGAGCCTTTTGTTAATTAGACATTTTAGTCCATTTTTGTCAATTATTACCTTGGCTAGTCAAGAGTTTTACTATAAGCATCATGGTAACTTCTCAAGGTTGTTTGAGAGCTCTTACAGAGTGATAAAAATCAGATATTTCTGACCATCGTGGTCAAAGGAGGAATTCAATGATACTACATTAGGTGGCTAGATTTCTCCAGAACATTACCATCAGTGTTATTTAATGATCCAAGCTCTAGGACTGCATGTGTAATAGCAGCTTTGACACGAGCATAAAAAATGGCTGATGGGATAAGGATTTTTGCAGTCTCATAGCAATGACAGTTCTTACTTATCACTTCTTAGGTACAGTAAAATAGTTATGTCCCCATTGCTTGTCTCTGTTTCCTTATATGTTGAATTTTTCATGTTTTAGCTGTTAGCTGCTGTGTGGGGAGGGGACAGAGGGCCGTGTCTCTGAAGCTTGACTTGTTTTGCAACTCGTATGTTTATCAATGCCCAGATTCAAATGCAACCTTCATGGTCTGAGAGCAGCAGCTCTAACAGGTGAGCCATTGTGAACTTCTTCCTTGCTAAGGAATTAGGAGCTGGATTAAAAGCTTTGGATCATGAACATCACCTAATGCCTTTTTCTGGAGCAAGTGCATGGTGTTACCCAACCTGGGGATGAAGAGGTGTCTGGAACATGAGAGGTCCTTGCTGCACTGCACTGATGACCAAGTGTGATGTTTGCTGCATATGCCAGAGATTCATATAGTATGGACCATGACTAGCTTTGTACTGAGAGCTGTTTGATGATAAGTATTAACACTCCCTGCAAATGAAGGACATTTCCCTCACTTTGACAGCCCCACCTGGAGCATAAGGTCATCTTTCTCACTTAGTTGGCCTGTCAAGAGGGTTTGGGGCAGGGACAGCACATCAGATTGTTTGCCAAATCTTGTGACTTTCATTCATAAAGTTCCAAATTGCTTGAACCAGTCACAGTCCGGAATTACATGAATCACCACCTCCTAACTTCTGGAGGGAATCTACCCACTCAGCTGTTTTCCACGCCATAATGGAATATAAGTGTATCAAAATGAGTCGTATCCCTGATATCATTTTGTTGGTTCTCCAAACCCTAGAAAAAAGAACAAGGGCAGGTTTAGATTTCATTAATTCTTTATAAGTTACATAAAAAACTACATTAAAAGAATGTTAGTGTCCCCATAGTCAAGAACACAAAGGAGAACTTAGCTGCTAACCTTCCACAAGCCTCTGCTGAGCATATGCAAACTGATTTTTTCAGAGGCTTTTAACTTTGCTAGCTTGGTGTCACTTCTATAGGGATTACAAAAGACAGATCCCTGACAGCAGTGCAACCACCCTGTGATATTTCAAGTCCCTGCTTTAAAGCATGACAGAGCACTAAACTTTCTTAAGGCAAATGGTTCCAAGTGTCTTCAACGTGGCCAAAAAAACGTGTTCCTCTAGAGTTGGAAAAATCACACAGATAGTTTTAGCTGAAACTTTCCCCAAAACTCAGCTTTCAGCTGACAACCCAAGTGGAAAATTTCAGTCCAAAGGGTTAACATTTATGAAGGATCTAAGTGGCCAAAAAACCAGGATCTTGTAATGGAAAGCATTGGGCAGCCTTCATGCCAAATAGCACAATCCCTCAGCCCATAGAACAGAGCAACCTGTTGTTGCTATAGTCCCTGACGGCTGTTTTGGTTTTGATGCTGTTCCACCCAAGTATTCAATTAGGAAACAAGGTACTTGCTTTCAGCTTATTTGGTAGCAAGAACTGTTTGTCTGATGTCAGCCGGAGGACTCTGAACAAGTCAACTCACTTGAAAGCGGATGGGGGAATCTCAGACAAGGAGCCCTTGCTCAATATTTCCTGGAGTGAAAGAAATCACTGCAAAGCAGGAAAGAGATCTAAGCCCAGGCACTGACAGAGCAAATCAGGGAGTTTTTGTGACAAATGGGAGGCACGTGGATCACACAAGCTTGGGCATGGTATGTGAGCATTTGGAACAGACAGGCGGGGTTGGGAACATTCCTCGTGTTCAAGAATTCAAACACTCTGGGTGGGGAAGCCTGGATTGCTTGCCGTGCTGCTCCAAGTAGGACAGAAGGACACTTTGACCAGAAGCCTGTCAGGGGAGGAGGCCTTGTAGGCCTGCAATGGTCAGGATGCATTTTTTAGCTGTATTTCAGAAAAAGGAGTCCCATGCAGAAGGGGGGTCTCCGTGCTGTTTTACACATACACAAAACTGATGCAGACCTTAGGCTTAAATTTCTTGAAACTTCAGGCCCTCAGTGACCAAGTCCCTGGCAATGCAAAGTAGGGAACAACCTTTATGCTCTTCTTTGGGTTACTTTCATCCCAAGGGTTTTATAGATGGGAACAGCAAAGAATGGAGAGAAAAATGATTTATCTGAGGTCCCATATCAAGTTAGTAGCACAATTGAGTCAAGACTCTTTATTGTTAGATCCATCATCTAACCAGGAGTGGAATAATTCCAAGGACCATATTAGCTTTTAATCTTTTGTACTATTATATTTATTAATGTCTGTGGAATTTAGCTCCCAAGCACTCTGGAAGGGTGATCACTAGCATAAAGCATGAGCGCTGAGAATACACCCCTTAGTAAAGAGGCCTAAAATCTTTGAGGGAAGCCACATGTTCCCAAACTTCCCAAAAACTTTGGGTTTTGAAGGGAAGAGCCTT
The DNA here is from genome assembly GCF_001723895.1 of Crocodylus porosus. Lineage (NCBI taxonomy): Eukaryota > Metazoa > Chordata > Crocodylia > Crocodylidae > Crocodylus > Crocodylus porosus. The sequence continues at coordinate 19,196,928 of NW_017728917.1, forward strand.
TTAAAATCCCATTTTTATGCTTTCCATTGAAACAAAGTAGCCCTGGTATGAGCTGGTGTAATGTCCATGGATTCCAATGGGTGTGTTTAATGTTTTTATGCTGGGGTAGACTTCGGTCACTGTTATAATAGCCCTAACAAGGATCCAAGCACCTCATTGTGCTAGGGCCATTTCAGACTACCCTACTTCTGACTTGAGGACCAAACAATATAAAGACATAAGGCAAAGAGAAAAAAGGCATTATTATCTGTGTGCTACAGATGGGAAATTGGGGCACTGAGATAAAGTGACTTTCCCATGTTCCTACCTGAGACCTGTGTCTGAAATCCCTCTTCAGTCCTGTCACTACAAAGCAATGATTTCTCTCCTTGTGCCCATGGAGTCTGTATAGATCCTTCTTCCTTCCAGCTTATTCAGCCACAGCTGGACCAGATTCATCAGCAGTAACGTGTCACCGTTGGTTCTGGTCATGTTTTTTTTGCATGCAGCAGGAGAGGCAGACAGTTTCCAGTTCCTCCTGCAGAGCTACAGGGAACTGACTTTCTTTCTAATGAGCTCATATTCATCCCGATGAGAGACATCTCTGTGTGTGTCTTGGCAGCTGGAACGCGTGAACATGAAGGGGGGTGTTGGTGTCCGTTAGGCATCATGCCTGCCTTTACCTAGTACATGTGAACAGGCAGGGACAAAGGTAAAGCTTGCAGCATGAAAGGCTGCTTGTTGCGGTGTTTCTTGGTCAGTGAGCATGACCAGCCTTCAGGGGTAATTACCAAAGGGGAGAGAAGTATGTTCTTGTCAGCAGACCTACAGGGTTACTATTTAATGAAGCAGATATACAGGTGGATTGTTAAAGTGGCAGTTCCATCAGAGGAAAGGGGCTGACTTGTGTCGTGTGTGTCCCTGCATCCAAACAGCTTCTCGTCCTTTTGCTGTCGTCTGAGTCGGAGGATGTATGATGCTCTCTTCCCTTAGCACTAGGGAATGCCAACCCTCTTACCTCTTCATTTGCTTTTCCTCTCCTTTCTTTCTCTGTTTTCTATCCTAATCCTTTCTCCATCTTTCTCTCTCTCTCCTCCTGTTGCTTTTCCTTTTTCTCTCGTTTTTCCCCCTTAGTGTCTGGCATTTATTCTACTCCCCACAACCTCACTCCCCAGTTTCACTCGCTGGCTTTCTTGCCTTACTTTTGTTTTCTTCTCCAGTTCCCATCCACTAAATGGCACTGAATGGTCATGTCATCACCATTTCATAATGCCAGATGCCACCCTATGTTAGTGGTATTTTGAGTGTGCTTGAGCTGGAAAGAGCCAGTATCCTGAAAGTGTTGGCACTGGAAACTGAATAGGGATGGCAGTCTTCCAGTATATCTATTCAGATTTGTATTTGTCTGCTTTTAGGGAGTGATTTTTGTGCCCACTGCATCCACTAGCCTGTTGAATGAGATACACAGTCATTATCCTCTCAAACCTGAGCTTTTCGGGTTGCTGGCTCAGGTAAAAAGTGCTGGCCTGCATGTGTTGGGAGTTCCAGATGCATTATGTTGGCATTATTACTTGGGGCATTTTTCTGCATATTTCACCAGAGGAAACATTCCTCTTCTCTCCACAGTCTTGTTGTTTGCTGGGCTTTCCCTTTTAAATGAATCTTACAGGAGGGTCATCCTTTGATCTGTTGCAGCTGAAGAGTTGCAATTTGCTTCTCAGAATAAATATGGATACATGCTATCATCTGTGGTGGAAAAAATACCCTTGACCATGCCTGAATTTCAAAGTGCTTTGTAAACATTATTCAATTGAGCGGCACAAAAATCCCACTCCCAACATAAATCAGTTTCATCCCCATTTTACAGATGTGAAAGCACAGGTCTGGAGCGGAGAAGGTATTTGCTCATGGTCATGGCGATTTGTTCATGTTCAGGAAGTGTCAAGCATAGGCCCCAGGAGTCCTGGCTTCTAGTCCTGTACCTGAATGGTTTGATACCTCTCACAAATGTGGGAAGATCAGTTCTAAAAGTGGGATAGGCCTACATATGAGAATGAAGGTAGTATATACAGGCATAACTGGGCTAGCTTTCAGTTAGAAAACATGGGTAACAGTAGTAGTGTTGCAAGTGTAATGCCATGGACAAGCCTGGAATTGATCCTGGATACACATTTGGGTTGCTGGCCTATGCTGAAGCTTGTTATGTGGTCACATCTTCACTGTTGTCATTATCTGTGCTAGCTAGATTAAATTTAGCATGGCTATGTCTATTCATGCAGATGTCACACCTTCGTTACACTGTGTAGACACACCCAAAAGAGCTAGTCATCTGCTCTGTGATAAAGAACAGACCTCAGTTGATCATAATGAATGTAGTAATATAATATATCGCAGCAAATGGTTATTCAAATTGCTGGGCACAGACCGATCCTGCAGTTGTTTCTGCTTGAATGGACTAAAGGTTATAACATCATAACCCAGGTCTTCCTCATGCCTTGGGCTGGATTTACCTTTCCTCAGGAAACATTTCTTGTAAGTAATTCACAGTTTTATAAAGGGTGCTGCAGTTAGTCTTTTCACTCAGTAGTATTTTGGGGACAACATACCTAAAAAAGAGAGGATAACTTTGAAAGAGGATTTGCCCGTCTCAGAGGTGGGCAAATTATGGCCTGCTGATTGATTCTATCTGGCCCACAGGTGGGTGGTGTGGGTAGTAGCTCCAGCTCTGGCCTCTGGTGATGCCATGGAGGATGCTGGGTGGAAGCAGCCCTGCCTGCCTGCCGAGCATCTTGTGGCAGGCCCTGGTCAAGCCACAGTGTCCTCACTTAGGCAGAGCTGGTGGCACCCTTGCCTACCTGTGACTCAGAGCTGGCAGGAGCCACCCTGGGTGCTAAGACCATGTGGCAGATGCTCCACTCCTATTCCCAGAGACCCACCGCCTCCCAGCAAGTGAAGCCTCATGCCTGCCTCCCACCTTGCCCTGTGCAGTACCGCAGGCCAGCCCAGCCATCTGCCACTTCCCAGCTGCAGCCAGCATGGCTCCCATCCTGTCCACCCAAGTGAGGTTGCCCCCAACGCTCAGGGGCCAGGGCGCCTCCTGGGGGAAAGGGGACTCCCAAGCTGTGGGTGAGCAACATGCAGGGCCCTGGCAGGGAGGTGGGGTAGGCTAGAGGGGGCTGCTGGGCTTTGCCAGGCTTTGGTGGCGGGGGGAAAGCATGGACAGGAAGGGGTGGTGAGCAGGTGGGTTTGGGGTGCAAGTGGCTCTTGAGGGGTGTGTTGAGTGGCAGGCCAAGGTGGGAGCTCCCTTGTGATTTTGGTGGTGACTGCATGGTGGCAGAGCTCTGTTGGGGGTGGGGAAGTCCTCCCTTGGCCAAGTATCTCACCTCTATATGTGATGCTCTAAACAACATAAATCAGGAAAAAAAGTTACTTTTTGAAATGCAATTAAAATATTTTATAATAGATGTTTGATTTTTAGCATATGATTTGTCTTTTATCTATACTTTGTTGGGATGATATTTTCACCATTCATTAGATATGTGTGGCCCTCAACAGCTCCCCAAAAATCATTAAGTGGCCCTCCAGCTGAAATAATTGCCTAGCCTAACCTGTATCTCTGCATGTCAGTTGTACATGTCATGTTATGCCAGGAATGTTTACTAAAGTTATATTTAATTATGTATTTTTTAATGTTTATTAAAAATAATAGTTGGATTTCAGAACTCTTTCCATATGGGTTGAAAGTTGCCCAGTGCTACCAGAAGGGACATTCCAGTCCTTGGCATAATCCAGTAGCAGTTTACTCAAAAAAGTATAATTCAGGATTGTACTGGTAGAGCTGCGTGGGGAGACTAGGACTTGAATAATAAGGGCTGCCATGTCTCCGAATTGAAAGAAGTTTGGGGAGAAGATATGCATCACCTGCTTCTTTCTGCCTGTGAGGAAAGTCCTTTGGACTGTCTTCCCAGAAGGTCCACCGAGAGTGTGACTTTCGGAAAAGGGCACGTCTCAGTTGCATGTTCTGCAGAGATTATGCTCTTTTGCTGGTGAGAATTTTTGTTTTTACTCAGATACTGAACAAGAAAAGAGCCTGTCACCTCTTTGTCTCTGAAGGCTGAGAGACCCACGCTGTCAGAGAACACTGAACCTGCTCTGGTAACAGGTTCTGCCGGGCTGAATTCAGCCCCATGTCCAAAGGGGACTAGGATCCTGGAGATCAGAAGCCTAGAATTTGGGAACTGAAGGGGTGATGCTCTGAATCTCAGACTCCTGCTCCTTAGCCTGACAGTGTTAGGAGCTTGCTCTGTGCCTTGTGGCTGGAACATAAACCCTGCATCTCACCTGGATTCAGGTCTGTCTCATAATGATAGGGTAGTTACTTGACTTTCCATTTCTCCCCCTAATAGGACCAGACCCGTGCTGTCCTTTGGTGACTGCTTGCTGGATAATCCCGGAGGGATACAACAGCAGGGATGGAAGCAGTGGCAGGGAAAGCCCAAGAAAGGAAAGCTGAAGCACCAGTGGTAACAGGAGAAGCCCCTGAAGGGAACAGGGCAGCAGCAATGGTGGCAGTGGAAGCCCCAGAAGGAACAGCTGCAGCAGCTGTGATGGCAGTGAAAACCCCAGAAAAAGCAGTTGTGGAGCCAGCAGAAACACCAGCAAGAGCAGCTGCAGCAGCAATGGCAGCACTAGAACATGTGCGAGCAGAGAAAGCTGCTGCAGCAGTCGTGAAGGCGGCTGAGAAAGTGGCAGCTGTGGAAGTAGCCAAGGTGCTGCAGTCAGCAGCAGCAGAGGTAGCAACCACAGCATCCTGGGTTGATAGCTTGGATATGTGAAGTGGACATCCACACCTCTTTTTTCAGTCAAAAGCTCCCTGGTATTTTTGCCTGGTGGTTGTCCAGCACTGTAGGAGGCCATAAGAGCAATATCCATGTCCTTCTCTCTCTCAAACAGGCTTTCCCTGTTTATGGCTGGGACTTCATCAGGGCTGCTACAGTTAAGGATACAAACCACTCTCCACTACATCCCCTCTCTCCACAGGCTCATTGTATTCTTAAACGATCATGATTTGGCATAAAAAAATGCTGAGGCTGGGTGGGTCCCCATTGATAGGTACTCACCCATGTTTCATTTGAACAGTATCATTTGTGCAGCTTGTGAGCTTGCTGAGGGTGAAAAAACATGATGCTTTCCCCATTTTTCAAATCCTGTCTTTTAGGGTGAAGATGTAGAGGCAGATTTTCAACATGGCTGGAGGCCAGATTTGCTCAGTGCTCACAATTAGAGCCAGATTTCCAGCACATTGCATTCTTCCACATGCAGAGCTCTTTTGAAAACCCGTCCTCAGTTCTGAGGCTAATATGGCTCTTGGCACTTAGTAGAGCATTGAGACTTTCTCTGTCTTCAACTCCACAGATCCTCAGAGTCACCTTACTGGTGTGCTCTCTCCTGCCTCAAAGCCTTTTTTCCTGTGTAGGGCAGGACTTTGTATCTTAGGCCCAAATCTGGTGCATACTTCTTTTGAGGAGGGTGCTTAAGCATGTCTTGAAATCTCATCGAATCATTGGGATTTAAGCTTGCACTTAAGTGCATTCATAGATCAGGTTCTGAGTAGGGAAGATGTGAATTCTCAATGGTACAATTTCCAATGACTTCATTGCATTTTTCTAATGAATGTATCTCATTGAATTTTCAGCTAACAGACAAGAGGAGGAGCACCAAGTTAAAGCAGAGGAACCCCATCCAGCAAGAGGAGGAGGAAAAAGGTGTAAACAAGAGTCAAGTGAAGTGAAGCAAGATAAAAGTGGGGGTCCATGCTGTAGTACCACAGAGGTGGTTATGAGCCAGCAGCATATATGATTGTTGGTTGAGTGTGTTAAGACTGACAATCACATACCTTTTAAAAAGACCGGTTTTATCCTCCCTGCAAAAAAATCAAATAATAAAGTTATGGTGTCTTCCAAGTGCAATAGTGTGTGGAATGTTTGAAAAGCTAGTTTTGCCTGTTTGTGTGAAGCATCACCACTCATCCCAACCCCCAGGCACTCTGGTCAGAGGAAAGGATGCAAATAGTGCTGGAAAATTATCTGATGACCAGTATCTTAAACAACGGGTTTGAATTAATGCACTATGATTTGATATCAAAGCAAATACACTGAACATGGGCTTTATCCTGCTTGCTTGGCTTCAGTACTCATAAGAACATAGTAAGTAAAATTTAGTCATATGTCCACACTGTGCTGGCACAATTCCCAATGGCCTACCCCAACCTGCACTGAGTTGGTGTAAAATTGGAGCAGTGGGTCATTTGCTAGGGTGGAATGTTTTGTAATTGTGCCCAACAATTTGTAGGAGGAATCTTCTTCCTGGACATAATGATGATGGGAAAGGAGGAGGAACAAATAAGTAAAGGAAAGAGTATAGCTGAGAAAGACCTGGCTTGAGGAAGAGTATTTGCCCCAGGCTGCTGGCAGGGTGTGCATATGTGGTATTCATAGATTGTAATGGGCTGGAAGGGACCTTGCCCCCCCTGCTCTAGGCAGGAAGAAAACCGGGGTCAAGTGACCCCAGTGAGGTGACTGTCCAGTCTCCTCTATAAAACCTCCAGGGTAGGTGACAGCATCATCTTTGGAGGCAATTTATTCCACAGTCTGCACATCCTGACTGTGAAGGAGTTTTTTCCTGGTATTAAGCCTGAAGTGGCCTTCCAGAAGTTTATATCCATTGTTCCTGGTCTTCCCCAGGGGTGGCCTAGCAAACAGTTGTTCACTGAGCTCCTCATGCACTCCTTTGATATAGCAGTAAGCTATATCAGAGGAGTCCACTATCAACCTTATCTTCTTTAGGCTAAAGAGGCCCAGGTGCCTGAGCCTTTCCTCATATGGCTTCCCTTGCAAGTCTCTGATCATACGGGTGGCTCTTTTCTGGACCCTCTCAAGTTTTTCCACATCATTATTGAAGTGCAGTGCCCAGAACTGTATTGAAGTGTGGCACCCAGAACTGTATCTGCAGCCTTAAAGCCAGATCTACACAATCTCTCCAGTTAGAGGGCAGGCTCAATTTGGTGGAACTTGAGTGGAAAACCTCTGGGTGTTTCTAGGAGCAATATTGATGACTGTTGGTAGACCCCTGTCTTTCATCTGAATCAGTGCTCAACTGACACCTGAAGGAGAGGATGCTAGGAAATGCTCTGATTTTGAAATGCTGCTAAATATTTCAGATGAAATGGAAAACCAAACACTCTGACCACTCACAACCATTAAAAAAGCCACAACACTTTTGCAAGAGCAAAGACTGCAGCGTTGGTGCTCTGTCCACATTTCAGTTTGAGTAATTACGTCTGAATTCCCTTGTATAGTTGCATTTCCATAGGGTATTGTCCACCCCCATTCTAGTCCTGTTATGTCACTTCGTATAAGAAATGTAATAGGTATTCTGTTCTGCCCTGGAGTGTCAGCCGTGCGGGGGTGGGTGACTTGTTCTAGACTTGCCCCATAAAATGGTTTTTGCATCCATCTGGACAGAAAGCAAGTTAAATACTGAAAGTTTCCTGGTTCTAATAATTCCTCTGGCTGAGTTAGTGAGTGATGAAGATCTGGGTGTTGATTTCCTGTTGGCATGCTTGCCCCCCTATCATGGAAGCCAAAGGGATGCAGTTGCACACTCACGTCTTTGCATTGCCATGGTAAATGGCTGTGACCTCAAACTCATTCCTCTGCTGCTGCTTTCGCACCACACCCTGATGCACCTTACTGGGGTGCCCTCTCCTTTACAGGCTTGGATGGGGAGAAGAGGGTAGAACAGCAGCAATTGATTATGGTTCAGCCCCCCTGGCCCTAGATCTGAGGAGACAGAGCCGGCCATCTCCTCCCTTACAATCATTTTATTTTATTACGAAAAGGGCCCGTATTAAAAAGCTCATGGTTATGTTTTCTGTTCACCAAGACTTTTCCTGTATTCGACCTTTGGATAACCTCCAAGGCTTGCAAACATTTGAAAGGAGTAAAGGAGCTCATTTTATTACAGGGCCTCAATATACATTCTTTCCAGCCTATCTTTAACATCAGTTGACAAGAATTATATAATTGCAGTCTGTGATCCCTTTAAGGCTAAAACGTATTCGTTTTCCCTCAAAGAACACTTCAGGTTTCAAAGTTAAATGTATATTTTTTTCTGCCAGCTGGGTTATGCTGCAAAAGCCGCTTTCTCTTAAACTGGCGAGTCTCACTCTACCAGCCTGTATGGATTTATTTTTTACTACGTTGTTGATCTCATGTGTTAACAAGTAGAAGAAATAGCCCATCATATATCCCAACCCTTTTTTCTATTCTCTATGAATATCAGTGTGCTATGGAGAACACACAGGAGGAAGAGAACTTCTAGGTAAAAACCAAAAAACTGTCAACCTACCGAGTTAATCAATCAAATTAGTGTCTAATACTGGAGTGATGGGTGTTGTAGTGATGCATAGGTTGATAGATTGGATTAGAACTCATGTTTCAAAGATATAAACTGATTTAGAGGAACAGGAAGGATTTTCTGTTCCCCCACTGCAGTTGCATCCAACAGTGTGTTGTAGGAAGCATTAAATACCAGATGCTGTTGGATTGAGGGATGTGGGGGAAACCTCCAGATAGTCACTGGAAGCCTAAAAATGAATTACCCGGAATGAATTGCCATATGCGGACACTCTTTACAAGTTTTTAGTAGCAAAATTGTGCCCCAAAAGCAATTCTGAATGCTACACATGGGAGTGTCCATGGAAAACTAATCTGAAATGGGTTGTGTGTCAGTGGGCCAAAGCTGCTTGTGTTCTTATCCAGCTGAGGATCCAAAATGATACCATGTGAATGATCTGACCAATCACATCTCAAACAACAAATTCAGAGTACTCACAGAAAAGACTACAAAAAAAATCTCTGAATAATTTTGAATGACAGAAAACAGAGGAAACAGTAATATGTTCAAGGATGTTTTACATGTCGAAGAGGCTGCATTCATTTAAATGATCTGTTACAAATGATGTGCTCAGTTCTGCTTAGAGAGAGAAGGCTGGGCTCAGGGGGCTAATGTGCTGTGGGAAACAGTACCTCCTGGGGTTAGATCTTCATCACTCACTAACAAAGGTTGTAGAGTAGGTCTGTGCTGGCTCCGCACCACTCCTAAAACAGCTGCTAAAAACAGCCCTGCCCATACACCCCTCTGCATGCTCCAAGCCTGGGGATACAGTACTGAGGATGCCATGAGAGCGTTCCCTGTTGCTGCTCTCAAGATCTCTGCCTCTGACATGCTTGGAGTCCACCCCAAAGCAATCCTCACTGCTGTGTTCCTTGGTCTGGGGTATGTGGAGAAGAAGCATATGGGCAGGGCCAATGTTTCAGTGCCTGCCTTGAGAACAGTGTGGAGCCATTTTAGACATGCCTCTTGTCTATGCAACAGATTGACTTTGTGATTTGGGGCAAATCATGTAACCTCTCAATGCCACACTTGTAAAATAAGGATGGTGGCGGTGAGACCCACCTCCTCAAGGGTTCAGACGAGAAAGTATAATATATGAGCAAAGTATTGATCTAAGGATAAAAAGTTTCACTTCTTCACATACCAGGTTGATGTACAACAGACTGCCTTCATTCGTCCTCCTCCTTGGGGCTGGAGACGGGTAGGTATTAGGCGTTAGGATGGAACAGATCCAAATGGGATGTAAGGTATGGTACCTGGGTTGAGAAACAGCAGTAGCTTAGACAAAGGTAGTCAGCTCTGCTGATCTGAAGTTAGGCAGAAAGCAGGCAGGGCAGAGCGTCACCTTAAGCACTGACTTGTTCAGAAAGCCATTAGCTTTTGTAGGTGACAGCTTACTTTGTCCATTGCTATGAGTGGACAATAGCAGCCCAGGGAGATTTCTATAATACAAGGACTGTTTTATGAACTGCAAGTCTAGAGTTTATAAACCAGACTGAGGATAAAAATACTGGTAATTTGTTTTTAATTGCAGTTGTGGCCAAATAATCTTATAACCTGTTGCTTTTCTGTTCCTGCGTGAACGTGGTGAATGGCGATTGTTGTTATGCAGGCAGGACTGAACTGGAATTGCCTGTGCTATATGGAAATGAAACTTTCAGGCCTGTTAATATATTTCCCTGCTTTGGATTGCTCCTCTGTATGATCCACTCACATTCTTGTTTCTAGAGACTAGTTTACATGTCGAGTTCCTCCTTGGAGATCACAAGAGGCTTTCTTTCCCCTTTCTTTTTCTAAGAGGAGGGATTAGGTCACCGGTAATACCATTTGTTTTGTTTTTTTCTCCTTCCCCCCACAACTACCTTTCTCTCTCCCCCAACACCTTCCCACCTCTCCCCGTTTTTGGCTAATCTGCTCTCTAAGATGTCCACGTTACAAGAGAAATAAAATGCAGTGAAGTGAGCAAAGGATTTTTCCCTCACTTCAGCACTCCAGCAGAGAAAGGCAATTCACAAGAACCTGAAATGCAGAGAAGTCTTCAAACGGGATTTCAGATGCTCATAAGACAAAGCAAAAAGACAGCTCGCTGTTCAGGTGTCATCTCTCTACCACGAGATCTAATTCTTTCTCCTTTTTAAGAAGTGAGGTTCATGAAGATTACAAATATTTTTGTACCATTCTGGGTGTATTGGATATGCCACTCTATGTAGAGTCTGTCTCATTATGTACCTGCCACCAGCTGTTTTGTAATAATTTGGTGACATTTATTTTCTCCTCTGCATTCATTTTCCATGAAATTTGTATACATGTTACAAGACCTTAATAATCAAGCTCTACTCTTCATATATCAAGACTCCGTGGTACTTTTTGAAAGTATTGGTATTTTATCAAGCTATCCTTCCTGGTAGTGGCAGACAGCATGCTATACATGAGTTGACTTAAGCCCAAAGATGACCACATTTTAATACACTATTTGTACAGAAAGAGTAAAGTGTTTGGAGATCTTGAAGATGAAAGGTGCTGATAGACTCAGCACAATCTAAATAGCAGTATAATAAATTAATCTAAATAGATTATTTTATTATTTTCCTGTACTCTGTATTATATCTGGGTTTAAATACCAGCAGTAGATAACAATCTCTGATGAAGCATAAAATGTATGCAGTAATGAATATGAATCTGTATCATGTGCCTTACTAAATATCAACAATTACATAATTCCTACTTAATATCAGAACTTTTTTATTATATTGATGATCTTATATTTGGCAGCCTATGTTTAAGGGGCCAGCTCCCCAGCTGGAGTAGATTGGCATAACTCCACTGAAGTGATTGCCTAGTTATACTTGCTGTGGGTCTGGTTCTTTAAATACTTTGACTTACGCTTTCTATCCTTTATTTTAAAAGAGTTTTTTAAAAAAAAAAAATCATTAAAAGCACAGTAGTACTCATGCTTATGCTTATGCCTTTTGCTGAGGAACTCAAAGTCATTTAGAAAGATATGTAGTTATAATTTCCCCTTTTTTATAAAGTGGGATACCAGTATGCACAGCAAGCAGGGGACTTGCCTGAGGTAACAGGAGGAGTCAGTGGCAGAGATAGTAATTTGAACTCCAGGCTCCTGACACCCAGTTCAGTCTCTAACCACTAGACAGAATGCCTCCTGGAACTGTATCTCATCTCTATCTCCTTCCATATGCACAATAGACCCTTTGTAGTATATGCTGTACCCTCTCTATTGATAGTTGTATCAGCTCAAAGATAATGGCTGCTGTTCTAACTGTTTGACAGTGTGCACTGTACAGCCTCAATTATCCAAATATAATGGGAGAGCATTGAAGAATTTTGGATAATCCAGGTTTCAGATAATTGAGGGAGGGAGTTCTCAATGTAATTACCAGACATTGTGGGACACAACATATTTTGGAGAGTAGGCAGCTTCTGATAACTGAGGTTCAGATGGCTGAGCTGAACTGTCTAGCCAGTCAGTAAATAATAAATGTACTAGTTTTTTTTTTCTTCCTGCTCTTTGTATTACAGAAGAAACAACAAAGCCACTCCAAACGTGTTGCCATTCTTGCTTTAAAACTAGTCAGGACCAATAACATTACCACTTAAGAAGTTTTCTTTTGTGTATGTAGGCAATTTAAAAATACTGGTAAACATGTCATGTATGCACAGTCCGGGAGGGTGTGCGTGTGTATACACATACTCATAGGGGTTGTGATCTCTTACATGTCAGCTCCTAGGAAATAGAGGTTGTGCCAGAAGTAATCTGAAAGTTAATTTTCCCTAGATATGCCATAAATTCTAGGATTTCACGTATGACCTGAATACCACCAGGTGTTAATAAGCTCCATTTGGGCAAACAAATGAATTTTTTTTTAGATCTGTTGAAGTTGTATTAGTTTCTAAGGATAAAATTCAATAAACAGAACTCCATAAATTCCAGCATTTATATATTTCTATGGAAGACTGACCTTCAGACAGTCCCTTACTAGAACAGACAAACCTAAGGTCTGTTTTACTGTACCCCCTTAGGAGTCATTTTTACTTCACTGCATATATCGTCTGTCTAATCTAATCTAGTTTTCAAAACTAATGGATTAAAACAAACTGCCTGCAAAATACAATACAAAAGTCTGCAAAATACAATACAAAGTATAGTTATGTTCTGCATGGGATTCTGTTCACCAGACAGTGAGCTATATTTTAAAACTAACAAAGTTTTCTCTCCTACATCAGACACAGACATTAAAAGCAGCCCTTGGTCTGGAGACCTTGTGAGCAAATGGATGGACCCAGGTAAGATAGGGAAAACCTGAGAGACCTTCAGGAAGGAATTAACTTGACCTGCTTTGACTAAATGTAATGGCGGGAGGAAGATGGGTGCTCAACACAGGTGAGCCGTGGATTCAACAGGATGAATCTATTCTGAGACTGTTGTAGCTTTATCTGGCGTCACAGAAACATACACGTTCTTTAGGTTTCTATTGCTCTGTTAATCACCTAAAAGGATGCACTGAACTCTAGTAGCTAAGGTGTGTACATTCTTTAAGAGATCCATTCTCTCTTAATTCCTATTATGAACTCTAACGTTCTCTGAAGTTTACAATTCCCAGTCATTTGCTAATCAACTGATCAACTGCATGTGTTCATGAATGCCTACACCAATATGCACATACATGTAAAGTGTGTGTGTGCATGTTTATCATCTTTAATCCAGTCTGGATTTACACGTGTAAACAGTTCTATTTGTACACCCTTTAGATACGTGGATGTATGGGATTTTTGACATAGACTCCAATGGGAGCATGATTAAGCCCTATATTATATGTACATTATCAGGAGGAACAACAATTTCTCCTTCAAAATGACTATACTTGGAAATCTGATTTGTAACTCATCGTGGTTTCACTTAAATATTGGGAGGAAAGCCACAAAATTATAACTGGTATAGGGAGAAAGGAATGAGGAGGAAGGTTTACGTTGCTTGAAGATGGGTATTCACACTGCTGTATTATGGACAGATATACTTATATGTTAGCCACAGTATGAGAATGAGAGACTGCTCTTTTATCCAAAATGTGAGAAAATGATTGAAACATGACCATTTCACTGAAGAATCTGCACACGGTTTTAATTGTGTGCACTTCCTTCCATTCTTTATTTTCATCCTAAATCTGTCCGTCTGTCTGTCTCTCTTCATCTGCACGGCTTCTCTTGCCTGAATCTCTCTCCCTCTCTCCTTTTCCTGGACAGTTTCTATCACTTATCTGGATCATTTCATAGCACATAAATAAAGTAGTGAGATAAAGCACAAAGGGTCCTTGATAAAGTCTAAGTTTTGTTTAACAGTTAAGATAGTGAAAGTTTACAAGAGTTGTACTGGGAAAGCTGTGTTGTGAATAGAGCTATTATTGCTGTTATCATGTTGTTTAGACTGGCGGGCCAAAACACAGGCATTTCATATTTGTTTAACAGCTTCATCATGCTGTATATTTTTATTGTCCCTTAGACTTTGTTGTCATAGGGATGAAAATGACATAAGAAAAAGAATCGGTGATTCCTTCGGGAAATCTGACAGATCCAAGAAGTCATTAATTATCAAACAGTACAGACTAGGCAAAGCGAGGAGTCCGACAGTCTCAAACTTCTCTTGGGCTGCTTGGCTTTTAGATGCCAATAGAGGGCAGTAGTATTCTGTTTCTTTTGATGCTAGCTTTACGCTGCAGATTTAACTCTCAGGTTTACAGCACAACGGGAAAAGCTGAAGTATTTTTAGTATTAAAAAAATATTTGATTACATTTATCGTCAAAATTACACTGATCTGCTTTCTTTACAGGAACATCACTTATGCTCAACTTTTATTCCATTTAAATGTGCAGTGTGAAGATTTTCTTTTAGCGAGCAAACTGCTCAACCATTCTCACCAAAACTACTAATAAACTGGATAGTATTGCAGAGCATGTGTCCAAAATATCCTCTGAGAAATGCCTTAAGTTAACATACACTGAACACGTATATGGCATGCTTACATGTGCTTTTGCCTGTGTGTATATGTATCAATTTGTCTGTGTAATGCCTTAACAATTATATAGATTAGACAAATAAATTAAAACTAATATTGATGTTCTTGATGGTGTTCCTTATTTTTTTTATTTACAAATATTGTACTTTTCATATTAGGAGCTGAATGTTGCAGACTCTTTTAAGCATTTCATTCATTACTTGTAAACTAGCTCCTTCTAAAAGTTCACATTGTGTGTCACATTTTAAACAATTATTTTTGTCATTCATTAGTTACACAGTGCCAGGAGTCTATTAGGAATTTTACAGACAACTATGTGGGGAAGATATTTGCCCTGAAGAGTTCATAATCTAAGCAGATGCTGCACAAACCGAAGTGGGTAAAGGAAGGCATTCAGAGGTTGTGGTTATTTATGCAGTTGCCTAGTTAGTTCCATGATTTTATGCGTGTGTATAAAATGCTTCAATGCACCCTTTTTGCAGCAAGTTTTGAGGATGGTCAGCCCAGTAATTCTTTATCCGATGCACAATAAACCTTCCTCTTGCAGCCTGAAGCAATGGCTGGCAATTTGCTTTTCTGATTTTTTTTTTACTTTGACTTTTTATTAATAATTACTACATATTAACTATTGTTCAAGCAACTACTACATTTTACCTGTTAAAACAAGCTGAGGCCATACACCAGTCACTGTAATCTAGTCCCTGCATTTTCTGTAACTATATTTTCTTGGCTTATGATTACAGTGAAACATATGGTTTATCATTTCAGTAGAGCTCTCAAAGCACGCGACAGAATTGAATTCAAGCTGAAGAACCTGTACAGACACAATGGTTACAGCCCCCGCGTGCGCGTGTGTGAGTGAGTGTGTGTGCGTGTGTGTGTGCATCTGTCTGCCTGTGCAGGCAAACATGCATGTGTGTGTATGTGTGTGTGTGTCATAAAAACTGCTATAATGCATTAGAAAAATTATTTGATGCGATTAATGCCCTTGCAGTTTCTATTTCTGACTTTCTTTTACTCATGGTTTGAAAATTATTATTGGCTAAAGTTCTCAAACCGATGGTTGCTGCTTATCCTACTTTTTCACTGTGGCTTCTCATCTGTTTAAATACTACTTAGTGTTCATGCAAACAGTTGAGTAAAATGTGTTGAAAAATGAATAGCATTTTTGTCAGTATAATAGTCAGGCCATATTGTGAAGTATTAATGCTTTGTTTTGTAAAATAAACCAATCAGTTAAATTCACCATTACTAGTACATTTCATGCTAAACAATGAAGGCTTCACTTGAAAACAATCCGTAGTTCGTTAGATTATGAGAAATACAATACTGGCTCAGGTCAGTAACAGAAGTTAGTTCAAGATAGCACTGATGAAGCTATCCTGTGAGAAGACAACTCTTGTAAGTGTTTGGGTCTTATTTGGTTGTTTTTAGTATTCAAGCGAGATAGTTTGCTCAGAACAGCAAGAAGGCAATTTGTCTATTAAGATTCAAACGTACTGTTTTGGGCATACACAGGGGCACTAAAACCCTACCACCAGACGCCTTACTCATGTTGAATTGTTCTCATCAAAGAGGTGAATGTTACTCACATGAGTAAATTCTCCAGGGTTTGTCTGAGATAGGAAGAGGCATTTTTTTTTGCCCCAGAAACTTATTGTTTTACTTATCTTTGAACTGAATATTTGGTTCATTCCTAACATGCACAAGAACAAATTCTTCAGTCCTTACTCCAGCGGAATTTCCACCAGGGCTAAGTCCCTGGCTTACATTATGTGCTGCCCCATTCACTGCAAAATTCAGCCCCTGAACTGTAGTGGGAGCCTGAGTCTGCACTGTTTGGCCAGTATTCATTTATTTTAAAGTGTTATCAGTAAAGTAGCTGATCACAGAAGCATGGTTACCACTGTGATGATATTTCTTGCATTGCATTATCTATAGTAACCTTGTTATTTTAGAAACTTTTCTTCTGGCTGAAGCATTTTTGCTGCAGCAAAATGAAGGGGGGGGAATTGAAGAGACCTTCATTTGGTGGCACAGAAAATTTGCATAAAATATCGCTCTAAGCATTGAAGGATCTTATTACATAGGGTTTTGATGATAATCTTTGTTGAAATAATATTTAACACATGCTGCACTTTTAATTAAGTATCTGAATAATCTCAAATTAATACCAGAGGTTTAAAAATAAGTTTTCATTTTAGTGAACTGTAACATAATAGCAGGCACCATGACTATTCCTCCCCCTTATCCTTTGATTTAATTAAATGCCCTTCTGTGTGTTTCTCGTCACTTCAGAAATGCACATGAAGAAAACAGACCCAGAATGTTGTATTCTATGATTTTGTTTCTATTTTGCCTGGGCTTTATTTTTTTTTTTTTTAATTTTGATTCCTGGGATCCCCTGTGCTTTGATTAAAGCAGTTTCATTGGAATCAGCTAGATTGGAGCTTTGCAACTTGTCTGCTTGTTCAAAAGGGCAATTACAGCATGTCACATTTGTGTTGATGTGTTGTTGTGTTGGTGCTGACCCAAAAGTCAGTGTTTGGAAGCAGCAGTATGTGGCAATGAAGTGTTGTGTGCTGGTTTTGTGTGTGTGCATGCGTGAGTGTGTGTAAAGAAGGACACAGACGGTTAAATCCCTGGGTAGTTTGTACAGCTCAGTTGATGGTTAGATGGTTGAAGTTTCATTACAAGGTAAAAGGGGCTTAGCACTTGAATGTTTTCTGAGAGGAATCAAACCATTGCAAATAAATTCACGTTTATTCTATTTATTTTTTCAAATTAAAATGGCCTGATCCAGCAGATTTGTTTGCCTTCCAGTTAGGTATGTTTGACAATCACTGCTTCATTATTCCATCGTAAGAAATTCCATTAACCAAAGAAGAAGAAAAAACCCCCTCACACGGATTCGTGTCAGTGAAATTGTTTTGCTGCAGCTACTAGCTACTTTGCTCTGCGAGAACATGTGTGTTTGAGGGGATGAGGTGGGGAGGGCTCTGTTTACTGTATATGTGAAAAAATATTCACAATTTAGGATGGAGAGGATGTGAGCAGGCTGGCTTTGAAGGTTTTCTGTTAGATTTCCCTTTTATCCCCCACCATCTATCATTGTAAAGTAGACATATATAACTGCCGCACTTTGTATATTGAGGGGAGCTGCCTGCTTTTTCCTTTTGCTGAGATAATGACACTGAGGGTTGTTGACTGCTGTTATCTCTGATGACAGCCTTATCTGCATGGCTCTGATTCCTGCTCAGAGAGTCAGAGATATACAGTACTTATGAAAGTGACCAGTGCTCCAATTATGTCTGGGCACAAAACAGTTCTTCAGCAGTTTGAAAAGAAAATATTTGCGTGTGACTTTTTAAAAAAGCCAAATGTGATGTCAGCTTTTTTTTTTTAATGCAAAATGCACAATATTGTTCTCAGGGTAAGAAGCAGCAAGTGGCTCAAACAAGATTGGATAAAAAGAAAACAACTGCCTGACCCTCACAGAACAGGTTATAAAAGAAGGGAAAGGAACAGAAAATGTGATACCAATTGTTGAGTGGTGGAGAGGTAAACCTTGGCTTTTCCTGTAGCATGAGCTCTCCTCAGGAGCCATGTATTCACAGTGAAAGGAGCACTGGACCCTACCATTTGTCCCAAATAAAAACCCAAGGGCTTAGTTTAATCCAAGCACAATGATCTGAATTAATTTGCCAGTGTTTGTGCAATGCCTTGAAGATTTAAAACTATCGTATTTTGGAATTCTGTAGCTCTTTCTCTCTGTTGATTTCCAAGCACATTACAAATCTTTATGAATTTGGCCTCACCACACTTGGGAAGTGATAAAATATTTTCTCCTTTTTTACAGATCCAGAAACTGTGACATGGGAAGAATATATTCCTTGCCCAGCATCTCACACAGAATCTGTAGCAACGCCAGTAACTAAACTCACATCTCTCGACTTCCAGTTCAGTGCCTTAATCACATTATCCACCAAATCACCTCTTAGATGCTATGTTTTAACACTATCAGTTTTAATAATGGACAGCTAGACCCATTTTCCACCACACAGATTTCTGCAAATTCCACTCTCTTAGAGCACCTCTAATAGAGCACCTCTCAGCATGAATGAACTACTGCATAATTCCATTTTAAAATATGCTAAAAGAAGTTCAACTAAGGTAGCCGAGTTTTCCATTCAAAAGCTTGGAGTTGTAGAAGGTGAGGTTCTGTACAGAACCTGTGTGCTGCCCCCACCCTTTGGGGGTGGGGGGGTTTGTTATGATCTTGAACCACATGACCACGTGGTCCTTCTCAAATACAATATAATAGCGGATCACTTTTCTGTTGTCTGTCACATCTTGTAATATGTATTTCATTCCTGTGTTTTTAGATCGATTCCATTCACATGTGCTGCAGTATATCTTTATTGACTTCCCCTTTTTATATAAGTTCTGTTCAATCTCCGTTTGTCTTAGGGACGGTTCAAGGATGAGGTGCTTAATTACCCAACATAACGGTTTTTTAAAAGCCAGCAAATTTTCCCATTTTATCTGCATCATGGTTAAAGTCGGTAAAAAAAAAAAAAAAGTCCATGATTTTTTTCACTCTACCTTTTAAGAAATTTGGGGTTTTCAAAACTAAATCAAAGCCAGACTTTTTCCTTTAAGTTTTCAAAAACATATTTTGATAACAGTTTTAGCTTTCAGAAATTGCATGTTTACTGAAAATCAAAAACTTCGTTATAAATGTGTGTGGGGGGGTAGGTCATTTGTCAGAAAAGTAACAGTTTAACATAAAGAAAATGTTTCTGTCTACATGTCTGTTTTGCTTGAATAGTCATTTTCTGCTTAACAAAAGGTTCAATGAAAATAATTTCAGCCAGTTCTAGCTGTGATACCCTGTGGTATGTTTGATAACTATGGCTTACTATACACCTTTCATATAAACGACTTTGTTGGACTCTCTTTGTCTGGTATACACAGCGTAGTATTAAGATGCTAATAATATTAATCTAAAATTGTAGAAAATATATTTATATTATTGTATTATTGGAGAAACAGTAAATTCAGTTGTAGACTGTACAGTAATGCACATACACATAGGGCAGAATTAAGGCTGTATGTGTAACTTTCTCATTTTGGGAAGCTAAGAGTGAGCAAAATGGATGAAAATGGAAATATATTATGGACCCTCTACAGTAACAGTAAATGCTTTCCATGGATACTTTCATCCCAAGCATATTACAGACATTAATGCCTCATAGCCCCGCTTCCCCCCCCCGGTTGTTTTCTGTGCTACAGAAAGAGAAACTGAGGCAACATGATGGAAAAGGACCTGCATAAGGTAACATAACAGGTATTGAGTGGCATTGGCTTCCCAGCATGAAGTGTTCCCTCTCAAGTCGGCACCAGAATGGCAGGGGCAGATCTATTCACTCTAAGGAACTATACCAATTCACCCCAGCTGCGAATATAGCCCCTGACCTCAGCTCCTGTCCCCTTGGTCTGGTCACTAGACCCTTTATTTCCCAGGGAAGATGCATCAGAAAGTGCAACAGTTTTTGAGTGGTATTGAGTGGCAGGAGCTACCCTGTAGACAAGTTAACAGAACTGTTGTCCAGGCACTAATACAATGCTAATGCTGGAAACCAGTTTCCATCTGGTTGTATCATTTCAGTTTAACAAAGAAAACAACAACTTGATTATTTAATACTTGAACAAAATAGGCCATCGTTAAACAATACTTTTGTTCATGCCAATTGCTAATGCAGTACTGTTGTAGATGTCATATTTTCCCTCGCAGTCATAGTTCCCACCTATCTAGCATGTGCCCTCCTTCACCATAAGTGAGGTCATAACTCCAAAATGCTAAGGGTCATTAAGCTCATCCATTTCCAGTATGCTTCATAGTTTCTTCACAGTGAGGAATGCTTCTTTCTTGCATCATGGTTCTTCCAAGAGCTGCCATATACAAAGTGGGGACGCATTGGTTTTTAACTGCTTAGTGATCAAGGGAGCCCTGCCTTCAATCTATTGGAGCCATGTCCATTTAAGCAGTGGGAATAGACAGTATGCAAGCAAAGGGACGTCATTAACAATACTGAATTCTAATGAAGGGAGACTAGAAAGGAAGCCTGCCAAGGGCATTTTCCCATAGGATTAAAGAGGGGAAATTTAAAGGGCAAATGAAGTTGAGAGAACTGTTGTGTCTACTGACAAAATGCAGTGGACAAAAAAAAAAAAAAATCGAGGGGAAGTATAGTTTGGTGTTTGAAGCAGGGGAACAGCAGAACTGAGTAAACCACCCTTTTCTTACCTTGGATGTCTTGCAGACTTTAGTGGTGACTGAGAGAGCAAACTCTTATCACTCATCAAAACTGGAATAAAGCTCCACAATCGCCTTGCACCTACGGCCTGTATCTGAGCAGGCTTTGGAGGTTATCTCCAGCTTCTCTGAGGGCTCTTGTCTTCTGTACCCTGCTCTGCTACCTAGCGCCTTACCTGCAACAAATGGCTTAACCTCTGAGCCTCTCTCTTTCTAGCTGCAAAATGGCAGTAAAAATCTTACCCTAGTTCTCTGCTTTAATTCACTGAGGTTTGCAAGTGCTTTGAGAAGTGCAGTGGGGAAGCAGAAAAAAAGCATAAAGGGGTATGAATAAAATATCTGGGGTCAAATTCTGCTCTGTTCCATCAGTGTAAATTTGGTCTAAATCCACTGAGTTAAGTGGAATTAAACCAGGTTCTCACAAGTGTAATTGAGAGCAAAATTTGGTGCTGGGCTATAAAAGCCAGCCTAGCCTATAACGAAGTTAGCTAGATTGGATCAGTTATACAGTAGCATTGAAGTAGATATCTCCTAGAGAAGAAGGTTCTGTCTGGGGCGGAAGGGAGCTCCAGTAGCTGTAATCTAAACCCTCTGAAGAGGTTGTGGACCATCCAGATACTGTGTTAGTCCTATTGCAAGTTTGTTTTTTTAAGTTTTCTTTTGGTCACATGAGGTGACAGGGAAATGTAGACACAAAATCTGCAGCTAAGTGGCCTCAGACAGGCAAGAAAGCTGCACATGTGTTCTTAGAAAAAGCTGCTCTCCTCTGAAACATAGTTTCCATTTAACTTTAGGGCAACTCCTAGCCCTGCCCTGCCTGTGTTTATCTGCAGGAGTGTGAATGGGAATTGGAAAAGGGGAAGGAGAGAATGGCTGCTTTTTAAAAAGCTAATTTAAAAGCAGGCTCAGTCTTCTGTAAAGATGATTCTGATTGTCCAGAGCTCTTTTAAAGGGACAAGGTTAAATGCATTTGTATTGAGAATGTGGGATTAGACACACACACAAAAATGAACAACATCTTCTTTATTTATTTCATACTTAAATGGCCAAAAGTGGAAGTCAGTCAGTTCCTGATCATTCCAGAATGTGAGGGGATTTTAGGCATTTTTTTTTGTCTCATAAAGCTCTTTATCTCCTTCTTTGGTGTTTTAGCTATTTCTAAATTGCCACTATTTTTTTTTTCTGTCCAGGACAGCCAAAAAGCAGAAATATATATATATATATATATATATATATTATACACACACATACGTACGTGTGTGTGTGTGTATTATTGTCTTTAAATGGCACTAGCAGCTTGCAGTTACAGGTAAAATACATGTTTTTCTTCCAATGTAGCCAGATTTTATAACACGAAAATAGCTTATGTGGAAGTGACTTGATATATTTATTTAAGGAATTGTTTCTTATTACATATAGAATCTGAAAAGCTGTGCCATGAGTTGATTATGTTTTAGTGCTATGAAGTGTTGTTCATGTTCACCTGCTGTGAAGTAGCTGAGTAGAAGCAGCAATTAATTGCTGACATCACACTTGGTGCTGTACAGGGCACAAAAGGAGATCATAGTTTAAGACCGTAAATATGTTGGAGCAGGAAATTTCTTTTAGTCCATGTTTGTGCAGTGCCCTGCACATTGAAACCCAGATCTGTTTAGGGCTGCTCAGCTCTACTCTAATATAAATGAATAATTCATAATAGATGCAGAGACGGGATAAAGAGAAACCCAAAGTAGTAAATTAACTAATATTAATTATCTTCTATTGGCCATTTCTATCGCAGTTAAGATCATAGCTATCCCAACTCTGCAGATGGGGAGACTGAGGCAAGAAGAATTTTAGGCAATTTGCCATGGCTAACACAGCAAGCAAGTCAGGAGACAAGAACCCAAGAGTCCCAGCCCTGACCCCTAACAGGACAACTAGACATTTCCTTGTTTATGACTGTCTATATGAGAGTAAGTTACATTAATTTAAATTGATCAGGATGTTGCTGCTTGCATCAGCACCGAATTTGGCCTGGAACGTTCAAAGCTTAACAGGAAGGTATTTCAAAGATGAGTGTATGGTTTCTTAGTGTGATCTCTGATGAAAACAAGAAGCAGTGAGGCTCTGTGTGTGTGTGTGTGTGTGTTTACATCTCAGCTTCTTGTAAGAGCCAGTTGGAAGAAACTTCCCAATAGCTAAGCTAACAAGCACAGCCAAAAGATTCAAGGACCTTCCAAGTGGACTCTGCAAAAGTGGAATCCAGCCTCAAGCTGCAGAAATGATGTCCAGACAGAGGCATCTCCCATCAGTAAACTCCTTCAATGAATTTTAAATTCCAGCTCATTAAAATGTATCAGTTTCTAACCAGTGTCTGGGTTTTGTTCATATGAGTGATCAAAATATGTGCAATAATTAAGTCTATAGGATATGGAGGAGAGAAACTTTGTCATTTGCTCTTGGTCTTTTTTTCGCTGATAAATACAACAGGCTGGTTTCTCAGCTGATGTGAATCAACAAAATTCCCTGGAAGCCAATTATGCTATATAGATTTATATTAGCTGAGTGTCTAGCCCCACCTATACAGGTGGGAAACTATGGAAAACAGGTTATATATAGGTGAGAACTCAGGAGGTGGGTGCTATTGATTTCCAGGTACAGTGAGATCTTTGTCCAACCAGTCCGTCTTTAGAGACCTCTCAGTGAAGAATTATTTGTTAAGTGCGGTCTGGTTCCTTTAGGACCAGCAGATGAACATTGAGGCTGATGTTTTTTCTTCTACCAGTTGTGTTTCCAGATGAGAGGCAGGAAGTTTTACTTGTGGCAGAAGGGGCTTCAGGTCAAGTTTCTTCTAATTTTTGTCTCATTCAGTTTAAAATTCATTTTGCATTTTGGCTGTGGATTCAGTGCCATGGAGGAAGCCAACTGCAGTGTTCTGCTCAACAGGTGCTGCTGTGACCTCCTTCCTGTCTTGCAAGACCACTGGTATCAACATGTTCGTGCTTCATGACTGAAGCCAGCACTGGATTTCTTCACCATGTTTGCAGTGCATTCTTCTGCCTGTTTTGGGACATAGTTATTCGTAAAGACAGGCTCTCTTCTCTTGCCTAAATGCTGGACATCAGTGTTGTCCTCAGAAGGGGCTGCAGGCTAGAAGAGCCAGTTGTTATTGGACTGTTTGCATGGACTGTTTGGGTATTTTTTCCCCCTATCTACAAAAGTCTCAAGTGTTCAAATAATCTAGTAAGATCGCACTTCAGAAATGGACTTAATTGTATTACAAAGGTGCTGTTACACTTCCCCACCCCATGATTATATTGTCCAAGGAGTTAAAATTCATGATTCCCAACCCCTGCAACCACACACTGAAAATCATTGGATTGGTTTTAAAATTATGGGGTTTAAAACTGTGGATTTGTGGTTTGCCTTATGGTTTTTGAGCCTTTCAGGTGTACTTGGATCAAATTTTCAAGTCTCCATGAAGACTAGAATTTTCCTGTTTTAATATATGTATATGAAATACGAAATTCTCACCTAATCACTTGCCTCTGGAAGCTGGAGCTTAAGAAAAATCCCTGAACTACCAAATACCATGAGCTTTATGATAAAACCATGAGTTAGTAACACCACAACTTTATGTTCTACCGTAGGTTACCAGCTATTATAGCTTAGGTGTGGAGAAGATGATGTATGTGAGCAATATAACTACTAGCAATGGGATAAGTAGTGTAAAAACTGTCCTATGAGATTTTGTTTAACTTTGAACTGACTGGTTTGGCCATAGCCGTGTTCCTTTTCCAGGTTTGTTTCCTAAGAACATGCATGCCATCATGAGTCACAGGCATTAATGGCAGTAGAGTTTAAATTTTCATAGATCCCATAGACATTAGGGCTGAAAGGGACCTTGCAAAATCATCAGGTTCAGTCCCCTGCCCAAAGGGCAGGAAGTCAGCCGGGGTCAGATGACCCCAGCAAGGTAATCATTGAAACACTTCTTGAAGGTGTCCAGAGTAGGTGCTTGCACCACTTCTGGGGGAAGTCTGTGCCAGACTCTGGAAACTCAGACGGTAAAGTTTTTTTTTTATGTTCAGTCTAAAATGGTTTTCCAGCAGTTTGTGACCATTGGACCTCATCTTCCCTTGGCATGCCCTGGTGAACAGACATTCTCCCAGATCCTGATGCACACCCCTTATGTACTTAGAGGCTGCCACCAAGTCCCCCCTGAGCCAATGCTTCTCCAAGCTGAAGAGTCGCATGCCTCTCAGCCTCTCCTCATAAGGCCTGCTCCTTGACCTCTAATCATGCACGTGGCTCTCCTCTGGACTCTCTCAAGATTCTCCATGTCCTTTTTAAAATACGGAGCCCAGAACTGGATGCAGTACTTCAGTTGCAGCCTCACCAAGGCCAAGTAAAGCAGGAGTATGACCTGTTGGGTCAATTTACTAGTGTTCATTCCCAAGCCTGTATGAGTTCTGCTCATCCAATGAGATACAGTAGCGATACCACCATACTTCTATCACCCAGTCACAATAAAGAAATACAACAAGAATAACTAGTTATTAGAATGGATTAAATTAGGAATTAATAACATTAAATAAACCTGAAGGAATCACTGGGTGCTCACAGGTGTCCCATAGACACAAAAGCTACTAAGAATTAGTGAATCTGTTATCTCTTAGGAGCTCCTCAATTAGCTATAGTCGGTACCCTATTAAAATTCACATCCTCACTAGCTTTTCATGTTGTTTGTGTGTTACTGGGGACACTGGCCTCTTTTGTCTAAATGACCTGTGTGCAATCTGGATCAAATTAATTTATAAAGTGTTGCTCTTGATTTTGATCCACGCAACCATTCTCATGCTTTGAAGGCTTTGATATTTGCAGGTTCGCATTCAGCGCATTGTCCAAAGAAGCCTACCCTTCCCCAAGCACGCAGCTGTCACAAAAACTTGAAGCATTAACATCAGTTACATGTCTGGTTCCACAAAACTGGAGTTTGTCTCTCATCTCTGATACTAACAGTAACTTGGAAAGCACGGGCATGAGTGAATGCAATATATTCCCACGTTGTGCTAGAGGGCGTGTGTACTAGGGGAACACTAGAAATAGTATGGGGGTGTTGTCAAAGGAGACAGTGGATGGGTGAAGGTAATATGTTTCTGTGAGCTGGCTTCCATTACAGCCCAGCGCTAACATCACTGCAAACTTGGCACTAGGGAGGAGGAGTGGGAGGGCTCACTAACACATAAATAGGTCTTTTGGTTTTCTCTTCTTTAGGAGCAAGATGCATCTTATCTAGTGCTGCAGTCTCCCTGGCACACAGGAGCATCTAAAGGTTCTTCTCAGCCTTTGGTTTCAAGCCCTACATGCATATTTAAGACAATAGACTACCAGGCTTCCAATCTGCCCATAAGCCTTGGTGTGAGTAATGGGAATGGGTGATGGTGGTGGTGCTAATGATTTAACAGCCATGTTGTGGTAAAGCTTAGAGGCTAACTTGCCAGAGCATCACTGTGTCAGGTGCTGTACAGATAGTCCACCTCCCACAGAGCACCTTGGATCATGCATGATTCTGCAGAGCAGGACTCGGCCTTGGACAGGCTGAAGAAGACTCACTAAGGTCCTCATGTACATCCTGAAAGGACTGTTCTGAGTGGACCCTCAAATGCATTAGAGGTTTATGGGCATTATCCTTGCCTTCTGTCATCTCAATTAGCCTCCAATCCTCATAGCTTTATTGCATTTCTTTCCTGTTCCAGTCAAGCGGCAAATAAGGCATCATGGATACTCAGCTCTTACTGCAGCAGAACATGCCAACACTTCAAGTCTGCTCCTGTGAGCTCCTGCCAGAACCCTGACTTGGATAATTCCTTTCCTGTGGGATGAATTCCAGCCTCTAGGTTCTTCTGCAGACTCCATCCCAGAATCCCATCTGAGTTCCCATTTATCCCAGGACTGTTACACTCAGGAAAAAATGAGGTACTAGAATGGGATTTTTTTGCCTTTCTGATACAGGGGCTTCTCTAGTATCAATCCAAAGCTAGATCTAGTCAGTCTGCATTGAAGTACTGTGCTGCGAGTATCTCAGGTTACTGTATCAGCTAATGGAATAATATGTTTGATCAAATTGTGTATCGTTCACTGAAATCCAGTCTGGATCCATTTTCCATTTTGCTGTGTAATGGCAGTAAGTAAATGAATTCCTAGAGGTAGCAATGATACATTTAACACTGTGGGTGCCAGATGCATGGGTTGGGTATTTCTAATTTGTGAAATGCCACACATTTCACTTGAATGGGCAAACATCCAAACTGACTTCGTGCCACAAAACATTTTCACATATTTATCCTGTTGGTCTGAATAAATGCTGTCCAAAAAAAAAAAAATCATAGAGGAGGAAGGCAGAGTGGTTGAGGGGGCAGGATGCTGGAGCGAGAATTAGCAAACCTGGGTTCTGTTTCCAGCATATCTCACAGTGAGAGTGGAGGTAAAACACTTTGCCTTACAGTTTGCCTTCAGACATCTGTGTTGCACCAGTCTAACTAAAATCAGCCTTCTAGATCAGGTTAGTTGAAGTGGGATCAATTTTTGTGTAGATGCACTTACACTGGTTCAGCTCTTACTATCTTGATTTGCTTCAGTCAACTGAAGCTGGGTTTCAATTATTAAATGATAATTAACACCAAGTTTTAAATTATTAGAAATACCCATACAATGTTTAGCATCAGTTTTACTTAGTGTAAAAACATGCCTTTGGGGAAACTGGTTTGACTTTGTGTGGGGAAGAGGCCTGGGGTTTGGGTCTGATTTTGTGTTCTCTCAGCTCCCTCTGCCCATTTGTGCACCACATTAGTGAAGGTGCAGCATGGCTCACTCATGTGCTAGGACCTTGGTGAGGGGTTTGAGGAATAGTGTTTCCCTGTGCTGTGCCAGGCGGTATCCCATCCTACATGTACACCGTTTGTTCTGTGAATACATGAGTTAGCAAGCATGAGTGTTGTTTTCTGCGAATGTGTGTGTATGTGTGAATAATATCAGGTAATCAGAGAAAGGGAAACCAGTTTAGATTCCATCCGGGAGTAAAATTTAATCTTATGACCAATACAGAAGCTATGAGAATTAAACCAAGGACTCTTCCACAGTAGTTGTTGAATGGAAGCTTTAAAAAATCTTTTCGTGCCTTTATGGAGTCAGTAGAAGAATAACCAGGGTCCTCACTGATGGTCTAGCTCTGAGTAATGCAGGTGATAAGTAGCAACATCCTGGGGAAGCAGAGGCTGTATCTGGATTATATTTAGATAGCGTTTGCATGTAGACTCAACAGTGTTGTCATATAGCCAACTGTTTGTGTTACATTGCTACAATCTTGGACCTGAGTCTTGTGAGCAATTCTCCTGAGATTTTAGCTGTGTTGGAATTGGATCCCTTTGGATCTGAGTGGGAACCAAAACTGTGGAAGGTGTATTGGCGTTAGGGCATTCAAATGTGCATCTTTTGAAGCTCAAAAGTTTGGATAGGAGGAGCTTATTTCCAGTTGAAAGTACCACAAAGTATCACTTTAGTGAACTGGACCCAGGCATTATTCCCAAAAGCTTGGAGCTGAGTTCCTTGAGAGAATGGGCAGCAGCAGAAAACGGGAGTGTTAGGACTTGGTATTTTGCATATATTGGGAATCATGGACCAGGACTGGAGAGTTGGGATGAAGTAGTGAGGGAGGGTGCTACCCTCAGTTCTGCCTTTCCCTTAGAACAGTGCATGGACAAGCTGCATTTTTTTTGGCCTATGCCTCCATTTTTTTACATCTTTAATATGTAGATAAAGCCCAAGTACATCATGGGTGTGGCAGAAAGGAAGGTCAATCTTAATTCTGCTTTACTCTGAGCATTTGGGGGCTTGCTGCAGGATGTGTAGAGGTTGGAAGAAGCATTTTTCCACCCCTTTGAGCTTGCCCTTCCCAGGAGAGAGCCATCCAGGCTGGCATTAACCAGGAGGGGATTTGCAAAGCCTGAAAGGGAAGACTTTGCATGCTGGCTCTGGATGAGGAGCTGGTGTTCAATGCTCTCACACACTCCTCATTGTGTTAGAAAGAATAACATGGGGAGATGGCACGGATTCAGCCATTGGGGGAACCCATGCGACACAAGGATGGAAGGAACCTTAACCCAGCGGGAGCCCTGATGGTGTGAATAGCGGGGCATGCCTGCCCCTACTGCCCTCCCCACACACACATGCACATGCACCTCCCCCTTGCTTTGAAGCAACTACATTTGGAGAGGAGCTTGGCGCTTGTTTGCAGATGATCCCCAAATTAAGCAATGCAAATCTATTTGGAACTTATTCCTTTCCAAAGGCAACTTGCCTCAGTTGCTAATTCTCCGCGTGGCTCTCTAAAGCCCCCTCACAAACACCTGCAGCTTTTTTTTTTCCAGGGGGGTTTATTGAAAATCTTTTTTCTCTGGTGCGATGAAACTCGCTTTGCTCTTTTACCTCCTTTTCATTTTCCTTTTCACAGAATAAATACAGCTGATCCATCCCCAGCCCCTATGCACGTGCCAGAAGAATAAATCGCACGCCTCATCTCTCCCCCCATCCTCCTTTAATTCTTTCTCCTGCTGCTGTGTTTGCTTATTCTCACTGCAGCTGTAGTGCTGGTAGCTAGAGAGAGTTGACCTATCCTTGGCTTGTTTAGCAGTGGCTCTACAGAGCCATTCTGCTCCTCCTCCCCCTACTTCCCCCCCAAAAGAAAGACTTTGAAATCAACTGTTACAGCCCTTGCTGGCTTTATTATTATTATTATTATTATTATCATTATTATTATGATTATTGTCACACTTGCCTTTTGTTGCCAGTGCAAACAGAAACGCACACACATGAGCAGCAAAGCGGAGGGGAGCACAGCCCCTGAAATATTGCACTGTCCAAAGCCCACGGGTTAAAACAAACATCAACCCTGCGTCAAATAGTTTGCCCGTAAGAGTCTTTTGTTATGAAGATAAGCTTGTTATCTCTTTCATTCAGATTTTAATCTGACAGGTCATTTGCATACTGCCAGCTGACTTCAGGGTGTGCATTAGATCCACTTTGCATTTAAATCCTCTGTCACTCAGCAAAATGGAAAGAAAAAAAAAAGAAGTGGAGGTTAGGGGATAAAAAAGTAAAGAACCTTTTTCAGATCCTACCAGTTATTTCTGTAACTTGTTGTCACTTGCTGTAACTGAGGGAAGGAAAGTTTTCCTGTCTCCAGGCTGTCTCCTGATTTATGGTGGAACCCAAAGGCTCAAATGGAGTTGGTTGCACTCCAGGTTGAGTTAAAGGAAGGTATGTCTGAAATGCCTTCTTTGATGCTGTTTTTTCTTCAAATCCTTCTTCAGACTCCACTCATTTAGTCCCTTTCCCCCAAACAGACCCTCAGCCCTGCTCCCATTCAAGCTAAAGTTGCCTGAATGTTTTTATGACTCAGCACTGAGCCCACTAATAGCAGCCTGAAATAAGATGCAACACAGAACTAATGCAATGGGTGCAATGTGAAAAGAAGGGACATTATTACCAGCTCCTATGGAAATATCCCCATAGTTTCTCCTCCTTGTCTGATGGGTTCTCTCCGTGTGCTCAACATTGTCTTGTGTAATTGGTGCCCGATTCATAGAATCATAGAAAATGAGGGTTGGAAGAGACCTTGGGAGGTCTAGTCCAACCTCCTGATTTGCCCTCCTTTCTGATACAAGTTACTTTTCAGCATGTGAGCATTTGCAGTGATACTACGTGGGGGGAAAGGCTGCAGTTTCCAAGACCTCTAGGTTCCTGAGGGGCAGGAACTGTGGGCTGGATCTTGCACTCAGTGAGACAACTGTGAATCCAGCAGAACTGCACTGAGTTACACTGCTGTTATTTGAGAGCAGGATATGACCCTCAAGTTTTGGGGGTCTATAAGGCACCACAGAGCTCCTGGTCCTCTGTAAATAAAAACAGTAATGTCCCGATTACAATCAATGACTGCAGCAGATCTGCAGTTCTTCTTGGTGTCTGGTGTAAAATCTGACCCGCACCTTCTGATAAGGGGAACAACATAAAGAGAATGCAGAGAGTCCTGGCAATGATGGCCCATGCCTACTTGATGGTGCAGTTTAGGGTCTTGTAGAAACACAATTGACCTTGAGATGCTGATAAGTATTGTTGATTGTTAGTACTGTCAACTCTCACAGTCTAATGGTGCCATAACAGGCAACTTTACCCCAGGAAAGGCAGGGCATAAAGAGAGGGAAATACAATGGTCACTTCTAGGGTGAAGACTGATCTAATCTTTTTCAGTGGTGCCACCCTCCAGTTTGCCAGATCTGTCATCAGTGAGGAGTGATTATGTACATACTGGGTATGCTCTGCTTGGCTTATGAGCTGTGGACTCAGATAACTCCAGTGACTTATCTTACTGAAAATATTTGGCTGGCTGTTATGAATAAGATAGAGCATCTTCAATATTCCTGCAATCCAGAGATTTCAAAGTGTTTACCAAACATGAATTAATTCAACTTCACAGCCCCGGTTTGAGGTTAGGGAAGTATCGGTATCTCACTTTCTCTATCATTCTGCCTCTAACATTCTGCCCCTTATCGCCTGCCATGTAATTCTTCGGCTCAGTCACCCCTGCCAAAGTCTCCATTAAGTAGCAACATTTCCTGTGCCACCTCTGAGGTGCTGATGGAACCAGGTAAGGACAAGAATATGCTTTATGGCCACGATTCATTGGTGATATATAGTTTTGAACATCAAGAACAGCTCTGTGATGAAAATGACTCTGGTGTAAGTGAAAGGAGAAATGAGACCCAATGTGTCTCAACTGCCAAATACAGTGAAGAGCAAAGCAGATGAGGGGTTAGGTCCCTTTGGGATCATTTTCTGTACCCCAACAGAGCTGCAAGATGAATGTTTCCATCATCCCAGAGGCTGAAGCTAGTAGAATGGTGTATCTCACAGCAAGGCAGTGAATAGAGTTGAATGAAAACTATATAGCAAGTAGTTTGTCAAGTTTAATTTCTTGTCTTCAGAGGCTACAATTTTCATGAATCTTGTGAAATGATTCTCATAAAGCAGTGTCAACAAATAATTTCATCTATGTATCTTGATAATAAGCATGTCATTACTGTGTGTTTGAAATCTCAGCTGACTGTGTCTTAGGTATATAGTTCGCAAGGCATTGTTCATATTCCTTGAATGCTTGTACTGACTTTCAGATCCAGGTTTCCATTATGTGTGTCTAAGCCCTTGTGTTTGGAAGTTCTGTGTTGTCTGTGCAGTTTCGGTAAATGCTCCTCGCATTAAATGCCTTTGCTTGCATATCACAGTAAAGTAAAACGTAAAGGGTATGAATGCAGTCAAAGCACATTTGAACCGTTCATTTGAGAGATACTTGCAGTAAAGTATCTGCGGTGTGCTTCCGGCTCTAAGCATGGAGTGAAGTTGCTTTAGGGAATGTTCTTTTTTCCGACCTGACGTTAAATGCAGTCTCCTCTTATTCCTCTGTAATGAAAATGTCTTATGGGGTTTTCTTTTTCAAATGACAGGAACACATCAACAAGTTTCCACTATGTTGTCAATACAATATTGCTCCTGTTCTGCTCATAGCATTTGTTGTAATAAGTTTTCAATATATGCATTTGCTGTAGGGTTCTTTCCAATTTAATTGCAAAACATGGTGTGTGGTATGGATAGTATAATGATATAGTCAAGTTCCCCTCCCACTGGATATTGGCAACATTTTACAATAACAATGAATCAAGACAGCCCAATTGAGATGTCCAATAAGACAATCCCACATACTTTTGGCTATTTACTACTCGCTGGAGCTGCCAGTATTGCCATAGGGCACAGAACAATCTGGTGCTAGCTTGCAGAGGACAAGAGTAAGCAAGTGACTTTGTGTTGTGCATTTACAGAGAGAGACCTGTGGTGAAGTAATTGCTAGGCAGAAATAGCAATAATTTGCCAGTCGCTGCATGAAGGACCAGTCCAGAGCCAAGCAAATGTAATGCAGTGGGTCTGTATCTTCTGCCCAAGCCAGCCAGTCCCATTTCCCTTAGTCTAGCCTCATGACCTGCCGTGAGTGTCTAGGCTTTTCTCAAGCCTTTAAGCTTCCTGCTTCCACTCCTCCTGCTCAGTCTTCTGGTTTTAGCCATGAAATGGCTCCCCTTGCTTAAAGAGCATGTCACTTTTAAAAACAGTGTGACATCCTTCCTTTGTTCCTGGCCTTCCACTGGGAGTTTCCATGCTGCAGTCCCTGTATGGGATTGCTGGCAGAGAGTTGTTACAAGTCTGGAGCTCTGTCTGTAGAAAGCCCATTGTTCTACAAGCGTAGAGCTGTTCAATGTTGTTGACTCCTTAATGGCCCTGTTTCAGTTCCCCAGACATAGCCTGTTCTCTGCTACAAAAGGGATGTTCTAATCCACACTGAAGGTTGCAATCATACATGCATAAAATCATAAAGCGAAGAGGAAGTTGCAATTGGACACAGCCATATTCCCTAAGCTGTCACACCTTTTCATCACCCCA
Source organism: Crocodylus porosus (assembly GCF_001723895.1). NCBI lineage: Eukaryota > Metazoa > Chordata > Crocodylia > Crocodylidae > Crocodylus > Crocodylus porosus. Next base: position 19,230,240 of record NW_017728917.1, read on the forward strand.
AACTGTTCAATAGATTTATTTTGAAGACCAGGATGCAACTCACTAATTTCCTTTTTACTTGGAGCCAAGAGCAGAAAACCTGGAGCAGAGCTAGCAGGCCACTGGTTTGCAAGAGAAGGATTATGGTAAAGTGGAAAGGGAAGGACTGTACTCCTTTGGGAGGAGCAATTACAGCAAAATAATGTGTGTGATGATCATGGGCAGATCTAGGATTTTGAAAAGGGGATGTAGATAACATGGTACATCATCATGTGTAACATAACACAAATTTTTCTCCAGTTAAAAAGAAACTAGATGCTTTACTAATAGCTAGGGGCCTAGGTCTGTATTATTCAGTTTAAGATTGAAGCAAGAAAAAAAGCCTTACTGGAACATGCATTCATTTGCTATGTCATATATTATGTATAAACATACAACAGACTGAGTTAATGTTCCTAGCTAGAGTTAAAAACAGTTTGCAGGGCTGTGAAATAGGAGCTATGGCTGCCTATACATGTGCTGGTTTGCATTCTAATTAGAACACTTCAATGTGGCCTCATCATCATGTGTATAAGCCCCCATGGGTTTAAAAATGGCCACTGAGGTGCTTTATCTAAACCTCACAGAACGAAGTTTAGATAAAGCATCCCATGCGCATCTTTAAACCCATGGGGGCTTAATACATGTGACGGTGAAGTGTTTTAATTAGAGCAGCTCTCCAGGAACTGCTCTAATTAAAATGCCACCCCCACCCCCGAGCATGTGTATAGGCAGCCTATATGACCAGGAGCAGCAAACAGACAGCAGAATCCAGAAGAAAGGATAGCTTGATTAGTGCAACCATTAAATATTAAAAAGGAGAGATGGTCATTAACAGTTGAGGAATGAAGAAATTAGAAGGAATTCTGTATATTATGAGAGTCACGAAGTCAAGTGACTCTCTTGCTGCTGCCTGACTAGAAATGCTGCTGCCATTGCCGGGAAGTTGGTTTTAAACTTTCGGTGGAGCGGGAATCAAAGGAAGGTGTAAATGCACCCCCACCCCTCCCAGATCCACCCCTGTAGGCAATTCTTGGGCATAAAAGCATTAGCCATGTTATTTAGTTATGGAAATGCATTCCCGTGATTAACACACTTCTAGATCCAGGCAGCATAGTGCAGTGATGGACGTTAATAGACATATGCCAGTGTCTGGGTTCTTTTTGACTGCAAGAAGGATGCTTGTAGTAATGTTAGCTCAGCTCTGAGCCTCAGCAATATGATGAGTAAAGGATTGTGAAAAGGTATCAGGCACTTTAGCCAGGAACACCAAATAGATGATATAGTCTGTGTTCTCTCTGTCAGCTCTGCTGAACTTGACTTTAAGCATGGGAAAAGAGTGAGATTACTGAGAGGGATTCCGGCGTGACTACACTAGAACCGTTAGCTTGCAGGCTGTTGCATCACATGCAGCAGGGCCCAGGTGCCTGATGGCAAATAGAAGTCATGTGCATGTGTGAGGTGCTAGTGAGCAGGAGTAAATCTTCAGCCTCGTTCACCTTTTTTCTCATTCACTGCATGCATGGCAGAGAAGAGGAAGGAATCAGAGAACAGTGTGCACATCAGGTCATAAGTTGTCACCTTCTCAGGCTAATGAGGCACTTAATGATGCTTCCTTCTCACAGACCACACCCATGCTACCTGGCAGGCAAAGCTTGACCAGCGGCTTCCTATCCAACAGCATCCTCCTCAGGCAGTATTGGTCTCACCTTCACCACTCTGGATCTGTGTAGGCTCACACCTACCAAGGCCTTTCTAGCTAGTAACCACAACACTGGGTGTGTCCAATTCACAGGAACTGGATCCTGCAGGGAAACACAGTCTTGTAGCAGTTCTTAGGTTTTTCCATCTCTTTTATACAAACATATGATCCTAGGGCTTGTTTGTTGTTCTTCACAGGGAGATTGTTAGGGAGAAACCCACTTGTTCTGGTTTTGTATAGTAGTGGTACCATCTTATTAGTGATGTCAAGACAGATTGAAGTTTGCAGACAACTTGAATTGTCTGACATTTTCAAATGAAGCATTTTAATTTTTAAATTAGAAACAAACTTTTGTTTTCAAAGGTCTGATGTTCATTTTAAGGCATTTTACAAACCTTTAAAGAACAAAGTTTTAAAACGAAGTGTTTAGTTTTGCGTTTTAGGAGGGGGGAAAGGTTTCCACCTGAAATTATTGTTTAATGCTTTTTATTTGTTAAACATTTCAAAAATATTTCATTTTAGGTTCAATTGAAACTATTTTTCAGAACTGTCACCAAACCAACTCAAATGTTCACATTCAGATGTTGACCCCAGCACTTGTTCCTGCCCAGAGCAGGAGGTCAGACTTGATGATCTAATAGGTCCCTTCCAGTCCTAGAAATCTATTAAATCTATAATTCAGGATCTGGAGAAAATGGGTTTCATTCTTCATTAAAAGACAGATCATTAAATTACGATGTACCTAACAAACTACAGAAAAAATGGAGCTATGAAACAGATGACAACTTCACTTGGAGAGTACCTTATTCAGGTGAACATGCCATTAGTTGGCATTCTCATCTATACACTGAGTAAACAAGCGCTGCCAATTTAATAAGTATAACTGTTTTTCACCAGATACCGTCTACGTAAAAGTCTCTCTACTAATTACTTGTAGATATGATACCAAGCACTTGTCTACTAAGATTTCTTTTATAATATGTATCCTTTTAATGTACAGTATGTAGACCAATATTTCACTAGGTTCCTGTGAAAGTATATAATATATATAGGACTGAATCCTTATATATTTGACAGACATCCTCACATGTAGGTATGCTGGTAAACAACAAACTCTATATAGAAAAAGGAGGCAATGACAATTCAGAATTGCAGCACTGTATAACCACATGGACAACATTAGGGATGCTCAAAATAATGTGAGTGGCAAGTTGTGAGCTGTTGAACTACACTTAGAGATGATTTGTAAGGCATTATAAGCTAGTCCATTGTGAGGGGCGCGGTTTGTCAACCGACCGTCTCACAGGGGACCCCTGGTGGGAGGGGAATGTGTCGTCTTCACTGCACCCACGCCAGTCTCGCCTGCCACGACTTTGATGGTAACTTGGGGTTCACAATACTGTGGCGCGTGCAGTTCAGAAACGGCACTCCGCCTCCGCTGAGTCCAGGGGTCCTGAGGGCTCCTCCTCCCCTGCACCCTCGCCCGGTCCTCCGGGTAGCGGCCGCCCCTCGGCAGGCCACTTGTCAGGATGCTGGTCCCAAAAAAATGCTCAAAAGGAAAACAAAGTACAGAGTCCAACACAAAGTTCCTCACAGGGATTCACGGGAGCCGGGGTTTGTTTGGCCCCTCGGCTACCCTCCTCGATATCCCTACCTGCAGCAGGGCTGACCCCCTTCCTGACTTCGGGCTGGGATCTTCTGCCCTCTCCCAGGGCCTCCTTCTGCCCCTTAGTCCTCCCAAATTTCACAGGCGCGGTGACTTCCCCGCCTGTGGTCGCCCTTGTATTATAGTACTTACGGTACCCGGCTCCTGCCGGGTGCCGTCGCTTCCCGCGGTGCTAAGTCGCTCGAGTCTTCGCCGTCAGTTGGCCAGGGCTCCTCGCCGCACTGGGGCTTACCCCTGCCCCAGTAGGTCCTGCCGCATCTCCAGGCAGCTTGCACCCACTCCAGGGTGCTTCTCCCAATGCTGGCCCTTCCCCAGCTCTCCTTCGGATCCGCCGCTCCCGATTCCGGACCCACTGCTCCTGCCTCCGGACCCACTGCTCCTGTCTCCGAATCTGCCGGGGCCCGCTCCGGACCCGCTGGGCTCTCTTTATCTGTCCGGGTAGGCCTTGACCCAGGTGCTTCCGGGTTCCTGGAAGGGGGAAACTTAGGTGCTTGGCTTTCCGCCGGGACCCGGAAGTCGGGCCGGTCCCCAGCGTCGCCCTTGCCCTGCACCTTCTTAACCCCCTTACATCCATGTGCCTCAGTTAAGGAAGAATAAAGGAAGGAAATATAATTAATATGAGTCAGCATGGTTTTGTGGAAAATAGATCCTGACAAACTAACTTGATACCCTTTTTGATGAGCTAACAAATTTGGTTGATAAAGGCGATAGCAGCATTGATGTATCACACTAAGACTTGTGTAGAGCATTTGACTTGGTACTGTGTGATGTTTTTGACTAGTAACTAGGACTAGAAAGAAACAACAGCATTGCAGTACCCATTAAAATGATAAAAGCAAAACACAACAGCGCTCTGACAGGTCTCAACATGTAATTGCAAATGGAGAATCTCTGGTTAGCAGCTGTGTTTCTATGGGGATCCCACAGGGATTGGTCTGTGGCCTTATGCTATTTAACGTGTTTATCGATGACATGGTAGATAACAACATTGTCACTGACAAAGTTTGCAGATGATGCAAAGATTGGTGGAATGGTAAATAATGAGGAGCACAGGTCACTGATTCAGTGAGATCTCTCCCTCTTGGAGAGCTGGGCTCCAGCAAACAAACTGTATTTCAGCATAACAAAATGCAGTCATATAGTCAGGTTGGGGGGAGAGAGATTTGCACGGTAGGTGGGGCTCTATCTTGAGAAGCACGCTCAAACAAAAAAAAAAAAAAAGGACCTGCGGTGTGGTGTGATCATGGATATCAGGTGAGGATAAGCTCCCAGTGTGATGTGTGACCAAAAATCCTAACACAAACCTTGTATGTATAAATCAGCAGTTCTCCATCAGGAGTCAGAAGATTATGGCCATGTTTATACTATGCCAATGGCCTGTCCCAGGGTAAGCATGCTGATATGCTCCAGTTAAAAGTTTACTGGTGAGGCTGCTCCAGGCTTGTCCTAAGGGGTCAAGGTCAGAGCCACTGGAAACAAAGGGCTTAAGTGTGTGTTCTGGGGCTGAGCCCAGAATAGCCTTGCTGGTGAACTTCCACCTCTGCAGTGTGTTGACAGAACCAGGTGGGTGAGGTATGTTCGGCCTTATACTTTCTGAGACGTGCTGCCGTAGACATATTCATAGACATAGATACATCTGTGTTTGGCACTGGGATGAGCACCTCTGGGAGATTGTGTGGTTGCCCACAATTCATGGAGGATGTTGGTAAATTGGAGCAGGAAGAATTATTGAAGACTTGGAAAACACCTTTGAGTAAAAGACTTGAGGAGTTTCCTCAACTTACCTTATGAAAGAGAAGGTTGAAGTCAAAGTGGATCACAGTCCTAATGTTGATAATGGGCTCTTCAGCCTAGCAGATGAAGCTGTAGCAAGGTTTGATGACTGGTAGGTGAAGTCAGACAAGTTCAGACTAAAAAGAAAGCAGTTTTTAGTGGTGAAAGTAATTAACCATGGGAGCAATTTGCCAAGCAATGCAGTGGAGCTTTTATCAATGCCAATTCTTAAATCAAGATTGGCTATTTTCTCTAACAGCTGCTTTAGTTCAAGCAGGAATTAATCGACCAAAGCACTGTGACTTCCAGTCCTAGGTCAGGTTAGATGATCATAGTATAGCCTTCTGGCCTGACAGTCAATTAATTTAGTCTGGGGTTTTAATCATCCCTGTAACTCTCAAACTCTGGAATCAACACAGCATAAACCTGATAGGGGTCAGCAAGCCTTGGTTTATATACTAATCCACTACTGCTGGATTAAATAGATCAGATTTTCAGCAGGTTTAACTTAAACCAGTAGAACTGCCATGTGTAGAAAAGCCCATGTATTCTGATTCCTTCAGACATTGTACACCAACCTACTAAAGCACACTGAGGAGTTAGAAGGGAGTGCAAGTTACACCCCAGATTGGCTTATTCTAACTTCATTTTTTTTCATACAAGCCCTACTTATTGCTTTTCTTCCTCTGATTCTTTCCTGTGGCCCTTCAGGGTTTGTGTTTTACCACCTGAAACTCCCTTACACCTCTGCACAGAAGATCATAAAGGAAAGTAGTTCTACATTTATATGATCTATGCATCATTCCCAAATGTATCCTACTGGAGAGCAGTTGAGTGGACAGGGGCAAGGTAAGTTGCATATCACTGGGAGTGTCTACACGTGACACTAGTGTGATGCTATGGCAATGTAGAGTACACAGATGTCTACATGTGACCAGCAGCTACTTTGCCATAGTGGCACACTCCCCCCGCCCTCCCCTCCTCCCCCACCCTGTTATTGCACGCCGCTACAGCAAAGTAGCTGCTAAAAATATCTGTGCACCGTGTGTAAGGCACAGTATGGGCGCTTACTGCGCTGTGCTTTAGTACTTCCAAAAATACTTCCAAAAGGAAGTACTAAAGCACAACGCAGTAACAATGTCACCATAGGGCAGCATGTAGATGCGCCTGCTGAGCACAATTCTAAGAAGGTAAGACTCTGTTGAGTTACTCCCTGAGAGTGGTGACGGTAGGGATAAGATTCAGCTCTGTTAGGTTCATGATCTTACTGCCACTGTTGTGAACTGTGTGAGATAGGAGTGTAGGTAAAGCTCCCACAAAAGAGTGTCTCGTCAACAACCTGTTGCCAAACCTTGTTGTCCCTTTCCCATAACTTGTGCTGTGATTAGTTTGCTCCAGTATCTTTTCTATGCTGACAAAATAGATGCTGGCAAACAAGACATCTTCATCCTTTAGCTCTGGGGTCGGCAATGTTTTTGAGCCAAGTTGCCAAAAACATCCACAATCTTGACTTGTAAGATGTTGGCATGCCAGGGCAGATGGTGGGGGAGCTGCAAGGGGTTCAATCCTTGTTGTGGCAGCACAGCCCCATCCCCATCCCCAGCATCTGACGTGGGGCACACGTGCACCCACTGCCAGGAACGAACCAGGCCAGGCCTCCACGGACCCCAGTGCAGCTGTTTGCTGCCTGCCACAGCCTGTCTGGGCTCTGGGCAGGCCCATGGAGCCTGGGCTGCTTGCAGCAGGCAGTGGGGAGCCTGGGCCTGGGCCTGGGCTGCTTGCAGCAGGCAGTGGGGAGTCTGCAAGCAGCTGCACTGGGGTCTGTGCAATCCTGGCGTAGCTTGTTGCCAGCAGCAGGTGCATGGGCACCTCAGGGTCGACAGTGGAGAGAGACCCAGGGCTGTGCTTCTGCAACAAGGATTGGGCCCTTCACAGCTTCCCCCGTCCACCCCAAGTTGTGTGAGCCAAGCAAAATGCCTTCACATGCCACTCTGGCATGAATGCCAGAGGTTGCCTACCCCTGGTTTAACTGTTGTCAGAAGTTCCTCTTCTCTGGTTATCTATAAATTTGTGTCCTTGTCTGGGTGCTGTGCTGCAATATTCCACCTTTGGTGGATTTAAGACATCTTGAAAATAATTCTTGAAGTCAAATGCTGGTTTCTACTATTAGTAGTTTCCTGCCCGTTATGGTTATGTGGGATGTGTGGAAATGTACTGAACTCTGCATTCTGGGGTCAATCATTTTGCAGGGCAAAGGTAAATGTTTAGTTGCAGATATGATAAATGCAATTATTTTTCCAATTGTTATTTTTGTACCAAGCATGTAATTGTATTGGGCAGAATGTCAGGGTTTATGGTTAGACAAAGATGCCTTGATGATTAAGCCAAAGGTAAAGTGCCCCGTAGAGTTTACTGTTTGATGCCACTAAAGCCTCTGTTTCTACCACAAAGCTCTCCCTATTGGAGCTAGAAAACGATAAGGTTTGCCACTTGTGTCTGATTTCTTCCATGTTTGCATCTTAAGAGGGTAGAATTTGCCATTCCTTTGACGGCAAATGCATTCCTTGATATCTGCTTGGGACCATCCATGCATGTCTTAACATCTCTGGATGACCCTGCCCTCTACTGCTAGTTATTTGCCAGTGACTCCTCCTCCATCTGCTGTTGTCTTCAGTGAGATGGTTCTACAACGCAGAATGGTTCAGGAGGAAAGTTAAAACAGCCTCAAGGTTTCTATGGAAGAACGTTAAGCTAAGAAGCCCACTCCAATACTGCCTCTCCCCCCATGTCAGCAGGCCAAGCAATAGCTGTGCACTGACTTTCACCTAAAACCTGTGAATTTGCTTTGAAACTCATGAACCTTCTGACTTATTTCCTATGTTCTTGGTCCCAAACCAAATGTTCATGTGTAAGAAGGGTCTTTGTGCAAACTAGCTATTGTTTGTTCAAGTTCTTCCCCAGATCATAAGCAATTCACTCACTCAGGAGACGAAAAAAATCCACACACCTGACCTCCTGAAAATCAGGTCACCTATGAGCAATGTAGCAATCCCATAGCACGAATAACAAGTACTTGTATGAATAGCCTTAGTGATTGGTGAGTGAGCTGCCTAGAGAGCAAAATTAGTGTGGGACATGAATCAAGTTTTTAAAAGTAATGAGCAGCTCCCTAACAACTGTTCTTCTTTGCAACTGAATAAATAATATCTTGAAAGTTGAATTTGCCCACCTCTAGCTAGCAATGAGGTGAGAAGGCCCCACTGGCTACAATGCCATCAGGAATGTAGATATGAATGATGGTTGCAATATCAACCAGGCACAATGTGAGTTTAACTGGACCCTGAACTGAGCAGGGCGCTGTAATAATAGGAGTTATAATTTAGAGATGCTCCCTAAGAGGAGACTGAGGGAGATGATCCTTCAGTAAGGGAGCAGCTAGTTAAAGAGAAATAGTCTGAGGAGGTTGCCTACTTCTCCACAATTAAAGTTTGTTGTTTAGTTCTTACAAAAAACTAGAACTCTTGGTTCCAAAATGGTATCTTTTATTAGACCAACTGGAAAATGGCAAGAAAACTGTCCTTTTCTGCAAGTTTTCAGGATCAAAGTCCCTTTGTCAGGCTCTGGGAAAAGTGTAGATGGTACACGATGGTAAAAAGTCCCCATAGGTAGAAAATAAATTTTGTTTTTGCTCAGAGGGAGCTAAAGATGGAAGGCTGTCCCAGAGTGCCTTTGTGAGCTGTGTTGAGTAGCTCTCTGATGTGTTGATCAGGTAGGCTTCCTTCCCTGGAGGTGTCAGATGGCAGGGAGGTAAAAAAAACAAACAAAAAACTTCCTTGTTGTTCTGTAATGAAGTTTAAAATCCAAAATTGGCTAAAATTTGGCATCTTCCATGTTTCAGAGGTGTACCTGGTAGCTGTATTAGTCTGAGACAAAAAGACATACTTTAGTAAATGTTTAGTTCTTTTCATTCATTGTTTGCATACATCTATTGAACCAATGATCACTACAGGTGCCAGTGGAGTGGTGTGAAGAAGAAGGTGGCATCGTGCAGATAGGCAGAGATATTTTGGGGATAATAGGGAGGATAATAGGGGACAGAGCTACAATAGCAGGTACAGAAATCAGACACAAGAGAAAAATGGCAAAGGCAGCCACTGATGTGCCCAGCCTCCTGGAACTCTGCAAACTATTAACTGAGCTCAAGCAAAAGGCCGGCTGAGCTCCCACCATGGTGGTTAACGTTTGTTTTAGCCGCCTTATCTAATCTCTCTCTTAACTTTTGCTAGGGGAAAGCGTTTATTGCTTGTATCATGTTACTCCATGAGCCCTTGTTGGCAGTGGCTGTTTGCGTGTGTGCGTGTAGATGTGAGGCAAGATAACTGAAGGCCTTGCTGTTTTATGGATCAGTCAATCCAAACTTCTCCCACTGGCAGATGAGATGATGTGCTGTGTTCCTTACCTGTGGGCCATATGTTATCAGGGTATAAATCAGCAGAGCAGGCCTCTGTTTATATACATAAATTGCCCCAATCTGACAGTTTAATACCCTCTTGACTTTTTACCCTCTGCGGGGGAGAGCCTGAAATGTCTTATGCTGCTAGTCACCCGAGCGATGACGGCAGTGCTGGGAAACCAACCCACCTATAAAAGGACCAAGCATTCCTTCTCCCGGTGCTTATGAAGTGATCTGCCGCCTCTTCAGAGTTGGCCACCTACCCGTTTGCACCCTGGAGGGGAAAGTCTGTTGAGATATACCAGTCAAACAGGAAATTATCTGGTCTCCCCTTGCTAAATTACTACCTGGCGAGCCAGTGACTAGGCACCAAAGATGAGAACACGAGTCTGGTCCCCTACAGACATGATTCCTAAGCACGCAAGACCATGCACTGATGGTTTAGTCGTGCGAAGGGCAAGTCCACGAGCCCGTTTCTTCACTGCAGGGAATTGTGCAATTTTGCATTTCATCATTTCTCAAGGGGCACCTACATTTTGCCTGGTTGACAGCCACACTGGCGACTTTTCCAGAGCAGCTGCAGTGTAAATCCCTGCAGGGTGTCACTTCAGCTTCACCTGAGGTATTTCACCACTAGTAAGTACTTCTGTAAGGAAGTATGAGGAAAATGAACCCTCTTGTTGCTTAAAAACCCAACCTAAAAAGAGGGTTTCTCAAGAGATGGAGGCGGGGGTCATCAGATGGTTCAATGCTGATGGTGGGGAGAGATCTCCAGGCCAGCAACCACCACAGAGAAAAGGGATGGATAACTTGTACAGGCTGAGCTTTTGGGTGCCTCGCAAAATGTATGCATCTGAGATGCCTCTGTTTAGGAGGGGCCCCTTTTGAAAACATTCTAGGCCTTACTATGCTTTCACTTCTATTGCTTTCTCCTTTTTTGCCCCTCCTTTCTGGACTTTCCTTTTCTTTTTTATTTTCAGGATTTGCATAAAGCTCCTCACACATCCCACTGTAGTCCACAGAGAGGGAGTGTCACCTGCAGAAATAGTCCTGTTGGGAACCTTTTCTTACACTTGTTTAGACCATGCCAGAATGATTATTCCTCCCTCTCCTCCCCAAATTCTGTTTGCGCTTGATTGCAGATCCGCAGCCACAGCTTGCAGCTTGCGTGAAAGCGCCTAGGTTATAGCCAGCCTCAGAACAGCACTCCCTGCTAGGAGAGTCCCTCCTTTCTTGCATTAAATAACAGCCTTCCACAGCATACCTTTCAGATTGGTTTTGAAAGTGCAATTCAAGTCTGAAAATCGACTCTGTAAGAAATTGACCTTGTGCGATACCTCTTCCCGCTCCCTGATCCCAGGTCAAATGTTCTCAGTTTACAAGTTGGCGCCGCACACTCCCACAGTAGCAGGGCTCTTTCTGCCTCCATGGTCGCGGGGGCTGGTAGTAAAGATTCTGCAGTTGGTACTTTGCTGCAGTTCAACCAGGAATGTACTAAACAGGGCAAAAGCCAGGGCTTGCAACCACTTCTCCAGGAGTAGTATAGACCCACAAGGAAGGGGAATAGGAACAGGAGCCCTGCATTCTATTTCCAGCTTTTCCACTGACCAGCTCCATGACTTTGGGCAAGTCACTTCATCCTTCTGTGATTCTCTTTCCCTTTCTCCTCGTTGCCTATCCTGTCTTGTCTCTTCAGTCAAACAACTCTCAGAGGCAGGAACTGTGTTTCGCTATTTGCATTTCCAGCATAACTGGGTCTGATTTTGGTGTTACTATAATTTATTCAAATAATAATTCAGGCAAGCAGATGCATATCTGAATGGCAGATCCGTGGGTTGGGGAAAGATGTTGAGTTTAAGGGATGAATCCCCATTTTCATATCAATGGGGGTTTTTTTTGGTTTAAAATCTCTCTTTATTTTAACTCTTTAAAATCTGCTCATTTCTGTGCTTTGGGGGCCACATCCATCACCTCTCTCACTTAATGATGGTTTAGTCTGTCATAGTGGTTCTCAAACTTTTTAGATTCAAGGTACCCCTTGGGAAATGCCAGCTCTTAGCTTTTACTCCTTTTTTTACTAGAGAAAAATAATAGAGTAATTCTTCTGTTGCAAAGAACGTAGGAAGACCCCAACAGGGCAGAATGTTTTTAACACTATGGACTCCTATTCAAAATCCCGGGGTTCACCTTACGAATCACGTTTGCACACCTAACAGTGCTAACATTGCATGGCACCCTGCAGCAGCCTTGAAAAGGTGTCAAGGCACCCTGATTGAGAATCACTGTTCTAATTGTATAGAAAAGAAGTCAGCAGCTTTTTGCTGCCGGGGCTGGAGCTTGCAACCTGGCCCCTGCGCAGGTCCCTCCATGCATGCCCCAGTGCCAAAACTACAGCGAGGTAAGTGCAGGCAGGAGCGAGCAGTGGGGAGGGTTGCTGAAGAGGATGCTGCGGAGGTCACAGATGGCTTAGCATAGATGCATTCTGCCTGATCCCCCCCCCCTCCCCCCCCGAGATACCCTGGACAAGGTTAGACCTTTGCAGGCCAAAACTTACTTCTTCCCAGCCTGGATCCAGCCAATGGGACATAGATTGCTGCCCTCTGGTATAGACTGCTCTACAAGTCATTATGAAACATCAGCCCAAAAGGATTTTGAACATATTAAAAATGTACCTCGTTATGCAGAGAATGGTTTGGCTACGTGCAACTAAGACTCAGTACCCGAAAAATATCTCCCAGCTTCGATGGTTAAACTCAGGGAAAGTTAATATGTGAATCTCATTCAAAGAGTCATTAGCATATGGGAATTCCCCCAGAAAACATTGCTGCAGTATTTTTCAGCAATGCATTTGAGCTGCAAAGGTGGCACTGCAGGGATAAAGGTCAGTGTAGCAAACTGTCACCCGTTTTGACCAGTGAGATTAGCCAAAACTTCAAAGTCTTGTAGGTTGTTCCAGGAAGGAGGAGACATTGGTTCTGGAGCCAGGTACTTCTTTGAGGAAGCCTTGTTTCTTTACAAAGCGCACGCAGCAGGAATTGGACAAGAAGCGGCTGTGCTTTTTTTGCTCACAGCCTAACCCCTCTCAGCTAGCGCTCAACCCAGAAAGCTCATGCTCTGGGTATTTCTCAAGGCCATGTTCTGTGTCTGTTTTCTTTCCTTGCTTCTGATATTTTTGCTCTTGATTTGGGGGACATAAACATTCACAAAACCAGTGAAACTCCCTCTGCTTCCACGTGCCTTATGTATGCCTATGTTTTTGGGTGGGAACAGCTGCCTTTAAGATGAAGGCTGCTATTGCTTTAGCTATTTTGCTCCATTCATGAGTTGAACTGCTTTGAACAACTATACCCTCAGCCTTGTATTATACTGAGTTGTACTGGGCTCTGGACTGTGGAGCAGGGTCCAACTAGGCCTTGTTGCTGTTTCCTCCCTTGCTCCTTCACTTCCCACCAGAGCATATGTTCGTTTTTTAGACTAAAGATCACACCCTTGGGTGTGGGTGACAAGGCAGCAAAGAGGAAAGGGCCTGGGATTCGCACCCCTGCTGCAATACAATACATACTTGGAGCACAGGTTCTTCCATGTCTGTTTTATCAGTTCATGGACTACAGTAACAGCCACTGCCACTTCGGCTAGGTACAGACAGTTAAAAAGCCCAATGCTGAATCAATTCAGTCTTTGCTGGTTAGTAGCTGCAGATTAAATTGAAACAAAAGTGAATGGACATTTGATTCAGGAAATGCAATCACATGCCTACAGTGGCTCAGGCCAGGAGCTGGGGGGCGGGTGCTAGAGCATAGCAATCTGGCTGTGTGTTCACTTCCTCTTTCTGATGCCCCCGAGGTCTCTGGGATTTGCAGTCCAGAATTACAGCAGCAGGACTCTGCAGGATTGCTTATCACTTCCATTTCCTACTTCCAGGTGCCTCTGGGATTTATAACCCACAGTTGCAGCCAGCAGTGAGTTTGAGCAAGGGAAGGGGTGTTTAGCTCTCCTCCCTGGCCCCAGACCCCAGCTAGGGTTTGCTTGGAGGGGACAGTATCCCCTGCAGACTGGGCTGCATCCCCAGCCAGGCTTGGACCCCCAGTGCCTTGTCAGCCAGCCCTCACTGTTCCAGCTAGGGAGCAGAGGGGCAGAGCCAGCCCTGCTCTCTGGAGCAGACAGCACAGCCCAGCTCAGGGCTTCAAAGCATGCTGGGATGCTAGGGGACTGTGATTTAACTTGAACCAGGAAGGGGTCTAGGACAGAAGTTTCATAAACTGGTTTGATCCAAATCTGTTAAGTCTGATACCATATTCAACCAAGTTTATCTTAAACCAGTTTCAGCCATTTTAAAACTAGTTTGTGTGCACTGAACATCTGCTCTATTACAGGTTTAAATCAGTTTCTGATTACTTAAACCAGTTTATGTGCAACTTCTGTCCCTAGCCTTTGCGACAGGGATCAAGATACACATCCTCCCTAAGTACGGATTTGGTATTCTCTCCTTTGATCCCATCCCTCCTCCTGCACTGCCTGCCTTGGAGACAACCTCTGTTGCACATAAGGATGCTCAAGGTGCCCTGTGTAGATTCCCTACTTGGTGGTTCTCTTCCATGCAGAGACTTACTGTGAGATGAAAGTGCTGTACGGGACATTGCTCTCTTTTACTGCTGGCTAATTTTATTTGGAACCTTTCTAAAACTTCTTGAAATTCCCTGTAGACTAGAAGGCCTCTCAGCCTCCTTTCTTCCAGTTACACTTTCATCTTATTACTCTTGATATGAAAATGAAACTCCATGTAGTACCCTGCAGACCACAGGAGGAGGTTCTCAACTGCTCCGACACCTTGTGGGAGAAGCAACACTGATCAAGAGTGAGGTTTCTTTAAAGAGCAATCAAACTTGAATTACAGCCAATGTCTCTTCATTGGCGTCATGCAGGGGCAATGTGCCAAGGAGGTGATATCATCCTGCAAATTTATGTTCTGATTCAAAAAGAAATGTGAATTCCCATGTGAGTGATGCATGGGCGTCAGCCAGCTTACCGGCATGGCCTTTGTGCTCAGGAAATTTGGGCAGCCCCTGGTATAAACTAAGTAAACAATGAACCCAATCCTGGGGGGTGCTGAGTTTCCCCTGATTTTCATGGTAGTGGTACGTGCCTGGCATCCTGCAGCTTTTTACACCAGTAATTGTTTTACCTTGGCACCTCATGACCAGGACAGGAACTTGGTAGGCAAAGGGAAAGTCAGGCATCAGTTTACAGGGTGTTGAAGCTACCTTTTTACATCAAGGCTGATTTCAGTGACTCATTTCTTCCTGTCAGTGCTGATGTCACAGGAGAGTAAGCATGGTCAGCTGTGACTGGAGTCATTTTGAGTTGAAATAATGGAGCTCTGGATTTAGTTGCCCTGTTTTGCACTATTGTGCCTCAGTGTTACATAATCATGTAGTGTGTCCATGTCTCCATTTCTTATTCCACATTTGCTAAATACAGAAATCAGGCCAGTTCAATCCCTCCCACCTCTCCCTCCCCCACCCCAAATACACATACATCAGAAGATGCAGCTATTTAATGAAAAATGTGTTTCTTTAAAAAATATATTAAAGATCATTTTAATTAGATCTGAAAAATCTGCAGTGGGGCTGACAGGCCTGCTGACAGCACTCCTTTTCCCTGAAATGCCCTGCTTGGGGCTTTTCATCTTTCATGCAGGATATTTTGACATTTGTGCTTTCTTGGCTCTGTTTTCAGAGCCCCATGGAACCTGCAGCCTAATTAAATGTAACAATTCCTGAAAATGAGGGCTGTTGGTTTTTGGGGGGTTTTCTCCTAAGGATAATAATAGAGGTTTTGAAGAAAAAAGAATTAACGTTTTCACTCTAGGCTGTCTGCTTCCTGACCTGGTCTCAGCACCTGAGGGGACAGGAACAGAACAAATAAGGTAGGGACTTATTCACTGGAAAAGATGAGGGGCTGTGTGTGTGTGTGCGCATGCATGCGCGTGTGTGTGTTTGTGCACTCACGTGGATGGGTGCACATGCATACCCCACAATCTCCACTTGAAGAACCAAGTGATAGAAAGTTAGAAAGCCACAGTTTTGCAATGGACTTTTTTGTAGCTTGATTCTGTGCTTCTAAGCTGCTGTCACACACAGCTAGCTTTAAAGGGACCTCAAAGCAGTGCTGCAGGGCTACATGGTCCATTCTTTGGCTCTTCCACCTCAATTTGCCAGCCCCTGCCGTTGGAGCATAAGCTGATGGCTTTGTGAATCCTGGGGCTTGCAGGCTGATCAGTAATTATAAAGCCATTGTAACTGGAGCTGTATCAAACAAGGAAGCAGAGGAGAAATAAAATACAGGTCAGAATCACTGAGTATCAGATGTGCCCAACTGTTCATTAATAATCCTTAACACTCACAGCCTAGAGCTTGTTTCCTTCCAGAGTTTTTAATTGGAGGATTTCATTTTTATTCTGGTGCAGCTCACACTGCCTGCAAACTGAATGCCTTCATTCCCATTACTCATGGGAAAGGCTTGGCTACCCATCAGCAGGTTACTGGTTCCAGGTCATCTCAGTCAGGGAGCTAGGTAACTCAGGGCACTGGACATCAGCTAGGACACAGGTCAATATGGATTTAAAGCTGTTGCTGTCTGTTCAGTAGGGTATATGACATAGATGGCTTGAGTCTGCTTTCAAGTGGCCGGGTTTTTGCATTTAAAAAAAAAAAAAGAAAACATCTCATAGCAATGGGAGACAAGCCAAGAGCTGCTTAGCATACAGAGATTTAAGTCCTTCCACAGGCACATGGTCCTTGGATCAAGGCTAACACAAATAGCCTGTGTGTGAAAACATGTATCTCTGCTGCCTGTGTTATACTCATTCAATGGACCAAGGAGGTTGTCCCTCAGCTTCTTATTCATTATAGCAGCTCAGTAGTGGCATTCCCATTCCTTGGACCAAAGACATTGTCTCTGGGTTCTCAGTCTGGTATTACTGATCAAAATCCCTGCAAAACCTCCAGCCAGCTGAGATGTCTGTTGCCCTGATGACGTAATTGAGGACCTAATCCAAAAAATTGTGGCTGGACGCGCACAGCTGTTGGCTTCTACAAGGTCTCACACTCTTTGCCATTTCCTTCTGCCAATTTCATCCTATTCTGGGGCCCCGTTTTCCTGTATGACTTCAAAGGGAGTTCCCCATGTCTTGCAGGGGAAGAACTGGGCCCAGCATGCCCTGACCTCCCTGGCCAAGAGATCCACGTGAGATCTCAAAGGTGTAGGACCCTTTTTGGCAGGCTGGTCAGGCTTGCCATCATCTGGCCACACCGGAGCCTGGAAACAGTGCCAGATGTCTTTTCAAAGCGGCAGCCTGATGGCAGCAATGAACCAGCAGCCAGTGGACTTGTCAAAGGCATTCCTTCACTTTAATCCTATTGACAAGGGCTGCTGCCTGGAACAGGAACTGCGGGGTGAGCCATGTCAACAGCAGATTCTTATTACAGATAATATTGATGGGGCCTTTACTTGAATAATGAAGGGAAGAGCCCTCTGCTTTGACGTTTGTCTCCAAAACCTAGAATTACTAAGAGTTTAAACATCGGAGGGGAGCTTAAGATAGTTGCATCTTAAGGGATCTGCTTTCTTGTCGCATTCAAGGCTGAGGAAAGGAGTTTAGCCCATATGCTGGGAGCTCCGCACTGACCTTTTCACTCCTCTTAATAAATGTTACAGTTAAATAAAGTCGGATGGATTTTTCTATCTACTGTAATGCGTTATCCACTTTCCAAAAAAAAAAAAAAAAAAGATTCCAAATCCCTGTTTAATATCAGTGTTACTCATTATCTTTGCTCGCTGCAGGGCAGAAGGCGAGCACGAAGGGCAGGGGCAGGACAATTCGGGCTGTATTATCAGAGTCATTCCTACCACTGCACATGATTATGCGCGTGTCTCTGTATGTGCTAGCAATGTGGGGAGTGAGGCCTGCATAAATTAAGCTCCATTCATTGTGAACCTCTGGCCAAAATTAAAACTGGAGCCCCAACCTTTGAAAATGTCCAAGAAACACTTTTTTTTTTTTTTTTTTAATTTCCAACCTTTCTTTAATTTTCCTGCTGTACCTTTCTTGGTTCTGCCACAAAAGAAAGTTTCAAGAATGCCAAGGAAGAGGCTGTGTTGGTACCTTTGGGGCTCCAGATGAAGGCTATAGGAACTGCACTACAGAACATTGCCTAGCAAGGTTATTAAACCTATTGTGTTTGGGCTTCAGTGTCTGAAGTGCTGGAATAAAGTATGGTATAAAGAGACATGAGGCTAGTTTGATAATAGGTGTCTCTATCTGGGGGCTCTAAATGTAACCTGAAGCTCCAAAATACAACCTCTCTGAGAACTCCACGTAGCTGAATTTCAAGCCCTGGTGTAGTGGTGTTTATATAGTACTTGTTACAGCCTGGAAAAAAGGGCTGAATCTTCAGCTTGTGCTCCATGCAGCTGGGGAAGGAGGAGGTAACATTGAAACTCAGCCATTTTTCTGGTTCTCCAAATCCTGGGGCTGGTCAAGGACTGAACCAGCAGGTGGTTTAAGTTAGAGCAACCACAAGGCTGCTCTAACTTAAGCCAGCTGTAATGCTTGAACTGTTCTGCCAGTGAAAGATTGCAGGAATACAGCATGATGCCCCACAAAAAGCTTGCAGCTCATTCCAAAATGACCCCATCCACGGAAGGGTAGGAGGCAGGTAAAAAAAAATAATTAAAAAAAAAATTGCAGTTCTTGCACACAACACCTTAAACTTTAATTCTGTCTGCCTTGCTCTAGGAAATGCAGCCCAAACTTAGGATCTAGCCCAAAAAAGACCATTTTCATGATATTTTTAGCCTGATTTTGAAGACCCAACGTTTTTTTGGGTAGTTCTTCAACTCTGCATTTTGGGTTGTTTTTCTGAACAGAGCTGTTTTATATTTTTCCATAGACAAATTGCAGCCGCAACTTTTCAGGGTGAGTGGCTTTTGGTTTTGATTAAGATGAATGACAAAACAAGACAGAACAGAAGTAAAGTCTGCGAGCAGTCCAAGTTTACGCTCATCTTCCATCTGCTCCTCTAATAAAATGGCTGCTCTGTTTGCAGGGTTTTTAACCTAAAGGTGCAGCACACAGAGAACAAATGGCCCAGTTCAGTGGAAAGACTTCTGTTGATTGCCGTGGGCACTGGATTGAGCCTAACAGGTCTCTGAGTTTTGCTTCCTGTGTCATACCCCGAGAATCTCCTGAGCTTGGCTCAGTGTCGGCAGCACCATACCTAGACTTTTGGCGGCCTCAGGCAAACTTTTAGTATCAGGCCCTGTGGCAGGGCAGTGTTTGTGCTGGCGACTTTGAGGGCCTGAGACAGCAGCCAGCAGGTGCCTGAGGAGGGCAGCCATTTTAGATTCAGGGCCGCCCATGTAAACAGGGCATTTTGCTGCTGGAGGCCAGGCAACAACATTGCCTGGCCGCAGGGCTGCTGGTATCATCTGGAGGTAAGGGAGGAGCTATAGGGGATGGTCAGGAGTCTCCTGGTCCTGGGCATGACCTAAAACTGAACCCTGCCGGGAGTGGGTGACCTGGTGGGGCTCCCAGTGGCGCCGGAGCCCCGGGAAATGTCAGGCCAATGACCACCCCAGTGGAAGGTGGGTCAGGGTGCCTTAACCCCTAGCCCCCACAACTGGGTGGGTTACCCCCTTTGTAGGGTCTGGGAGGTGGACCCCAGAAGAAGAGTGTGAGGCCATGGACTCACTAGCCTGTCTGGACAGTCCCCCGACTGGTCCAAGCTGGGGCCAGGACCGGAAGGGTTGAAGGGTCGGGGGTCCACCGTGAGGGACGCCCAAGGGCTTGGGGTCCCGACTGGCCTGGGGGTGGGTCAGGGCCAGTAGCCCAAGGTCGCAGGGGGACCACACATGTGAGGGGAAGCAGCTCAGGGAGCAATGAAGGTGGATGGGGCTGCCAGAATGGAGGGATTGTAGAGGGGTTCAACAGTAGGATCCTGGGGCCCAGTGAGGGGCCGGTGATTGTGAGAAGTATGGATGCCATTGCAAGGCTTGGGCTGCGGTGTAGGGGAGGAACAGAGCCACAGGTAGTGCCCCCTGGCTTCGGGGCAAGAAATGGGCAGCCTCCCGCTTGATTAACATCTATTAAATAATTGGCAAGAAAGCGGGCGGTTAGCCCAGAAACAGGTGGGTGGGCCACTGAGAGTCCTGTTACAGGCCCCCCTTTGCCAGAGATAACAATAATAATACTAAAAAGATTACCATTTTTGGGCCCCCTTTCTGTCTAAGCCCTGGGCGGCCATGCAGTTCACCCATGCCCATGCCCGGCCTGGAGTGTCAGTATCTGCATACTGTGTTTTACCTCCCCAGATCTTAACGCATTTAATGCAGTAAACTTTGTGGCTGAACTGAGCACTCATTTTCATATGGTAAATAAATGACAGAACATCAGTGAAAGCTCGTCAGAGCTGTCTCCTAGACCAGCTTTGAAAAGCTAATGAACTGCAAACTGCCTTCCCTTCTTCCCTTCCAGCTGAGATTTATGCCCCTTCGCTTCCTGATAGCTGAGGTGTGGCATATAAACTCAGCCGTTCTCATAATAACTCGGGACAATTGAACTGGGACTGCTCTGACGTCACGAAGTCTAGTCACACA
The DNA here is from genome assembly GCF_001723895.1 of Crocodylus porosus. NCBI lineage: Eukaryota > Metazoa > Chordata > Crocodylia > Crocodylidae > Crocodylus > Crocodylus porosus. Next base: position 19,250,508 of record NW_017728917.1, read on the forward strand.
GGGAGACTTTCCCAGGAGGAATAGGCATGTTGGAGCCTGTCGCTGTAGGGAGCATTTCTGAGAACACCAGACTATTCGTGCCCCCCAGTGCCAGGCAGGAAGCAAACTAGACTGCTCTTTGCTGTCTGGGCCTCATGGACGAGGACGAAGGTAGTGGGCATCCAAAGAGCACCATGGAGCAACCAGCTGATGAAGGCAGAAGTAAAAAATGAATACAGAAAAGCTCTTATATATGTGGCACGCCTTAAGGTCATTCAACAGAATAGTCCATCAGCAGGAATACAGTATGCCTAAAAGGCTTGTTGCCAGCACTCATAAACTGTCTCACTGCCTTTCCACTCCTGGCTTCTCAGCTGTTATAGCAGTACCTCCTTCTCTCTCGGGCTGTGTTTGCACCTGCAGTAGGTTCACAAGGACCCACGGACTCAGGCTGCTTCCTCTGCTCTTCCTTAGCCCTGACCTCAGGTCCTGTTGTGCCCCTACAATACCATTTCATGCTTGCATGTGCAGCTCACCCTTTCTTTCTCCTGTAGGAGCTCCTGTTAGTAATCTCTCCAGCTGGAAAGGGGGGCAAGCAGGGTAGAACAGCCAGCTTCTCTGCTTGCCCATCCCCAGGCAGCCAGGGGTCTATGAGCAGGGCTCACCATTTGAGCTTCACAGGGTCCAAGCAGGGCCCCTTGCACCACTGATCAGGAGAATGGCACCTACTTTAAGCCTCAATTCTTATTAAAAGGACATTGAAAAGTTGGAAGTTTCCAATACCTGTGGCTGGCACATGAAATAAAAACTCCACATTGGACAGCTGGACTCTGTGGTGTCTCTCAGGTGATGCAACATAGCACAGGCACCATGGGGTCAAGTGCCTTTGTGTTATCTTTTTTCCCTCTCTGATTCCTGCTCTGGGCCCCGGTGTAATTTAAAACAGTCCAGAACAGCTGGAACAGGGTGCTTCAGCCACATCCTTTCTCATCCCAGACTTGCCCATGGCCCTGTGCTGTGGGGCAGGGAGGCAGCGAGTGGATCACCCTAGGTTGCCCCCACACTGGAGAAATTATATTTCTTGAGTGGACCTCGGGCCCACTGCAGGAGCTGAGATCTGGCTGCCACAGAGCAAGAATGGAGCTCAGTCCTTCCCCCTTTGGGGCTGTCTGATACTTTTCAGTGTTGCCAACCCAAGGGCTCAAACTCAGGAGTGAAGCCTTAGAACACATGAACTTAGATGAAAAATCATGGATTTTTAAAAAAATTATACGTTAGGCTCTTTTATTTACTTTTGGGTTTTGTTTTTTGGGTTTTTTTGAATCATTAGGGTCCACAGGGGTCACATTTTCCAGCTTTTCTCTGGAACCCTGAGGGGCATGAACTTGCTCTTTTTTTTATAAATGAAAGCTGAGATTCTTGCGTAACTTAATGACTCAAGGAACCGGAGGGTTAAGAAAAATGCCAAATATTGAGAGACTAAAATCACAAGAATTGGCAACATTTGACATTTTTGTTTTTCTTCTTTTGCTTTTTCCACAGAAAGGAAAATGCCCCCCAGTTTTGCTGAGCGCAAGCAGGGTGAACTTAGTGCTCTTTTTTCCCAAGAAAAATGGGAAGGAAATGAGTTTGGAAACTGCATGTGTATTGTTTGGACTTCGTAGTGGAAGCTCATTTTAGGTAACCATTCTTGCTAGAAAGAGACATTTATATCAGAGAAGCTGGGCATGAGGTGGCCTAAATCTGAGATTAGAAACCAGGTCACAGTTTACTTTAATGATCAGAATAAGAGGTTCCAGCCTTGACAGTAGCATTGCAGCTTCTGCCTCATTCAAAAGAGTGTGGGTAGGGAAGAGATTTCCTGTGTCTGGAGGGAGAACAACTGAGGCTGAAATATTTCCAAGCAAGGGGAGCAATTGTTGTACCTGGAATGTGATGGGGGACGAGCATTCAACAGCACCAACCAGCCTACTGACTGGAGACGAAGGGTGGCTGAGCTGAACCAAGGTTGTTGGCTGTCGCTGCATTGGTCTAATGACATAGGCAGGCAAGGTTCTTTGGGTAGATGTGATGCCTTTATTAGACTTGCTAAATATTTGGAAAAAAGTTCTTTGCACGCTTTTGGGCACAAACACCCTTCTTCAGGCAATGGGAGACTCTGCCTGAAGAAGGGTGTTTGTGCCCGAAAGCTTGCAAAGAACTTTTTTCCAACTGTTTAGTTGGTCTAATAAAAGACATCACATCTACCCAGAGAATGTTGCCTGAGTTGAGCGACGGCCTTATGCCCTCATTCCCTTATGAAGGCAGTGTAGGAGGCTCGATAATGCTGCTCTTCTCATCCACCATTTCTTGTGCTCAGGGAACACACGCAGAGGAAGCTGAACTATAGTTTCAGTGCTGAGGCACAGACTTCCATGTGGCCTCTACATCAGCTGCAACAAAAATGAACCTCTAAATACTACTACTACTACTTCATCTTCATCTTCGTCTCCTTCTGTTGCACAGCCACTCTCAGACTGATTCCATTCAGGCTGGAATTTTCCACTCTCTGTCACACTCCAGTGATAAAATTTCTGTCAGAAATTTGAACAGAATCAGTTTAACCTTTATAGTGACGCTGGCTGCAAATTGGAATTTCCATTCCATGGGAGATTTAAAAGATTTCTAATTTATTTTCTCCAAATTTGGGGGGAAAATTTGGACTATCACACTATAGACTCTGGAGGTAAGATTTCAAGTGCAGTGCTAACTCATTGCACAAATTAACATTTTCTCTTTCTGTTTTTCTTAGCTGTATCACTAAACCTGCAATCAAATCTGTATGGACAAGTCCTTGTTTTAATAGACTGTTTGCAGATATTTGAACTGACCCCATCTCCCTCCCAAATGTAAGTATTGTAAATTCCAGTGTAGGACTTCTAGTCACGTGAACACCCCAGCAGAGAAAAAAGTGTTCTGATCACACACACAACAGTTCATTGGAAAGCAAGTGCATGCAGATTTCCTAGTTTGCATAATGCCCAGAATGCAATGCAGAGGAAGCCTTGATTTGAAACATTAAAATAGGTGATAAGGAAGTCATACTATAGAATCATTTATATATATTTCAAACAACTGCCACTTTAAAAAAGCCTTATAATTAGCATGGCAGATAAGAACAACCATGATACTGTGTATAACGGCAGTGTGTTTGATTTTGAAGTGGGGTTTGAGATTGTGTGGAAAGGAAAAGAAAGCATGTGGTAAGTGGTTAAAATGAGGAGGTATTATAGATCATCTTTTTCAAAATACAATACAGAAAACTCGTAGAACTACCTGACTTAAAATTGGCTTCAAAATAGAGGTGCTTAGAAACTAGGAAATAGCCTAATTAAAGGAACACTGACAGAAGTGAAGCCTGGTTGGAAAGTTTTATCTAGAGTTTAACTGTGTGTGTTCCCATAGTGCTGGTGGTATAGGTGGAGTGTGTCCTAAACTCCAGCAACCAGAAGAATCCTCTAAAGCACTGCTACCTCCTTCTGGTTTTAGATATAGGGCATAAAGCTATAGAAGGCCTGCGCATTAAGTGGTATGAAGGGCTATGGCCTGTTGAACAGAGAGAAACGGGTGGCCTGTCCAACTCAAAGACATGTTTATGTAGGTTATGAGGTCCTAACTTGACCTAGGTCATTATGGAATGGGGCTGAATGCTGAAAGTCTGGGTTTTCTTTAAGTTGAGACGTCATGGAATTGGCACCAGGAGTAGACAAGGACTATGCTGCAAGGGGAAATGCAAATTTCCAGCCAGTGGGTTTATGGGTAGATTTCACTCCTGAAGTGACAGTTGCATGGTTTTAATAAATGGAAAACTTCTATTGCCCAGTAACAACACTGGGCCAACTGTTATTCAGGCAAACCTGTTATTGATTCAGTAGGCTTTTGCCTGACTTTTTGCTAGACTTTTTGCCCCTTATATTTATACGATTTCTTTCTCCCTGACAAATGCCAAAATATTTAACAGACAGTAAATATAAGAATTATTTGCCTACTGCAGAACAGCATCCGCCTCTGGGGTGGAATGTAAGTAGCTGTTTAACAGTGCACAACAGCATTTCACAACAGGTTTGGACAGGAGCTGAAGTATTTAGTATCCAGTTGAAACTGCCAGGGGACTATAGTTTGGCAGAAAGCGATAATCTGAGGTGTAATTTGGGTTGGACACCATGATGCTTTGGTATAAAACTAACTCAGAGGAAAGAACACCAGCTACTGAAATGCCACGCTACTTCCTTAAGCACCGTGGGAGTTTTCTTGGAGGTCTCCCATCAAACCCAGCACTTCTCATGAGATCTGACAAGATAACAGCCTGAAGTGGCTGGATACATACTATAAAACGTTTCAAATAAATGAATGGAAATCACCTCCTTTACAAATGCCAAAGGCTCCCAACATATCATTTCTTAGTAACAAACAAACATCAGCATGGCAACATCTTAGCATAATATTATTGATAATATTTTGTCCCTCCTATGTAACAGAGTGAAAATGAACAAATTCAAGCAACTATCATTTATTTCTGCTTTAGAGTCAGGGGCTTTCCCTTCCTCATAGTAGAGCTGACTGAAAACATCCTTGCTACCGTGGTGCAACTATATACATCTTTTCAAGCCTCACATCTTCTGTGAAGATGAAAGGCAGGTGGAAGTTTTGCTTTATAATGTCTCTCACAAATTACTAAATACTATGATTGAAAAAAAAAAGAAAAAACCCAGGCTATTTCTTTTTTCCAAGGATATTAGAATGCAATAAAAATATATATTCCTTTTCCCAACTAAATTGATTACATCTGGTGGCATGAAAAAGAAATTAGCCAAAATGTCAGGCTGAGTCACACAGCCCCTTTGGGTAGTTATATTCATTTCAGGATTGGAGCGGTCATCTGTTCAATTTATCCATGGCTTTCCCTCCCTCCCGTTCTACCTCCCCATCTCTGGGCTCACAAGCCATGCTCTGTGACACAGTGCTCTGTGTCTAGCTCCAGGCCCCCTGCCTCTCCTTCTCCCACCTTCCCGCCTCCTCAGTCAAGCCTCTTTGTATCCTTTACTCTTTGTCCTTGGGTTTGCTTCTCTCCTGATCTCTGATTTCCTTTTTGCCCCCCCTACTCATCATTTACTGCATCAACACTAGCAAACTTTGTGAGGAGAGCTAGGCAGGGGAAGACAATGAAGGTAGAGCCTGAAGTGTAGACAGTGTTCAAAGGTTTTCACACTGTGTCATCTACCTTTGCGTAGCATCCCATTTTAGGACACTCAGGCCTTAGATGACCATGGTGAATAAAAGTCTTGTCCATATGACAGCTGCTACTGCTGTTCCCCACTGTGGGGTCACCTCAGTGTTGGCTTGTGGTTCAGGAACTTGCTAGGATGGTCAAGGCTCCTCTAACAACCTCTGGTCTCCTCTGCCAGCTTCCGTTCATGGGTTTACTTCCTTTAGCACAGAAGTGGTCAAGCTGCAGCACAAGTGCCACATCTGACACATGTCTTATGTGTGTTGCAGGTGATAGCCTGGGGCGAGGACAGGCAGCACAGTGGCAGATAGGGCGGGGAATGGGAAGCAGAGCAGCAGATGGAACAGGGAGTAGAGGGCAGGAAGAAGAAAGCAGAGCAGCAGATCTGGTAGGGGAAGGGGATCACAGGGGCACTTGAGGAGGGTGTGGGGCTAATTTGTGGCACTCCTGCCAAAAAGATTAGCCCCTGCTGTTTTAGCACTTCCCTCTTGGCCTTGCTGCCTTGTCTTCTTGACTCTGCTCACCTGACTTGCTGCAGATGGATCTGTCAAATTATTCTTTTTTGAAAAGTTTTTTTCTTCAGTTATCCATGAAAGTTTGGCCCAGCTCTTATATCTCATTTATTTTCTTTACATTACATTTTCACATTGGTGCCAGGGATTTGTCAGGTACAGGTGATTTCCTTCTTGAGTCAGCACTGAACCAGTTCTCTGCCAGTGGATATGTTTACAAAACACAATTTAGTACTGTACAGAGACCTGGAAATACTGTAGCTATGCTAGTGCAGAACTCCACACAGGATAATATGCCCTGCTGGTGTTAGGTAAAGGCTGACTGCTGGTAGAAGTTAAGGACCCCACTGCATTTATTTTGCAATAGGACAGCTTTTAATCCCATTACCTGCCAGAATTAAATTGTGGGTAATTACAGCCTCACCCCTGGAGTTTCACTGGAGTGCAGCGTACATCACTTCTTGTCCTAAACTCTTCCTCTACATTATTAGACAAGTACATCCTACCTCAGCAACACCTGCATTTCACTGGCCATCCAAGTGTTTCCTGGACAACATTTAGAACATTTTACAAACCTGGAGGATGGAAGGGGCTTCAGGAAATGTATCATGTTGTTATTTCAAATAGTGAAAGGTGCTGGCCTGTCCAAATTAATGACTGGTGTTCTTAGTTACCCCTGAGATTCCCTTTCATAGTGGCCCCCACAACCTCTCTTTGTGCCTCCATTTCTAAGTGACACTTCCACTTTCAACACAGTTTTTGAACTTGGCAGCCCAGGTTACCTCCCATTGGCTAAGCTGGGATGAAGGACTCCCTCCAGCTTTCTCCTCATATACCCACTCTGCTCTGATGGTGGCTGGATATGGTGGCATGGTCCTCCTTCTCAGACTTAGTAAATGGGCTCCATTTATAGAGCCCTGTGCATTTTTTTTCCCCTGTGGTAAGTCAGAACCCCCTGGGATCTGTTAGTGTGCTTTTTTTTTTCCAGGTATTTTTGTCTGTGAACCACAGAAAACTGAATGGCAGGAAATTAAGTGCAGATTGAGAGCATGGTTCAGTGCATTTGCTAAAATAAAACGGGGCGGGGGGAGGAGGGATTCTTTTATAAATAGAAAATGAAGTGTGTTTATTTTTTATTGATGATGTATTTAATTGCGTTGGGCTTATGAAAGATGTCGGTAGAGACATTTTGGGCACCACATTCACCAGAAATACTTGTTGGGGGAGAGGGATATGCAAATGTCTTGCTGGCTCTAAATCAACTGACTCCGCAGCTGTCTGTCTGTTTTATGACAGTGGGGTGTGTCAGGTTTTTTATAGTGATCTTTGACTTGCCAAGCCCTCAGTAATGGGGGTAAGCGCAAGAAATCTACTGACCTCATTTACAACAGGATCAAGGCATGGGACAAAAACACTGCTGGAAATAAGCTTGACCTTTGCTGCAACAGGAATGAATTAAATGAGACCTAAGTTCTAAACTCTTCCTCTGTGTCTGTGAGAATATAGTGCTGTCGAGAAACACAGACAGACAGTACAGCTGACAAAAAGCCTGTAGATTGACTGCACTTGACAGGGGCTGCGCAAACTCCGTGCACTGCTTCTGCCCAACAGATTTCAAGTTTAGCCTGGCTATGGTTCAATGATCCACTCAGCTTTTGGCCTCTGCTGAGACTGGTGGTAAAACAGGGCACTTGTCACAAGTTCTGTGGGTCCCACCTCAACCTTTAGGGAAATTCTTAGTTCCCTCTATCCATGCAGGAGGTCGCAGGCTGTTGATGGCAACGTTATGCTTTCCAGCTGCTGCCAGGATGCACCTTCCAACACATTGATGAAGGCTGTGGTTCGAAGATCTGCAGCTAGCAGTTGTCAGATCAGCTGGCAGCTGCAAAGAGAAAGTTAAGCAAAATCTTGAGGCCTTTTGGAAGGCTGTGATTGAATTTGGGCCGGATGCAGATTGGCCTGTATTTGGTTTACCCATCCCTTTCTTCTAGTCTTCAGGAGTGGTAGCTGAGTGATAGAGTATGTCTGTGAGTCTGGGCCTGTCTGTCTGAATCTTCTATCTGACCTTTAATTTTTGTATCTAATTAATCTAATCCATTATTTCTTATGTGCCTGTCAACATGCTAGTCAGACCAGGTAGTATCTATAACCAGCAGAGCCTGAACCTTCAGGTGACATAATAAGCAGGCCATACAAAGAATCTTATTGCTGGTCTATTGAATGATCCTCCAGTTTCTTTGGGGAGAGATGCCAGGCATAGCATTGCTGCTAGTTTGATGCTCCCAAGCAAGATGCTGAACACTGTCAGATGGAAGAGTCTAGCTGCTGTGCTGGCAGGTATGCCAAGGGCTGGTGAAAAGTTTAAGACAGGAACTCAGACGGAGGAGAAATTTTAGAAGGATAAGGAGATGCAAGAAATTCCCAGGAATGCTATAGAACTCAAACTCCCCCCTTTCCCTCCTCTCAAACCAACTCACCTAAAATATGCCATTTTGTGGACTATTTTGGAAAGGAGTTCATGCCTGGGGAATTTTTGGCTGATGCTGATGGCTTTTGGAAGTTTCTGGGAGATCAGACAAATAGAAACAGGAACCAGATGGGACTCCTAGCTGCTGGAAGAAAAAGAGGAGAAAAAAATCCATCTCTTGTTGAAAATATGAAGAACGCTTGTTCACTTTGGAGGAATTC